>NW_022681453.1:37083314-38283314 GCF_009764315.1 Trachypithecus francoisi
CTCCCTGTCAGCACGTTTTCTTTGGTCTGCAGGGTTTCAGGAGCCTCACTCAGAAGAACCTGATACCTGACAGAAATCATCATAATAATATGTACCCTCAGTTGTAATGAAAAAAAAATTGTACACATCAATCAATATTTCAATACATTCGAAGGATACATGGCACACCAGTAAAATTGAGACATCTCTTTTGAGAAACTAAAGTAAGGAGTGTCACCAGACACTTGATATTTATTTCAAACAGCAACAATTGCTCCTGGAATAGTACCACATAGACTGTGATATTGTTACTGCACAAAATCCCCAGCCTAGCATTTGGTCAAAATTTTGCAAAGTCAAAAGACACTCTGATATTTCCTGAGAACTCTCTATGTCCTAACTAATTGTGTCCAGACAGGTTTGTGACTTATAGAAAGATCTTCCAAAATGAGACTTCTTGCAAATTTGAACTAATGAACACATTCTAGAGCTGTAATGACAGCTCAGAACCTGACAAAATAAAGTATGATGTTGAGAAGTCCTATGAACAGTACTTCCAGATGCCACTCTGTTCTTCCAGTGAAATCCCTGACAGCACGTTTGGCAAATGTTCCCTAAAGTGACCATGAAGCCAACATGTAAAATAGCAATGCAGTGCAGAAATGGGAAGCTGCTGATATCTAGCAGCCGGGCTGAACTGAGACCCTGTATTTTGATATCCATTTTGCTCTCTTCTCAGAAAATATCACTTGAAAGTACCATTCACATATTCCTTCTTTGGTCTTCTTGAGGAGACTGATGTGGCATGCTCAGGGACATTCTCCTTTGTCCATCTCTTGGTTAAACTTTCTAAGAGTTGTTCTAATATTTATAGCAATTATAGCCAGTGCTTCCCCTGAATTCTCTTATTTGTTCTCAACGACTCTGTGAAGTAAATACCATTATTTTAATTTAAAAAATGTTTCATTCATTCAATAATAAATTAACCTTAACTTCTTGTAACTTTTTTCCTTTATTGATTTTTCATTTTTTTAAAATTATACTTAAAGTTCTAGGGTACATGTGCACAACGTGCAGGTTTGTTACATATGTATACATGTGCCATGTTGGTGTGCTGCACCCATTAACTCATCATTTACATTAGGTATATCTCCTAATGCTATCCCTCTCCTCTTTCCCCACCCCACGACAGGCCCCAGTGTGTGATGTTCCCCACCCTGTGTCCAAGTGTTCTCATTGTTCAATTCCCACCTACGAGTGAGAACATGCAGTGTTTGGTTTTCTGTCCTTGCGATAGTTTGCTCAGAATGATGGTTTCCAGCTTCATCCATGTCCCTACAAAGGACAGGAACTCATCCTTTTTTATGGCTGTATAATATCCCATGGTGTATATGTGCCACATTTTCTTAATCCAGTCTATCATTGATGGACATTTGGGTTGGTTCCAAGTCTTTGCTATTGTGTATAGTGCTGCAGTAAACATATATGTGCCTGTGTCTTTATAGCAGCAAGGTTTAAAATCCGTTGGGTATATACCCAGTAATGGGATGGCTGGGTCAAATGGTACTTCTAGTTCTGGATCCTTGAAGAATTGCCACACTGTCTTCCACAATGGTTGAACTAGTTTACAGTCCCACCAACAGTGTAAAAGTGTTCCTACTTCTCCACATCCTCTCCAGCATCTCTTGTTTCCTGACTTTTTAATGATTGCCATTCTAACTGGTATGAGATGGTATCTCATTGTGGTTTTGATCTGCATTTCTTTGATGACCCATGATGATGAGCATTTTTTTCCTTCATTTTGTGTCTGTTGGCTGCATAAATGTCTTCTTTTGAGAAGTGTCTGTTCATATCTTTTGCCCACTTTTTGATGGGGTTGTTTGATTTAAAGTTTTTGACTCTTTTGTAATAACATTTAGCTTAATACACAAAAAATTGTATAGTTGTATGAAAATGTCTTCTTTCTTTATATTTTTCTATTTTTAGTTTTTCAAAATTTTTTAAATTAAAATTTTTTTATTACCATAGGTTTTTGGGAAACAGGTGGTGTTTGGTTACTTGAATAAGTTCTTTTTTTTTTTTTTTTTTTTGCGACAGTCTTGCTCTGTCACCCAGGCTGGAGTGCAGTGGCATAGCTCAGCTCACTGCAACCTCTGCCTCGTGGGTTCAAACAATTCTCATGGTTCAGCCTCTCAAGTAGCTGGAACTATGGGAATGCACCACCATGCCTGGCTAATTTTTTGTATTTTTAGTAGGGACAGGGTTTCACCATGTTGCCAGGCTGGTCTTGAACGCCTTACCCCAAGTGATCTGCCTGCCTTGACCTCCCAAAGTGATGGTATTACAGGTGTGAGCCACCGTGCCCGGCCACATGAATAAGTTCTTTAGTGGTGATTTATGAAATTTTGGTGCACCCATCACCCAAGCAGTATATGCCGTACCCAATTTGTAGTATTTTATCCCTCACCGTCCCCACCCTTTCCCGTGAGTCCCCAGAGTCCATTGTATTATTCTTATGCCTTTACATCCTCATAGCTTAGCTCCCACTTATGAGTGAGAACACACAATGTTTGGTTTTCCATTCCTGAGTTACTTCACTTATGATAATGGTCTCCAGTTCCATCCAGGTTGCTGTGAATGCCATTATTTCATTTCTTTTTGTGGCTGAGTAATATTCCATGATGTGTGTGTATATATATAAACACACACACACATATATACATGTTTGTATATGTATGTACATATACATATGTGTGTGTATATATATAAGTACATACATATAAAAGTATGTATTTTGTTTATCCATTCTTTGATTAATGGGTTTTTGGGCTATTTCAATTTCTTTATCTATTGGTTGATTAATGGGCATTTGGGCTAGTTCCATATTTTTGCAGTTGTGAATTGTGCTGCTATAAACATGCATATGCAAGTGCCTTTTGCGTATAATGGCTTGCTCTCCTCTGGGTAGATAGCCAGTAGTGAGACTGCTGGATCAAATTGATGGAAGTTCTATTTTTAGTTCTTTAAGGAATCCACACACTGCTTTCCATAGTAGTTGTACTAATTTAAATTCCTACGAGTAGTGTAAAAGTGTTCCCTTTTCACTGTATCCACACCAACATCTATTTTTTAAAATTTTTTTATTATGGCCATTCTTGCAGGAGTAAGGTGGTATCACATTGTGGCTTTGATTTGCATTTCTCTGATCATTAGTGATGTTGAGCATTTTTTTCATATGTTTCTTGACTATTTGTATATCTTCACTTAGAATTGTCTATTCATAGCCTTAGACCACTTTTTTTATGGGATTGTTTGTTTTTTTCTTGCTGATTTGTTTGAGTTCCTCATAGATTCTGTATATTAGTCCTTTGTCAGATGTACAGATGGCAAAGATTTTCTCCTACTATGTAGGTTGTCTGTTTACTCATCTGATTATTTCTGTTGCTATTTCTGTTGCTGTGCAGAAGCTTTTTTCTTTAATTAAGTGTCATCTATTTATCTTTGTTTTCATTGCATTTTCCTTTTGGATTCTTGGTCATGAAATCTTTGTATAGGTCTATGTCTTGAAGGATTTTTCTGATATTATCTTCTAGAATTTTTACGCTTTCAGGTATTAGATTTAGGTCCTTAATCTGTCTTGAGTTGCTTTTTGTATAAGGTTACAGATGGGGATCCAGTTTCATTTTCCTACATGTGGGTTGCCAATTATCCTAGCACCATTTGTTGAATAGGGTATTCTTTCCCTACTTTTGTTTTTGTTTGCTTTGTCAAAGATCAGTTGATTTTATTTCTATGTTCTCTATTCTGTTCCATTGTTCTATGTGCCTATTTTTATGCCAGTGCCATGCTGTTATGGTGACCATGAGTTTATAGTATAGTTTGAAGTCAAGTAATGTAATGCCTCCAGATTTGTTCTTTTTGCTTAGTATTGCTTTGGCTATGCAGGCTCTTTTCTGGTTACATATGAATTTTATGATTGTATTTTCTAGTTCTGTGAATAATGATGTTGGCACTTTGATGGGAATTGCATTGAATTTGTAGATTGCTTTTGTCAATATGGTCATTTTCACAATATTGATTCTAGCCATCCATGAGCATGGAATGTGCTTCCATTTGTTTGTGTCATCTATATTTTCTTTCAGTAGTGTTTTGTAGTTTTCCTTGTAGAGGTCTTTCACCTTCTTGGTTAGGTATATTTCTAAGTTTTTTGTTTGTTTGTTTGTTTGTTGTTGGTTTTGGTGTTTTTTGTTTTGTTTTTTTGTTTGTTTGTTTGCAGCTATTGTAAAAGGAATTGAGTTCTTAATTTGATTCTCAATTTGGCCACTGTTGGTGTATAGCAGAGCTACTGATTTGTGTAGATTAATTTTGTATTCTGAAATTTTGCTGAATTGATTCATCAGTTCGAGGAGCTTTTTGGAGGAGTCTTTAGAGTTTTCTAGATATACAGTCATATCATCAGTAAACAGCAACAGTTTGACTTCTTCTATACCAGTTTGGATGCACTTTACTTTTTTCTCTTGTCTGATTGTTTTAGCTAGGACTTCCAGTACTATATTCAATAGAAGTGGTAAGAGTGGGCATTCTTGTCTTGTTCCAGTTCTTAGGGGGAATGCTTTCAACTTTTCCCCATTCAGTATTATATTGGCTGTGGGTTTGTCATAGGTGGCATTTATTACATCAAGGTATGTCCCTTTTATGCCAATTTTGCTGAGGTTTTTAACCATAAATAGCTGAATTTTGTCAAATGCTTTTTCTGCATCTATTGAGATGATCATGTGATTTTTATTTTTAGTTCTGTTTATGTGATCTATCACATTTATTGACTTGTGTATGTTAAACCATTGCTGTATCCCTGGTATAAAATCCACTTGATCATGGTGGATTATCTTTTTGATATGCTGTTGGATTCAATTTGCTAGTATTTTGTTGAGGATTTTTGCATCTATATTCACCAGGGATATTGGTCTGCAGTTTTCTTTCTTTATTATGTTCTTTCCTGATTTGGGGATTAGGGTGATACTGACTTCATAGAATAATTTTGGGAGAATTTTCTCTTTTTCTATCTTGGGGAATAGTGTCAATAGTATTGCTACCAATTCTTCTTTCTATGTCTGATAGAATTCAGCTGTGAATCCATCTGATCCTGGATTTTTTTTTTTTTGGGTTGGGGGAGAGGGTTGCCAATTTTTTTTATTACCATTTCAATCTGGCTGCACATTATTTGTCTGTTCAAAGTTTCTATTTCTTCCTGGTTTAATCGAAGAGGGGTGTATATTTGCAGGAATTTATCCATCTCCTCTAGGTTTTCCAGTTTGTGCATGTAAAGGTTCATAGTAGACTTGAATGGTCTTTTGTATTTCTGTGGTATTGGTTGTAATATCTCCTGTTTTGTTTATATTTGAGCTTATTTGGATCTTCTCTCTTCTTTTCTTGGATAATCTTGCTAATGGTCTGTCAAGTTTGTTTACCTTTTCAAAGAAAAAGGTTTTTGTTTCATTTATTCTTTGTACTTTTTTTGGTTCAATTTCATTTAATTCGGCTCTGATCTTTGTTACTTCTTTTCTTCTGCTGGGTTTGGGTGTGGTTTGTTTTTGTTTCTCTAGTTCCTTGAGGTTTGACTTTAGATTGTCTGTTTGTGCTCTTTCAGATTTTTTTATGTAGGCATTTAAGGCTATGAACTTTCCTCTTAACACCACCTTTGCTGTATCCCAGAGGTTTTGATAAGTTGTGTCACTGTTATTGTTCGTTCAAAGAATTTTTTAATTCCCAATAATCATTCAGGAGCATGTTATTTAATTTCCATGTATTTGTATGGTTTTGAGGGTTCCTTTTGGAGTTGATTCCAAATTTTATTCTACTGTGGTCTGAGAGAGTACTTGATATAATTTCAGTTTTCTTAAATGTATTGAGACTTGTTTTGTGGCCTACCATATGGTCTATCTTGGAGAAAGTTCCATGTGCTGATGAAGAGAGTGTATATTCTTCAGTTGTTGGGTAGAATGTTCTGTAAATATCTGTTAAGTCCAGTTGTTGTAGGGTATAGTTTAAATCCATTGTTTTTCTGTTGAGTTTTTGTCTTTATGACCTGTCTAGTGTTGTCAGTGGAATATTGAAGTTTCATACTAATATTGTGTTGATGTCTATCCCATTTCTTAAGTCTAATAGTAACTGTTTTATAAATCTGGGAGCTCTGATGTTGGGTGTATATATATTTAGTATTGTGATATTTTCCTGTTGGACTAGTCCTTCTATCATTATATAATGTCCCTCTTTGTCTTTTTTAACTGATGTTGCTTTAAAGTTTGTTTTGTCTTATATAAGAATAGCTACTTCTGCCTGCTTTTTGGTGTCCATTTGCGTGGAATGTCTTTTTCCACCCTTTAAGTTTATGTGAGTCCTTATGTGTTAGGTGATTCTTTTGAAGACAGCAGATAGTTAGTTGGTGAATTTTTATCCATTCTGCCATTCTGTATCTTTTAAGTGGAACATTTAGTTCATTTACATTCAATGTTAGTATTGAGATGTGAGGTACTATTCTATTCATTATGCTACTTGTTGCCTGAATACCTTGAGGATCTTTGTGTGTGTGTGTGTTTTTGTTTTATAGGTCCTGTGAGATTTATGCTTTAAAGAGGTTCTATTTTGGTGTATTTCAAGGATTTTTTTCAAGATTTAGAGCTTCTTTTAGCAGTTCTTATAGTGCTGGCATGGTACTGGCGAATTCTCTCAGCATTTGTTTATCTGAACAATACTATATCTTTCCTTCATTTAGGAAGCTTAGTTTCACTGGATACAAAATTCTTGGCTGATAATTGTTTTATTTAAGGAAGCTAAGATAGGACCCCACTGCTTTCTAGCTTGTAGGGTTTCTGCTGAGAAATCTGCTGTTAATCTTATAGGTTTTCCTTTATAGGTTACCTGGTGCTTTTGCCTCATAGCTCTTTAGATTCTGTCCTTTGTTTTGACTTTAGATAACCTGATGACTATGTGCCTAGGAAATGATCTTTTTGTAATAAATTTCTGAGGTGTTCTTTGAGCTTCTTTTATTTGGATGTCTACATTTCTAGCAAGGCTGGGGACGTTTTCCTTGATTATTCCCTCAAATATGTTTTTCAGTAAATACCATCTTTAAACCAGTTTTATCAATATGGAAACGGAGACATAGAGAGGTTAAGCAACTTATCTCAAGTTATGAGCACTCTGTTTTGGAGCTAGGAATTCAGTCACAGAAATTAAGAAGTGTTAAGTTTTTCACATACTTATGGTTAACCTTTATTCTACACTTGCCTATGTGTCATGTGTTGGCTCTAGAGAAAGTAACTGTGGCCACCAGAGCCCAGATCTGGCAACAAAAGTAAAACTCAATAGAAAAAAACATCAAGTCACTGCCTTGTGAAAGGATGCTTATTTAGCAGCCTGGAAAAGAACTTAACTTGCTAAACAGAGTTTTGTTCTTTTGTCCTCTAAAACTCTCCCATGGTGTATCTGGACTTCCTCCCCGGAGTAGCATAAACTATTGATTCCAATTTCCTTAGCCCTCTGCAGTGGAATTATATGTACACACCTCTTCCATGGCCTTCTGGTAGTTGTGATGTATTTTCCAGCCCTTGACTGTGTGTTTGGACACACAACCTGTTTTAACAGTGGGTTGTTAGTGAACATGATATGAGTATACAGTTGAATTGTGCTTTCAGGGTTGGGCTTGCCCTCTTGCATCAAAAGGGCATGCTCAAGGTAGCTTCTGCCCTTTCAGCTTGAACAACAGAATGTTCTGAGCCCAACCAAAAGGCTAGAGCCAAGCCCAGCTGACCCACAGGTAGAAGCAGAGCTGCTCAGGTGATCACAGCCTACATCAGTGAAGTCACTGACCCAAGTGTATGATAACAAGTGGTTGTTATTTGAGGCCACTAAGCTTAGGGGTAATTTGTTACATGGCATTATTGTGGTTATTGCTAACCAATGCACTGTGACAAACACAAACTAGAGGTTCTTTTTCAGTTTCTATGTAAACTCTTTGGTTGTATCTCAGTAGTCCCCTCCTGAACTCACTGGGTCACCTAACATAGTATCAACAGTTCCTCTACTTGCTAGCAAAATTTCAAGTCCTGGACTGTTTAGCTCAGTGATTCTTAGTGCAGACCCTTCATTTGGTTGGAAGACAAAAGACAGGTGTTAGAGTCAGTGTGTAAGGTAAAAGTTATGACTGATCAAAAACACCCTTGAAGAGCTTGCAAATTATCTCCAAAGTTCAAAGTCATGATTTTGTGTTTACAGCTTTGCAAATGTATGCTCATCCCAGTTTAAGAAACCCCAAAGGAAGAAACAAAGCAGGGTCTCTATGCAGATACCTGGACTTTCAAACTCTTCTGCATTTAACATAATTAGAAAATCCCTAGCAGTGAGTCAGAAATATGTGAAAACTCTAAACATTCTCCATGTGCTCAGAGTTTGTACCATTTTTCTGTTAAGACCTCTAACCTTAACCTGTTTGAGGATTTGATAGAGTAGGATCTGACTGCAGAGAACAGGTCTGGGAAAAACTTAGGTCTAAATTCAGTTTGTAGATTAAATGTGTTCATGGCCATCTTCACCATAATTAATTTTTTAAAACTTTTTTTCAGTAGTTGTAGGGGCACAAGTGGTTTTTGGTTAAATTTTAGCCTAAAGTTTGCGTGTACCCATCACTTGACTGGATACATTGTACCCAGTAGGTAGTTTTATTATCCTTCACTCCTCTCCTACCCTCCCATCTTCTGAATCTCCAAAGTCCATTGTATCACTCTGTATGCCTTTGCATACCCATAGCTTAGCTCCCACTTATAAGTGAGAACATATGGTATTTAGTTTTCCATTCCTGAGTTATTTCACTTAGAAGAATCGCCTCTAGGTCCATCCAAATTGCTGCTAAAGACATTATTTTATTCTTTGTTATGGCTGAGGAGTATTCCATGGTATGTGTGTATATATGTATACATTATATATATGTATTTTATATATAGTATATGTGTGTATTAGATATATACATAATATTGTCTTTATCCACTCACCAACTGATGGACACTTAGGTTGATTTTGTATCTTTGTAATTGACCACCATAATTCCTACTTTACCTGCTAAACCCAGAACAACTTCAAATAATAAGCAAAATAATTCTCCTTTATATTTCTGATACTCCTACATTGTCCTCAGTGCTCCATCTCAGATACTATGCTGCGGGCTAGGAAGGTAGACACATGAAAGATATCATGAGAGACTTAAACTTTGCCTCAACCTATAGAATAACCATACCAAGAAATTATATTCTCTAGTCTGTGGAAGGATAACTAAAATAAATAAATTAGTTAAAGAACAACCTGTCCCTGGCAAGTATCTGTGGGAGGGAAATTAGGTCCCATGTGATCTTATGCCATCACAGTATTATGCTTTCACCTTTTGTGCCAGATGCACAATGCAATTAAATTTCTCTTAAAGCCATATTTATTCCATTTTAAAAAGCTGAATTTTTACTGAGGTTATGTTCTTACTACTTTTTTGGTGTTGAAACTACAAGACAAATGAAGGCAAGTGTGTGTGTGTGTGCACGTGCACATGTGTGTGTGCTTCGTGTGCAAGTGTGATGGATTTTTTGACATATTGTGACATGTAGAAAGTTGAATGTCTAAATTCTATCTTGATCATTTACTAGTTTATGAAACTCAAACACCATGAGAGATTTCATGAGAGATTTAACTTAGACAGTTAAATTGCCTACAGCAAATTGTTTAGCCAATGGAACTCAAAAATTTCCAGTGGGAACCCCTGTCCCCAGAATGGAGGGGTAAACTTTCCAAATGAAATGATAATTTCTCACATTTACAACACTGTCATCTACTTCAAACTTTTTCACAAGCTGGGAGAAAGGCAGGGTAGAAGTTATCAGAATTTTGTAGTTGATGGATTAAGTCTCAGGGTGTTTAAGTCTCACCTCAGTGCCAGAATTAGAATGTGAAACCAGGTCTTCTACTGCAGGTTCAAGTCTCTTTCTACTAGAGTGTTATGATATCTACTTTAGCAAACTGCTGAGGCTGACCTTCTGTGTTGACCAAGAAGATTGCTTTAATGACACAAGTTTCTCCTGCCCTAAAAAATCACTCTGTAGTCTGAGATGCAACTAATTAAAATTCCACTATTAGGCTTTTTAGAATATCATCTCTGCCTTCTAGAATTCTGCCTTTTGAAGCATAGATCCATAGCCACCTCCTCCATGAGGTCTTTTCTGAGTCCATCTCTTCCACCCAAACAGATATAATTTATTTGTGCTCTGAATGCCCCATTGGGCTTGGTGTTTCCTCTTATAGCATATAAGTGCTCGGTCTCTATGCACCTACTACTAGTTTGCAAACATCCCACGATGCTCTCTACTTTTAGTACCATTCCTCTTTCCTTTTGCCAACACATCACAATTCAAATTCGTTTTAGCTTTAAACAAGAAAAAAAATCCAAGCTACCTTACACTCTTAGCAAAACGTGGTCACTCCATTTGCCCTGAGCAAGCTCCAGCTACCCTCATGTAAGTCCTGGAAATCAGGGAGGACAGAAAAATAAGGCCACCGTGAAAAAGTTCTTGAGATCCTTCTTGACACCCTATAGCTTGATGAAATGCAAAGACTGTAGACTGAGATGGACCTGGGTTTGAATCTCAGTCCCTCATCATTCTAGTTAAGTAAATTTGGCCAAATCACTGACATTCTCTTTACCTCCATTTCCTCATCTGTACAAGAGTCAATATAGGCCGGGCGCGGTGGCTCAAGCCTGTAATCCCAGCACTTTGGGAGGCCGAGACGGGCGGATCACGAGGTCAGGAGATCGAGACCATCCTGGCTAACGTGATGAAACCCCGTTTCTACTAAAAAATACAAAAAACTAGCCGGGCGACGTGGCGGGCGCCTGTAGACCCAGCTGCTTGGGAGGCTGAGGCAGGAGAATGGCGTAAACCCAGGAGGCGGAGCTTGCAGTGAGCTGAGACCCGGCCACTGCACTCCAGCCTGGGTGGCAGAGCGAGACTCCGTCTCAAAAAAAAAAAAAAAAGAGTCAATATATATGATGGACCTTTTATGCCTGACACATTGGGAGGCACTCAATTAAATGGTAGTTGCCTTATTGTTACTGGTATTTCTGCTACTTTTGCTGGTATTCTTCCTAACGCTCTTACTGGCTCATACTCCCCCTGAGGAATCATTAGCTCTTGTCCAGAATGCCCTTTGTACTCATAGCCATCTTTGTCTCCTCTGCTTTTCAGATCACTCCATGGGGCCACCAGCAGGTTTCCTCATGCAATATATAAATAGCAAATATTGGAACTGGAGTATTAATTTAGCCTAGACTTTGTTCCAGCCTTCCCACTGGCCTGCCTTATAGATGGATGAACTGGAGCAGAAATAAGGAGGCAGTGTTCTTTCTTCGTATCACACACCTAAGGGAATTTTTTTTTAGTCTTCTGAGAACATTAAATTCTACCTCAAGCTCAAAGTAACTCTCAATGAGAGAAATCATTCATGGAGAACAGGGGAAGTCTGCTGAACTTCAAAGCCAAACTGAACTGCAGCTGGTACCCCCTGCAACTCTTAAGAATAGGAAAGCAGCAGTCGAAAAACTAGAATGGAGTACTGTGGGGTGAGGGTGAGGATGAACAACCACTCTGGCATTTAAATAACATTGACAGCTTAAACTCAAGCCATCATTTCAAGAAATTTCAACAAAAGGTGAAATAGCTTAAAGTGAAAAAGTTGACTCTTCTGCAGAGGCAACTTTTTATACTTTACTTGCCATTCTCATATGAAACCTGCAAGTCCATATTAAGAAACTGTTGCCTGGAAATTGTAAGTGTTAAAGACGATCGATAAAGTTACCTTACAGGGAAGTCTGAGCTAAAGCCGGCTTTTTTATTTTATTTTATTTCTCCTGTCTATCTTGTAGACGTGTTAAGAATGGATTGCTGGCTCATAAATGTAGCTGATTATTTGGCTGGTGATGTAGCAGTTGCTATTTTGGACTCCTTCTGAGTTTCTCGCTTTCTGGTGGGAAGTTTAATAGCTCATTAAATGTTATACCCTCTCATTTTTATCCAGCCTCACTTTCTTCTGTTTTAATATGTGCCAAGGAATTTGAAGATGTACCCTCATTTGAACAAATAATGCTGGATAAAGAGCCATGCTCAGCCCAGAACACAGTAAAGTTTTTAATAACGTAAATTTGAGTTCACAGTGAGTATTGAAACAGAGCTAGTTTCCAAACTTACATCAGATCTCATTTAATCTTCACAAGGTAGAAAAGTATTCATTCATTACAAAATACTTCCAACAAAGTGCCAGGCGTTGTGTTCAATGTTGGGTCTGCAATTCTAGATAGCATCATTTCCCTATTTTTAAATGAGGAACCTGGTTTCAGCAAGATCAGGTGACTCGGCCAAGGTCACAGGAGTGAGCAGAAGACCCAGTTCCTCTGATTCAAATCCCATGGTCATCTCCACAAAATAGACATATAGCTGAAAGGAGCTTTAGAGACCATATCAATGTTTTTACTTTATATATGAGAAAAATAAGCATTCGGCCCAAGTTTACACATGTGTACTATGTATACACGCGTACACATAGTGAAACGGGAATGGGAACTCAAGTCCCACAAGACTTAGTGTATTGTCTTACACAAAAGGATACTTTAAGATTAACTTATTGTATTTTTTTTTTTTTTTTTTGAGACGGAGTCTCGCTCTGTCACCCAAGCTGGAGTGCACTGGCCAGATCTCAGCTCACTGCAAGCTCCGCCTCCTGGGTTCACGCCATTCTCCTGCCTCAGCCTCCCCAGTAGCTGGGACTACAGGCGCCCGCCACCTCGCCCGGCTAGTTTTTTTTTTTTTTTTTTCAGTAGAGACGGGGTTTCACCGTGTTCGCCAGGATGGTCTCGATCTCCTGACCTTGTGATCCGCCCGCCTCGGCCTCCCAAAGTGCTGGGATTACAGGCTTGAGCCACCACGCCCGGCCCTTATTGTATATTTTTAAGTCATCTCTGAAATCCTTTCTTCTCTGAAGTACATGCTCCAAAATTTCTTCTTCCAGTACATCCCCTCAGGGCACCTTCAAATATAAGAGAAACATACTGATTAAATTTGTCTCCACGTTGACCTCAGGCACTTTAGTCAGTGTTGAAACTTCTTTTTATTTTTTTAAGATAAGTCTTTATTTACTGGTTTTGAGAAAAAAAAAAAAAGCTGTCTAAGTTGGTTGCTTTTTGGTGATCAATGAGACCAAACTCCATATCCTTGTCCAACTCTCGATTCCTCCTTGGTTCAACCTTGGCTGCAGCTGTGGCCACAGTAGGAGCAGCAGTGTTAGTGGAGGTCATAGGGGCAGCAGCCACAAGGCAGATGGGTCAGCCAAGAAGGTCTTTGTACCCATTGATGATAAAATGGGGTACTGATGCAACAGCTGGGTAACCAATCTGCAAACACAGGCACCATGCAGACACCCTGGAAGTGAGGATGCAGAGTGTCCCCTGTGACGTCAAGCACCTCAAGGATGTAGATGCTGCCATCGTCAGACACTTGCTTGATGATCCACCCAAGAAATAGCGAGAGACGTTCAGCAGTATGGCTTCACTGGCTCCCACTTTGTCTCCAGTCTCAATGAGCTGCACATCCCTTAGGATTTCAACGATGCCCCTGGAGATTTTAATGGTGATGCATAATGCCTGGATGAAGGAAGTCTTCTCTGGCCCCAGCATGGTGATCTGGGCACAGAGACTTCACATGGGGCAATGGCACCAGCATTGGTGGTAGCTGGCACCTTACTGGCCAGCGATTTGTCCCTGAACTCAGAACATAATGAACATGACCCAACTGACGGCTCCAACTGGTCTATCAGCTAAGATTTTTGCCTCTCTCCTGTCTGCAGCCATAGTCAACTTCTCAAAATGCAAATTGTGTTCATGGTTTCCCACTGCATTTAGAAGAAAATGCTGAGTCTGGTCCTGCAGGGTGCTTCAACGTGAGCTTCTTTGCCTGCTTGTCCAGCCTCATCTTGTTCCTCTCTCTCTCTCCCTCGTGACCATCTGGCCATACTAGTCTGCTTTTAGTTCTGGAATGTATCAAGTTCTTTCCTGCCTTAGCACATGCTGTGCTTTCCTTTGTACTGGTCTTCCCATCTCTTTACTTAGCAAACTCCTCCTTATCCTTCAGAGTCTCAGGAGAAATGTCCCTTCCTCAGAGAGGCTATCTCTAATTCCATTTTCAACCAGGTTTCTCTTTTTTCTTCCTTACAGCCCATTTACATTTCAGGACAGTTATATAAATTTGTCATCACATATTTATTTGTGTAATTGGCTATTTAATGAGCTCCAATGGAAGAAGGGACTATGTCTATTGTTTTCACCACTTTGCCTGGAACATGGTAGTGGCTTAAAAAATATTTATTGGATGTATACCTTAATGGCATCTAGTGAGTCCTTTAAAAATCTAGCCATTCACGTGTCTGTTCTGGCCTGTGTTTAGATCTCTGGAAAGCCAATGCTTGTCTTGTTTATCTTTGCTATTCCCACAATACCTCATGTGGTCCCTAACAAAACGCAAATGTTTAGTAGTGTTTATAGAAGAATCATCCCATGAAGAAATACAATTCAATATTATTGCTGATCCCAAGGAACAGATCATCACCAGAGGCTGTAAGCATCCTCAATCCAACTAGAAAAGTTTTCTACCTTCCTGCCCACCTGCCTTGTTAAACAGGCTAACGTGCCTTTACAGCTTTCTTGAGTTTCCACTTGTTTAAAGCTGTGTTGGTGAATGTTCTTTTATTGCAGGTATCATTAGTTTGAAAAAGCTCTTACTAGCCCCTTCATAGAAGTCTTGAAAAATATCGGCAGCCTAACTGATGATGCCATCCATAGAGACTGGATAGAGAAAGACATTTAAATTAAACATAAATCAAGGAGGAAAAGGTAATAAAAGTGACCTTCTGGCCACCAGTAATCATCCTTCTGGCCACTAGTCTTTATCCTCTGGAGGATAACTTCGCTACTGCAGTTCTAAAATCTAGAAATATAAATGAATTGTTGGTAGGAAGAGTGGTAATATCCTGAAGGAATTGATATCATTTTTTACCGGGGATCCTACCTGCTTTCCCAATCATCCCTCTGCAAAAAGAGCTTGAGGAAGTAGTGCATACAATGGATAGAAGCTGAAGGAATCAAAATACCAATGGACTATTAGGTAGATTTGTGACTGCTACACTACTGGAGGATGGCACTCTCTGGCAAGCTGAGCTGAAGTGTCCTCCCATAGGTCTGTCTTTGGGTGTAGGCCATAGACCAGCAACATCTGTATCACCTGAGAACTTGTTAGAAATGCAGAATCTGCGGCTTCCAAACCTACTGAGTCAGAATCTCTATTTTAACAAAACCCCTCAGTGATTGTATGCACATTTATTTTGGAAGCAAGATAAAGAAGAGAGAGGAGCAGAGTGAGAGGTACAGTCAACTGTTATGTCTAATGAATCCTATGCACCACCCTCTGCCTCCTAGTCAGTATCCTTTAGAAAGAGACGATTATAATGGCAGAACTTTAAGGTATTTTATCTTCCCATGTAGTATACCCCATGTCATGAGAGTCAAGCAAAGTCCCAGGTCCTGACTGACTCAGAAAGGAAGACTTTCAAAAGAATTTCATAAACTCCAAAGTGATAACAAGTGACAAACTTGCTCTCACTAATTTCAACCAAAAGCTGTAAATACCCACATTCCTAAGACAGAATGGCTGGAGGTAGAGAACTGAAAAGGTTTAACTTTTAATATATCAAAAGATATAAGAATAAAACTCTTTGGTAACCTATAATAAAGACAACAATATAAATTCCTAGACAAGAAAAAGTTTATTTTATCTATACCTATAGCCTTGCTTACAGTGGTCTGGAACTGGGTTTCTGGGCTGAAGATATGAATGACAGAAAAAATAAAACTTAGTTATCTGGGAGAAAAAGAAAAACAAGAAAATTCACCTTGCCATTGTCTGACTATTACATGGAATCTAGTTTTGAAGACTTGAGATGAATATTAGGGAAACAACTGTAGATTTAGAATCTGTTTTATTTTATTCATTCAAAGTCTATTTTAACATTGAACTTCAAGAGATTCAATGCTATACCTCAATACCGTATGTATAACCTCTTAATTCACAGTGACCACATACAATAGTAAATTTTCTGTAAAGTATTCCAGAATCTGACCAATAATATTAGTATTCCCTTTTTCTTGGGAAGAGTAACAGAGTGATAAAGAGAGGTGACAATTTCTGTATGAAATGCAGCCTCATGCAGGCAGGCTTAAAAGGGAAAATGAGTCTCAAAGGGCATTGCAGAGAGGCAGAATTACATGTGAGACTGAGGCTCTAGGAGAGTGTCTGTTGACTTCAGACCTCTGAGAAATTTTTCAGAGTCCTCAGAACAGCTTTAACTGTGTTCCCCAAGCAGAGGAGAAAATAGTGTCTTTTAAATATATTTTCATAAAGTAGCATCCATTATTATTATTATTATTGTTGTTATTATTATTGTTATTACTACTGCTATTATTTGTATGTGTGTGTGAGACGCAGTCTTGCTCTGTCGCCAGCCTGGAACGCAAAGGCACAATCTTGGCTCACCGCAACTTCTGCTTCCCAGGTTCAAGTGAGTCTCCTGCCTCAGTCTCCCGAGTATCTGGGACTACAGGTGCGTGCCACCATGCCAGCTAATTTTTGTATTTTTAGTAGAGATGGGGTTTCACCATATTGGCCAGGATGGTCTTGATCTCCTGACCTCATGATCCAACTGCCTCAGTCTTCCAAAGTGCTGGGATTACAGGCGTGAGCCACTGCACCTGGCCTCTTTATTATTTTTAATGTATTTTTTCTCCCACTACAGTGAGCAGCTACCCAGTAGAGATTCCCACCAACACGCGCACACACACACAAAGAATCCTTCCACACAGATACATAAATTTCCATTGTCCTAATTAGCATAGTTTCATCTTCTATTAAGGTTTTTGAAGCACTATCTTAAATGCTGACTTGGAGCCTTAGGGAGTAGTACAAACATTGAACATGGAGTTGTTTTTCCTCAAATTCAACTGTGAAATATTTAAATCCTGGGGGGAAAAAGGAAAAAAAAAAAGAACTTTTGTGAATTTTAATCTCATGGTATTGCTAGCATATGGGCAACTTCAGAAATAAGACAATGATTTGTTTCAAAAGAAATCTGATTTTTGATAGACTTAAATATCCTCTGCCCATACCATCCCAGTTGTCTGCTGGGCTGATTGGTCAGTCCACACTGGGGTTTATGGGATTAAGATTGTTTAAACAAAAGCTGTGAGTTTTTTTTTTTTTTTAATTTTTTAAAAAAATGTTTTTAAGCTATGCTTATATAGTGATCAGACATATGTGTCATTATATGATTTTAAGAATTACCCTCCAAAGTAGGCAGAGAAAATACAATTGATTTTGTTTACAGATGAGGAAATTGAGGCTCAGTGGAGTTAAGTGATGTGCCCAGAATAGTATATTGGGAACTGTAATCCAGGCCTCCTGACTCTTACACCTATTATTCAGTTTTATAATACAAAATTGCCTCATCTGCTTCTAGGAAAAGAGCATTTCTCTGAATTCCATATCATGTATTGATGTTCCATTGTCCTGATGAATAGCCTCTAACTTTGCTCTGTCAATACTAATCTCCTTCTTTTACTATAAGCAGTTAAAAGTAGCCATGCAGCAGCCTGAATGTTTTCCTGCCTAGATATTTCTTCCACCAAATATTCTTGTTCCTCATTCTTAAATTCTGCCTTCCATAAAGCCCTAGGGCATGGACACAATGCAGCTAAGTTCTTTGCAACAGAATAACAAGGATGGCCTTTAGTCCAGTTTCCAGTGTCTTGATCTTCATTTCCATCTAAGAACTCATCAAAGTGGCCTATACTGTTCATATTTCTATCAACATTCTGGTCACACAAATTAAGTAATCTCTAAGAAGTTTAAGACTTTTCCTAGTCTATCCTTCTGAGTCCTCACCAGAATCACTCTGAACATTCTGTTTATGAAAATTCAGGCTTTTTCTAACTTGTTCTTCCAAAGTCTTTCAGCCTCTACCAATTACCTAGTTCTCAAGCTACTTCTACATTTTCAAGTATCTGCTATACCAACAACCATACTTCTTAGTAACAATTTTCTGTCTTAGTCATTTTCTGTTGCTGTAACAGAATACTTGAGACTGGGTAATTTATAATGAATAGAAATTTATTTAACTCATGATTCTGGAGACTGGGAAATCCAAAAGCATGGCACCAGCATCTGTGAGGGCCTTCTTGCTGTGTCATAACATGGCATAGGGCATCACATGGTGAGAAAGCAAGTGAGTGCAGGTCAGTTTAAGTGACCTCTTTTTATAAAGTCAACAGTGCTATCATGAGGGCCCTAACCTAAAGACTTTATCTAATCCTAATTACCTCTCAAAGACTCCACAACCAATCAACATATGAGTGTGAGGATTATGTTTTCTTTTTCCTTTTCTTTTCTTTTTTTTTTTTTTTGTTGAGGCAGAATTTCATGGATCTCGGCTCACTGCAACCTCTGTCTCCCGGGCTCAAACGATTCTCCTTCCTCAATAGCTGGGATTCTGCTTCCTCCTGAGTAGCTGGGATTACAGGTGCCCACCACCATGCTCAGCTAATTTTTCGTATTTTTAGTAGAGATGGGGTTTTGCCATGTTGAGCAGGCTGGTCTTGAACTCCTGACCTCAGGTGATCTGCCTGCCTCGGCCTTCCAAAGTGCTGGGATTACAGGCGTGAGCCACCATGCCCAGCCAGGATTATGTTTTCAACACATGAAATTTGAGGTACACATTTAAACCATAGCACCCTCATTTAAATTATTTCAGAATTATTTGGTTTACAGTATATTTGAGTTCTCTTTAGCCACCCATTTGATTGACCAGATTTCAACATTCTCTAATCCAAATATTCATAAAAGCCTATTTAAGGGACATATGGACGTGTACATATCTCAGCCCCTTCTCTCCCCTCTTATCATGACCCCAAGATAGAACACATTCAAGATAGACAAGGCTCTCACTCTGGAGTTCCCTCCCCTGGGGAATGGTTTGACTTATGGATAATGCTACATTAATGGCACTTTCTGAACCACTGACTTGGTTCCCTATATTTTCCATCCAAGGGAAAGCCAAAGGTGTATCATTGGTTCATAGGGCCCTACTCTAATGGCTGGTTGTAAAGCCAGAGATGCAGCCACAATCTGTTCCAGGGCTCAGAATTTAACGTATCTCTCCCAACTTCTCTCCATTGGAAAAGAACTAGCTTTTCATAAGTCTCTGCCCCAAAGCATTTTGTCAGAATCTGAAGGGTTTATCTTTCACTGGATTTTTTTCCAGCCAGCAGATAATATTAATGCATCAATTCTTTCATCTTAATTAAGAAGACATATTTAATAAATCACAATGATCATCTGGTTCTTTTCTATTGACCAAAACAAAGTTACAGACTGGTATGTAATATAGAGCTAAGACGCAATTACTACCTCTATATTGCACATTAGCACTATTTTGGTTTATTATTCCAGCTGTCAAAGATAATCACAAACAACTTAAAGAATTACCTCCTACAAATCTTCCACCTATCTGAAGACTAGCTTTCCTTTTAGGTTAATTTTCTTTTTTGTAAGTTAGAGATTTTTTTTTAAATTATGGTGACTACAGATAAAAGCAATATATTATATTTTTAATTTTTTTTCCATTCTGACTTTTGAAAGTCTCTGCTTTGGAGCAGAGACTATGTGGTTTTCTAGGTATAAAATCATATTGTTCATGAAGAGATATAATTTGACTTCCTTTCTTCCTATTTTGATGCCTTTTATTTCTTTCTCTTGCCCGATTGCTCTGGCTAGGATTTCCAGTACTGTGTTGAATAGGAATGGTGAGAACAGGCATCCTTGTCTTGTTACAGTTCTCAAGGAGAATGCTTCTAGTTTTTGCCCATTCAGTATGCTCTTGACTGTGTATTTATAATAGAAGTCTCATTATTTCGAAGTAGTTTCCTTCAATGCCTAATTTGTTAAGGATTTTTAACAAGAAGAGATGTTGAATTTTATCAAAAAGCCATTCTTGTGTCTATTGAGATGATCATATGATTTTGTTTTTAGTTCTGTTTATGTGATGAATCACATTTATTGATTTACACATGCTGAGCCAACCTTGCTTCCCAGTAATAAAACCTACTTGATTGTGGTTGATTAGCTTTTTGATGTGCTGCTGGTTTCAGTTTGCTAGTGTTGTGTTGAGGATTTTTGGATCCATGTTCATGAGGGATATTGACCTGAAGTTTTCTATTTTTGTTATGTCCCTGCCAGGTTTTGGTATCAGAATGATTCTGGCCTCATAGAATAGAATGAGTTGGAGTGGAGTTCTTCTTTCTCAATTTGTTGGAATAGTCTTAATAGGATTTGTACCAGCTCTTCTTTATACATCTGGTATAATTCAGTGGTGAATCTGTCTGGTCCAGGGCTTTTCCTGGTTGGTAGGCTTTTTATTACTGATTCAATTTCAGAACTCATTATTGATCTCTTCAGGCTTTTCAATTTCTTCCTGATTCAATCTTGGGAGGTTGTATGTTTCCAGGAATTTACCCATCTCTTGTAGGTTTTCTAGTTTGTTGGCATAGAGGTGTTTGTAGTAGTCTCTTAGTATTTTTTGTATTTCTATGAGGTCAGTAGTAATGTCCCCTTTGTCATTTCTAATTGTGTTTATTTGGATCTTCTCTCTTTTCTTCATTAGCCTAGCTAGCAGCCTATTAGTCCTCTTCTTTCAAAAAACAAACTCTTGGTTTCATTGGTCATTGGTGTCATTTTTTGGCATCTCAATTTCATTCAGTTCAGCTTTGATTTTGCTTATTTCTGAGCATTTAATGCTATAAACTTTCCTCTTGAGATTGGTTTACATGTGTCTCAGAGATTCTGGTATAGTATAGCTTTAGTCTCATTAGTTTGAAATAATTTCTTGATTTCCCCCCTAATTTCATTGTTTACACAAAAGTCATTCAGGAGCAGACTGTTTAATTTCCATGTAATTGTATAGTTTTGAGAGATCATCTTAGTATTAATTTCTGTTTTTATTGTGCTGTGGTCCAAGAATGTGTTTCTTATGATTTAGGGTATTTTTTAATTTGTTGAGAATTGTTTTATGGGTGAGTGTCTGGTTGATTTTAGAGTGCATGCCACATGCAGAAGAGAAGAACATATATTGTATAGATGTCTTTTACACCTATTTGGTCAAGTGTCGAGTTTAAGTCCCAAATATATTTATTAGTTTTCTGCTTCCATAATCTGTCTAATACTGTCATTGCAATGTTGAAGTCTCCCACTATTATTGTGTGGTTATCTAAGTTACCTCATAGGTATGTAAGAACTTGTTTTATGAATCTAGGTGATCCGGTGTCTGATTGTATTGTGAAATTCTTATAGTGAGTTATTTAGCTCTATCAAATCAGTTTTGTTGAGCTCTTGTATCATTTTATTGGATTCCTTAGATTCCTTGGATTGGGTTTCAACTTTCTCCTGAATCTCAATGATCTTTGTTACTATACAGATACTGAATTCTATGTCTGTCATTTTAGCCATTTCAGCCTGGTTAAGAACCATTGCTGAAGAGCTAGTGTGATTGTTTGGAGGTAAGACACTCTGGCTTTTTGAGTTGCCAGAGTTCTTGAGCTGGTTCTTTCTCATCTGTGTGGGTTGATGTTCCTTTAATATTTGATATTGCTATCCTTTGGATGGGGTTTTTTGCTTTTATATTCTTCAGTGCCCTTGAGGGTTTGACCCAGCTGACTGACTTTGTTCCTGGATTATTTCAGGGGGCCAAGACTCAGCTCAGCACTCCTAGGCTGTGTGCTCTAATTCTGGAGGGCTGGGACCAAGCCTACAGTTTTATTCTCTGGCCCCTTAAGGTTAAGCACCTGCTGTGTTGGAGGGGCTGAGGTGTTTCCACTCCACTGGCAACAATGATCTGATGGGATGCTTGCAAAAGCACTTCACTGGGGTGGTAGCAGCAGAGTCTATGCTCATGTGCATGTATGCTGGCAGTAGTGAGGTGGTAGAGACCACATGCATGTGCTCACTCCAGTAGCATTGATGTGGTGGTGTCTGTGTACATACGCTGGTGGTAACAGTGGTGTGGGAGGGTGTGCACACACCAGAAGATGTGAGATGGTGGCATCCATATGCACACAGGTACTGTATACCTGCACTGGCAGGGGCAGAGCAGCAGTGGCAAGGTTCACATGTGCACTGGTGGCAATAGCGTGGTGAGGTCCACACGTGCTGGCAAAGCAGTGGGAGGAGGCTGTGGGCAAGTGCACATCCTCTGGGGCCCATCTACTGAAACTCTCTGACAGTTAGGTGGGGACAACCAGCAAAGAATCTATAGTGGTGGCTGCCAGAAAGTGCATCCAAGGCTGTGCTGCAAGCAGATACAGCTAGGAAGGGACCACAGGAGAGGCCTACAAACAGGGTGCTGCTCAGATCAGACTGGCCCTGTCCCACAGGCAAGACCACCCTGCCTTGTCTAGGTCCAAGAGTAGCATGGCACCTAGAGGAGCACGGCAAGCCGTGGGGTATGAACATCTCTGGCCATGCTCCACTGTAGCCATTCCCACGCCAAACCCTCTGGGCTCCACACAGGCTAGAGTTCTGCGCTTGCCACCTCTCCAAGCAGCTGTCCCTGTCAGCTCAAATGCTCATGGGGGTCATAGGGTCTCCTGCAGCTAGGATTCTGAAGGTCCATGGTGAGAGTAGGCCACTCTTTGCCCATTTAACTCAGTCCTTCTCCAGGAGCCACTGACAGCTAAGAATAAGTCCTGGTGCTCAGCAGCCCTGTGTAGGGTTCCTACCTTACTCCCCCTGCAACTCACGGTTTGCATCCTCCCTCCATCTATTCTCACTGCCTTCCTTCGAAGGTCTGCTCAGAGTGTGCCAGTCTTCTCTATCTGGTCTTTTTGTGGGAGATGTTCTTCCTGCCTGCATATAGTTGGCCATCTTGGCTCTTCTCCTAAAATTTATAAGAGAGTGGATTTTAAGTGTTATGGCCTAGAAACAGGAGGCATGGCATGCCAGACAGGGCATGTAAGGAAACCTCAGGAAGCCTCAGTGTGGTCAAAAGACAGAGCAGCAGAAACAAGGGCCCTTTCAGGTAAATTTTAAAGAGACAATTCTGGTACTAAGGTGCAGCAACAGCATTCATTACCAAAATGCATTTTTTTAATTCATGGAATCACTCAATGCATGGCACAAACTACCATTTTTTCACTCATTTAACAAATCTTTACTGTGTGACTACTCTGTGCCAGGCACTGTTTTAAGATAGATAAATAGCTTTTATACACACACACACACACACACACACACACACACTTCCTTTGGAAGAGTTTATAGTCTAGCTAGAGAGAGAGATAAATATATCAATATTCATTGTTAAATTGGAGTAGGAATAAATGACTAAATAAAGCAGTGATTGGAAGCAGGAAGTGTTGGGGAGTGAGGCTGGGAATTGCAATTTTATATATGATGGTCATGGGAGGCCAAATGGAGAAGGAAATGGTGTGAGCAAAGACCGAAAAGACATGCAGATATGTAGAGAAAGAGCAATCCAGGCAGAGAAGTTAGGAAGTGCAAAGTTCCTGAAGCTAAAGAATGCTTAGTGAGTTTTACAAACAAGGAGAGGACGATGAAGTGACTGGGGAAGAATTGGTGTGTTGTAGACTAGTAGTGGACAGATGAGGTCAGAGTGGAGCTCAGGATCATACCATGCAAAGTTCTGACAGGCATCAAAAAGACTTTGAGTTTGTGTCTGGATGAGATGTGAACCTCTAAAAGGTTTCAGTGGAGGAATTACATGGTCTGTCTTAATTTTAAGAGAATCACTCTTGCTCCCATGTGTTCAATGTAACAAACACTTATTGAGCATATACTTAGCATCAGGCTTGATGCCAGGAATTGGGGACACAAAGTTAAACAAAATTTGGCTTCTTCTTTCAGTTCACGGAATCTGCTGCAGCTACTTATACAGGTTGCTATGAAAATGAGTTAAATGTCTTATTTAATTCAGTACATGGCCAAGGACCACGGGTTGTGAGTGAGTGAGGCTGTAATTTTATTCCATTGCTGAATGCCTCAACCATTCCCATATATTGCCTTCTGTTTGCCTGGTGCCAAACCCATTTTTCACAGGCTCATCCATTACTTTCCCTAATCTGACTAATAATTTCTTTCTTATGGCTGAACCAAGGCTGGTATATATTCAGGTTAAAGTGTTTTGTATCAAAATGTATTTCCTCAGAAAAAAGCCAAATTCTGTCTGTAAAGAGAAATGCAAATTATCCAAAGGAGTCTTATGATCATTTGCAACCATGGGTTGCTTTATTGAGGAGCATGCAAGTAAGGAATGCTAAAAATCATTTCCATTTCCCTTCCCTACTCTCTCCAAGTTGGCAATTACATCACTATATGTGAATCCTGAAGCAGAATGAATGTTCTCAGGCCAATTTGGGGGTAAATTATCTGGTGAAAGAAACCAAAACCAGCCTCCCCTAATAACTTCCATAACACAAAGTCACTTCTTATTGTTATTGTGTCTGTGACAAAATTCCCTTTTGCCAAGAGGGACTAAGTGGGCATGCTCTTCATTCCTTGGGTATTAGTCACCTTTTGCTGTACAACAAGCTATCACTAAGTCTCAGAAGCACACAGTAATCAGCAATTATCTCTGTTCAAGTTGGGCAGTTGAGCTGGTGTCTCTGCTTCAGGCTGTGGGTGTGCTCAAATCTACTGAGGCCCAGACTGAAAAACTGGAGCATGTTCCTCTCACTGTAGACATTAGACACTCCCAGTATAGTGAGTTGAATGATGTCCCCCACACCCTACAAAATGATATGTCCATGTTTTAACTCCTTGATATGGTTTGGCTGTGTCCCCACCCAAATCTCATCTTGAATTTTAACTCCCACAATTCCCAAGTGTGGTGGGAGAGACCTGGTGGGAGGTAGTTGAATCACAGGGGTGGGTCTTTCCTGTGCTGTTCTTGTGATAGTGAATAAGTCTCATGAAATCTGATGGTTTTATAAAAAGGAGTTCCCCTGCACAAGCTCTTTCTTTCCTGCCACCATGTAAGATGTGACTTGCTACTCCTGGCCTTCCATTGTGATTGTGAGGCCTTCCCAGATATGTGGAACTATGAGACAATTAACCCTATTTTCTTTGTAAATTACCCAGTCTTGGGTATATCTTTATCAATAGTGTGAATATAGACTAATACACCTTTTGAACCTGTAAATGTGATCTTATTTAGGAAAAAAGTCTTCTATAGGTTGAATGTTTGTTTCCCCCCAAATTTGTATGTTTAAGCCCTAACCCTCAATATGGTAGTATTTGGAGGTAAGGCCTTTGGGAGGTAATTAGGTTTAGATGAGGGTGGAGTTTCAATGATGATATTGGTGCCCTTTTAAGAAGAGAGAGAGAGACATGAGCTCTCTCTCTCTCTCTCTCTTTCTCTCTCTCTCTCTCTTTCTCTCTCTCTCTCTCTCTCTCTCTCTCTCTCTCTTCACTATGTGAGGCTATGGCAAGAAGGTGGCCATCTGCAAACTAGGAAGAGGGTCTTCACCAGACATGGCATCTGCTGGCACCTTGAGCTAGAACTTTTCAGCCCCCGGAAGTGTGAAAAGTAAATATCCGTTGTTTAAGTCACCAAGTCTATGGTATTTCATTATAGCAGCCCAAGCTAACTAAGACAGTGTCTTTGTAACTGTAATTAAGTCCAGGATCTTAAGATGAGATAATCATTTGCAATCTATGTGGGTCCTATATCCAATGACCAAGTAAGTGTTCTTGTAAGATACAGAAGAGAAGATGGTACAAGGAGGTTGCGGAAAGATAAAGACAGAGATTAGACTTAGGCAAACACAAGCCAAGGAACACACTTTGCAGGGAGAACAGCTTTGTTGACCTCTTGATTTTGGACTTCTGGCCTCCAGAACAGTGAAAGAATTTCAGTTATTTTATACCATCAAGTTTACAGTAATTTGTTACAGCAACCACAGAAAACCAATACACAGAGGGATGAATAGAAACATATGAAGATCATACAACATAAGCTTGGAATCCAGACACTGTCCCTTCTACTTAACTTCCATTAGCCAAAGCCTATCACCAGGACAAGCCCAGTTCCCATGAAGCTGGGATGTACACTACTCCTATGGAGGTCAGGGAGGAGTGAAAGCAAGTGATTTTTTGCTGAATAATAATCTACCACACTTTGTTTGGTTTCTTTGGTAGCATTTGCTCACTAGATCTTCCTTCCAAATCTAGGATTCCAGAAGACAACTCAGAACTTACCTGGGGATTTCTGGACATAGAAACAAGTGTTCTAAGATAAAAGGATTATGGATGAAACATAGGAAGTTCAGTGGATATGAGCCAAGTTCCCAAAGAGGAAATGGTAAGGATGTCTAAGCCTCAACTAGCCTCCCATCACTGCACAGGTCTCCAACACTTTAGATACAAAAGATACACCATGCAAATACATCTCTCCTAAAGCATTGGCCCTGAATGCTATGCTCTTTGATCCTGGTGAGCTGAGCTGAAAGTTGCTGAGAGGACTGTTTTCTAACCTCTTTCCTTTTGACTCATCTTTTTTAGAATGGGCCTTGGGCCACCTGTATTGGAATTATTTAGGGTGTGAAATGGTTTGGCTGTGTCCCCACCCAAATCTCATCTTTTTTTGTAACTTCCATAATTCCCACATGTTGTTGGAGGGAACTGGTGGGAGATAATTGAATCATGGGGTAGTTTCTCTCATTCTGTTCTCATGGTAGTGAATAAGTCTCATGAGATCTGATGGTTTTATAAGGGGAAACCCCTTTCACTTGGCCCTCATTCTTTCTTATCTGCTGCCACGTAACATATGCGTTGGCCGGGTGCAGTGGCTCACGCCTGTAATCCCAGCACTTTGGGAGGCCAAGGCAGGCAGATCACAAGGTCAAGAGATCAAGACCATCCTGGCTAACACGGTGAAACCCCGTCTCTACTAAAAATACAAAAAAAAAAAATTAGCCGGGCATGGTGGCAGGCCCCTGTAGTCCCAGCTACTCGGGAGGCTGAGGCAGGAGAATGGCATCAACCCAGGAGGCAGAGCTAGCAGTGAGACGAGATCGCACCACTGCACTCCAGCCTGGGCGACAGAGGGAGACTCCATCTCAAAAAAAAAAAAAAAAAAAAAAAAGTGCCTCTTGCTTTCTGCCATGATTGTGAGGCCTCTCCAGGCACGTGGAACTGTGAGTCCATTAAACCTTTTTCTTTATAAATTACCCAGTCTCAAGCATGTCTTTATCAATATCGTGAAAATGGACCAATACAGGGTGCTTCTTACAAATGCAGGTTTTTTGATCTACTGCTCACCCCCTGAGTCAGAATCTCTGGCACACATCTTAACACGCATCTTAACACACATCTCAAGAGAATTTTGATGCACACTAAAATTTAAACATCACTGTTGTTTCTCAAACTTTTATACTATCTTGTACCTATCACCACCACCCATTAGCAGATGTGAGTGATCCTGTACTCTCTGGGAATATGGGATCATCATCCTAAGTCTCCGTGGTAGGAAATTTCCTTTAACTCTAGTGTTTTCTCTCTCAAGTTCGTGAATATTAACCTTCTATTCTACCATGCATTTGCTCCATTGAAAACAAATACTTTCCCCTAGACTTTTGGTTAAATTGAGGCCTAACAGTTTTGCTGAGCCAGCAGCTTTGTGCATTGCTCACGATGCCATCCATTCTTCACAGCTCACCATGCCATTCTTCATTTTTTTTTTTTTTTTTTGAGATGGAGTCTCGCTCTGTTGCTCAGGCTGGAGTGCAGTGGTGCAATCTCCACTCACTGCAAGCTCCACCGCCTCTCGGGTTCACGCCATTCTCCTGCCTCAGCCTCCCGAGAAGCTGGGACTACAGGTGCCTGCCACCACACCCAGCTATTTTTTTTGTATTTTTAGTAGAGGTGGGGTTTCACCGTGTTCACCATGATGGCCTCGATCTCCTGACCTCGTGATCCGCCCGCCTCGGCCATTCTTCACATTCTATATCTTCACCCTGATGCTGGATCACTCTGGTGTTGAGGAGCAGACACATCGGGAGTAGTTCTTCAGATTCTCTTTTCCAGAAAAATCTAGATATGCTCACACAAAAAGTACTTCGTATTTACTTTTGGGAGCCTCACAACCCCTGTGAGGCATTTTGAGGTCTCCTAGGCGAGGAGGCCTTAGTCTAAAGTTTACAGCAGTATAACTAGATGATTCGTTTCTATAATGAAAACAATAATAAAGTGAAAACTAACATTTACTGAGCACTTACCACATGCCAGGCACTGGGCTAAACTTCTTACCTGCTTTATCTCATTTCACCCTTGTACTTCCCTGAGGAGTAGGTAGCGTTATTAACTCCATTTTATAGTTGGGAAACACAGGCCTTTGAGAGGCCACATAGCTAGCTCCAGTTCAATAACCTCTTTCTTGCAGGCCACATGCTGATTTTGCTCAGACCTCCCAGAGTTCCCCTTACTGAAGACTAAAGTAAAATCACCTGGCCTATTGTCAAACCATACAGATCACCTTAACTTTTCCCCTGACAGAAGGGGACTCCGGAGAAATAATCAGTAGCCTTGAATAATCTTTGGCTTGACCCATGGGCATCTCGTGGCCATGTCTTACGTGTACATTGCTTATCTGTTCATTTTCCTGCACACTATTTACCTGTTCATTATTTTAACACAAAATTGAGTCTCCAGTGTCCAGTGGGGTGACCACCAGTATACAATACATTCATGGTGATAAGAGCAATGAGGAAAATTAGGCAAGTTTAGGAAAAAGAGTGTTGAGGTTGGCAGTAACATTTTAAATAAGGTAGGTCTAATGGTTTGGATATTTGACTCTCCAAACCTAATGTTGAAATTGGATCCCCAATATCGGAAGAGGCACTTAACTGGAGGTGTTTGGGTCATGGGGTGAAGCCCTCATGAAGAGATGAATATCCTCCTTGGTGGGGTAGGGAGGGGATGAGTGAGTTCTCACTCTTTTAGTTCCTGCAAGAGCTGGTTGTGAACGTTTTGCCTGTTTGCCCTGAGAATACTTGCAGGTAGTGCTTGCGGCTGCCGCATTTACCCCAAAGTAACTTTGCCAAAAAATATTTCACATTTGTTATTATGTTCATGTCACTTTAGTAAATAGACTTTAGAAACAAAAGACATCATTCTATTTATAGCATTCTGTTTTCAATAGTGGTACTTCCATTTACAAAATACAGTAATTCTCAATGGCTGAAAATGTCAAATCCTAGAAAACATAGCATGCCAATGATGTTAACATCATTCTTGAACAGTTGTTGACTGAAGATTCGTTGCATGAATCCAGTGTTTCTGAAATAGACAATTCTGATGATTCAGATGATCCCGATATTTGTTATTACACATAACTCCAAGAACAGTCTCTATATTTTATTTTCACATTGAAAATCAGTCAGATTTACTTCAGCCTCAAAGAGTGTGTTTATGTAAAATTAAATGAGTGCTGGCAATGAGCTGCATATATACATATTTTTTTCTAAACAGGAAAAGGGTTAAAAAGAGTCTGGAGCCTCCCTGCTTGCTCTCTTGCCTCCTCTCTCACCCTGTGATCTCTGCACACGGTGGCTCCCCTTTCTCTGAAACTCCCACCAGGAGCTGATGCTAGTGCCATGCTTCTTGTACAGCCTGCAGAACCATGACCCAAATAAACCTCTTTTCTTTGTAAATTACCCAGCCTTAGGTATTCCTTTATAGCAACACTAAATGGACTGAGACAATAAAGAAAGTCCCTTTGATAAAGTGACACTTAAGCAGAGACCTGAAGGAAGTCGGGAGAGAACCATGAGGATAACCAGGAACAAGGTTTTCAGCCAGAGGGAAGAGCAAGTGCAAGGCAAGAGCAAAGAGTTCAGTGTGGGGGTCCCACATGAAGTGATTAGTGAGGGGGAGATTTGGCAGATGGGATCTGAGAACATGGGGAAGGTGGGGGCAATTTGCATAGGTCCTTATGACAAGGACTCTAGATTTCATTAGAAACCATTGGAGGGCAAAAGCAGGAGAGAGGCGTGATAAAACTCATCTTTGTCAAGAATTACTGAGATATTGCATGCAGGACACACCATGGTGAGTACAGGTGAAAGCAAGGGAAAAAGTAAGAACAAGAGTTTAAACTTTTTGTGTTACTTTGTCATCTAACCCCTCCTCAGGAAAATGTTTTCAAGTGTAGGAAAAATACACAAGACTGAAAAGGAAACAGTTATACAAAATGCAGTTAGCAAAATGTTGAAAGAAAACTGCCATTTAGAAAAATATGTCTCTTCATGAATTTATTAAATTACAGAATCTAGTGGTAAATCCACCATAATTTCTAAAACATCATGAGTGCAATTATGTTTCAAGATACTTTCAATACCTGTAATGTATAATTTTTTTTATTTTTTTTTTTTTGGGGATGGAGTCTCGCTCTGTCACCAGGCTGGAGTGCAGTGGCGCGATCTCCACTCACTGCAAGCTCCACCTCCCGGGTTCACACCATTCTCCTGCCTCAGCCTCCCAAGTAGCTGGGACTACAGGCGCCCGCCACCGCGCCTGGCTAATTTTTTGTGTTTTTTGATAGAGACAGGGTTTCACAGTGTTAGCCAGGATGGCCTTGATCTCCTGACCTCGTGATCTGCCCGTCTCAGCCTCCCAAAGTGCTGGGATTACAGGCATGAGCCACCGCGCCCAGCCAATGTACAATTTTTTAATGATTTTTATTGGTAACAAGTCACAGATTCTACTTATAGCTCTGTGGTTTGCTACAGGTAGGCATATTTGGAGAAAATGCTCAATTGTAGTTAAAAGCTAGTGAAAATGAAGTGTTTTTTTTCAGCCAAGTTCAAAGGACCCCCTGAATTTATGCATGGACCCAGGTCATAGACCCTGAATTAGAATGCTATTGCAATATTCCAGGTAGATGTTTCATGACTTAGACTATGGTAGGCTTAATGAGATTTAGGGAGCAGTGAGTGAAATCCAATTCATTCTAATGTACAGTGGCTACTTTTTCAAAAATCAAATTCCCAAGGCATGGATTCTCTGTCCAAATTCTATTTAGTCCTGAAGAACCTTATGTAATATAATTATATATTATATTATATATAGCATATACTATATGTAATATAATTATATAATTATATTACATATAGCATATACTATATGTAATATAATTATATATTATATTATATATAGCATATACTATATGTATATAATTATATATTATATTATGTAGTATATATTATATGTAATATAACATATATAATTATATAATTTATATATAAAATATAATTTTTTATATATGTATATTTAGCAGTGGTCTTGTGACTTAATTGAAAGCTAGATAGCATTTTGTTTTTCTACCACTATCCCCATGATGCCTGGAATAGTTATTATACTGTTTTAAAGTAGAATTTAGACCCTGCTTCCAGTCCTAGCTAATGTAACTTTTGAAAACTTGTTTGCCCTTCCTATAAAATGGAGGTAGTAATGCATTCTCCAAGACTACCAGTGCATAAATAACTAACAAAATTTAATTATGATTTGGCCAAGAAGGTTCAGCAGCAGAGTGCTGTAATAGTGATGCAATTGATTAGTGATGTCTGTTACGGCCATGAGCACCACATATTCCCCATTCTTAAGTTGGACAATTTAGTCTGTTTGGATAGAGGGATGTTAGGAAATGCTGTCTTGAGGGGACTTGCGGAGTAGGTCTGACTCCGACAGGACAAAAGCCCCCATAAATGTGAAAAAGATAGTGTGAAAGTGAGCTGATAAAACCATTAGCTTGCCCAGAACTTTATGCATATGTTAATCTTGCCTTAAATCTTACATAAAAACATATTGTATCACTATTCTTGATACTAAGCCATCTTGGCTTTGTGTTGAGAGAATGTATGCTTATTCCAATTCCCTTACCTCCAAATTTTTGTCCCTGGAGATTAAATGTAACTGGGGAAAGGGCAATTTTCTTTGCTGTCTACTGGGCCATTGGTGATTTTTATTATAAAAAGTCATTCTCTCTACCAAGTTTCTACTTGTTACAATTTTAAATGGGCAAGGGATCCATGCTCAGGAAAGAAAAAAAAAAAGCCAGGATCTATCGGAAAGCTTGACATACCCTTAACAATAGCACTGCTACCAGATGTTAGTACTATAGTCTATAAATAATTCATTGATCACATGGCTTTGAACAGTTCCATCAAACTCCACTAGAAGATGTGGCAAATTATTCTTCAACACAATCATTTCTTTTCATCTGTGAAAAATAGTATGCATTAATACCATGGCAAATAAGGATTGAAACTCCAGCCAGGCAATCTGTTAGAAAAATTTTGTTGATCAAAATCTCTGGCATACTTTGTGCAACTGCCTCTCTTGTGCCACTACTGCATGGAGTCACTGTCCCTGTTAATTTTATTAATTTGTAGGTTTGGCACTCAACCTCAGAAGTGGTTCTAAAATTCTACATCAGGCTCAGCGAAATGTTTTGGCAAAAACCTAACAAAAGCATAGTTGGAATCAGAGTGTGTAGAGAGTCAGCTGTTAACTGTATGATATAAAAATTTATTTTATCATGTTTGGTTTGGTGTATAAGTATGTCTTTTCAGCTGATCACTATACAAGTAAAAATTTAATTAAAGATTAGATAAATAGATAGATGGATAGTTAGATAGATGTATGATAGATATTGGATAGAGAAGTGAAGTTTGAAAAGAGAAAATGTTCGATTTATCTTTGAATAACTAACATGAAAATGCAGCATACAAAATATCTCTAAATATATCTTAGTCTATTGGTCTCACTTTCCATATAAATGTGATGAGTGAAGTTAGAGCAAAGTTCAGGAAGATGAGATGAACAAAAAGGATTTCCTCCTGAGTCTTATCCAAACAACCACACAGTTAGACACTAAATCAATGGTAGCACTTTGTATAGGCTGAAGGTTGCCAACTTAGCATGATGGGAATGAACTAAAAGAAGTTGAAAAGTAACTGGAACTAAGAATTCACTACTCTCTCTCCTAAGTGTGTGCCTGTACATAATTCTACTACATTTTCAAGTCAGTTTCCTTTGAGTCAAAAGCCAGTGTGTCTCTTTGCTGCATCTATTATAAGAATGAAAACCATTCTCAGCAATCTGACTGCAGACATTCCAGAAAACATGGACATCACTCTGAAGGGAAGCACAGTTACTATGAAGGACTTCAGAGAAACTCTGCAGAGGGACTTCAATCACATCAGTGTAGAACTCCATCTCCTCAGAAAGCAAAAGAATAAGCTCCAGGTTGGCAAATAGTGGGGAAACAGAAAGGAACTGGCTACCATTTGCACTATTTGTAGTCAGGTACAAAACATGATCAAGGGTGTTATACTGGACATTCGTTAAAAGATGATGTCTGTGTATACTCACTCCCCCATCAATGTTGTTATCCAGCAGAATGGGTCTCTTGTTGAAATCCGAAATTTCTTGGGTGAAAAATACATCTGCAGGGTCTGGATGAGGCCAAGTGTTGCTTGTTCAGTACTTCAAGCTCAGATAGGTGAGTTAATCCTTTTTTTTTTTTTTTTTTTTGAGATGGAGTCTTGCTCTGTTGACCAGGCTGGAGTGCAGTGGTGCAATCTCAGCTCACTGCAAGCTCCACCTCCCAGCTTCACACCATTCTCCTGCCTCAGCCTCCCAAGTAGCTGGGACTACAGGTGCCTACCACCACGCCCGGCCAATTTTTTGTATTTTTAGTAGAGACGGGGTTTCACCATGTTACCAGGATGGTCTCGATCTCCTGACCTCGTGATCCACCCGCCTCAGCCTCCCAAAGTGCTGGGATTACAGGCATGAGCCACCACACCCAGCCAGGTGAGTTAATCATTGAAGGAAACATTTATCTTGTTTCAAATTCAACTGCTTTGATTGAATAAATCACAACAGTTAAAAAGGATATCAGAAAATTTGGGGATGGTATCTATGTCACTGAAAACAGAACAGTTTTGCAGGCTGGTGAATAAGATCTAAGAGTCGTCCAGCTACAGAAACAAGATAGCGGATAATTCCTAAGACCTATTTGCAATATTTTAATGATGCAATAAAAGGCCTCTATTGATCTTGGGAGTTGGGGGCAGGGAAAGCCAGTATGAGTCCCTTGTCTTCCAGGATCCTAATTATGTTGGATGCACTATCATATTGCACCTGGACCATCAGACTTAAATGAAAAGGATCCAGGCTATGATCTTGAGTCAGCTATTGTGTAACCTCAAATGAGTCACTCTACCTCTCTTGGCATCCATTGTATCCTGAAAATGAGGCAGTTGGATCAAAGAATCTACTGGGTGCATTTTAGCTCTGAGAATGGGGTGATATACAAAGAGGAGAAGAGCATGGATTTTCATCAAGCCCTCAACTTAAATACCTTTGTCTAGGAAGTTCTTAGCTTCTTTAAGCCTCAGTTTTCTTATCTGAAAAATTGAGTTAATTATAGTGTCTAACCTGCAAGGAGATAATTTAGGTAGATCACTTAAATATATCCTAAAAGTTAATATATATCCAATAAATAATAGCTGATACTCTTTGTGTTGCTATTCTTGTTTTGCAATAATGGCTATGGTTTTAAATGTTTTAAGCCAAAAGATGTTTTGGGGAGAATTTAAGTAGGAGGCCAGTTGCATAGAAAGAAGGCTATGTATTGGTGAACTGAAGTCATGCCACATGGTTGTGTACATGACCTTGGGCCAACTCTATAAATCATGGAATATAGGTAGACCTTATTACTTATTCTTCTTTGTGGTAGTACTTTTTATGTTTTTAGTAATGGAAGGCAGAGTGATGTTGGAAAAAGAGCAGGAATTAAACATTTTTTTAAAAATCTTATCTTTAGTGACAGAAAGATTTATAAATCACCTAAAAGGTTTTCATTTGTTGAACATCTTAAAAATGAAAATTACTAATCAGGAACATGTCTACTCTACATGTTCACTTCTCAAATCTATATTCATCCATTTCTGAACTCTTGAAAAATTTTGGGGTAGCAGAATGAGATGGCAGAAATATCCAAAAATTCCGTTGGAATGAGAACATACTATGTGTGGGCTTCAGAGACCTGTGCTAAAGGAAACGTACCCCCAGGCAATCTCATTATTGTTTCTGATTTGAGACAACAACCTGAATGTCCTGGATGAGGAAACCAACCTCAGAAAGAGGGGACAGGCCACATTTTCTAAAAACAGGTTATAAATATGAAATGGGTTTCATGAGCCCATGAGTTATGGAATACTAAAGTTCATACCTGGAATTAAAGGTCTGACACTTTTTCTGTGGGGCACTTGTGTATTCAAGAGGTGCTTTATATAGAAAATGAACGAGATGAGACAGGGAATGCAGAATTTTATCAAGATGTGTTGCTTTGCAGAAAAGTGGTTTAGTTGTTTGGGCCTATGAGAAATTGTTGTCAGTATACAGGGTAAGGTTTACTTCAACCACTGTGACAGATAAATCAATCTGGTTTTTATGTAGCCTTAAACAACATATGTGCCTGAATATGAGGTAAGGTGTTTTCTCCAAAGCTCATCATTCAGAAAATAGGGAATCATCTTACATACAAGTCTTTACAAACATTTTCAATTACTTTACTGTGAAAAACCAAATGTAATTTAGGGAAGACCTCACCTGAAAGATAGTCAATTCTAGTTTAAGATACTTCTAGAGAGAGGCTCCTAAACATAATTGAGTTCTTACATTTATTTTTTTGCTTTTCTTTATACACAGACTATTTATTTCTGGAGAGATGACCCTCACAATTACAAAAGTTCAGTGTTATAAATGGGTCTTTTAAAAATCTCTTTGAAATAAAACAAAGTAGGCAGTGGCATTGGAGAAATCATAAATGTAATCATTGCAGATTTGGGTCGGGGGGGAACGTCCTAATGTTACATAATAAATACTGTAGCTTGTAGGATAAAATATCCAAAACAAGCAAAATACCTGGATTCCCAAAGGACAGCATGTTAAACTAAAGACACAATGCTCTGGAGATGATATGTTCTAGAAAAGTGTTAGGTGACCCAAAGTCGTTCTAATGATGACAAAGACACAGAGAATAACTCGGTGGAATGGTCTGGATAAAAGCCTGATTAGAGTGTTTTCCAGATAGACGGGAAGTAAAGAAGTGGAAAAATAGAATATGAGGAATTCTTCAGTTTTGCCGTAAAGGAGGAGGGGAGTGAAATATAGGGTTATAGCTTGAAGACTGTAGCTTTGAGGGAAAACATTTCAGAGAGGGAAATAATTTTAGAATGATTATAAACTGATTTTTATGATCTTGTAAAGAGTGAGAAAACAATGACACAAAAAAGAAAAGTGGAAGATGACAGAAGGAAAGTCCTAGGGAGGGTGAGAGGGAACACCCTGCACGGCCTAGGTGGAGGGGCAGATATGAGAAGGGGCCATTTATTCCATGTGCCAGGTGGGAAGGAAAATCAATGGGCACAGATGCAGGTGGGTAGTTGATTTGGTGGTGAAAATAGGAGGGAATTGTTTTCCGACGGCTCCACTATTTTTGATCAAATAAGAAGCGAGTCATCTTCTGAGAGTGGGAAAATAGATCTTGACCTTCTAACACCAAAAGCACCATCGTTTACTCCTCTGCAGTCATCCACCCACTCCATTCTCTGAATGTGTGGATTTTTAAATGCTTGTGATTGGGCATTTCCCGCTTTCCTTGCCTTTGCCAATAGTTGCATCCCACTGGTTCTGTGTCTAGGTCTCTCTGATTTCTTCTGGGTTTTTCATTTGTTTAAACAAGCTCATCCTCTCAGCAACGTGGCATGCCTCACAACCACACCATTTCTTCACACCTGAATCAGCTTTCCTTCAATTCTCACAGCCCATTGATTTAGCTCCTTTTTCCACTCGCTGGTGTGGGTTTTTCTTCCTCTGCTTTTGTCAGACTGTATTTGTTACTAACCAATCTGTGCCTTCCTGTTCAAATCCCGAGTCCTGCAGGGGAAAAAAAAAAAAAAAAAAAGTGATTCCAAGTGAGACTATTTAGTTAGAAAAATAATTTGTTCAGCTCTTTGAATATATCTGCCACCACTGGAGGACACTAATAATTGTTTCAGTTAATGTTTCCAGGGATCCTAAACTGCTTGAATCCTGAAATTATACTCTAAGCAGTAGAATGTGTGGCCAGTGACAGGTCAGCAGTCCTCTTCCATTGAACATTCATCCCATGAATTCTCTGCACACACGAAAAATAGATTCACCATCATGATGGGAAATCTTAAAGATCCCCAAGGCTCCTTATATAACAGGACAGCTCAGGCTCTGGACTCAACTATCTAGCCTTGAATCTTGGCTCTACTTTTATCTGCCCATTGTGCAAGTATTTAACCATTCTGTGCCTCAGTTTTATTATCTCTAAAATGAGGAGGGTAATATTCTCCAGCTTCATAGAGTTGTTGTGATAATCAACTGCATTAATGTGCCTAATGTCTTCAACATACTTTCTGGAAAGAAGGGAAGTGTTTAGTCAGCCGTAGCTGCTAATCTTAGGCCAAAAGCCCTTAGAAATTTTTATAGAGATAAAATACTTAACTTTATCCAAGTTAAACTTATTCAGCCTTAAAAACCATTTATTACCTAGTACATATTAATTCTTAATATAGTTGTTCCACAGTATCCACTTGATATGGTTTGACTCTGTGTCCTCACCCAAATCTCATCTTGAATTGTAATCCCCATAATCTCCACATGTCAAAGAAGAGGCATGGTAGAAGGTGATTGGATAATGGGAGTGGTTTCCCCCATGCTGTTCTCGTGATAGTGAGTTCTCATGAAGTCTGATTTGTAAGTGTTTGATGGTTCCTCCTTCACACTCCACTCTCTCTAACCTACCACCATGTAAGATGTGCCTGCTTCCCCTTCTGCCATGATTGGAAGTTTCCTGAGGCCTCCCCAACCATGTGGAACTGTGAGTCAATTAAATCTCCTTTCTTTACAAATCACCCAGTCTCGGGCAGTTCTTTATAGCAGTGTGAAAATGGACTAATACACCACTGCTGGTATAGTTTCCTAGGGCTACTATGAAAAAAAAAAGTACCACGAACTGTCAAAATAATGAAAATCTAGCCTCTTATAGTTCTGGAAGCTGGAAGTTTAAAATCAAGGTGTTGGCCAGGTACAGCGGCTCACACCTGTCATCCCAGCACTTTGGGAAGCCAAGGCATGCAGATCACTTGAGCTGAGGAGTTCAAGACCAGCCTGGGGTACATGGAGAAACCCTATCTCTACAAAAAATACAAAGATTAGCCAGATGTGGTGCCATCTGCCTGTGGTCCCAGCTACTCAGGGGAGGCAGGAAGATCATCTGAGCCCAGGAGGATGAGGCTGCAATGAGTTGTAATCATGCCACTACACTCCAGCCTGGGCAACAGAGCAAGACCCCATCATAAAAAAAAAAAAAAAGATAATGGCAGGGCTATCTCTCTCTGAAGGCTCTAGAAGTGGAGGATCCTTCTTGCCTCTTCCTACCCTGTTGTAGTTGCCAGCAATCTTTGGTGTTCCTTTGATTTGCAGCTGCAAATTTGCATCACTCCAATCACTGCCTCCATCTTCAAATGGCCTTCTTCCCCGTGTCTCCTTTGGTCTTCAACTCTTTCTCACCTTATAGAGATACGAGTTGTTGGATTTAGGACCCGCCCTAATCCAGTATGATCTCATTTCAACCTGCTTACATCTGCAAAGACCGTATTTCCAAATAAGGTTGATATGGTTTGGATCTGTGTCCCCACCCAAATCTCATGTTTACTTGTGATCCCAGTGTTGAAGGTGGGCATGGTAGGAGGTGATTGGATCATGGCGGCAGAGTTCTCATGAATGGTTTAGCACCAGCCTCCCTTGGTACTGTATAGTAAGTGAGTTAGCACAAGATCTGGTTGTTTAAAAGTGTGTAGCACCTACTGCGTCTCTCTTCTTCCTGCTCTGGCCACATGAAGTGCTGGCTCCTCCTTCACCTTCTGCCATGATTGTATGTTTCCTGCAGACTCTCCAGAAGGTGAGCAAATGCTGCCATGCTTCCTGTACAGCCTGCAGAACCATGGGCCAAGCAAACCTTTTTTCTTTATAAATTACCTGGTCTCAGGTATTTATAGCAATTTGACAATGGACTAATACAGTCGTATTCGCAGGTACCAAGGATTAGGATTGTTATATATCTTTTTTGGGGACACAATTCAACCCACAACAATACATATGAAACAAATACTGGGCCAGGTGTGGTGGCTCACGCCTGTAATCCCAGAACTTTGGGAAGCTGAGGCAGGCAGATCACTTAAGGTCAGGAGTTTGAGACCAGCCTGGCCAACATGGTGAAACCCCGTCTCTACTAAAAGTACAAAAATTAGCCAAGCATGTTGGCAGGTGCCTACAGCTCCAGCTACTCGGGAGGCTGAGGCAGGAGAATCACTTGAACCTGGGAGGCAGAGGTTGTAGTTAGCTGGGATCATACCACTGCACTCCAGCCTGGGCAACAAGAGCAAGACTTCATCTTAAAAAAAAAAAAAAAAAAAAAAAAAAAAACACACACACACACAAAGAAAACCAAAAAGAAAACAAATACCTCCAATCATACTTTATTTGTCCCAAATCACTTCCTCCCCATTAACTATAATCTACTGTAGCATTATTTGTCTGACCAGGTGACTAATGCCTTTTGTGAACTATCTGAATAGGTCTGGGATGGGATAAGCATAAAAATGGAAAGAAAGTTTTCAGAAACTTCCACTGCAATTTGAAATTGCCATAATATCCAAGCATGTATTCCATTGACTCACCTTGTTTAAAAGGAAAAGACTAGTTCAGATGTTGTCTAACTCATCCGATGAATCACATGTGGCATGGGTTGCATACTGGTCATACCACAGATTGGAAAGTTTTAAAACTTTGGTCACCATGCATCATCTGAGATGCACTGATGTGGATGACCAGCTGTGAATGGTCAAAAATGGAGACAAAGTTGCCACCTCCCATTTTTTCGATAGTTATCTACATAAACCCCATTCACTGATCCAATCTCTGGGTCCTAAGCAAAGAAGTGTTAGTACTTCTGTTAAATAATTGTTCTAGCTAGCATAAAAATTCTCCCATTTCCTTTTGAAGAACACAGTCCAGATATTCAGTAAAACATTTCGGGGAACAGGATTTGTTCATTGTTTGCAAACAACTTTACAATTCTGTGGTCATTGACTGCTTTGTTTCAAGAGACAAGCCATATTAATTAGTATTTTAAATGCCTTTGGTTACATAAAAGAAGTTGCTCTTCTAAAAGAGAAAAATGGAGTTCATTATGTTTCTTTGTTATTTCTGCTTACTGAGTACATTTGCTATTGATGACACTATGTACTTTCCTAAGCTTCCCACTTAAACCTCCAAATTTTGTGCATCCCAGAAAAGATATTAACTATTCATAAAAACTGTTGCTTTGGAAAATTTCTTTTTACAAAGGGAAAAAAAACACTGTTTAACTCATAGTCAGTTATTAGTCTAAGAAGCAAAAGCAATATCAAATTCTAATGCAAGCTTCCTTTTTTTGGATTGGTTGTATGTTGGACTCAAGTTTGTATAACAATTGTTTCGGTTTCTTTTGTCATTTTGTTTTGGTTTTAGTTTTTAATTTTGTTTGGCTTTTTAACAAAAGTAATGTTTTTTGAGTATACATGAACCCAAAAAAGGGATCAGTAGACACAGGGGCCTATTTGAGGGTGGAGGGTGAAAGTGGAGTAAGGATTGGAAAACTACCTTTGCCATCCAGGTACTGATGACACCAAACCCCAGTGACACGCAATTTACCCATGTAATAAATCTGCATGTGTAACCCCTTGAACCTAAAAGTTGGAAAGGAAAAAAAAAATCATGTTTTGACTGAACATTAGCTAAAAACAAATATACATGTCAAACTCTACAAAAGGATATATCATAAAAGGCATTACTCTTCACACCCTAGTACCCTAACTTACCTTCTCTGCTATCAGTTTGGTAAGTGTCCTTTCAGAAAGACTCTCAGCATACACATGTGTATGTGTGCATAAGTATGTATACATATCCATAAAACCTGAACAATCTAAACATCCTGTGCCTGCCATTCCTAGCTAAGAGTTCACCTTGGAACTAGTTTCATACCATGTGGTGGCAATCTTCCAACAGGGCCCCCAGCCATCTGGCTGACTTCTTCCTGGTATTCACGCACCTATGCAGTCCCCTCGCACATTAATAGGGCTGCTCAGCACACCAATAGAATACAGTAGGAGTGACAGTGTGATTGCCAAGGTGAAGTCACAAAAGGCACTGTGGCTTCCTTCTTCCTCTTCCTCAGATCACTCACAAGATCAACTGCCATATTTTAAGGACACTTAAGTTGCTCTATGGAAAGGCAAGGAACTGGGGCCTCCTATCAATGACTATGTGAGGGAGTCACTTTGGAAATTCATCTTCCAGCTCCAATAAGGTTTTCAGACTACTGTAGCCCCAACCAACATCTTACCTACAGCATTATGAGAGACCTCAATCAAGATCCAGTCAGCTAACGTGCTCCCAGTTCCTGACCAGCAAAAAAGATAGTAAATGTTAATTGCTGTAAGCTACTAAGTTTGGGGGTGTAATTTTAGATAACCAATATATGTATACCATCATATGTTATCTGTATTATTTATTGTCAAGGCTAAGATACTGTAGCAAAGAACAATCTGAAAATTTACTGATTTAAATAAGATTGTTTCTTTCCCATAAAATACTTTAGAGATGTGAGGTTCAGGATGGCAGGGAAGCTCTGCTCCATACAGTCTTTCAGGGACCCAGTTTTCTCCCATCTTGTTGTTCACTATCCCTAAGGTATTGTCATCATCTGTAAGATCAAAGCTGGGTTGCTATCCTGTCTGTATTCCAGCTCACAGAAAGGAAAAAACAAGGATATTCAAGGCAAGAAATTTTCTTATGAAGAAAGTAAAATGAAAAATGCGTCCATTTCATTTAGGGAAACATTAATCACATCACCACTTGATATGGTTTGGCTGTGTCCCCACCCAAATCTCACCTGGAATGGTAATAATCCCCTTATGTCAAGGGCAGGGCAAGGTATTAGATAATGGGATCATAAGGGTGATCTCTCCCATACTGTTCTTGTAGTATTGAATGATTCTCATGAAATCTGATGGTTTTATAAAGGGGAGTTATCCTGTACACACTCTCTTGCCTGCTGCCATGTAAGAGGTGACTTTGTTCTTCATTCATTTTCCACTACAATTTGCCTCCCCAGCCATGTGGAACTGTGAACCCATTAAACCTCTTTCCTTTATAAATTACCCAGTCTCAGGTATGTCTTTATTAGCAGCATGAGAATGGACTCATACAACATCCTAGCTGCATAGATAGCTGGGAAATAATTTATCTAACTGGTCAGCCATAAAAAGGGGAAAATAAATTTTATGAGGACTACCATTTTTTCCCTATAACTTTGTAAATGTTTTGTTTCAATGTATATACTTTATTTAGCCAATCACTAAATGATGGCTACCAGATATAGGGCTCCTTAAGCCATGGTAACAAATTACTCTGAGAAGGAATAAGGAGAAGAAAAGTCAACCTCCACACCAGCAGCTGTGGGAAATCTACACAAAATGCTCATCATATACCATTCAGATGCTCATGGTTTTGGAGGTGAGAGAGAAAATATCCCACATCTGGGCACAAAAATTGGATCCTATGACAAGAATGTAACGTGTAAAGTCAAAGTGACAGGTGCCACAATTTCTCCATGAATATTCTTTGCACTCAAAATCTGTTGAGTGTAAACTCTAGAGCCTATCTGAGTTTGGTTCTCTAAGTGTGGCCCTTGGACCATCACCATCAGCATCACCTGGGACTTTGGAACTACAAATTCTTAGGCCCCATCCCAGACCTACATGATTAGAGACTCTGGGGTTGGGGCCCAGCCTTGTGCTTCTTAACAAACTCTCCAGGGGAATTTATTGCTTGCCAAAGTCTGAGAACCACCAATCTGAAGACTGAAAGCAGCATATGCCACTTACTAGCTGTGTAACTTTCAACAAGTAACCTAAATTCTTTGCCTTAATTTCTTCATCTGGGAAACAGGGAAAGTCATACTATTTGTTAGATGAGCAAGTGCTAAAATGTGTTAAGTGCCCTTAAAAGTGCCTGGCATATGGTGAGCACTCAAAAAAAAAATCCTAAATAAGTGTTGCTATTGTTGTTATCTTTATCTTCCTAACATGATTTCACCAGTTTGTGGTCTAATATGAGGTTACGTCTTTGATATGCAAATGAATAATTGTGACACACAGTGGTTCCTACTGAGAGGATGCCTTCCTTCCCCTCCCCTGAAGTTGTTCCTCCTACTAATCACACTAAAGCCCCAAGAATGCTTCGGTCAATGACACTAGCAGCCGCCAGACTGATGAGTGCTTTACATATCAAAATGTACAAGCCCACAAGAATATTAACCAGAAACACAAGTCCAGCCCAAATGGCCAAACATTCCAAGTACTTTTTTATTTTGAGTTTTTGCTTGTATCCAACAGCATGTTAGGTGCTGGGGGATCAGGTATGTAACCAGAATTCCCAGCACCAGCCAGGGTCAGCCTAAGAGACTGGGACACTGGGCAAGTTAGGGGGCAGAAGTGCTTTGACTCTCTGTTAGAGGGCACCAGTCCTGGCTGGCAAATCTTCAAGCACCCAGTACCAGAGTGTGTGTGTGTGTGTGTGTGTGTGTGTGTATCCCACTCTCACATCACCATTTCATTTGCTCCCATTTCACCCACACACAGTGATATAACTCAGCTATTTGTTTCCTGACCCTGAGGCCTTTTACAGTAAAGGCTTGTCACCTGTTTAACTCAGGTGCTCTCTAAATGGAGCAACAATTAGCCCTTGCTGGCTTGAGCTGTTCCCACCAGGGCCTCCTCCCGGAGGGGCTGACCTCAGGTGCAATGTATATAGAAAGCAAACTGCAATCCTTCCTTTTATCCAAGGCCCTGTCTACAGGGAAGTATTTTTTCTCCTTGCTGTGACAGTGAATTGGAGATTTGTGGACACTCCTGTGCTGCATGGTAAGGATGCCTGTTGCCTAAATAATTACCTGGAATTCAGCAATGAGTTCCCTTTATAGCCAGCCTCCATTAGGGCTATGGCTACTGCTTTAAGACTCTGAGATTTTTTTTGCATAAAGATTGGTTGCACTGCCAGGTTTTTTTTAAGTCTCTATTTTTCATAGTGCTCTGTAGCCATGCAAGCAGGAAGAGAGAAAATGTATCTTGAGCATATGATATTCACTTAATAAGTGAGAAAAATGGAGCAGAACCCCACTGGAGCATAGCTAGGATTCTGAGACGAGTCAGACATGTCTCCTGGAAGAATTCCTGTCCTGAAATAACTGTTCAGGCAAAAGCCAGCTCTGGCCACAGCACTGGCTGTAACAGGGCATCTCATCATGTTATAAAATTGGGAGAATATGTTGTTTCTCTCTCCAATATCTATTTAATCCCACCCAAAATCAGGTTTCTGATTTCTCTTTGTGGAATTCATCCCTCAGCCCTTCTTAGCCATGTATTTTAACCTCACATCTTTATTTCCAGAGATTCTGATTGACTTAAGCCATTTCTACCTAGGCCTTGGGTCACAGAAGAGCACCTGACCAATCAGAATCAATAAGATACTGAAAACAGCCTAGCAGAAAAGCTGTGTTCCTGGGAAAAGAGGGACCCTTGCTTTCTCAACCCCTAAAACCAGGTTTTTGATGAGATGAGAAAACCAAGTGCCTTCCTGTAGGTCTCCTGACTGGTTAAAATACTTCTGGTCTGGTTCTTTCTCCCATTCTTGGCTGCCCATGAGGCTAAGTGATTAGATCAGCAGGTGATAGAGGTGGGCACATCTGGGTTTGAACCCTAACTCTACTACAATCTAGCTGTAAGACACAGGGCGTATCATTTCAAGCTTGTGTGCCTCAGTTTCCTCATTTGTAAAATGGTGAAACAGCACTACTAACTTTAGGTGGCTGATGTAAGAATTCACACCATTCCAGTGAAAATGTGTATGGAAAGAATGAAGTGCTTAGTAAATGCTCAATAAATTGTATAGTAAGAATATTGTCAAATTCATCACATCATTACCCCTGCACTACTGCCTGTAAAATGCAATCCACACAAAGCAGATTGCATTGAGCGTGTTATTTAGGAGAAGCAGTATCTCAGTTATGCACTGAATCCAGCCTGCTTATTTCCAAGGACCCTCTGAATTACCTTGGCCTCACACCTGAACTACAGCATCTTATTATAGGGTCAGCATTATAAGGTAATCTCACACTTCAGCTTCCTATGAGAAGCTGTGTTTCTCAGCCACATCCTCCCTGTTAAGGTCTTCTTTCTTCTTAAGGGGGTGATACTGCTGTTGCTAGGTTGTTTTAATCACCATCAGAAAAATGAAAAAGTTTAGTCATTCTGCTAAAGAACAGCTCTTCTAGAATCAGTGGGTGTCTCATTCATTTCCAACCATGCTTAATTTTTGGCTGTTCCCACTTAGCCATTTAATAAAAAAATGTGACTTCCTACCTTTTCTCAGGCATCTGGGTGGGTGGTATGCTACGTTAGAAGGAGAACCACCATACAAAGTCCAGCAATACTTTTGTAGTCTTATTTATCTGGCCTTGCTCTAGACAATGTAACTGGTCTTTCAGCAAGGGCATGACTTGAGTGACACACCAGTGCCACTTTTGTGATAGAAGTTAAACGGAGTAGATTGTGGCAGGCCAGGCTCACTAACGTAGGCCTCCATAACAACAGTTTCAGAACTGACTGAGTGGTTAAGTTCAATATTGAAAGCCAGTGCCCTTATACAAAGGCTGGAATGTAACAAAAGCCCACCAAGAGTTTTGTCTAGGCCTTTCCTGGACCTTAAAGCATGACAAAATAATGAAGGAATTCTTAACAGAAACCATTTAGGATTAAACACGTTTTACTGTGGGTCTGAAGAAACTCCCCAGGCCTCCCACAAACAAGTTTATTGAGAGTCTAAAGGAACTCCCCAAACCTCTGTGATTTAGCAGGAGACAAGATAAGGATACTCACCCCAGCACCTGGACCCATTTAGAGTAAGTAAATTTACTGAGGCTCCAGAGGAAGGTCTTCAGGACTCAGACCTTAGTTATAGATTAAAAGAAGTTAACCACTTATGTCTTTAGATAAACGCACACTTACATGTAGACGTATAGCTTAGAAGGTATATAAGCTCTGGAAAACTTTGTAATCTTGAGTTGGTCTGGCGATAATTTCCAGGCCTTCTCCCTGTAACTGGTTACAGAAATAAAAACTTTATCCTCCCCAGTTCATCTGCATCTCTTTACTGGGCCACAAGAAATAGCAACCCAACCCTCAGTTTGGTCCAGGAACAGAATCTTATAGCCAAATGATATAAAATGGCTCTTGGGTTCAAACCCCAGCTTTGCCACTTAATATCTATGTGATTTGTGCAAGATATTTAACCCTTAAGCTCTTTCCAAGCCCATGAGGGAGGTGAAAGAGCCATAAAGGATAAATGTGCAACCTGTCTGAAACTTAATACTTATGCTTGGGAGCAGCACATCGGGTAACCTGGGCACTGGGAGAGGGTGATGATTATGATCAGCACTCATCAGCCAGCCACTCATCACCACCCACTAATCAGTCATCCATCTACCCACTGCGCTTGTATAAAAGCCCTTATATATTTTTTTTCCTGTCCTTTAGTACTTTAGTTTATCCATATATAAAATGGAGTAATAGAATCAACACACAGAATTATTATAATTATTAAATGAGTTAATGTTTATGAAACCCTTAAATATGAATGATAATGAATAGTATTTGCCATTTACTAAGAATATACTTTCTGCCAGACTTTATGCTAAGCACTTTACATATAACAGCTAAATTTATTCCAACCAGAAATCAGTGAAGTACAGTAGTATGATAATAATATTGCTAATGTTAATGATGGCGATAATATACGCAACAGGCAGTATACTAAGCATTCCGTCAAATCTCACAACATCTTTATTAGGGAGGTTCTATTATAATCCCCATTTTTCAGATGGATAAACTGAGGCACAACAAGTTAAGTCTCCTGCGAAAGCAAGTAAGTGACAGAGCTGGGATTCATATTTCGTCCTCCCTGATACCATGTCCCAACCTCTCAATTGCCTACCAACTCAAAATCATATAAAACAAAGATGTCAGTGTTCAAATTTTCTAGAAGCATAGGATAGATAAAAAAACATTGATATCATTTCTTCCTCTCAGAAATATGATTCCAAATGGGAGCTATATGAATGGAGAGTTTTAAAAGCTCACGATTGGCTGAATGGTCAGCCTTATGTGCTCTATGAAAATGAGGGATTATATCCAAAGTGAAAAATGGCTGGAATAGTAATAGGTTGTAAAAATTATAGAGTCAGCATCTTGCAGAAGATACTCAACTAGGTAATTTTTTAAAAAATGGAAACTTTTATAACATCCAATTATATGACAAGTGAGTTGCATTTAAAGATATTGAAAAAATCATTCCAAATATGAACTGAAGAGTGTTATCAACTTTAATTGGTCCTCATATTAAGCTCTTTCCAAACCCATGAGGGAGGTGAAGGAGCTATAAAGGAAAAGCATGCATCCCGTCTGAAACTTGGTACTTCCAATTGGGAGCAGCATGTTTGATAACCAGGTCACTGGAGGAGGGTGATGATCATGGCCGCCATTCATCAGCCACACACCTATCCACTGCACCTGTGTAAACCCCGCATATTTTTTTCTGGTTCTTGGTAAAGTGGTTTGGTGGGACCCTTATTAATCCCATTTTACAAATAAGGAAACTGAACCGAGGAGATAGTAAGCAATTTGTCCAAGGTTCCTATTTCTTAGAAAGGGGGCTAAACTGGGGTTCATACTGAGCCCTGTGTACTGGAGAGCCAATGTGCTTTTCGTTGTGTCATTTGACACTCAAAAACACAAATGAAAAAATAATGCTCAGTTATAAAGAAATAACTTTGATTTTCTTTGTACAATGTCACATATAGGTAGAGATGTAAATTTTTTTTAGAGGTGGGAACAAATTGAAGTCTTGCTATTATGGAAATACTTATAAAAAGGTAGATTATGGCAAATCCTTCCTAGGTACTAAGTTGAAGTGTTTGCATATTTATCTTTATATGGTAGTGTTTTATGCCAGCGTGGTACAGAGTACATGCTCCATAGATGTTCACTCAATTTGGTTGAATTTTGTTCTTCTAGTTCCCAAATCACTTAGATGGAGCCAAATGCATTTTAAATTCATTGAACCCTGGTGGAGTGTCTGGTAGTTTTTGGTACCTACTTTCACCCTCCAAAAAAACAATGGTAACCAGGTAGGTGCTCAAATAATGCAATAAACACAGCCCCCACAGAGAATCTGTTATAGTGACCTTCAAGTTCAGCATCAGCATTTTGGGGAACTGTTAAGAACAGAGTTGGACACTGACAAGGATCTAGAACAAAATGGTAGCTGAATTCCTAGAAATTTTGACTAAGCAGGCTTGAGGAAATAAAGATTACGGATTCATATTATTAAAGCAAGATCCCATTGAGTTCTACACAGAAAGAAAAAATAATGGAAGCCCCCCAAAATAGCTCAACTCTCCAGTCTTCTTGGAATCTTGAGATTATTATAATTGTTGTATTCACCTTTACATGGAATTAGCTTAGAAGCTTCACCAAGTGGCTAGGAGCTTTTTAAAGAGAACTGTCTTTCTTTAAGATTGGGGATGTTTTTTTACTTTGATTTTCCAGAGCTGGTTTTTATTTTTCTTTGGTCACAGGGTTCTAGTAATATAAAGGAGTTTGGGGAGAAAGTATCTCAGAAAACAGGGACAGGCTATAGATTTTTCTTTTTTTTTTTTTTATTATACTTTAAGTTCTAGGGTACATGTGCATAACGTGCAGGGTTGTTATATATATATACTTGTGCCATGTTGGTGTGCTGCACCCTTCAACTCGTCAGCACCCATCAACTCTTCATTTACATCAGGTATAGCTCCCAATGCAATCCCTCCCCCTCCCTTCCCATACAGAGATGAGTTCAATTCCTGGATATCCTTGTTAACTTTCTGTATCGTTGATCTGTCTAATGTTGACAGTGGGGTGTTGAAGTCTCCCATTATTATTGTATGGGAGTCTAAGTCTCTTTGTAAGTCTCTAAGGACTTGCTTTATGAATCTGGGTGCTCCTGTATTGGGTGCATATGTATTTAGGATAGTTAGCTCTTCCTGTTGAATTGATCCCTTTACCATTATGTAATGGCCTTCTTTGTCTCTTTTGATCTTTGTTGGTTTAAAGTCTGTTTTATCAGAGACTAGGATTGCAAGCCTTGCTTTTTTTTTGTTCTCCATTTGCTTGGTAGATCTTCCTCCATCCCTTTATTTTGAGCCTATGTATGTCTCTGCATGTGAGATGTGTCTCCTGAATACAGCAGATTGATGGGTCTTGAAGCTTTATCCAGTTTGCCAGTCTGTGTCTTTTAATTGGAGCCTTTAGTCCATTTACATTTAAGGTTAATATTGTTATGTGTGAACTTGATCCTGTCATTATGATATTAACTGGTTATTTTGCTCGTTAGTTGATGCAGTTTCTTCCTAGCCTCGATGGTCTTTACATTTTGGCATGTTTTTGCAATGGCTGGTACCGGTTGTTCCTTTCCATGTTTAGTGCTTCCTTCAGGGTCTCTTGTAAGGCAGGCCTGGTGGTGACAAAATCTCTAAGCATTTGCTTATCTGTAAAGGATTTTATTTCTCCTTCACTGATGAAACTTAGTTTGGCTGGATATGAAATTCTGGGTTGAAAATTCTTTTCTTTAAGAATGTTGAATATTGGCCCCCACTCTCTTCTGTCTTGTAGAGTTTCTGCCGAGAGATCTGCTGTTAGTCTGATGGGCTTCCCTTTGTGGGTAGCCCGACCTTTCTCTCTGGCTGCACTTAAGATTTTTTCCTTCATTTCAACTTTGGTGAATCTGGCAATTATGTGTCTTGGAGTTGCTCTTCTGGAGGAGTATCTTTGTGGCGTTCTCTGTATTTCCTGAATGTTGGCCTGTCCTAGTAGGTTGGGGAAGTTCTCCTGGATGATATCCTGAAGAGTGTTTTCCAACTTGGTTCCATTTTCCCCCTCACTTTCATACACCCCAATCAGACGTAGATTTGGTCTTTTTACATAATTCCATACTTCTTGCAGGCTTTGTTCATTTCTTTTTCTTCTTTTTTCTTTAGACTTCTCTTCTCGCTTCATTTCATTCATTTGATCCTCAATCGCTGATACTCTTTCTTCCAGTTGATTGAGTCGGTTACTGAAGCTTGTGCATTTGTCATGTATTTCTCGTGTCATGGTTTTCATCTCTGTCATTTCGTTTATGGCCTTCTCTGCATTAATTATTCTAGTTATCAATTCTTCCACTCTTTTTTCAAGATTTTTAGTTTCTTTGTGCTGGGTATGTAATTCCTCCTTTAGCTCTGAGAAGTTTGATGGTCTGAAGGCTTCTTCTCTCATCTCATCAAAGTCATTCTCTGTCCAGCTTTGATCCATTGCTGGCGATGAGCTGTGTTCCTTTGGAGGGGGAGATGCACTCTTATTTTTTGAATTTCCAGCTTTTCTGCCCTGCTTTTTCCCCCATCTTTGTGGTTTTATCTGCCTCTGGTCATTGATGATGGTGACGTACTGATGGGGTTTTGGTGTGGATGTCCTTCTTGTTAGTTTTCCTTCTAACAGTCAGGACCCTCAGCTGTAGGTCTGTTGGAGATTGCTTGAGGTCCACTCCAGACCCTTTTTGCCTGGGTGTTAGCAGCAGAGGCTGCAGAAGATAGAATACTGCTGAACAGCGAGTGTACCTGTCTGATTCTTGCTTTGGAAGCTTCCTCTCAGGGGTGTACTCCACCGTGTGAGGTGTGGGGTGTCAGTCTGCCCCTAGTGGAGGATGTCTCCCAGTTAGGCTACTCAGGGGTCAGGGACTCACTTGAGCAGGCAGACTGTCCGTTCTCAGATCTCAACCTCTGTGTTGGGAGATCCACTGCTCTCTTCAGAGCTGTCAGACAGAGTCGTTTGTGTCTGCAGAGGTTTCTGCTGCTTTGTTGTTGGTGGTGGTGTTGTTGTTGTTGTTTAGCTGTGCCCTGTCCTAGAGGTGGAGTCTACAGAGACAGGCAGGCCTCCTTGAGCTGCTGTGAGCTCCACCCAGTTCGATCTTCCCAGGGCTTTGTTTACCTACTTAAGCCTCAGCAATGGCGGGCGCCCCTCCCCCAGCCTCACTGCTGCCTTGCAGTTAGATCATAGACTGTTGTGCTAGCAATGAGGAAGGCTCCGTGGGTGTGGGAGCCTCCCGGCCAGGTGTGGGATATAATCTCCTGGTGTGCCCATTTGCTTAAAGCGCAGTATTGGGGTGGGAGTTACCCGATTTTCCAGGTGTTGTGTGTCTCAGTTCCCCTGGCTAGGAAAAGGGATTCCCTTCCCCCTTGCACTTCCCAGGTGAGGCGATGCCTTGCCCTGCTTCAGCTCTCGCTGGTCGGGCTGCAACAGCTGACCAGCACCAATTGTCCAGCACTCCCTAGTGAGATAAACCCAGTACCTCAGTTGAAAATGCAGAAATCATCTGTCTTCTGTGTCGCTCCCGCTGAGAGCTGGAGACTGGAGCTGTTCCTATTCGACTATCTTGGCTATAGATTTTTCTAGTAAGGAAACGGCACTCTGGTAGGGAAAATACTGGTTACCCAAAGATGTTCATGTTCTAACCCCTGAAACCTGTAAATGTGTTATCTTGAGATGGCAAAGGGGATTTTCCAAGTGCTATTCTGTTAAGCACATCCTGGATTATTTGGGTGAGCCCAGTGTTATCACAAGGATCCTTGTAAGAGAGAGGTAGTCATGTTCTAGAGCAGCAGTCTTAAACCTTTTTGGCACCAGGGACCAGTTTCACGGAAGGCAATTTTTCCATGGGCATGGGGAAGGGGATGGTTTGGGGATGATTCAAGCACATTACATGTATTGTGCACTTTATTTCTATTATTATTAAACTGTAATATATAATGAAATAATTATACAATTCACCATAATGTAGAATCAGTGGGAGCCCTGAGTTTGTTTTCCTGCAACTAGATGGTCCCATCTATGGGTGATGGGAGACAGTGACAGATCATCAGGCATTAGATTCTCATAAGGAGCACACAACCTAGATCTGTCACATGCGCAGTTCATGATAGGGTTCGTGCTCCTATGAGAATCTAATGCTGCCGCTGATGTGACAGGAGGCGGAGCTCAGGCAGTAATACAAGCAATGGGGAGTGACTGTAAATACAAATGACACTTCATTCCCTCACCCACTCCTCACCTCCTGCTGTGTAGCCTGGTTCCTAACAAACCATGAACCGGTACCAATCCATGGCCTGGGGGTTGGGGACTTCCGTTCTAGAGAGTCGGAGAAGGAGATGTGATGGAAACAGAGGTGAGTGATAAAATTGCTCCTCTGAAAAAATGGAAGAGATCTACAAGCCAAGAAATGCAGGCAGCTAGATGCCTCAGCTTTCTAGAAACTGAGAATGGTGGGTAACAAATGTTCCCCTAGAGTCTAGAGAAGGGATGTAGTGACACTTCTCACCTCTGGAAATGTAAGATAATAAATTCGTATTGTTTAAGCCGTCTAGTTTGTGGTGATTTGTCATAGTAGCAATAGGAAACTAACACAAGGACTAAGTTCCTCAGCAGCAGCTTCTGCCAAAGAGAGAAATATTTCTTATATGAGTCCAAGAAAATATTCTACCTGCTTAGAAGTCTGAGTATTACCTTTGGCTACTTTTGATTTACTTTAAGATCTTTCAGCCTCAATGCTATTAACATTTTGGGTCAGATAATTCTTTATCATAGGGCTTTTCTGTGCATTGTAGATATTCAGCAGCACCTCTGATCTCTGCCCAGTAGATGCCAGGAGCCCCTCCCCCACCCCCAATCTCCAGACATTGCCAAATGTCCCCTGTTTGAAGGAAGGGCAGCAAAATTGCTCCCAGGCTGAGAACCATTGCTCCAGTATGATCATATCCTCCTTGGTTATAAAATTTCTGATGACAGTGAGCAGGCCATCTTTCTCTCATGATCCTAACTCATAAATTAGTCAAATCCTGAGACACACAAAATATGCTTTAGTCAGTGTCATTTTGCTGCTCAATTATGAGGCAAAAAATCCTTGCCTCCAGACTAGATGGAATAATCTCATGGTGTTTACCAAGAGATCAGACAGGATTTATTTCTGGATGAAACTCAACTGATAACCCAAGGCAAGTTACTAATCTGCTCAGCCCAGCCAGCTAGCACCTCATGCCTGTTACTCTCAGTAGATACCAAATAAAACATTATATCAAATTGAGTGGGATAGCTTCTTGCCCCTCTTCCTTATTTGGATAATGTAACTGAGATTCCTATTCATAATTATTACTGGATCAAAAATCACAATATGTATTGGAATGAAATGCAGTGAAGCATGGGTAGAAGGGAAGAATGAGTTCTGTGCCTTCCCTGGTTCCAAGATACGGGTGTTATTGGGCATGGGAGCAAAAGCAGCCTCTATAAGCCAAGTTTTTCCTTCTCTGAGTTAACGTGCCAGCCAAAGGATGCCTAAATTCAAAAGAATGAGAAAGAGAGAGAGATTCAAGCTTATTTTCCAAAAGAAACTCTTATTTTGGCATGAACAGGTTTGGCAAAGAGAGACATTGCAGGCAGGAAGGCAGGCAGAACTGGGAAAAGGATAAGCAAATAAATGACCATGAGTTAAGATTATCTAGGATGGAAGGCTAGGATGATGTTATGGGCTGAATGTTTGTATGCCCCCAAATTCATATCTTGCTACCCTAACTCCCAGTGTGTTATTTGGAGGTAGGACTTTGAGAGGTAATTAATTTTAAATGAGATCATGAGGGCAAGTCCTCCATGATGGGATTAGTGTTCTTGTAAAAGAAGGAACAGACCAGGCAGAGCTTACTCACTCTCTGCCATTCAAAGACGTAGTAATGAAGGTGGCCATCTGCAAACCAGGAAGAGGGCCCTCACCTAGACCCCAGCCATGCTAGCACCTTGACCTTGGACTTCTCAGCCTCCAGAACTGTGAGACATAAATGTGTGTGGCCTAAAGCCACCCAGTCTAGGATATGCTCTTATAGCAGCACAAACTAGCAGATGAGCAACCAAACCACAGAAATTATATATCAAAAGGTAGGAAGATACTAACACATTTGAGCATCAGGGAGTGACCTCTCTCATCAGCACCACAAATACAAGACTTCTAGCTTACTAATCAATTTTTTGAGTTATATAAACATGAAAATAATGTGCTAAGTTGAAGACAGGACCTAGATTCTTACTAGCTGTATAACCGCAGACAGGTTTCTTTGTTTTATTTTTTGTTTGTTTCCATATTAAAATGGCAATCACACCTGCCTTGAAATAATATAAGAAGAGAATAAACCATACATATATGACATATGTGCAAGTAGTAGGTATAAAGGGAAGTCAGTTCCCCTCCTCTTCTCAAGTCTCCTCCCATCTAATCTCATCCTGGTCAGTTTAAAATAAGTCAAATCTGAACATGTCAGGTTTAACTAGCCTGTGAGTGTGAATGAAGACATATGAACATTTATGCCTCATCTAGATAAATCACCAGCCCTTACATACTCAAGTATGAAGACTAGTCCTTGCAGGAGTCTCCTTGTGGCAAACATCTGCAAACACTGGTTTTGTAAACCCACCTTCCAGCCCTCATTCTTCTAGTAAGAGCATCTTGGTTATTCTTTGGGAAATCACCTCTTTTCTATGCTCAGTCTATGAGTTCCGGTGGGGGCCAGTGATACCCCATCTCATACATACACACACACCTGACTCCAGGAGAGAATACTTCCTTGGGTCTGGCCAATGAATTTCTTAACCAATACCCACCCCAGACCGAAGTGAATCCATCGCAGAAATCTCAGCAATAGTTAGAACTACTGGGGAGGGAGAAGTTCACTTTCTGCTGGGATTTGTGGTTGCAATGTAGTATAATTCCAGAGCTCTCAGGGACCACCAGGATGAGAAGGCCTGTATGAAACTAAAAGTCACTGCACAAGAAACCAGAGGTAAGAGATGGAGAGAGAATGAGTACAACAATTCCCCTGTATTCAGCTATTCCTGAAGCTAGTAGGTCCCTTGACTTCTTAGGGATGCGAGTCATAAATCCCTTTATGTTTAAGCCAGAATAATGGGGTGTCTCTTACTCCCTACAGAGAGACTCCTGAAAAATATATCCTCCCTTAAGTCTTTCTGAAAATTGCCTTGGGGTGAAATTACTTGTGTGTATGAATTAGATTTCCCAGCCAGAGAGTCTATAGCTGCTGTCAAATGCCATCTGAACCATCCCAGGACTAATATGTTGGGTAGGTTTACAGAAATCCAAGCTGCCACCACCATTTGCATACACCTAGGAGTCTGACCACAACCATTGTCTTGGAGCTAACTGTAAAGTTGTTTCACTGTCAGCCAAACAAGAAACAATGCCTCAGTCCTCCTGAAACTATTAGAACTAAGCCATCCCTTCATAATAGGCAGGGATAATCCTTCCCCATTTCTTGTGATACTGAGTGAGGAATTCAGGGAGAATCTAATTTTATCCAGCTACAAAATTTCCAGCTGTTACTTGCTGCTTGAAGTCCCCCAAACATGAAACATACAGGGCTAACTCACTCCCTTTACCCTAGCCATGTTCTCTTCCAAAAGGCTCAACCAGCACTTTTACTAAAATAGCACTGGGCAAGTTTTTTCTAATTAGAGAAGTAAAAGAGATAACAGTAGGCAGGAAGAGAAAGCAAGGGAGGTCGAAGTATAAGTGTAGGGTCCGAATGATTTGCTGTCATGATTTGTGGCAACACAGCATTTAGAAAGGAATGTCACTAATGAGAGGTTTCATTTTATTTGCAAATTTTTTCCTGATGTGAAAAACTGTGACTCTCTTTTGCTAGTTAACTGCAAAATAAACTTTGGAAAACATATTCATAGGAATAATGAATCACTTGGATACACTGACCTAACCCATGGCATCGAGATCAGTGCAGATATTTAGGAATTAGCAATATATTTGGATATATGATTGACACACCAGCCTTGCCTTTTTGTATGTCTACTTTTCTGTGAGAAGATCTCCTTCTCTATGAATTACATAAGGTAAATCATATTGTGCCATTTTGGCAATATGTCTTACTTGGGTATATCTTTTGTTACTTTCTCTACATTTCAATTAAAAAATATGCTATGAGTGTGTAACTATTATTTGAAAATGTCTACAATGAAGAAGGAAATAATTTAAAGATGGGTAAGACCAAGATGCCTGTAATATCGTAAAACATATTGAGTCTTTGTCCCCATCTCCTGGCATACAACTCCTAAAATTTTTGGAGTCCTCAAACTGATGTGTTTTTTCATATGCTAATGTGTTGACTGATGGGTTGCAGCCCCTAGGTAGCTTTAGGATGGGAGCTGGTCACCAAAAGACCAAGGCAAGATTAAGGGGAAGGAAACGGGTCCCAAAGGTTAAGGTGATCACCAACAGGCAATGGTTTCATCAATCATGGCTACATAATGAAGCCTCCATGAAAGACCAGAAGGACTAGGTTCAGAGAGCTTCTGGATGGCTTAACACGTGGAGGCTGCTTGAGGGTGGTGAGCCCAGGGAGGACCTGAAAGCTCGGCACCTCTTCCCTCATATACACTCCTCATCTGTATCCTTTGTAATACCCTTTATAATAAAAGAGTAAGTTTAACTGTTTACCCGAATTCTGTGAGCTGCTCTAGGAAATTAATTAAGCCCAAGGAAAAAACCTTGATTTATAGCCAGTTGGTCAGAAGCACAGGTTAAACAACCTGGAGCTTGTGATTGTCATCAGAAGAAGTGCGGGGCAGTCTTGGGGACTAAGTCCTCAACTTGTGATATTCTGACACTATCTACCTGGAGATAGTGCCAGAATTGAATTGAATTAGAGAACACCCAGCTAGTGTCTGCTGCAAAATTGCTTGCTTGTTTGCTTGGTGTGTAGGGGGGGAAAAAAAGCCCACACCTCTGGTCACAGAAGTCTCCTGTGTTGATTGTTGAGAGAAAAGCACTTTGGTTTGGTTTTTATTCCAATATTCTCAATGCCTTAATAATTTTCTGCTTAAATAATTCCAGCAACATCATTACTCTGTCACTATTAAACTTGTAGGAGCTCAAAGAGCTTGAAATGCTACTTTTGAAATAAAAACATAAAGTGGATTAGATAATGAGCTGTATTCTTTCTTAACACCACCTAGTCTTGAAATTAATAACCTGTTAAGGAAATCTGCCAAGGGTCTAAAAACTGTAGACTTCACCGGATCCTTTTTTTCTAAATCACTTGCTGTTTTTCCCAAGGCTTCCTCCAAAGGATTCAAAGCTATCTCTGTTCCTTCCTCCAAGCTAAATAAAAATGTAGAACTGAGACAGTCCTGCCCTATCAGCCTATGTCTCTTAAAATATACATGTCCCAACTTCAAGAAAAAACAACCAACGGCAACCATAAACCAACTAGAATGTCTCTGTGCCCCATTTTCAAATCCCAAGAGAATGTGATGGCCAGTGGTGAGCCAGGGGTCCACCTCTGGTCCAATTAGCTCACCCAAAACAGTGACACTATGGATGAAAAACATTGTCATTAATAGCCACATGATTATTTTGGAGGTAACTCAGATTCACAGATGGCAGCTTATAAAAAACAAACAAACAAACATATCTGTGATTCCAAATTCAAACCAAAGCCCACCCCCACCTTCTTTCCCTGCTATGCTCCATTGCCATCACTAGCTAATTATAGCCACAGAGCCTACCCCTCTGAATCCTTGCCTGGAGAAAGCTTGTTTCCCTTTAAATGGAGCTCAGCCGACAGTTGCTTGTTCTCGTGTGAATTTCGTACAAACAGGCCCTGAAACTTAAAAGGATATCTTTAAACCCCATTAAATGACACAGTTCCTTAGCAGGAATTTCTCTTGGGAAGGGATGTCTTCTATTCAAATGCCATGTTATGACAAGCATGACAGACCTGATGGGGATCTGTTCTGACTCATGACATTGCATAAATTGGGTTAGGTGGAATGTGTGACTGCATTCTAAGAAAAGCTTCTCGGGGCCTCAGCCCTATTATTTTTGTTAATAGCTCTGAATTATGACTATCTCCTCCCAGGAATGATAAACCCCATTTCCACATTGGGTGCACCATGGAATGTGTGTAATACATGATTCCTTACCAGCAAAGCCAAGTGGCCTGCACACATTAAAAACTGATTTACAGTTGTACTTCTTCCTCTCCTCTTCTTCCACTAGGCCAGAGTTGGCCTGCCTCACCACCAGAACTTCAGTTTCTCCCAAATGTGATAAGGCCTCTGCTGTTTCCAATTTAACTTTTACCAAAGGGAGGAAGCCTAGGATGGATTCTGATCCCCACTGTATTCCTCAAACTCGATTCACAGGCAACATTTCTTTAGGGGCAAAGGTTTAACTTGCATGTTTTCATCATTATTGCTTATTATCAGGTGTAAAAAATTGGCTTTTTGAGACCATTTTGTGCATACTACAAATTCTTAGCTATAAGGCAAATCCAGCTCCTTGTGTTACATTCAAGGAAATTTGAAATAGGACATAGTTTGTTGGAAGTTTTACAATTCACTCAAACAGACTTAAGGAAATAAGAAGAATTTGTTGACTTCTGTGAATGAAAATTCCAGCTCCTCCCTCCCATCTGCCCCCATGCAAAGTTAGATCTAAAGATTTGAACATCACTGGGACTCAGTTTCTCTCCACCACTTGGTTCTGTTTTCCTTAGTGTTGGCTTCACTCTCAGGCAGATTCCCGTAGCCAGTAAAGATGCCTGGCAGCTACAGGATCACATTTTCCAAACATTAAGCTGGCAGAAAGGAAGATCTTCTTCTCCAGTAGATCCAATAAAATCCCATAATTTCTACAGGTTTCGTTTCAGTCACTGGGGTGAAAAGACCAAGGCACTCTGATTGGCCAAACCTAGCTCATAGGTCTGTCCTTAGAGCTGGAAGGTGAGGTCAACCTACCTGAACTACAGTGTGCAATGCAAGAGATAAGGTCTCCTCCAAAGGAAAATCAAGATGCTGTCATAAAAATAAAGGGCAGCATGAACAGCAAAGCCCATTTGCAGTATGTGTTGGTCTGCTTAAGCTGCCATAACAAAATACTACAGACTGGTGGCTTAAGCAACGGAAATTTACTTTCCCACAATTTGAAGCAAGAAGATCAAGGTGACAGGGGGCTTGGTTCCTAGGGAGGTCTCTGTTCCTGGTTTGCAGATGGCTTCCTTCTCGTTGTGTCCTCACATGGCCTCTTTCCTGTGTGCATACACTCTTGAGGTCTCTTATTTTTTCTTATAAGGAAAACAGTCCTATCAGCTGGGACCCCAGCCTTATGACCTCATTTAACTTTACCTCCTTCAGGGCCCTATCTTCAAATACAGTCATGTTACAGGTTACAGCTTCAACTTATGCACCTTAGGGGACAAAATTAAGTTCCTAAATAGAATGAATAAGTGATATAACAATTAATGTCATAAAATTAAATAGAATAAATAAGTGATATAATCCAGATAATATAATTAAAAGCAGGGCTGAGGCTGAATCATCATAACTCCTAAAACAATGTTTTCTTTGCTCTCTAAATCTTTGACAAGTTTCTTGTTTGGAGCTAGGGATCAGAAGCTGTCCAGGACAGAAAATGAGCCTAGTCCAAGCTTCTGAACTTCACCACTATTGGCATTTAGGGCCAGACAAATCTCTATTCTTGGGAGATGTGCCGTGCATTGTAGGTTGTTTGGCAGTGTCCTACCTACCAGATGCCAGCAGCACACCCTTTCCACCCCCACTCTCCCCAAGTGTGAACAACCAAAAATGTCTCCAGACATTGCCAAATGTCACCTGGGGATCAAAATAGCCCTAGCTTCAAAACCATTGGCCTAGTTATTTGAGAGTCTTATCTGTTACTGGTTTACTACAAAATAGCCATTCAGTATTCTGTCACTGATTCCTACTACAAGGAATCCTTGTGCATAAGAATAAACTAGATTCTCAGGGCCAGTTCCAGAGACTATAATTAAGTAGTCATATGTGAAGCCAAAAATATGCATTTTTATAAGTCTTTTGAAACCAAGCTTCAAAAAGTACTATTGGTCATTTTATCACTAGTTCCTTCATTCAAGACATGATATACTGAGTGTGTACTGTGCCAAGAGTGGTCCTCAAAGCTGGTACACAAAATCATATCCTTCAAAGAGCTTTCACACTGGACAGACAAGAAACATAATAAATAAGTAACAAATAAGTGACAAGTCTAATTGGAATAAGGGAGTGACAAGAGTAGGAATAAAGTAAATTTGTAAATGGAGTAGACAGAGTTAACCTCAATGATGGAGTCACATATAAGCAGATACCTGGAGGATTTGAGGAAGTGTGTCATGCATGTAACAGAGAGAAAATAGCCCATGAAAAGGCCCTGAGATGGATGTGCACCTGACTTATTCAAGCAATAGCAAGAAGATGATGTGACTGAGTGAGGTAGAGTGAGCAAGAGGAAGAGGAAGATGAGTTGAGAGCTGGGAGGTAATGAGGGCCATGTCATGCAAGATATTGTCTAAAATTATCAGGACTTCATACAAAGAGGAGCCAGGAAAGAGTTTTGAGCAGAGGCATGACATGATTTAACTGATGTCTGGTTGCTGTATTTAGAATACTCAATGGGAGGAAACGAGAAAAGAGACAGGTGGTTATTATAATTGGCAACAAGGAATTCATTGGCGACATTGCTGAAAGTAGTTTCAGTGAGTTCTGTAGAAACACCTGAAAAAAAAAAAACTGGTTGAATAAGTTCAGGGAGAACGTGGAGACCATTAGCATAGATCATTCTTAGAAGAGGTTTGTAAAAGCAGAGCAGATAAATGAAGCTTCAGCTGAAGGGAGCAATGGAATCAAGGAAGATTGTTTAAAGGTGGCAGAGATTGCAACGTGTCCTACACAGCTGGGAACAATCTAGTAGAGGAGCCAGAATTGATGATGTAGGGGGAAGAGAGCAAGGAATTAATTGCAGGAGCAGTGTTTTGGAGCAGAGAGGATGAGCTCTTGTACACAAGGGGAAGTGTTGCCTTTGGGGAGAAATGTGGCTGGTTCACCTACGGTGACGAGAAAGAAGACACAGCATATAGACACACCTGCTGAAAGGTAAGTGGTTGTGGACATGGGAGTTTGTGGAAGTTCTCTTGTTATTGCTTTAATTGTCTCTGAAGGAAACAGCAAAGTCATCAAAGAATGGTGAGCAGAAGGAGATGTTAGCATTTTGAGAAGGGAGGAGGTGTCAGGAAGCATGTGGGAGACTGAACCGATGTGTTAATAATGCCAAGCAGCACTGCTGAACACCAGAAGGTGGATCAGAGGATAGGAAAATGATATGATCAAAGCACTTTCTGCAGCATGTGTGTTGGGAGGCGACCAGCAGAATGAAGTTGCTAGCACTGGACGTTGTTTTAAGGAATGTGTTTAGGACAGTCAGACAGGAAGCATGCTAAATCACTGAGTCTTGGGTAGCCTAAGAGGATAGTGGAGAGGACAAACCCAGGCTGGGAGAATTGAGAGGTACTCGAGAAAAATGTTTGACCCAAGTTTGATATGGCTCTTGGGCTAGTTCTTAGTCCTCTGGTAAATTGGTCTTTTACTTCTCAGTCTCACCCCACCAGGGTTTTCTGGGAGGGAAGACTGCGAGAAGGTCTTTGATAGCCATTGAACCTCTTTGAAGAACAGCTACCATAAATTACCAAATGGTGGTCTAGCAGAGTTGACTATACCAGCAGAGTTGGGGAAACGTGTCTTTTAAAGTGGGGATAGGCTGGGCCCAGTGGCTCACACCTGTAATCCCAGCACTTTGGGAGGCTGAGGCAGGCAGATCACTTGAGCTCAAGAGTTTGAGACCAGCCCAACATGGCAAAATCCTGTCTCTACCAAAAATACGAGAAATTAGCCAGGAATAGTAGTGCATGCCTGTGGTCCTGGCTGCTCAGGAGGTTGAGGTGGGAGGATCGCTTGATCCCGGGAGGCAGAGGTTGCAGTGAGCCAAAATCGCACCACTGCACACCAGCAGGGGTGACAGAGTATCTCAAAAAAAATAAAGTGCGGATGCTTGCAATATAGTGATTAATATATATTGAACAACACAGAAGTGAATATTTCCTTCAGCAAATAAAATCAGATGGAAATGCATTTTTCTAAAACTATAATTTTCAGAAGAGCACTGAGCCATCCGCTCCTCACCATCCTTGCCTAAATGAAAGCCCAACAGGATCAATTAAGCTCATTTGTTGACATAGCCTATTAAAATGCCTCCAGGCCTCTAGGAAAAAAAAAAAAAAAAAAAGCCCAGAATGCACTGTGCACAAAGAGAAAACTGATGGAGGAAAATAGATTAGCAAACCAAAGTGAATCTGAGAGGCAAGACTAGAGATTGTAAGGACTTAATTTGAAAATTGTATATAATTTTAGCATAAACTTACGCTAAAAAGAAGGCTGCCTTTCTGTGTGTTCATTTATGTGCTTTTTAAAGAGTACTTTTCTTAGTTCACACCTTATGTGTATGTCTAAATAAGCATTGTTTCCTTCAAAATAGTTGTCTTTGAAGTTTGGCACTTGTTCTAGCAGTGTTCACAGGAGGTGCTGTCAGAACTCATGGAGCATCCTTTTACACATGCCAGTATTGTCCCATTTCCATCTGGGAGGATTTAACCTTCATAAGAAGCCACAAGTTATTTAGAATCAAAGCTTCCAAATAACATGGCTAATCAGGTAGGGGATTTGGGTTTCTAACAAGAAGAGGCCTGATTTTCCAATGTGGCATGAAAATTAAATCTACAGACAATTTGCAAAGTTGAGAGGAAAATCATTTCAAAGAAGGGCTTTATCACTAGAGTATACTTATAACCCCCACATCTAAATTTTCCCTAATTAGAAATAGCTTTATGTTTTTCTACTTATTACCAACAATTTATACATTTAAAAAATGTATTTAATCCCACTGCCAAGAGATACCTATGACTGATATTTTTGTATATATATATATATATTTTTTTAACAGGATGCCATGACTTTATAAACCTGTAGTAATTTAAGGCACATAAGATATACAAGTCTCAAGCTCAGAGGAGAGGCTGACAACAATTACACCACTACAGTTAAAGACCGCAAACTTCAGCTGGGTGCGGGGGCTCACACCTGTAATCCCAGCAAATTGGGAGGCCAAGGTGGGCAGATCACGAGGTCAGGAGTTCGAGACCATCCTTGTATATATTTTTAAAGTTTGCTTGTACTTGCAGAGTTTGAAATGTTGAGAATTTGAGGAGGAATGGGATTATGCTGTATAGCAATTTTATTTTGTCATTTACTTAAATGGATGTCATTCTGTATCAAATATGGAATCATTTTTAACGGCTACTTGGTATCACGTTGTAGAAGGGTTTCATAATTTATTTAACCAGCCCCCTCCTCATGGGCATATATATGACATTCACTTTTTTGCTATTATGAATAACAAAAGTATGCATGTTGTTGTCATTCACAATTCTGTTATTCACAGAAAGGCCTGACCTTGTTCTTCCCACTTACTAATCCTCCCTCAGTCTTTCTCTTGAGTTAATATGCTTTTGAAGGATGTCTAACTTATGGGGTTTCCATGGTCATCATTTTTTGAACCACAAAGAAAGGCAAAGTTCAAATAAAAATGTTCTACTCCATCGCCCCTCCTGGTGTAGACGCTGGGGATCCTGATCTTAATGTTGTTCTATTTGCCAGGAGAGGACAAATTCAATTATTGCCAGTTGGCTAGACCACAGCTCTAGGTGGCCATCCCCATGAGAACCCAAAGGACAAAATGAACATTCAGTTATATGTCACTGTGTGATGCCACAGTGCTCCTAGCTCACATAATATGGTGATACAATCAATCTGAGAGAGAAAAGAGGGACCTATTTGTGAATGATCTAATCCATCCTCTGCATTGTATAAGCATGATGGCCAAGTTCCGGGAAGGTGAAGCTGCTTGCCCAAGGTTGTATGGCCACCTGGGACACAATGTAAAGCATCATATCATTGAACAGGAGATCCAGAGTGACACCTTGAGTGAACCTTCTGGGACCCTAAAACTACATTCTATGAGCACCTGATTCAAACTAATTAGTCAAAGTGGGGTCATAATACTTATGTCAGAGGATGGTGGTGAAATCCATGAAATGGTAAGTTCTCAACACAGTTATTTTCCAGAATTAGTAAAAGAGTAGCAGTAGTAATAGTAGTAGTGTTCTTGTTGTCATTGTAGCTATTAGCATTGTGGCTATGTGGTAGCAATGGTAGTTGTTACTGCATTGTAAGAGCAGTTGTAGGGAAGAGGTTTGTAGCAGTAGTAACAGTTCTGCTAGTAGAAATAGGCATTGTTTTGTGGCGTTGGTTGTGTTGTGGTTGCCATAGCTGTTACAGCGGTAGCTACTGACATGGTAGAATTCAGGCAGAAGGAAGGTAAGATGCCTATTGAGTATTTCTTTCATTTTACCTATCTTACTAAAGCTCCTAATTCATTATTTTGAACCCCTGGTAAAAGGCAGAATTCAGTCTGAGATGATACACATCCTTGTGTGCTTCTATGAGGATACTAATCCTCATTGTTTCCTGCGATGCAAGAAAGCACAAAGTCATCTACTTCCAGTTCACATCACAGCCTCACTTGCCTCTGACCCCAGGGAAACTCAATTGTTTGGTTAAAGCTATAAGAATGGCCAAACGTTTAAATAATGAAGTAAAGATAATGTTTATCACAGTAACGTTTTTAATTTCTTTTTTCTATTTGCTTTCTTGACAACATGAGTTCCTTTTGCTAAGTGTATGGCTTTAAAATTTTAATGGAGAGGGAGAAGAGAAATGTGTCCATGTGTAGGCAATCATAATTCTCATGAATATAACAAGCAGATCCTATCCAAGGTTACATTTTCAAATCTTGTGTATGGATTTATTCATTGACTCCCTATGGGATTAATGGGAATCACACTGGTAAATTACAACTCATAACTTTTTTTAAAAATTAAGGGCCAGACATCCACTAGGGATGCTCAAAATCAAATTAACTTTTTTCCTGTGTTCATATTCAGATATTCTGAAAAAGAAAATAATTATCTAACCTTACAAGAAGGCCTGCAGAACCACCAAACAAACCTTCCTGTTGGAATGCTCCATCTAGTCTGTACTTTGTTCAGTTCATCTGAAGGTCATTTTAAGAATTCAACATCCAAAATGGTCTTAAGAAATGGCCATGATTTACACGATGGTGCGAATGTTTATTTAATGCATGTTATGTGCCCCACACGTGCTAGGGGTCGTCCCTTATGCTGTTGCATCAACCTATGAGACTGGTTCAAACAGGATGACTTGGCCTGCAGGGAACATTTGGTTATCTGGTGATAATTTAGTCATGACTAGAGAGGGTACCATTGGCATCTGGTGGGTGGAAATCAGGGATGCTCCTAAACATCGTACCATACTCAGGACAGCTCCCACAATAAAGAATTATTTGGCCCAACATGTCAACAGTACTGAAGGTGAGAAATATAGAATTAGTCTTCCTTTTCATTTACCTGTTCATTCCTTCATTTATCACACATTTACTGAGCACCCATAAATGTGTGATGTCCCCACATATATATACAGAATATACAGAATATTTCTCTTTGCAATAAGGAACTCTGAGTATATACACTAGTTTTCCAAAGGTAGCTCAGGTATTATCTATAATATAATCCCTAGGAGTGCTTCCAAAATGCAGATTCCTGGGGCCCACCCCACAGTTCCTAAGCTAAAAATCTCTCAGGATAAGGCCCAAGAAATTGCACTCAATTTTTCTTCATTTTAAAATTTAAAAAGTCTGAGCTATTAAAAAATGCAACATATTTATTACATACCATATAAACTGTTTTAACAAGACAATATAAACAATGATATGGAATATTTCAAAATTTTAAAATAAACTAAATGCACAAAGAATAATTAATTGACTTTTATTCTACCAAGTTTCACAGATGTTAAATTATTTAACACACACAACAACCCTCTTAAGTAAATAAATATTGCTCATATTAATACCAGTTCAGATAAGCAGCACTGATATCCACGTTAGCTGAAGACCTACCATTTACAGGGGCCGAGGAACTTGCACAGGTTCACGTGGCTGGGATGTGGCAGAATCAGGACCCAAACCCCCATAGAAACCGCAGTATCCACACTTCCCAACATAATGGGAAACCTACCAAATCTCTCTGTTCCCTTTCCTTCTCTCCCAGATCCCGCTGCCCACAGTTATCCCATCTCCTCTTGTTCTCAGCAGGTACCCACTCAGAGATCCCTCCCCAGCCCTGTGCCAGCTGCCCAAGGTGGCCAGCCTTGAGTCTGGCTCTTTATTTGAATCCTAGTTAGGTTTCCAATTTGTTTGTTAGAAGTAGAGATAAATTAATATTTCTAAATGTTCACAGGAAGAGAAATTGCTACAATTTATACACTATACCTGACTCTGTTCTAAAAAAGATATAACCTAAGGAAAGGCTCAGTTCTGAATGTCTGAAGGCACATATGTGTATGAGAGAGCACCCAAAACTGTACCTCTAATGTATTCCCCAGGTGATCTGAACACTCGCAAAGTTTGAGGCTCATTTTTTCAGGAGGTAAGAGAAACCATACGAATTACAACATAACCAGCCAAATATTCAAACAGATAAAATGCTATTTAAATTCAATTTAGTTTTAAAGCTTAATCCTTCCACTATGTGAAATTTCTTTGGCTACCCAACAATGCAACAATCTCTTAAAATATTCATAAAACATAATTGTTCACTAATTGTTTCTGAGAATAGGGTTTTCCTTTCCCATCTAGATGTAATCCCTTAGAGTATCATGGCTTCATATTTCCTGGTGTGTCTCTGGGGTCTGCCAAGGGCTCAGTCAGCCAGGATTGTGGTCTGACTATTGAATGGCACAGGGCGGGGAAGCAACACAGTCTATGAAACAAAAAAATCAATTTTTCTCAACACTAAGATAAACAGTGGGCTGGTGTCTATCTAAACATGAGTCCCATGTGGACCCTGGTCCCCTTCCCTTAAATCTATTAGTCGAATCCTAGTATTTAAAACGTCCTCTTATTAAGGTGGATTTTTCCCCTTTTGAGAGTTTGTCAAAGCAAAATATAGCAGAACAGATCACCAATTTCTTCAATAATAGAAGATTTATTACTGGCATATCAATCCTGTTCTCATCTGCCATGATGAAGATCCCAGCTGCTTAGAACTCCCCCTCTGACAAATTTCTCCATCACTGTCATATGTGGCCCAACAATGAACCTTCCTGCACTGCTTGAGAAGCAGAGGAGACTTGCTCCCTAGGGGACACATGGATTTTTGTGTCTGCCCCAGTCAGTTGTTTTGTGGGGTCAGTTTTGGAGAATTGGCTCTGGTTGCTCAAATGGTTCCTGAACCATAGGATACAAATACCAGTGACACTGGAAGGGAATGAGTAAGATATTATTTTAGAATAATTCAATGTTCTACAATGTTTTAGGTTTTTTACCTATTGCACAACCCAAATCACCAAAATCACCTCTCAAACCATTTTAAGGTAACTTCTGCTATCACCAACTAAGCTCCCCAGGCCTGGTACACCATGTATAAGATTTGAGTGTGCACATGCAATGCAAATTAAACAATTATGGGTGTGGTAGACATGCAATAAAGAACCCAGCCAGTCACCAATTTCCGTTTTATGAAGCGCCTGCAGCTACAGTTCTTGGAACTGATGAAATGTTCAGACACTAATATACTTTTTGTCATAGTAATGAGGTGAAAAAAAAGAAAATAGAAAGTGATACAAAAGGCAAGGTTTTATTACAAATTTTTTTCTGGCAGTTTGGTTAGGTTTAGAAACATTTCATTAAGAGATATGCAGTCAGAGTCCATGATGTGTAAAAGGATGAATAATTTTCCAAAGCAAATACAGGTTCTTTCCCTTTCTTGTCTACTCTGGCACCCAAATACCAACACGTTGTCTCCTGTGGCTGGTGGATCCAATGGGAATGACAAAATAAGAAAATTATTCCATTTGGAATTTCATTTTTGATATCGATCAGTAGAACCAAATATCTGAGTAGCATTAGGAGTAATTTTTTAGATGGTTACAATAAATGATAACTCAGGGTAAACAACTTAGGAGAAGACATGATGCATGATGAAAGTCAGCCAAAGTTACAAAAGGAAATTGACTTGGCCCTTGTTTAGGCCTCTAGACATGATCCCAAGGTAGAGGTTTTGCTAGAAATGAAATAATACTAAAAAATGTAGTCCTTTAGGGCAAACTTTGGGTTTGATCGACAAATGTTTATTTCAGTTTTACAAGCACTGCCCAGGTGCCTGTGTTGCTATATTGAGTAAAACCTTGCTTGAAACTATCAGGCAAACATATATGTCTTCTCGAGGTCCCTTCCAGGCTAGTGAGGGCTCCAGCTGATATAACCAAGCCACAGGAAAAGGACGTAGGAATGACTCCTGATCTTTCAATGCAGCAAGGAGAATTGAACGAACTACTTCTTTCAGGCTTGTAAAGAAAAATGTCCTCACTTTATCTTTGACCTCCTGATATTTCTCAGTTTTACCATATTTATTTGTTGTTTATACTCATGAGATTTCAAGCAATTTGTGAATAGCTGTCAAATGAGAGGAGCTGAAATCTTGGAAATTACCATTGAAGGGCTAAAATACAAGAATGGTATTCCTGAACAAAATGTGCAAAACTTACATACAGATGGAATATTACTTTTTATGAATCAAGGCATCAAGCAAATCAGGATTAAGTGGAAGGAAATGTCTTTGAAATAACAGTATTTGTGATTTACTCTCATCTCTTATATTTCAAGCTAATTATCTTTGAGGTGAAAAACTAAAAAGATTTCGTCTGTTTTTTGAAGTTCATCCTCATCAAATTAGGCAGAATATATATATATATATATATATATATGGAGCTTCTTGCTGTCGGGACTAGGCTCCAGCAGTTATTTAAAAATTAAGAGCAACTGCCTTTGTAATATTTCACTTTTTGACAAATGTCACCATTTGCTGATTCCTGAGAAGCTGATAATTGTTCTAATTCTCTAAGGAAACAGCTTGATATGCCACCAAACTACTTGCCTCAATTTAAGATCAGAAAGGAAAATTGAGGTTTTATCTTAACAGAGTCATTTTTAGGTAAAATATGTAATGTATGCAAAATGTCTTACATATATGGGTAATTATTAAAGCATTAAATGGTAGTGATTAAAAGTTGAGCTCTGGAATAAGTTAGACTTATTCTATTTACTAAATAGTCTATTTACTATTTGAGCAAGTTTTGTATCCCTTACAGCCTCAGTTTTCTGATAAGTAACATGGGAATAGTAACACCGATCTTATGAAGTTTTAGGTAATAAAAGGTGCCCAGACACAAATAATAAACTTATATTACTATTGTTCTCCTATTTCAAGAATATTTTACTTCTGATAAACAAAAGGGGACAAAGTTACTGAGCACCTAAGTATCAAACTACATAATGTTTATTATATATCTATTCCATTCATGCGCGTATAATAGGGGTTGGGTTCCTCTTTGCAGATGGGAACAATGAAAAGCAGAGGTTAGATAAATGCCATGATCTCACAGCTACTCTCTAGTCAAGTCAGGATTTGAACTAAAGTTTGGACACCATACCCCTAGGGTCTTATCCACTACTGTGCGCTGATAAGTGTTCAATGGCACTCTGGAAAGGAAACAGTGACTGGGACTGAGGAAATCAGGGCTCAGAAAGGCTACATAACTTTCACAGGATCAACCAGTGACAACATGAAGACTGATTCCAGGCTTCTGACTCCTGCCAGGGCTTGCTTCCTCTGTATTCAAAGCTAGCCATAACAGGCCAAGTCCATCTTGCACTCCAAATCTCCTGCCTCTTCTTCCATGGTATGATTCAACTAGATCATTCCCCTCCCTTACCACCCCTGCCCCCAAGGTGGTTATTCTAAATATGGAACACCAAACCTATCTTATATGAATTATCAAATATTTAGCTCTTCTAAATGATTTTTTCTATTTTGTTGAGGCTGTTTTATTGACCTGCTACATAGCAGGTTCAATTATTATACAATTGAAGAAACCTATTCCAATAATACTAACATTGTACTATTTAATAATTAGCACTTTACTGTACATTCACACAATGCTGGAACTACATCACCTCATCCTGTACCTGTCATACATCATGTCTTACTTTTTACCCCCTCACATGTTCATTTCACTCCAGTCAGGCTGGCTCCTTGCTCTTACCTCTATGCCTTCTTCTAATTCTTATCCATGCCTTAGAGCCTTGGCACTGACTTCGACCTGGGATGTTTCTCCCCCAGAGAGACTTAAAGGAGTCCTGTTGGACCTCTGGGCTTTTGCTTAAATGTCACCTCCTCGTCAGTAAGGGCACACCTAACCCCACTATTTAAAATTGACTGCTACTCAACTTTTGATCTTCCTTCTCTCGCTTTTATGCCTCTTTAACCACCTTCTAAAATATGTAATTAGGCTTATAGCTTATGGCCTATCTTGCCTGGCTAAAATGTAATCTCAATAAGGGCCAGAAGTTACAAGGACAAGAACCTTTGCATTTTATTCTTTAATGAAACCAAGCCCTTAGAAGGGTGGCTAGACTACTTATTTGGCGACTGAGTGAATGACTTTTCTAGTTAAAATTCATGCTTTTCTAATTTTATTGGAGATTAAGTATTCAGACAATGACCAACTTTTTCATCCAGGGGGACCATATAGATTTCCCTTGATTCATGGCTTCTTCACATTCTTCAGTGAGACTCAATAGTTACTTCTTTATGTATCCACTCCAATGATGCCATCAACTCCCATCCCTAACAGTGGCCCACAACAGCCATGTTTCCCTTCAGCAGGGCCTAATCACTTAGCAGGATATGTCACTGTTCAGGAAAATAATATTTGGGAGTTTTCTTCAGTTTTAAATAAAGAACACTATTGATTTTTCTGTATATTTATCTTTTATCTAACCACAATTCAAATCTGCATCCATTCTAATAATTTTTCAGTTGATTTTCTTGCATATTAGGATAGAAAAAAATTTATTGTATAGAAGTTATCTTTGCTAGACTGTCATTTATTTTTTGTCTTGTTGCATTGGCTAAGACATCTAGTGCAACACTGAATAAGAGCAATAAAATACTAGGCATCAGTAATTCTTTCCTGACTGTAAAAGCTGCATCTCTCATGTTTCCTTATAAAAGATTATCTATGCTCATAAAATTGATTTTATTCATTGTTTTACTGAGATTTCTATTTAAAGTACTATATGTGCAATTCTATCAAATCCCTTTCTGGCCTCTAGAGATATAAAATCTTTTGTTTCTTCCTTGTCCCAGAGGTTAGCAAAACCCACTCTTGTTTTAATAATGTTATATTGAAACACAGCCTCACCCATTTATTTACATATTACCTAACGCTACTTTGGGGCCACAATGAAAGAACTGAGTACTTATAACAGAGACTGCTTTTGCACAAAGTCTAACATATTTACTGGTATTTTACAGAAAGAAGTTTTTTGACCCTTGTTTTAGCCTATTTATATGTATATGAGATTAATCAAACTACAAGTGTTCAACGATTCTGATCCTGCTTTAATGTAAAACTACAATGTCAAGTTAATTCTTTGAATATTTTGCTGAATTCATTCAATATTTTCTTTTGGATTTTTAAACTGTTAGGAGACTGGCCCATAATTTTTCAGTACTATTTGTAGGTTTTGGAATTAGTTTTGTTACTTTGATAAAAATAAATTGGGAAGGTTTCCATCTGTAATTGGTTAGCTCGGGTTGCCATAACAAACTGCCACAGACTGGGTGGCTTAAATAACAAATTCATTTCTCACATGTCTGGAGGCTGGGAAATCCAAAGTCTAGGTGCAGGCTGATTTCGTCTCAGGTAAAGACTTTCTTCCCAGCTTGTAGATGGCTGCTTCCTTATTATATCTTCACGTGGCAGTGAGAAAAAGAAAGCCCTCTGGTGTTTCTTATTTAAAGTCACTAATCCTGTTGGATTAGGGCCACACCCTTAGGACTTGACTTAATCTTAATTACCTCTGAAAGATCCTGTCTCCAAATACACTCACACTGAAGATTAGGGCTTCAACATATGAAGTGACAGAAAAACAAAATTAGTCAACAGCATCATCCTCACACATTCTGTAAAACGTATTAAGTAGTTTTGTAGACTCAGCAACGTAATATTTTTCTCCTCTCCTTTGTAGGACATAGATCTGTTCTACCATTTTCAGCTTACTTCGTGAGTATGCTGATCATGAATCTATTTTAATTATCTCAATAATCATTTCTTTAATTTAGATTTTTAAAGACACATGAGCTTTATACAGCATATTTTTATAACTTAAAAATCTTTTCCAGATATACTAATAAGCTCCTTCTCATTCCAAACTTGTCTTGTCTTTTTTGTAATTCAAACTAGCAAAAATCTATTTTATTTGTCCTTTTATATGTATCCAGCTCTCATGGTTTTCTCTCAAATCTCCGTTTTTGCTTTTTAATTAATTCTTTAATCTTAATTCTTTCAAACTTCTTGTCTGTTCTTTTTTATATTATTGAACTGAATGTTTATTTGTTGCTATTTTTTGCTTCTCAGTGGAACTCTTGAAGACTAGAATTATTTTTCTTTTGAAGATTTCTATTCCTGCATACTACACACTTTAAGTACAAGTCTCATTAACAGTACTTTCCAAAGGTCTGTGATTTCACTGTTGAAATGGCTGCGCTTCTCATGTTACCTATAAATGATGACACTTTGCCCTAAGATTCATTAGAAGGTTTCATTTCCAATAGGTTAAACTTTTACTATGTTACCCTTAGATGTGTCTTGCACTGCTTCTGCTTCAGGGACTTTTTGAAAATTTTCGATTGTCTCTTTGAGTGTAGTACCTCTATTTTTCTCTGTGCAGACTCAAGGGGCTAGTCTCTACAGACCACCAAGACAATCTTTTCTCATTCTCCATCCAAATGCCTTCTTGCAGTGATGGTTATTTGTAGGAATATAACAGAATGGCTTTATAGCTACTTAACTTTTTGTCTTTGGTTGTAATTGAGTCAGTGTGGGGGAAACATGTGAAATAACCAGCAATACTCAGATATACAGACTTAATATAACCTGTCTATAAACTCAGGTTCTTTGTATGCAGCCCAAAGACGTCCCCAACTTATCTCAATGTGTGGGTTACTCAACCTCTAATTACTGGCAATAAGAATTTGATTCACGCTGATTTTGATTTCTTTTCTACATAACTTGCTGTGAATTTTCTTAAAATGGTATCATTATCACAAAGCATGGGCCATTTCAAGGGCAACCGAGAATGGAATATATGCACGTGTCAGTGTTTGGTGAAACTCTCTACTTGGTCAAATATCAGCTGTGCTCGTAGATTCTCCTTCTTTCCCACCATTGAAAATATTTGGCAATTTTCTTGGCATCATCTCACCATTTTCTCAATTTTCCTATAAGCTCTTATATTTTTTTCCAAAAGAAATTTACCACTTATTTCAGAGTGTTATTTTTTCCACATTTACTGAGGTATAATTGACAAATAACAATAGTATGTATTTAAGGTTTGCAACATATTTTGATACACATATACATTGAGAAATGATTAACAAAATTAAGCTATCAAAATATTAATCACCTCACAGTCATCTCTTTTTTGGTGGTAAGAATGCTTAAAATCTATTCTCAGCAAATTACAAAGATTGAATACTTTTTTTAATTAAACTTTAAGTTCTCGGATACATGTGCAGAACGTTCAGGGTTGTTACATACGTATACGCATGCCAGGTTCGTTTGCTGCACCCATCAACCTGCCATCTACATTAGGTATTTCTCCTAATGCTATCCCTCCCCTAGCTCTCTACCCGCTGACAGGCCCTGGTGTGTGATGTTCCCCTCCCAGTGTCCATCTCTTCTCATTATTCAACTCCCACTTATGAGTGAGAACATGTGGTGTTTGGTTTTCTATTCTTGTGTTAGTTTGCTGAGAATGATGGTTTCCAGCTTCATCCATGTCCCTGAAAAGGACATAAACCCATCCTATTTTATGGCTGCATAGCATTCTATGGTATATATGTGCTACATTTTCTTTATTCAGTCTATCATTGATGGGCATTTGGGTTGATTCTAAGTCTTTGCTATTGTGAACAGTGTTGCAGTAAACATATGGGCGCATGTGTCTTTGTAGTAGAATGATTTATAATTATTTGGGTATATACCCAGTAATAGAATTGCTGGGCCAAATGGTATTTCTGGTTCTAGATCCTTGAGGAATCACCACACTGTCTTCCACAATGGTTGAACTTACACTCCCACCAACAGTGTAAAACCATTCCCATTTCTCCACATCCTCTCCAGCATCTGTTGTTTCCTGACCTATTAATCATGGCCATTCTAACTGGTGTGAGATGGTATCTCATTGTGTTTTTGATTTGCATTTCTCTAATGACCAGTGATGATGAGCTTTCTTTTCATATGTTTGTTGGCTGCATCAATGTCTTTTGAGAAGTGTCTGTTTATATGTGTTGCCCACTTTTTGATGTTTTTTTTTTTTTTCTGGTAAATTTAAGTTCCTTGTAGATTCTGGATATTAGCCTTTTGACAGATGGATAGATTGTAAAAATTTTCTCCCATTCTGTCGGTTGCCTGTTCACTATGGTAGTTTCTTTTGCTATGCAGAAACTCTTTAATTTCGTTACATCCAATTTGTCAGTTGTCGCTTTTGTTGCCATTGTTTTTGGTGTTTTAGTCATGAAGTCTTTGCCCATGCCTATGTCCTGAGTGATTGCCTAGGATTTCTTCTAGAGTTATTATGGCTTAAGTCTTATGTTTAAGTCTTTAATCCATCTTGAGTTAATTTTTGTATAAGGTGTAAGGAAGGGGTCCAGTTTCAGTTTTCTGCATATGGCTAGCCACTTTTCCCAACACCATTTATTAAGTAGGGAATCCTTTCCCCATTGCTTGTTTTTGTCAGGCTTCTCAAAGATCAGATGGTTGTAGATGTGTGTTATTTCTGAGGCCTCTGTTCTGTTTCATTAGTCTACATATCTGTTTTGGTACCAGTACCATGCTCTTTTGGTTACTGTAGCCTTGTAGAATAGTTTGAAGTCAGGTAGCGTGATGCCTCCAGTCTTGTTATTTTTGCTTAGGATTGTCTTGGCTATATGGGTTCTTTTTTGGTTCCATATGAAATTTAAAGTATTTTTTTCTAATTCTGTGAGGAAAGTCAATGGCAGCTTGATGGAATAGCAATGAATCTATAAATTACTTTGGGGAGTATGGTGATTTTCACGATATTGATTCTTCTTATCCATGAGCATGGAATGTTTTGCCATTTGTGTCCTCTCTTATTTCCTTGGGTGGTGGTTTGTAGTTCTCCTTGAAGAGGTCCTTCACATCCCTTGTAAGTTGTATTCCTAGGTATTTTATTCTCTTTGTAGCTATTGTGAATGGGAGTTCACTCATAATTTGGCTCTCTGTTTGTCTATTATTGGTATATAGAAATGCTTGTAATTTTTGCACATTGATTTTGTATCCTGAGACTGAGCATTTAGTCCATTTATATTTAAAGTTAATATTATTTTGTGTGAATTTGATCACACACACTATCATTATGGTGCTAGCTGGTTATTTTGCCCATTAGTTGATGCAGTTTCTTCATAGGGTTGATGGTCTTTACAGTTTGGGTGGTTTTGCCGTGACTGGTACCGGTTTTTCCTTTCCATATTTAGTGCTTCCTTCAGGAGCTCTTGTAAGACAGGCCTAGTGGTGATAAAATCTCTCAGCATTTGCTTGTCTATAAAGGACTTTATTTCTCCTTCACGTATGAATCTCAGTTTGGCTGGATATGAAATCCTGGATTGAAAATTATTTTCTTTAAGAATGTTGAATATTGGCCCTTACTCTCCTCTGGCTTGTAGGTTTTCTGCAGAGATGTCTGCTGTTAGTCTGATAGGCTTCCCTTTGTGGGTAACCCAACCTTTCTCTCTGGCTGCCCTTAACATTTTTCCCTTCATTTTGACCTTTGTGAATCTGATGATTATGTCTCTTGGGGTTGCTTTTCTCAAGGAGCACCTTAGTGCTGTTTTCTGTATTTCCTGAATTTGAATGTTGGCCTGCCTTGCTAGTTTGGGGAAGTTCTCCTGGATAATATCTTGAAGAGTGTTTTCCAACTTGATTTCATTCTCCTTGTCACTTTCTGGTACACCAATCAAACGTATATTTGGTCTTTTCACATAGTCCCATATTTCTTGGAGATTTTGTTCATTCCTTTTCATTCTTTTCTCTCTAATGTTGTATTCACACTTCATTTTTGTAAGTTGATCTTTGATCTCTGATATCCTTTCTTCTGCTTGATCAATTCAATTATTGATACTTGTGTATGCCTCACAAAATTCTCTTGCTGTGTTTTTCAGCTCCATCAGATCATTTACGTTCTTCTTTAAACTGGCTATTCTAGTTAGCAATTCCTCTAGCCTTTTCTCAAGGTTCTTAGCTTCCTTGCATTGGGCTAAAACATTCCTCTTTAGCTCAGAGGAGTTTGTTATTGCCCACCTTCTGAATCCTACTTCTGTCAATTTGTCAAACTTATTCTCCATCCAGTTTTGTTCCCTTGCTGGTGAGGAGTTGTAATCCTTGGAGGAGAAGAGGTGTTCTGGTTTTTGGAATTTTCAGCCTTTTTGCACTTTTTTTTTTTCATCTTCATGGATTTATCTACCTTTGGTCTTTGATGTTGGTGTCCTTCAGATGGGTTTTTTGTGTGGATGTCCTTTCTGTTGATGATAATGATATTCCTTTCTGTTTGGTAGATTTCCATCTAATAGGCCCCTCTCCTGCAGGTTTGCTGGAATTTGCTGGAGGACCCTCCAGATTCTGTTTGCCTGGGTATCCCCAGCAGAGGCTGTAGAACAGCAAAGATTGCTACCTGTTCCTTCCTCTGGAAGCTTTGTCCCAGAGGGGCACCCACCAGATGCTAGCCAGAACTCTCCTATATGAGGTGTCTGTCAACCCCTGCTGGGATGTTTCTCTCTGGGGGAAACACAGGGATCAGAGACCCACTTGAGGAGGCTGGCTGTCCCTTAGCAGAGCTCGAGCACTGTGCTGGGAGATACACTGCTCTCTTCAGAGTCAGCAGGCAGGAACATTTAAGTCTGCTGAAGCTGCGCCCACTGCCACCCCTTCCCCCAGATGCCCTGTCCCAGGAAGATGAGAGTTTTATCTATAAGCCCCTGACTGGGGCTGCTGCCTTTCTTTCAGAGATGGCCTGCCCAGAGACGAGGAATCTAGAGTGGCAGTCTGGCTACAACGGCTTTGCCTAGCTATGGTGGGCTCCACCCAGTTCGAACTTCCTGGCAGCTTTGCTTACACTGTGAGGGGAAAACCACTTACTCAAGCCTCAGTAATGGTGGACACCCCTCCCCTCACCAAGTTCCAGCATCCCAGGTCAACTTCAGACTGTTGTACTGGCAGTGAGAATTTCAAGCCAGTAGATCATAGCTTGTTGAGCTCCATGGGAGTAGGATCCACTAACCTGACCACTTGGCTCCCTGGTTTCAGCCCCCTTTCCAGAGGAGTGAATGGTTCTGTCTTGCTAGTGTTCTAGGTGCCACTGGGGTATGAAAAACAAAACTGCAGCTAGCTCGGCGTCTGCCCAAATGACTGCCCAATTTTGTGCTTGAAATCCAGGGCCCTGGTGGTCTAGGCACCCGAGGCAATCTCCTGGTATGCAGGTTGTAAAGACCATGGGAAAAGCATAGTATCTGGGCCAGAATGCACTGTTCCTCACAGTACAGTCCCTCACAGCTTCCCTTGGCTAGGTGAGGGAGTACCCCAACCCCTTACACTTCCTGGGTGAGATGACGCCCCACCCTGCTTCTGCTCACTCTCCCTAAGCTGCTGTACCCACTATAACCAGTCCCAATGAGATGAGCCAGGTACCTCAGTTGGAATTGCAGAAATTACCCACCTTCTGCATTGATCGTGCTGGGAGCTGCAGACTGGAGCTGTTCTTATTCAGCCATCTTGCCAGCCTCACAGATTTAATAAATTTTTATTAACTGTTGTCATCACACTTTACATTAGGTCTCCAAAAGGGATTTATAGCTTTTTTTCCCCTGGCTAGGACCTCCAGTACCATGTTTAATACTGGACATCCTTCTGTGAGCATTTAGTTTTTTATCTTTATTATGTTTGTGCTAGTATTTTTTAAATTTATTTTTGTCATGTAAAATACATATTTAATATAAAATTTACCACTTTAACTGTTTATGTGTACAGCCCAGTGGCATTAGATATAGTCACAATATCGTGTAACCATTACCACTATCTCTATCCAGAACTTTTTTTACTATCCCAAACAGAAACTCTGTACCCATCAAATAATTCCCCATCTGTCCCTCCCCCAAGACCCTGGTAAATTCTAACTTTCTGTGTCTTTGGATTTGCCTGTAGTAAGTGTCTCAAATAAGTGGAATCATACAATGTTTGTCCTTTTGTGTCTAGTTTATTTCACTGAACATGATAATTTCAAGGTTCATTCATGTAGTAGCACACATCAGAATTTGTTTCCTTGTTATGGCTGAATACTATTCCATTGTATAGGTATACTACATTTTGTTTATCCGTTCATCTGTTGATGGACATTTGAGTTGGTACCACTTTTTGGCTATTGTGAATAATCCTGCTATTAACATTTATGTACAAAAATCTGTTCGAGTTCCTGCTTTCAATTCTTTTGTGTATATACCTGGAGTAGAATTGCTGAGTCATATGGTAATTGTATGGGAATAGAATGGTAATTCTCTATTTAAGGTTTTGTGGAACCACCAAACTGCCACTAAGCAGTGGCACCATTTTACACTCTCAACAGTAATGCACAAGTGTTCCAGTTTCCCTATATGTTGCCAATACTTATTTTCCAGTTTTTTATAATAGCTATCCTAATGAGTGTGAAGTGATATCTCACTGTGATTTTTATTTTGACATTCCCTAATGATCAATAATGTTGAGCATATTATGTCTAATTAGTTATTTGTATAGATTATTTGGAGAGGTACCTATTGAAGTCTTCTGCTCATTTTTTTAATTGTGTGGTTGTTGAGTTGTAGAAATTCTTTATATATTCTGGATATTAATCACTTATCAGGTAATATTGCAAGTATTTTCTCCCATTCTTTGAATTCCCTTTTCACATTCTCGTTGGTGTTCTTTGATGCACAGAAGCATTATATTTTGATGGAGTCCTATTTATTTATTTGCTTTTTTGTTGCTATTTATTTATTTGTGCTTTTGGTGTCACATTTTAAAAAATCAATGTCAAATCTAATGTGATGAAGATTTTCTGCTATGTATTATTCTGAGAGTTTTATAGTTGTAGCTATTAACTTTGATTCCTTTTGAGTTCATTTTTGTATGTGGCATAAAGGTCCCACTTTATTATTTTACATGCAGATATCCAGTTTTCCCAGTGCCATTTGTTGAAAAGACAAGTCCTGGGCTGGGCACGGTGGCTCACACCTGTAATCCCAGCACTTTGGGAGGTCAAGGCGGGTGGATCACTTGAGACCAGGAGTTCGAGACCAGCCTGGCCAACATGGCAAAACCCCATCTACTTGTGAGGCAGAGACAGGAGAATCACTTGAACCCATGAGGTAGAAGTTGCAGTGAGCTGAGATCACACTACTGCACTCCAGCCTGGGTAATAATCTCAAAAAAAAAAAAAAAAAAAAAATTCCTCCTTTCCCCACTGAGTGGTGTTGGCATTCCCTATATATATATATATATATATATATAAATGAGCCATAATTATGAGGGCTTATTGCTGAGCTCTCTGGTTTTTTTCCCTTTAGTCTGTGCCTTATGCCAATACCACACTGTTTTGATCAGTATAGCTTTGTGGTATAGTTTAAGATCCAGGAGTATGATGTCTCCAACTTTGTTCTTTTTCAAGATTGTTTTGGTCATTTGGAGTTTCTAGAGATTGCATGTGAATTTTAGGATGCATTTTTTTCTTTTCTGTAAAAAACATCATTGTGATTTTGATAAGACTTGCATTGAATTGGTAGATTTCTTTGGGTAATACTGTCATCTTAACAATATTCTTCCAAATCATAAACATAGAATGTCATCTTTAATTTTTTTAGTAGTTTATAATTGTCAGTGTACAAATCTTTTGTCTCCACAGTTAACTTATTCCTAAGTATTTTATTCTTTTTGATGCTACTGTAAAAAAATCATTTTCTTAGTTTCTTATTTGGATTGTTCATTGCTAGTGTATAGAGATGCAACTAATTTGTGTGAATTGATTTTGTACCCTGCAATGTTGCTGAATTCATTTATTGGTTCTAAAAGTTTTTGTGGAATCCTTAGGGTTTCCTATGGATAAAATCATGTCATCTGAAAGCAGGGATAATTTTACTATTTCCTTTTCAATATGTATGCCCTTTTCTCTTATCTAATTGCTCTGACTAAACTTCTCGTACTATATTGAATAGAAGTGGCAAAAGCTACCCTTCTCTTCCTCATGTTAGAGGAAATTTTTTCAGGCTTTCAACATTGAGTATAATGTTAGGTATGATTTATTTCATATATAGCCCTTATCATGTTGAGGAAGTTCCCTTCTATTTCTGGTTTTTATCATGAAAGGGTGTTAAATTTTGTCGAACGATTTTTCTGTGTCAATGGAGATGATTTTTTTCTTCATTCTGTTCATGTGACGTATTATATTTATCACTTTTTTATATGCTGAATTATCCATGTGTCCCAGAAATATATCCACTCTTGACATCCTGCTGAATTCAGGTTGCTAATATTTTTTAGTATTTTTACATTAATATTTATAAGGGATATTAGTCTGTAGAGTTTTTTTCTTCTTGTAGTATCTTTGTGCTGTATTGATAACAGGGTATTTCTGACCTCACAAAAAGAACTGGAAAGTATTTCCTCATCTTCCATTTTTTGTGGGGGAGAATTTAAGAAAGATTGGCATTAGTTCTTTCTTAATTGTTGGTAGAAGTCAACAGTGAAGCCATCCAGTCTTGGGTTTTTCTTTGTTGGGAAAATTTTTATTCAGTTATTTTAAAGGTTACATATCTATTCAGATTTTCTATTTCTTTATTAGTCAGTTTTGGAAGTTTGTATCTTTCTAGCAATATGCTCATCTCATCTAAGTTATTTAATTTTTTGTTGTACAATTGTTCATTGTATTCTTTTCATCCTTTTTTTAAAAAGAGTCTCTCTGTCACTGCAGGTGGAGTGCAGTGGTGCAACCATAGCTCACTGTAGCTTCAAACTCCTGGGCTCAAGCATCCTCCCACTTCAGCCTCTCAAGTAGCTAGGACTATTGGCACATGACACCATGCCCAGCTAATTAAAAAAAAATTTTTTAGAGGTAGAGTCTTGCTATGTTGCCCAGGCTAATCCTTTTTATTTCCATAAAATCAGTGAGAATGCCTCCACTTTCATTTCTGATTTTAGTAATTCTAACATTCTTCTCTTCTCCTGTCAGCCTAGTTAAAAGTTTTTCAATTTTGTTGATCTTTTCAAATAACTAACACTTTATTTCCTTGATTTTTCTGTTGTTTCTCTCTTCTCTATTTTATGTCCACTCTAATCTTTGAATTTTTTTCCTTTTGCTACCTTTAGGTCTACTTTGCTCTTCTTTTTCTAGTTTCTAAGGTATACAGTTTATTGATTTGAGATCTTTTTTAAAGTACACATTCGCAACTCTAAAAATCACTCTTGGTGTTGCTTTTGCTGCATGCTGTTAGCTTTGGTTTCTTGTGTTTCATTTAAATTCATCTCTAAGTATTTTCTAATTTCCCTTGTGATTTCTTCTTTGACCCAGTGGTTATTTAAGAGCTTTTTTTTTTTTTTCATAATTCCCTTTATCAGGTTGAAGGAATTTTCTCCACTAGCTAGCTTGCTAAGAGTTTTTATAATTGATGGACATTGAATCATGTCCAGATATATTTTTGCATGCATCAAGATGACCATTCTCCTGTATACTAGAATACAATGATTTACATTAATTGATTTTTAGATGTTAAACCAATCTTGAGTTGCTGGGGTTAAACCAATCTTGAGTTCCTGGGGTCAATCCAAGATGGTGGCTGCTAGCCACATATAGCTAATGAGACTTTAAAATATAGTCTTTTTTGAGATGTGCTATAGGAGGAAGATATACTCTAGATTTATAACATTTATTATTAAAACATGTAAAATACCTCATAATTTTTTTTTTTTTTTTTGAGACAGAGTCTCACTCTGTCGCCTAGGCTGGAGTACAGTGGCGCAATCTCGGCTCACTGCAAGCTCCGCCTCCCGGGTTCACGCCATTCTCCTTCCTCAGCCTCCCAAGTAGCTGGGGCTACAGGCGCCTGCCACCACGCCCGGTTAATTTTTTGTATTTTTATAGAGACGGGGTTTCACAATGTTAGCCAGGATAGTCTCGATCTCCTGACCTCATGATCTGCCCACCTCAGCCTCCCAAAGTACTGGGATTACAGGCGTGAGCCACCATGCCCAGCCAATGCCTCATAATTTTTATGTTGATTACTGAAATAAAATTTTGGCTCTATTGGGTTAAACAAAATAAATCATTAAAGTTAACATCACCTATTAAACTCTAAATGTGGCTTCTAGCACATTTAAAATTACATATGTGACTCATGTCTGTGCTTCTCATAATATTTCTATTAGATAGTGCTGATATATGCTATTTTATATTCTCTTTTTACTCAACATTAACACAGGCACTTTGTGCACCTTTGTGCATACCACAAAGAATACTTCAAGATTACTATTTTAATAGCTATTCAACTTAAATCATTTAAGGATACTATACATTGTAGTATCTAGAAACTTTTTCTGTGTGTGTGTGTGTGTGTACGCAGGTGTGTGTGTGTATGAGACACAGTTTTTCTTTCTTTTTTTTTTTTTTTTTTTTTGAGACAAAAAGGTGATTCTCATGCTTCAAGTGATTCTCATGCTTCAGCCTCCCTAGTAGCTGGGATTGCAGGTATGTACCTCCACCCCCAGATAATTTTTTTTTTTTTTTTTTTAAGCAGAGATGAGGTTTCACCATGTTGACCAGGCTGATCTCAAACTCCTGGCCTCAAATGATCTGCCCACCTCAGCCTCCCAAAGTTCTGGGATTACAGGCATGAGCCACCGTGCTGGCCAATACTTAGTTGTTCTTGCTGTAAAAATTAGATTCTACTGCTCAGTTATTCAGAAAAAAAATTAATGACTATATGTTCCTTGTTCATTTCTTTCCTCATTTCTTCATTTTTTTCTCTTCCTCCTTTTATCCATTTACCAAATATGGTTGAGGGCCCTGGTAGTGTACAGGTAGTATAATATAATGATTTAGAGTAATTGCCTCTGACCGGACTGTCTGGGTTCAAATCCTTGCTCTTGATTTAGCAGCTCTAGTTCTTCAGGCAGGTTACTTAACCTCTCAGTTATTGGGTTTCTCAGTGACAATATGAAGATTATATTAGGTTGGTACAAAAATAATTGCAGTTTTTGCCACTGAAAGTAGTGAAAAAAGCTGCAATTACATTTGCACCAATAATAGTTGTAGTTACTTCACATGAAGTTGTAAGTAATAAAAAGGATTTTATCAACACATTTTCAACAAGGCCTAGCACATTTTCAGTTCCATGTACATTATTATTATCAGTGTTTCCTACCTACTAACAGTCCAGCAGGGAAGGCAAGCACTAGACAAGTTACTGTAAATATGCTCAATATCATGAAAGGACAATCTCTGAGAGTTAGACCAATGAATAAGCAGTTAGAATGGCAATCATTAAAAAGTCAGGAAACAATAGGTGCTGGAGAGGATGTGGAGAAATAGGAACACTTTTACACTGTTGGTGGGATTGTAAACTAGTTCAACCATTATGGAAAACAGTATGGCAATTCCTCAAGGATCTAGAACTAGATGTACCATATGACCCAGCCATCCCATTACTGGGTATATACCCAAAGGATCATAAATCATGCTGCTATAAAGACACATGCACACGTATGTTTATTGTGCCACTATTCACAATAGCAAAGACTTGGAATCAACCCAAATGTCCATCTGTGACAGACTGGATTAAGAAAATGTGGCACATATACACCATGGAATACTATGCAGCCATAAAAAAGGATGAGTTTGCATCCTTTGTAGGGACATGGATGCAGCTGGAAACCATCATTCTTAGCAAACTATCACAAGAAGAGAAAACCAAACACCGCATGTTCTCACTCATAGGTGGGAACTGAACAATGAGATCACTTGGACTCTGGAAGGGGAACATCACACACCGGGGCCTATCATGGGGAGGGGGGAGGGGGGAGGGATTGCATTGGGAGTTATACCTGATGTAAATGACGAGTTGATGGGTGCTGACGAGTTGATGGGTGCAGCACACCAACATGGCACAAGTATACATATATAACAAACCTGCACATTATGCACATGTACCCTAGAACTTAAAGTATAATAATAATAAAAATAAAGAAACTGGAAAAAAAAATGAAGTGTTCATTGCTCTCAAGTAGTGCAGTCTGCTAGGGGAGAAAGACATGAAAATAAATCATCCTAATACAGCAGGATGAATGCTAACAGCAACTGTGTTCAAAATACTATAGCACAGAGGAAAGAGGGGCTGGCTGCGCCTGGTGGCTTCTAGAGGCAGTATTCTCTGGGCTGAGTCTGGAAGATTGACTTTTGTTTTTAACTCCAGTCATTTGATTACCTGTGTAGATTCATAGATGTTAATATCAGTCTGCAAAAAAAAATGCTTCATGTTTTCATACGTATATTAGCAGCTAATTTGTACCAGCTGGCTACATTTTGTACAGAGAGCAGTCTCCATCAGTATTTTCATGTGGTGATTCTTAGAATGGAGACACAGAAGATATTTCAGCAAACAAAGGAATGTCTTTCACAATAGAAGTGTAAACAGAATGCCAATTCAGTTCAAGGATGACTTTCTTCTTTTGAAGATGCCTGGTTATCAAGCAAAATACAGAATACACTAAGAATAAAACATGCCAAATTTTATCAAATGAAGTAGGAAGCCTTTCCCTTAAACTAAAAGACTTAAATGGTGAGCAAAAGAGAGCTGTCAGGAGTTCAAAAATAAGTTTGATTTTTTTTTATGATTAATTTTTTGCTTTTTATTTTTATTAATTTTTTTTATTATACTTTAAGTTCTAGGGTACATGTGCATAACGTGCAGGTTTGTTACATATGTATACTTATGCCATGTTGGTGTGCTGCACCCATCAATTCATCAGCACCCATCAATTCATCATTTATATCATATATAACTCCCCAATGCAATCCCTCCCTCCTCCCCCCTCCCCATGATAGGCCCCAGTGTGTGATGTTCCCCTTCCCTAGTCCAAGTGATGTCATTGTTCAGTTCCCACCTATGAGTGAGAACATGCGGTGTTTGGTTTTCTCTTCTTGTGATAGTTTGCTAAGAATGATGGTTTCCAGCTGCATCCATGTCCCTACAAAGGACGCAAACTCATCCTTTTTGATGGCTGCATAGTATTCCATGGTGTATATGTGCCACATTTTCTTAATCCAGTCTGTCACAGATGGACATTTGGGTTGATTCCAAGTCTTTGCTATTGTGAATAGTGCTGCAATAAACATACGTGTGCATGTGTCTTTGTAGTAGAATAATTTATAATCCTTTGGGTATATACCCAGTAGTGGGATGGCTGGGTCATATGGTACATCTAGTTCTAGATCCTTGAGGAATTGCCATACTGTTTTCCATAATGGTTGAACTAGTTTACAATCCCACCAACAGTGTAAAAGTGTTCCTATTTCTCCACATCCTCTCCAACACTGTTGTTTCTGACTTCTTAATGATTGCCATTCTAACTGGTGTGAGATGGTATCTCATTGTGGTTTTGATTTGCATTTCTCTGATGGCGAGTGATGATGAGCATTTTTTCATGTGTCTGTTGGCTGTATGAATGTCTTCTTTTGAGAAATGTCTATTCATATCCTTTCCCCACTTTTTGATGGGGTTGTTTGTTTTTTTCTTGTATATTTGTTTGAGTTCTTTGTAGATTCTGGATATTAGCCCTTTGTCAGATGAGTAGGTTGCAAAAATTTTCTCCCATTCTGTAGGTTGCCTGTTCACTCTGATGGTAGTTTCTTTTGCTGTGCAAAAGCTCTTTAGTTTAATTAGATCCCATGTGTCAATTTTGGCTTTTGCTGCCGTTGCTTTTGGTGTTTTAGACATGAAGTCCTTGCCCATGCCTATGTCCTGAATGGTACTACCTAGATTACCTTCTAGGGTTTTTATGGTATTAGATCTAACATTTAAGTCTCTAATCCATCTTGAATTAATCTTCATATGAGGGGTAAGGAAAGGATCCAGTTTCAGCTTTCTACTTATGGCTAGCCAATTTTCCCAGCACCATTTATTGAATAGGGAATCCTTTCCTCATTTCTTGTTTCTCTCACGTTTGTCAAAGATCAGATGGCTGTAGATGTGTGGTATTATTTCTGAGGACTCTGTTCTGTTCCATTGGTCTATATCTCTGTTTTGGTACTAGTACCCTGCTGTTTTGGTTACTGTAGCCTTGTAGTATAGTTTGAAGTCAGGTAGTGTGACGCCTCCAGCGTTGTCCTTTTGACTTAGGATTGTCTTGGCAATGCGGGCTCTTTTTTGGTTCCATATGAACTTTAAAGCAGTTTTTTCCAATTCTGTGAAGAAACTCATTAGTAGCTTGATGGGGATGGCATTGAATCTATAAATCACCTTGGGCAGTATGGCCATTTTCACGATATTGATTCTTCCTATCCGTGAGCATGGTATGTTCTTCCATTTGTTTGTGTCCTCTTTTATTTCACTGAGCAGTGGTTTGTAGTTCTCCTTGAAGAGGTCCTTTACATCCCTTGTAAGCTGGATTCCTAGGTATTTTATTCTCTTTGAAGCAATTGTGAATGGAAGTTCATTCCTGATTTGGCTCTCTGCTTGTCTGTTACTGGTGTGTAAGAATGCTTGTGATTTTTGCACATTAATTTTGTATCCTGAGACTTTGCTGAAGTTGCTTATCAGCTTAAGGAGATTTGGGGCTGAGACGATGGGGTTTTCTAAATATACAATCATGTCATCTGCAAACAGGGACAATTTGACTTCTTCTTTTCCTAACTGGATACCCTTGATTTCTTTCTCTTGCCTGATTGCCCTAGCCAGAACTTCCAACACTATGTTGAATAGGAGTGGTGAGAGAGGGCATCCCTGTCTTGTGCCAGTTTTCAAAGGGAATTTTTCCAGTTTTTGCCCATTCAGTATGATATTAGCTGTGGGTTTGTCATAAATAGCTCTTATTATTTTGAGGTACGTTCCATCAATACTGAATTTATTGAGCGTTTTTAGCATGAAGGGCTGTTGAATTTTGTCAAAAGCCTTTTCTGCATCTATTGAGATAATCATGTGGTTCTTGTCTTTGGTTCTGTTTATATGCTGGATTACGTTTATTGATTTGCGAATGTTGAACCAGCCTTGCATCCCAGGGATGAAGCCCACTTGATCATGGTGGATAAGCTTTTTGATGTGCTGCTGAATCCGGTTTGCCAGTATTTTATTGAGGATTTTTGCATCGATGTTCATCAGGATATTGGTCTAAAATTCTCTTTTTTTGTTGTGTCTCTGCCAGGCTTTGGTATCAGGATGATGTTGGCCTCATAAAATGAGTTAGGGAGGATTCCCTCTTTTTCTATTGATTGGAATAGTTTCAGAAGGACTGGTACCAGCTCCACCTTGTACCTCTGGTAGAATTCAGCTGTGAATCCATCTGGTCCTGGACTTTTTTTGGTGGGTAGGCTATTAATTGTTGCCTCAATTTCAGAGCCTACTATTGGTCTATTCAGGGATTCAACTTCTTCCTGGTTTAGTCTTGGGAGAGTGTAAGTGTCCAGGAAATTATCCATTTCTTCTAGATTTTCTAGTTGATTTGCATAGAGGCGTTTATATTATTCTCTGATGGTTGTTTGTATTTCTGTGGGGTCAGTGGTGATATCCCCTTTATCATTTTTTATTGCGTCTATTTGATTCCTCTCTCTTTTCTTCTTTATTAGTCTTGCTAGCGGTCTGTCAATTTTGTTGATCTTTTCAAAAAACCAACTCCTGGATTCATTGATTTTTTGGAGGGTTTTTTGTGTCTCTATCTCCTTCAGTTCTGCTCTGATCTTAGTTATTTCTTGCCTTCTGCTAGCTTTTGAATGTGTTTGCTCTTGCCTCTCTAGTTCTTTTAATTGTGATGTTAGAGTGTCAATTTTAGATCTTTCCTGCTTTCTCTTGTGGGCATTTAGTGCTATAAATTTCCCTCTACACACTGCTTTAAATGTGTCCCAGAGATTCTGGTATGTTGTATCTTTGTTCTCATTGGTTTCAAAGAACATCTTTATTCTGCTTTCATTTCGTTATGTACCCAGTAGTCATTCAGGAGCAGGTTGTTCAGTTTCCATGTAGTTGAGCGGTTTTGATTGAGTTTCTTAGTCCTGAGTTCTAGTTTGATTGCACTGTGGTCTGAGAGACAGTTTGTTATAATTTCTGTTCTTTGACATTTGCTGAGGAGTGCTTTACTTCCAATTATGTAGTCAATTTTGGAATAAGTGTGATGTGGTGCTGAGAAGAATATATATTCTGTTGATTTGGGGTGGAGAGTTCTATAGATGTCTATTAGGTCCGCTTGGTGCAGAGATGAGTTCAATTCCTGGATATCCTTGTTAACTTTCTGTCTCGTTGATCTGTCTAATGTTGACAGTGGAGTGTTGAAGTCTCCCATTATTATTGTATGGGAGTCTAAGTCTCTTTGTAAGTCTCTAAGGACTTGCTTTATGAATCTGGGTGCTCCTGTATTGGGTGCATATATATTTAGGATAGTTAGCTCTTCCTGTTGTATTGATCCCTTTACCATTGTGTAATGGCCTTCTTTGTCTCTTTTGATCTTTGATGGTTTAAAGTCTGTTTTATCAGAGACTAGGATTGCAACCCCTGCTTTTTTTTTGTTCTCCATTTGCTTGGTAGATCTTCCTCCATCCCTTTATTTTGAGCCTATGTATGTCTCTGCATGTGAGATGGGTCTCCTGAATACAGCAGACTGATGGGTCTTGACTCTTTATCCAGTTTGCCAGTCTGTGTCTTTTAATTGGAGCCTTTAGTCCATTTACATTAAGGTTAATATTGTTATTGTGAACTTGATCCTGTCATTATGATATAACTGGTTATTTTGCTCGTTAGTTGATGCAGTTTCTTCCTAGCCTCGATGGTCTTTACATTTTGGCATGTTTTTGCAATGGCTGGTACCGTTGTTCCTTCCATGTTTAGTGCTTCCTTCAGGGTCTCTTGTAAGGCAGGCCTGGTGGTGACAAAATCTCTCAGCATTTGCTTATCTGTAAAGGATTTTATTTCTCCTTCACTGATGAAACTTAGTTTGGCTGGATATGAAATTCTGGGTTGAAAATTCTTTTCTTTAAGAATGTTGAATATTGGCCCCCACTCTCTTCTGTCTTGTAGAGTTTCTGCCGAGAGATCTGCTGTTAGTCTGATGGGCTTCCCTTTGTGGGTAACCCGACCTTTCTCTCTGGCTGCCCTTAAGATATTTTCCTTCATTTCAACTTTGGTGAAAATGGCAATTATGTGTCTTGGAGTTGCTCTTCTGGAGGAGTATCTTTGTGGCGTTCTCTGTATTTCCTGAATTTGAATGTTGGCCTGCCCTACTAGGTTGGGGAAGTTCTCCTGGATGATATCCTGAAGAGTGTTTTCCAACTTGGTTCCATTTTCCCCCTCACTTTCAGGCACCCCAATCAGACGTAGATTTGGTCTTTTTACATAGTCCCATACTTCTTGCAGGCTTTGTTCATTTCTTTTTCTTCTTTTTTCTTTTGGTTTCTCTTCTCGCTTCATTTCATTCATTTGATCCTCTATCGCTGATACTCTTTCTTCCAGTTGATCGAGTCGGTTACTGAAGCTTGTGCATTTGTCACGTATTTCTCATGTCATGGTTTTCATCTCTGTCATTTCGTTTATGATCTTCTCTGCATTAATTAGTCTAGCTGTCAATTCTTCCACTCTTTTTTCAAGATTTTTAGTTTCTTTGCGCTGGGTACGTAATTCCTCCTTTAGCTCTGAGAAGTTTGATGGACTGAAGCTTCTTCTCTCATCTCGTCAAAGTCATTCTCTGACCAGCTTTGATCCGTTGCTGGCGATGGGCTGCGCTCCTTTGCAGGGGGAGATGCGCTCTTATTTTTTGAATTTCCAGCTTTTCTGCCCTGCCTCTTCCCCATCTTTGTGGTTTTATCTGTCTCTGGTCTTTGATGATGGTGACGTACTGATGGGTTTTGGTATAGGTGTCCTTCCTGTTTGATAGTTTTCCTTCTGACAGTCAGAAGGACTGTCTGTTGGTCTGTTGGAGATTGCTTGAGGTCCACTCCAGACCCTGTTTGCCTGGGTATCAGCACCAGAGGTTGCCAAAGATAGAATATTGCTGAACAGCCAGTGTACCTGTCTGATTCTTCCTTTCGAAGCTTCCTCTCAGGGGTGTACTCCACCCTGTGAGGTGTGGGGTGTCAGACTGCCCCTAGTGGGGGATGTCTCCCAGCTAGGCTACTCAGGGGTCAGGGACCCACCTGAGCAGGCAGTCTGTCCGTTCTCAGATCTCAACCTCCGCGTTGGGAGATCCACGGCTCTCCCCAAAGCTGTCAGAGTTGTTCGCATCTGCACCGGCCCCCGCTGCTTCCCCTATTGGTCTTCAGCTGTGCGCTGTCCCCAGAGGTGGAGTCTACAGAGACAGGCAGGCTTCCTTGAGCTGCTGTGAGCTCCACCCAGTTCGAGCTTCCCAGTGGCTTTGTTTACCTACTTAAGCCTCAGCAATGGCGGGCGCCCCTCCCCCAGCCTCGCTGCTGCCTTGCGGATAGATTGCGGCAGACTGCTGTGTTAGCAGTGAGGGAGGCTCCGTGGCCATGGGACCCTCCCCGCCAGGTGTGGGATATATTCTCCTGGTGTGCCTGTTTGCTTAAAGCACAGTATTGGGGTGGGAGTTACCCGATTTTCCAGGTGTTGTGTGTCTCAGTTCCCCTGGCTAGGAAAACGGATTCCCTTCCCCCTTGCACTTCCAGGTGAGGCGATGCCTCGCCCTGCTTCAGCTCTCGCTGGTCAGGCTGCAGCAGCTGACCAGCACCGATTGTCCAGCACTCCCTAGTGAGATGACCCCAGTACCTCAGTTGAAAATGCAGAAATCACCCGTCTTCTGTGTCGCTCGCGCTGGGAGTTGGAGACTGGAGCTGTTCCTATTCGGTCATCTTGCTCCACCGATAAGTTTGATTTTTAAATTTCTTTTCTTTTAAAATGGGAAAGGATAATGTAATGACTGAACTTCATGAAAATAGTACTTACTCAGTTACATTATCCAATCTAAGTATAATGCTGAGGTGACTCTATGTGTTTCTAACTCTTTTTCCTAGTGATAAGAACTACACTTAAAACAGCCTTTATTCAATCAAGCCTTGGATCTGATAAGTTAATAGTCAATTTGCTTGGCAAAAACAATTTGATTAAATGCTTCTCTTTGTGCTGGAAAAAATATTGAATTGGAAAGTTTGCCTAAAGTCATTTGTTGGCTAGGCATGGTGGCTCACACCTGTAATCCCAGCACTTTCGGAGGCTGAGGCAGGCTGATCACCTGAGGTCAGGAGTTCGAGAACAGTCTGGCCAACTTGGTGAACCCCATCTCTAATAAAAATACAAAAATTAGCCAGGCCTGGTGGTGCACACCTGTAGTCCCAGCTACTTGAGAGGCTGAGGTAGGAGAATCACTTGAACCCAGGAGGCGGATGTTGCCATGAGCTGAGATCATGGCACTGCACCCCAGCCTGGGTGACAGAGACTCCATCTCAACAATAACAAAAAAAGTCACTTGCCCATGGTTTCCCTTTCTTCACACCATGTCTATCTAATAAGTTAATGAATAGTAGCTAACCTTAAATAGAAGGAATGCCTATGAATGAATGGCATGAAGATTTTTAGTCAACACTTGTAATACAGTGTATCTTTCCCATTGTTTTGTCATTCAAGTAATGCCAATGAGGTTTTACTTGTTTTCCTTCACCTTTTCATTGGGAAGCCAAGATGTTTGTAAATCCAGATTAGTGATGATAGCAGTGAACTATACCTGCTCATAAATCTATTTGTGCTAGTGTATTTTGACAAGCAAAATGTATATCCAACTCGCACTCTACGTATTTCTTTTATTCCCCCAGTTTATAGCAATACCAAAAAGGATGTAGCAAGGGACCTACTTATTCTGTATGTTTTTGTGTTTGTATTTTCTTTGTAGATTCATTTCCAATTTAATTATACTCCCTGCTTTGCCATGATTTATGAATGATTATAGCTAGTTTGTCTTTGGATATATAATTATATCTGCATAAAAATATGCTGATTAATGTAGGCTAATGTTTCAAATTAAAAATCTATGTTCTGCCGGGCGCGGTGGCTCAAGCCTGTAATCCCAGCACCTCGGGAGGCCGAGATGGGCGGATCACAAGATCAGGAGATCGAGACCATCCTGGCTAACACGGTGAAACCCCGTCTCTACTAAAAAATACAAAAAACTAGCCGGGCGTGGTGGCGGGCGCCTGTAGTCCCAGCTACTCGGAGGCTGAGGCAGGAGAATGGCGTAAACCCGGGAGGCGGAGCTTGCAGTGAGCTGAGATCCGGCCACTGCACTCCAGCCTGGGCGACAGAGCGAGACTCCGTCTCAAAAAAAAAAAAAATCTATGTTCTTTAAAATTATTTAATATGTTAAAGAAACTTAACACACTTGCTGACTGGGATGCACAAATTTCTCTTAAGGCAGTGCTGAGTGATAAAACACAAGGTACTTGTGTATAATTTGTGAAACTGTATCACCAAGGGATTCTGTGTTGATCTGATGTCTCTCTCAACTTCATGAAACTAAAAGAAAGGTCTGGTCCAATACTTTTCAATAAAAGGTGACTTTTCCTCCAGGGAACATTTGGCAATATATGGAGATAATTTGGTAGTTACAACTAGGAGTGGGTGCCACTAGTGGGTAGAGGCCAGGGATGCTGCTAAACATTCTATAGTACACAGGGCAGCCCCCTTCTCTAACACAGAATTATCTGGCCCAAAATGTCAATATTGCCAAGATTGGGAAACCTTGGTCTAATCTGGTGAATGTAAAGCCCTTTCATATCCTTTGGTGTGGACATCCATGTTTCTCTAGCTATATTAGCGCTTGTCACAGCTACCCAAGCAACATCTCTTCTGCTTAATTGATAAGTGAATACCTCAATACTTCTCTAACTTTAACTAAATAAATTAGCAATGGTCCTGAAAGATTGAGTTGACTGAGCTAATCCCATCTGCACCATCACAGGCACACATGTACACACACATATATCCACTCACTCTGTGTACCCCAACATAGAACCTGTCTCTCTCGCATATATCGAGGCAGCCCAAAAATTGCAATAGTTATTCTGACTCGCAGACAGCATGCCCTGCCATGTTGGTTCTTTATGGCTTTTTCATGAACCCAATGAGGGAAGCAATAATGAACAGGGAAAGTTCAGTGGCACCACTGTGAGTAGTCACTTTCTTTCCAAGCTAGCTGTGATTTTTGCCAAGTCTAAGCTCTTGTGTGCCCTGGCTTTGAACACCCTTTTCAATGTAGTTCCTGTGGAGATGAGTGGATATGTGTTTACTTTCAACAGGCCTGCTGTTTTGGCCTGCCATTCCCAGTGGTTTGCAGGACAGAGAAAATGATACTGAATAATAGAAATCGAGTAATTCTGTGTTCCAGAGACTAATTCTGCAGACTGTGCCAGACATATCTTCCTTTACAGGTATGGGAAATGTATGAGTATTTTCCTTTGAAAAGCACAAAGGAGCTGATGAGGTTTTACATTGTAGGTGTTCAGAGAGCCAAATTTCAAGAAGAAAGAGATGTCGTGGGGCCTGTCTCTATTCATTCAAATACCTTAATTTCTACTCCTGGATGTCAATCATTTGATATATAACTACCAAGTATTTACAGCATGCAAAGCATTCATGTGGAACTATTAATAGAAGGAAGAACATAAAATAACTTCTTGTGATTGAATTCCTCAGAAAGTTTGAGAGATAGGTGAAATGATCCTGCACAAGAGTGAACTCAAGGCAGGAGGAAAGTCGTAAGTAACTGAAGGAATATGTGGCATTGAACCTCCACTTTCCCTTCTCATGCTTGAAGGAGACATGACATGAATTACTCTCTCCTGCTGAACTCAGACATGGACTGATAATCTTTTTAACATAGGTTAGCAAGTGATCGTAACCAGTCCATGGAAGATGGTACCTGAGGTGAACTCTATTTGCCATCTTGGGGCTGTGGACTGGAAGTTACAGTGGTTTGAAGAGAACATACTAAGTCTGTTCCTGCACCATCATTGTGACTCATTAAATACCTCTTACTGGAGACATATGTATGCCTTCATTTCCCTCAGTGCAAGAAACATGCAGAAAAAGCAAAGTCATTCACACCTTCCCTGGCAATCAGAGTTGTTAGTAGATGTTGTTTGTCAAGATTTTCTTCACTGCTTCTAATGCACACATCATCACAGTTTGAATTACTCCATGAACCTTTCTGATGTCTAGAAGTCAGCCACTCTTACTATGAGGAGAGTTTACTCTTGTCAATAGGACAGCTACATTACCAAGTCTAATTACACATAAAAAAAGGAAAAAGAAAAAGTGTCCACATATCAAGTGGAAGTAGAAGTCAGGTATAACAGGGTAGAGAGGCTTTTTAATTAAATAATGTCAGTTACCTTTTGCCGTCAGCTCATAGTTTAATTCAAGCACTCTTGTTGTGAGAACACTGGGTCAAGAATCCATCCTCTGGAGTGCTAGGGAATACAATCATTCCTGTCCAGCTCCAGCCAGTTTCTGTTTGGAGGCCATTCCATTGCTTTAATTAGGGGAAAAAAATTAATGTTGTAAATTCATAGCATGTCACTCTTCGTTTCTGTACAATCCATCACACTCTGAGCGTGTGTGTGACAGCTCTTTTTAATAAAGGATTTTGCAGAGTACCCGCTGTGGCAAAAATACTTTATCATCTTTGCTAGCTCCAGGAGTCCTAGCATTATGTCATGTTTGACTCCAAAAAAATATTATTATAAGCCCTGGAATTAGAAATCCAACAATGGAACTAGCTGATTTCAATTGCCTGTGAAGCTATCATATTTTGAGAAATAAAACTTGGTAAGTTTTCATTTTAATCAAAAACTATAACAGGACCAGTGTTACTTGTCTGAAATGAATAATTTCCACATTTCTGGATGCTATCAGATAATGGCTCTCCCATCCGTGAATTAATTATAAAACTAGAAATACTCTAAGAATATCAAGTTGTGTCCCCCATACTTTCTTTTAAAGATTACTTTATGTTTCATCAACTTGGAACTCAAAAGAGGGAATTGAAGGGCACTCAAGAGCCAATTCTTAAAACATCTCATAAGCTGTGGCACCTGGGAAGTTCATCAGGGGCTTGTTATGTCCCAGCCATCACCTTAGGATAACTGGCTCATGGAGAAGTTCCAAGCTATTGGAATAGAAACAAGAAAAACATTTTCCTAATAATATCCTTCAAGGAGCACATGTCAAGCCTTCCCAGCTCTTTCCAAGCCAAGGAACAGCCCCCTTTGTATTTTAGCCGAATTCCATGAGGTTTAGGTGCTTTCTCCTCATTCCAATTGTTTCTTTTAGATTTTGAGATTCAATCCTGTTTGCTTTTAAATGTCATTCTTTTTCCCTCTCTACCATGTTAATGCCCAGTCCTAAATCTCACCACCATTAAGAGGGAATCAATCTCCTGTCCCTTACCTGGCAGGTGCATGAGGGGAGTAGCGCCACTCACCAGTTTTAGGAGTGGGTTTCTTGGAGGATTGTCTCTAGACTCCAGGGAGAGGGAGTACCTCCCACCTCATGTCCCTTGGGGAAGTAGAGGTAATAGCTCTTCTTGCACATTTCTCTTATTAATAGAGTGGCAAGGTCAAGTTGGAGAGAAGGGACTAGTCCTTCTTCAATGGAACCTTTAAGCAAGCATTACCAGGAATGGCTGCCATTTTCACTCTGACTAGCACATAGTGTATTTCCAGCTTCTTCCTTGGCTGTGGGCCTTACCCACAATTCTGGGACAACAAGAACAGCCTCCTGGCTACTAACCATCCTCCGGGTTCTTCATATATGCTCTGCTTAGCATATTAATAATGCTCTGAACTAAACTTGTCATCTCAATGATATGGTTTGAATTTTTGTCTCCACCCAAATCTCATGTTGAATTGTAATCCCCAGCGTTGGAAGTGTGGCCTGGTGGGAGGTGATTGGATCATGGAAGTGGATTTCCCCCTAGCTGTTCTAGTAACAGTGAGTGAGTTCTCACGAGATCTGTTTGTTTAAAAGTGTGTAACACTTGTCCCTTCTCTCTCTGCCTCCTTCTTTGGCCATGTGAAGACTTGCCTACTTCCCCTTTGTCTTCTGCCATGATTGAAAGTTTCCTGAGGCCTCCCCAGCTGTGCTACCTGTACAGCCTGCAGAACCATGAGCCAATTAAACCTCTTTTACTTATCAATTACCCAGTTTCAGATAATTCTTTACAGCAGTATGAGAATAGACTAATATACCCCATTTGACAGATGTGGCATTTGGGGAGGTAGCATATCATAGCAGTTAAATGGGCAAAGCAGCATCAGATGTGAGTTCAGGTTGTAGGCTCTGAAAATCACAACTGCTCAAGAGATTCAGGAGTCAGATGAGGGTTTGGTCTACCAATGACCTTCCCCTCATGCTCTGTGCACTGTTTCTTAACTCTGGCTTCTCTGCTTCCTTCCAGGCCTCTCTCAGGTCTAAAACTTCCTCACATAAACCCTACGATTCCCAGAGGTCCTGTCAATTTCCCAGATCCAAACCTTTGCTGAGGTTGCTCAGCCCCCTTAAGAGATCTTCCTTCCTCATCCTTCATGCAAATCTCCCTTGTGAAATTTAATCCTTAAGCTACTTAGCAAGGAATTATTTAGTGACTACATTCAACAGTCAGGATAGGCTGGATTTTGCTACAGTGGCAAACAAACCTGAAATATAAGTTGCTGACACACAGGTTATTTCACACTCAAATAATATGCTATTAAAGCAACTGGTGGCTCTCTTCTATGTCTTCCTTACTCAGAAACACAAGCCTCCAGCATCCACAGCAGTTCTGGCCAATAGGTCTTTCTGTAATGATGGAAATGGCCTATATCTGCACTGCCCGAAATGGTACCCACTAGTCACAGGTGGCAATTGAGTATTTCAAATGCAGCTAATGTGACTAAGGAACTGAATTTTTACTTTATTTAATTTTAATTAGTATAAATATCAATAATCAAAATACTACAATATAGTAGCCACTGGCTACTATACTGTACAAGACAGATTCAGAACATCATGTGTTGCTGGGCCAGGGAGAGAGAAGCATGGACATTTATATACTGGTGCTAAAAAATCTTCTACCCAGAGGTAATAATCATCATGCCCTTTCACATTCAATGGGTGAAAGTAAATCATGTGTCCACGTCGAGCCTCCACGGGTCAAGTAGAGCAGTTCTACCTTAATCTCATAAAAGGAGAATAAAAAGTCTCAGTAAGTAGCTTTAATGAATTACACACCACCCACTGTTCAGGGTTCTACATATTAAGTGTGAAATAAAATAGACCTGTACCATGCCCTCAAGGAGCTTAGAGTCTAATAGGGAAGGAAGGATGGAGACGATCATCAAAAATACACAAATACATGACTGCAGACCTTTAAGGTAGAATAACTTTTGGAAATCAAGGCTTGTAGTTTAAATAGGGAATTAGGAAAGACTTCTATGAACACGTGATCTAAATAATGAGTATGAAGTGGTGCAGAGTGAGGTAAAGGATATTCCAGACAAAAGCATGTGTGAAGGCTCCAGATTTGGGAAGCACCTGGTGGTGTCTTCTGGGAAGTAAAGGAAGGCCCTGCTGGATGGAGTGTAGACCTAGGGACAGTGGCACAGTGAATGCAGGCAGAGCAAGGTCCAAGTCATATGCAACCCTGTGAGCTCTGGTGGGAGTGTAGAGATGACTCTCATCAAAGGGAAGCCCTTAGAAAGTCTGATGCAAGAAGAGTACATGATTTCATGTACAGTGTTAAAAAATCACCCCAGCTGCTGCTTGGACAAGGGTTTGGAGAAGATAAGAGAGAAGAAGTGGGAAAGCTTTTCCTCTGGGAAGTCTCCTATATTAGTTCTATTGTTGCCACTACTACAGTCTTCGTGGCTTAAAACAACACCCATTTATGACCTCACAGTTTCCATGGGTGGGGAGTCCCAGTACAGTGCCACTAGGTCCTCTGCTCAGGGATCTTACTAGGCTGCAATTCAGGTGTTAGCCAAACTGCACACTTTCCTGGAGCTCAGGGTTTTCTTCCAAGCACACGTGGTTGTGGGCAGAATTCAGTTCCTTCTGGTTATAGGATTGAGGTCCCGGTTTTCTTAATAGGTGTCAGTTAGGGGTCATTCTCAGTGCCCACAGTTTCTTGCTATGTGGCCCTCTTGCAGCATGGCAGTTCTTTGAGATCAACAAGAAAAATCAGTCTCTTCTGAACAAGTTGATCTGCTTTTAAGGGTTTTCATCTGGTTATTCAGGCCCACCTAGGATGATCTCCCTTTTGATTAACTCAAGACAAACTGAATTGAGGGCAGTCACGGTGGTTCATGCCTATAATCCCAGCACTTTGGAGGTCAAGCTGGACAGATTGCCTGAGCCCAGGAATTCGATACCAGCCTGGGCAAAACAGTAAAACCTTGTCTCTACAAAAAAATACAAAAATTAGCAAGGCATGGTGGTATGTGCTTATAATCCCTGCTACTTGGGAGGCTGAGTCAGGAGGATTGCTTGAGCTCAAAGCCAAGATCATGCCACTGCACTCTTGCCTGGGTGACAGAGCAAGACCCTTTCTCAAAAAAAAAAAAAAAAAAACTGAATGGAGACATTAATCACATCTGCAAAATCCCCCCACCTTTGCCATATACCCTGATCATGGGAGTGATGTCATATTTACAGGTCCTGCTCCTGCCCAAGGAGAGGGGATTACAAAGCCTGAGCACCAAGGGGCAGGAATTTCAGAGACCACCTTAGAATGCTGCCTACCCAATACCATTCAAGACATAGGCACAGGCAAGGATTTCATGAAGACACCAAAAGCAATTGCGACAAAAGCAAAAATTAACAAATGGGATCTAATTAAAGAGCTTCTGCAGAGCAAAATAAACTATGAACAGAGTGAATAGACAACCTAAAGAATGGGAAACCATTTTTGCAATCTGTCTATCTGACAAAGGTCTAATATTCAGCATCTATAAAGAACTTAAATTTACAAGAAAAAAACCCCATTAAAAAGTAGGCAAAATACATAGACATTTCTCAAAAGAAGACATTCGGGTGGGCATGGTGGCTCATGCCTATAATCCCAGCACCTTGGGAGGCGAAAGCAGGTGGATCACGAGGTCAGGAGTTTGAGGCCAGCCTGGCCAACATAGTGAAACCCTGTCTCTACTAAAAATTAAAAAAAGCAAAATTGGTCAGATGTGGTGGCAGGTGCCTATAGTCCCAGGTACTTTGGAGGCTGAGGCAGGAAAATCACTTGAACCCTGGAGGTGGAGGTTGCAGTGAGCCAAAACTGCACCGCTGCAGTTCAGCCTGGGTAACAGATCATGCAGCCAACAAACATGAAAATAAGTTCGACATCACTGATCCTTAGAGAAATGCAAGTCAAAACCACAATGAGATACCATCTCACACCAGTCAGAATGGCCATTATCAAAAAATTGAGAAAGCAACAGATGCTGGCGAGGTTATGGAGAAAAATACACATTTTTATGCTGTTTGTGGGAGTATAAATTAGTTCCACCATTGTGAAAGACAGTGTGCCTCCAAGGCCTAGAGGCAGAAATATCATTTGACCAAGGAATCCTATTACTGCATATATACCCAAAAGAACATAAATCATTCTATTATAAAGATCTATGCACACGTATGTTCATTGCAGCACTATTCACAATAGTAAAGACATGGACTCAACCTAAAAGTCCATCAATGATAGACTAAATAAAGAAATGTAGTACATATACACCATGGAATACTATGCAGCCATAAAAAGGAATGAGATCATGTCCTTTGAAGGGAAATAGATGGAGCTGGAAGCCATCATCCCCAGCAAACTAACACAGCAACAGAAAATCAAACACCGTATGTTTTCACTGATAAGTGGGAGCTGAATGGTAAGAATATGAGGACACAGGGAGGGGAAGAGCACACACTGGGGCCTGTTAGAGGGTGGATGGTGGGAGAAGGAAGATCATCAGGAAGAATGGCTAATGTATGCTGGGTTTAATACCGAGATGATGGGATGATCTATGCAGCTAATCACCATGGTACGTGTTTACCTATGTAACAAACCTGTACATCCTGCACATATACCTCTGAACTTAAAAGTTGGGGGGAAAAAAAAAACTGTCTTTGCTTGAACCTGTAAGGCAGAGGTTGCAGTGAGCCGAGATTGTGCCACTGCACTCAAACCTGAGCAACAGACTGATACTCCATCTCAAAAAAAAAAGAATTCTGCATGCCACAGCTTTTTTAGCTTTCCCGGCTCACATAGCTTTTGACCTCCTAGAACCTTCCACAGCAGTTATTATCTGTACTCGAGGGAAGAATGAACCAGAAGTAGGCACTGTTGCCCTTAAGAGCCAGTTGATTCATGTGAGCCACAACCTATCATTTTCTGACAGTTTATTTTGGGCATATATTCAGTTCTGAGGGCCTAATTCAGGCTGCCCAGATTCACAAAAGACTGGTCAGGGAGCCAGAGGGACATCACTATTTTTGGGCACAAAGTTTAGCTACCAGGCCAACCAGAACCATTGTGTTGACTGAGGAAACTACAGAAAATATTTATAGAGGGTTTTGGAATCAGAGACAGGGTTCAGTATGGTTGAGTCCCTTAACCATTCACAGCCTCCGTTTCTTCATCTTTAAATTGGAGATCATTTTAATCATCTGCACAGCATTATTTATGAGGAATAAATGAGATAACGTATGTCAAACCATTAACAGAGAGTCTGGTACCTGGTACACTTACAACAACAGTAGCTGCTGCTGTTCTTATCCTCCTCACCAGGCACAGCCAGAGCTAGATAAATGCTTGTTGCTGTAACACAGCTGAAGGCAGGCAGCTTGGGAAGCTGTCCAGATTTTGTCCCAAGAGGGCTCCACGGCAGAAGAAAACAAGCTCACCAGTGTGTCACAAACACTCTGGGCCATCATTTCTGAGTCTGTTAAACTGAGATAGCCTCCCCATTTGCTTTCCCTTACTGGGGAAGTTTGTGGCAGCAATTCAAGGCTCTTAGAAGAAATGTGCCATAGGGTAATAATACAGTGATAAATACCTTACATCGGTGTCTCTCATCTCCTTTCAGGGCATAAAGGTGTTCTTGCAGCTCTTACTAAGATGTCTTGGTAACAGAACCTTCCTGAGCCATCTATCATTCCATTACATTATACCCTGGATTTGATTATTTATTCATTTAGACTCTGCTACAGACTGCTTCATACCACTGAGCAGCCGCTAATCAATTAACGCTCAATTTTTTCTGTTGTCACACATGTATGTTGGAATGGCCACAGCTTCCCTGCCCTGGACCTCTGAAATCTCAGGAGTGTTCTTGGAATCTTGAAGACTTGGTACTTGCCAAATATTTTCTAAGACATAGTTTCATGTATTCTCAACCAAATGTGATACATCTTAGGGTGCTCTTTTATAATTGATTTGCAGGGATTTGCTCTGAACACAGATGTGACTCATTTGAGTCCATGTATCAGACTGTTTGCGTTTGGGATGAGATTATCATGCTGTTTCTGTTTCATTATATGTCAAATGTCAACATTAAAGTTTCCAGTAACACAGACATGACTGGTAAAGAAAATGGGAAGGTATTTTCATATCTGTGTTTCAGAACTGAAGACATTAAAAAAGAAAGAATTATTTCTTGAAAATAAACACATCATGGATTGGTAGATTAGAATCTCTGTAAAATGAGTAAAGTTTATAAAATCAAATTACTTGCTGAAATTATGCAGAGGAAATATCCCAAAAGAGCACAGAGGATAATATTGATAAAATAACTCTCTTAAAAAATCACACTGAGAAAAAACATTCATGTGGACCAGAGGCTGGCAAATATGGTCCAGCACACTGCCATATTTTTGTAAACGAAGTTTTACTGGCTCACTGTCACACTCAATTGTCTACACATTAGCCATGGCTGTTTTCTCACTATAAGTGGACAGTTGAGCCATTGTGATAGAGACCATATGACCTACAAAGCCTAAAATATTATTTGGTCTTTTGCCAATTAACTTTCCTGGCCCCTGATCTAAAACAGTAGTTTTTAAATTACCTTTTTAAAGATAAATATAAAATACATTTAGAATATTGCTGTACGCCAGGCACATTGGCTCACACCTGTAGTCCCAGCAGTTTGTGATACCAAGACAGAAGAATCTCATGAGCCCAGGAGCTTGAGTCCAGCCTGTGCAACATAAGGAGACCCCATCTCTACATAAAAGTAAAAAACTAGTTGGGCATTGTGGTATGTACCTGTGGTCTCAGCTACTTGGGAGGCTGAAGTAGGAGAATTTCTTGAGCCCAGGAAATTGAGCCTGCAGTGAGCCGTGATCATGCCATTGAACTTTAGCCTGGTGACAGAGCAAGACTCTCTCTCTCTCTCATCTATATATATAATTAACAGAAGGAAATTTGGGGAACTCACAAATATGTGGAACTTAAACAGTACACTTCCAACTAACCATGAGGTAAAAAAAAATCACAAGGGAAATTAGAAAATACTTTGAGGAGAAAGAAATGCAAACACAGCATACCAAAACTTATGGGCTACAACTAATGTAGTGCTCAAAGGGAAATTTATAGCTACAAATGCCAATAATTTATTTTAAAGTTCTCAAATCAATAAACTTAATGTTACATCTTAAGATGCTGAAAAAAAAGATCAAGCTAAACTCAGTGAAACCAAAGAAAGAATCATGATTAGAGCTAAAATAAGTGAAATAGATAGAAAAAATATAGAGGCATTTAACAAAATCAAAAGTTGGTTCTTGGAGAAGATTAACTACAACATTGAAAAACATTTGGTTTAGCAAAAATAAAAGACTCAACTGGTTGAAATCATGACTGAAATAGGGACTATTACTATAAAACTTACAGAAGTAAAAAGGTAAAGGGCCTTATCAAGCTTATTTGGTTTGATATAATCTCATTTATCTATTTTTACTTTTACCTCTGTGGTTTTGAGGTATTCTCCATAAAATCTTTGCCCACACCAATATCCTGAAACATTTCCCCTGTTTTCTTCTAGTAATTTCACAGTTTCAAGTCCTATGTTTAAGTCTTTAACGGATTTGGAGTTGATTTTTGTACATGGTGAGTGACAGGAGCCTAGTTTAATTTTTCTGCACATGGATATCCAGTTTTCCCAGCAATATTTATTGAAGAGACTGTCATTTCCCCAGTGAGTTTTCTTGGTGACACTGTCAACAATCAGTGGGCTGTAAATATGTAGATTTATTTCTGAGTTCTGTATTCTGTTCTATTGGTCTATGTGCCTATTTCTATGCAAGTACCATGCTGTTTTGGTTACCTCAGTATGTTTTGAAGTTTGGTATGTGATGTCTCTAGCTTTGTTCTTTTTGCTCAGGATTACTTTGGCTATTAAGGACCTTTTGCGATGCCATACAAATTTTAGGATTGTTTTTCTATTTCTTTGAAGAATGTAATTTATATTTTCATCAGATCGCATTGAGTCTCTAGATTGCTTTGGTAGCATGGTCATTTTCACAATATTCTTCCCATTTATGAACATGGGATGTCTTTCCATTTTTTGTGTCCTCTTCAATTTCTTTTGTCAGCGTTTTATATTTTTCCTCATAGAAACTTTCTCCTTGGAGAATTCCTAGCTATTTTATTATTTTTTTTTGTAGCTATTGTAAATGGGACTGCCCTTTTCATTTCATTTTCCACTAGTTCATTGTTGGTATAGACAAATTCTACTAAATTTTGCATGTTGATTTTGTATCCTGCAACTGTACTGCATTTTTTAAAATCATTTCTTAGAGTTTTTGGTGAGGTCTTGGGGGTTTCTATATTTAAGATCATGTCATTTGTAGACAGAGAAAATTTGACTTTCTCCTTTCCTATTTGAATGTTTTTTTCTTTCTCTTGTGAAACTGCTCTGGCTGGGACTTCAGTACTCTGCTGAATATAAATGACAAGAGTGGGCATCCTTTCCTTGTTCCAGATCTTAGAGGAAAAGCTTTCACCTTTTCCCCATTTAGTATGATGCTGGCCGTGGTCTGTCATATATGGCATTTAATATTCCTTCTATACAAAACTTCTTGAGAGCGTTTATCATAAAGGGATATTGCATTTTATCAAATGCTTTTTCTGCATCAGTTGAGAGGATCATAGTGTTTTTGTTTTTAATTCTGTTTATGTGGTGAATCATATTTAGTGATTTACATATGTCAAACCATGCTTGCAGTCCAGGGATAAATCCCGCTTGACCACAGTGAATGATCTTTTTAATGTGCTGCTAGATTTCATTTGCTCATATTTTACTGAGAATTTTTGCATCTGTGTTCATCAGAGATATTGGCGAGACATTTTCATTTTTGTTGTGTCCTTGGTTGGTTTGGGTATCAAGTAATGATGGTCTCACAGAATGGATTTGGGAGAATTCCCTTCTCTTCAATTTTCTGGAAGACATCTATTTGACTTACTGATTTCCTTTCAATGTGTACCTAGTAGTGAGATTTCCATATCATATGTTTTCTTTTTAATATTTTGAGGAACACTCATACTGTGTTTTTAAGCATCCATGCTTATCTTACAGCACTATTCACAATAACAAAGATATGGAATCAACTTAAGTGTACATCAATAAATGAATGGATAAGAGTGTGTGTGTGTGTGTGTGTGTGTGTGTGTGTGTAGTGAAATATTATTCAGGATAAAAAAGAATGAAATCCTTTAATTTGCAGCAACATGAATCAACCCAGAGGACATTATGTTAAGTGAAGTAAGCCAGGCACAGAAAGTCAAACACCACATGATCTTACTCATACATGGAATCTAAAAAAATTGATTTCGTAGAAATAGAAAGTAGAATGGTGGTTACCTGAGACTGGCAGTGGAAGGTTTGGGGAGCATAGGGAGACATTGGTCAACAGGGACAGTGTTACAGTTAGGAAAGATAAATTTTGGGTTTCTATTGCATAGTAGAGTGACTAGAGTTAATATTGTGTTGTATATTTCAAACTAGCTAAAAGAGAGGATTTTCCATCCATGTTTTTACCACACACACACAAAAGATAAGTATTTGAGGTGATAGAGATGTTAAATATGCTGATTTGATCATTACACAATATATACATATATCAAAACATCACACTATGCTTCATAAATAAGTACAAATAAAACTAAAAAAAAAAAAGGTGTCAATTTTGATGACCTTCAATTAGGCAGTGGTTTCTTAGATACGACACCTAAAGCCAAACATCAACAACAAAAAATAGATTAAGTTGAACTTTACCAAAATTAAAAATTTTACATATCAAAGGACAATATCAAGAGAGTGCAAAGACAACCCACAAAATGGGAGAAAATATTTACAAATCACATATCTGATAAGACTTTAATATCCAGAATATATAAAGAACACTTGCATGTCAACAATAAAAAGACAACCAAGTTTTAAAATAGACAAACTATTTGAATAGACATTTCTCCAGAGAAAATATACAAATGGCCAATAGACATATGAAAATGTACTTACATACATAGTCATTAGAGAAACGCAAATAAAATCAGTGAGATACCACTTCACACTCACTAGGGGTGAGCTATGATGTAAAAAAATTAGAATGAGGATATGGAGAAATCGGAACCCTAATACATTGCTAGTGAGAATGTAAAATGGTGCAGACACTTTGGAAAACATTCGGCAACCTTTCCTCAAAGTTAAAAAATAGAATTAGCATATGATTCAGCCATTCAAATATTAGGTATATGCCCAAAAGAATTGATAACATAAGTTCACACAAAAATTTGTGTGAATACACATTCATAGTAGCATCATTTATAATAGTCTAAACTGGAAACATCTCAAAAGTCTGTCAAGTAATGGGTGGATAAACAAAATTTGGTATAGCCATACAATGGAATATACTAATAAATCAGCCATAAAAAGAATGAAGTACTAATACATTCTGCAACATGGATGAACCTAGAAAATATTGGTAAGTGAAAGAACCTTAAGACAAAGAACCACATATTTTATGATCACCCTCATATAAATTGTTCAGAATAGGCAAACCTATAGAGGCAGAAAGTATATTAGTGAGAAAGTATATTAGTGGAGAATGTGGTATGACTCTAAGTGGGCATGGGGTTTCATCCTAGAATTACCAAAATATTCCATAATTAGATAGTGGTAGTGGTTACAGAAATTTCTGAATATACTTTTAAAAAAAACACACTGAATGGTATATTTTAAAAGAATAAATTTTATGGTATTGGAATTACATCACAATAGAAAGGAAAACAAAAGTAGGCTGTTCCTCAGAACCCAAACCCTCACCGTTCATTTTTCCAAGAATTCCATTTCAAGAATTTGATATCCTTTCCCCTTTCTCCTAAACATTTTTCTTCTTGGCTACTCACTAGGCAACATGTTAAAATCCTGTGGAGAACTTCCACTCCTGGGAAGACGGAACACAGGTACTCTTCCTTATTTCTCCCAGTAAGTACAAATAAAACTCTGAACAAATATAATAAAAGTCTGAGAGGCAGAAGAAGGCAGACTAGCAAGGAAGCTCAGGATCCAGGGAACAACTTGATAATGAATTCCCTGGGTTTGCTTTCTGCCTCATGTATCTCAGGCTGGGTGCTGAAGAAACTGGCAACCTAGGAACACCAAGGGTCAGAAACAGGGAAATCTCTAGGCCCACTTGGTTTCACTAGAGAAGACTATCAAAAGAATTATTTAAAGAAGAATTAACACCAACTCTAAACAATCTCTTCAGAAAGCAGTGTAGAAGGGAACACTTCTCAATTCATTCTATAAAGCTAGCATTCTTTAATAACAAATCACACTAGGACAATACAAAAAAGGGAAACTACACACCAGTGTGCACACACAAAAGCCCTTAACAAAATATTTACAAACAGAATTCAGTAATATAGGCCAAGTGTGCATATTATAGATCATGCCTGTAATCCCAGCACTTTGGGAGGCTGAGGTGGGTGAATCATTTGGGGTCAGGAGTTCGAGACCAACTTGGCCAACATGGTGAAACCCCATCTCTACTTAAAAAAAAATAGCTTGGCATGGTGGTACACACCTGCAATCCCAGATACTTGGGAGGCTGAGGCAGGAGAATCACTTGAACCCAGGAGGTAGAGGTTGCAGTGAGCTGAGATTGTGCCACTGCACTCCAGACTGGGTAACAGAGGGAGACTGTGTCTCAAAAAAAAAAAAAAAAAAATCAGTAAAATATAAAAAGAAATATACATCATGACAAAATGGACTTTATGCCAGGGATGCAAGGTTCTTAGAATATTCAAATATCAGCAATATGAGTCATCCCATTAACAGGTTAAAGAAGAAGCATGACAAGATCATTTACTTATTGCAGGAAAAAGTACTTGACAACATTCAACACCTATTCATACTAAAAATACTCAGAAGAATAGAAATAGAGGTGGACTTTTTCAATGTGATAAAGAGCACCTGTAAAAAAAAAACCTACAGCTGACATTAAGCATAATGGTAAAAGATTAAGTGCTTTCCCCCTAAATCAGAAATAAGGCAAGAATGACTGCTCTCACCGGTCTTATTTAAAATGAAACTAAAAGTTTTAGCCAGTGCAATAAGGAAAGAAAAGACACACATATCAGAAAGGAAGAAATAAAACTGCTTTTTTCCTATTTTATATATAGAAAAATCCCAACGAACCTATAAAAAGCAACCTCCTAGAACTTACAAATGAGTTCAATAAAGTCTCAAGGTACATGATAAACATACAAAATCAATGAGTGAGCACATAAAAAGAAATTAAAAATAAAATACCACTTAAAATTACTCCAAAAATATTAAATACTCAGGTGTAAATATATCTAACCTGTGTAGATTTGTATGCTGAAAACTACACAATGCTGGTGAAAGCAATCAAATATCTAAATAAATGGAGAAATATTCCATGATCATGGATTAAAAAATACAATTTAGTAAACATTAATTATCTTAAAATTATTCTAGGATTACTCAACCTAAATAAGGTTTTTTTTTTGTAGACATAGGCAAGACTACTTTAAAACTTATTTGGAAAGGCAAAGAAAATAGAATCACAAAAATAATTCTTACAAAATGAAGGAATCACTATCAATTTCAATATTTATTATATAGTAACCATGTCTGCATGTTTGATAGAGGAGTAGACACATAGATAAATGGAACAGAATAGAGAACTCAGAGACACAAACAAGCATGGCAAACTGATTTTTGACCATGGAATAAAAGCAATTCAACGAAGGAAGTACAGTCTTTTCAACAAATAGTATTGGAGTAATTGGACATCCACAGGCAAAAAGTGAACTTCAGCTTAAACCGGACATATTATACAAATAGATTTAACTGTAAAACTATAAAATTTACAGGAATAAAATGGGAGAATGTCTTCAGGACCAGGGGCTTGATGAAAAGTTGTTAGACATAACACAAAAAGCATAATCTATCAAAGAAAAGCATAGATAAATTAGACCTCATCAAAATTTAAAACTTTTGCTCTGTGAAAGATCAGTAAAGATAAGATGAGTCTGGGGAAAAAAATGCAAACCGCAGAGCTCACAACTGATTCATAACTAGAATATATAAAGAGTTCTCAGAACTCAAAATTAAAAACATACACTGATAAAGGACTTGTAAGGATGTGGAGAAAGCAGATCACACATACTTTGCTAGTGGAATGAAAAATGGCCCAGTCACTCTCAGAAAGTGTGGCAGCTAAAAACACAAACAAACTGAAAATACACTTAGGTGTCACAGCAGTTGTACTTCTGGGCATTTATCCCAGAGAAATGAAAACCATGTATACACAAAACCTGGACATGATTGTTCACAGCAACCTTACTTATAATAGCCAAAACTGGAAGCAATGATAATGTTCCTCAATAGGTAAATGGCTAAGGAAAATCTCTGTGGTACTTACATACCATGGAATGCTACTTAGCAATCAAGAGGAATGAACTATTGACATGTGCCACTTAGACGGATCTCAGGGCATTTTGCTGAGTTTTTAGTGAGATGGAAAATAGAGTAGTGGTTGTTAAGGATTGGTTAGCAATGGTGGGTGGCAGGGGTGGTGGTGTGACTGTAAAGGGCTTAACATAAGGGAGAATTTTGTAGTAATAGGATAGTTCTATATGTAAAACTATATACTCACATTGTATCAAGGCCAAATTCCTGATTTTGATATTATGCTACTGTTATGTTGGATGTAACCAGTTAGCTGCGTCAAAGGTACGGGGCTCTATCTCTCTGTACTATCTTTGTAACTTCCTGTAATTATTTCAAAATAAAAAGTTAAATCCAAGGGAAAATCATTGATCCTGTTGGAAATAGATTTTAAACATGCTATTTTATCAACAAGTCTATTATTTACAGAGTCAACTTTCCTAAGGATAATCTGCCTACCCTTCAAAATACCTCAGATTCTAATAGACAAAATATGTGTTTCCTTCAGTGTCTTGGGGCTGTCTAGGCAATGATAGTTCAGATCCAGTTGGAGGATGAAAACAGGGAAATTGAAGCTGATACCCTGGAGTATCTTAACCTCCCATTAGATGAGCACAGATATGTTCTTAATGATTGGATCAATTTACCTGTTGAATACATCTGATTTATAAAGTCATCTCTAGCAATTGATCTGTACCAAATCACAGATATCCCAAAGAGCAGAAGAAAGCAAAAGGAAAAAAAGAAAAACCTTTTTGTTTCCTGGCCCTTCCTATTTTTTAATGTGAACTAAAGAGTTGATATTGTTTTCACTTGTTCATTGAAAGACTAAATCAGCTCTAATATTGCAAATGATCAAATGTCTAGTTATATCATTAGACACTTTTAACAGCAAAGGCTTTACTTTGATTCAGTAAATCAATATCCCCTAGGGTTCTCCCAAAGGGATGCCATAAAATGAGCTTGGTTTTATAATTTGTCCTTTTAATATCTATATTTTATTCAAAATACAGTCATTGGAACTGATTTTGATATTGCTTATGATAGCACAATTCTTACTATATTTCTGACAGACCTTTTCAGATGGAAACTTAAAGGGAGTTCTCCTTTGTCAGAGAAAGGTTGTAAGAAAGTAGAATGAAGGTAGACTCTACCTCTGCGGACAGCGCACAGCTGCAGTCCATTAGGGGAAAGAGCGGGGCCGTGGCAGACGCGAACGACTCTGTCTGACAGCTTTGGGGAGAGCCGTGGATCTCCTAACGCAGAGGTTGAGATCTGAGAACGGACAGACTGCCTGCTCAGGTGGGTCCCTGACCCCTGAGTAGCCTAGCTGGGAGACATCCCCCACTAGGGGCAGTCTGACACCCCACACCTCACAGGGTGGAGTCACCCCTGAGAGGAAACTTCCAAAGAAAGAATCAGACAGGTACACTCGCTGTTCAGCAATATTCTATCTTCGGCAACCTCTGCTGCTGACACCCAGGCAAACAGGGTCTGGAGTGGACCTCAAGCAATCTCCAACAGACCAACAGACAGTCCTTCTGACTGTCAGAAGGAAAACTATCAAACAGGAAGGACACCTATACCAAAACCCCATCAGTACGTCACCATCATCAAAGACCAGAGACAGATAAAACCACAAAGATGGGGAAGAAGCAGGGCAGAAAAGCTGGAAATTCAAAAAATAAGAGCGCATCTCCTCCTGCAAAGGAGCGCAGCCCATCGCCAGCAACGGATCAAAGCTGGTCAGAGAATGACTTTGACGAGATGAGAGAAGAAGGCTTCAGTCCATCAAACCTCTCAGAGCTAAAGAAGGAATTACGTACCCAGCGCAAAGAAACTAAAAATCTTGAAAAAAAAGTGGAAGAATTGACAGCTAGACTAATTAATGCAGAGAAGATCATAAACGAAATGACAGAGATGAAAACCATGACACGAGAAATACGTGACAAATGCACAAGCTTCAGTAACCGACTCGATCAACTGGAAGAAAGAGTATCAGCGATTGAGGATCAAATGAATGAAATGAAGCGAGAAGAGAAACCAAAAGAAAAAAGAAGAAAAAGAAATGAACAAAGCCTGCAAGAAGTATGGGATTATGTAAAAAGACCAAATCTACGTCTGATTGGGGTGCCTGAAAATGAGGGGGAAAATGGAACCAAGTTGGAAAACACTCTTCAGGATATCATCCAGGAGAACGGTTCCCCAACCTAGTAGGGCAGGCCAACATTCAAATTCAGGAAATACAGAGAACGCCACAAAGATACTCCTCCAGAAGAGCAACTCCAAGACACATAATTGCCAGATTCACCAAAGTTGAAATGAAGGAAAAAATCTTAAGGGCAGCCAGAGAGAAAGGTCGGGTTACCCACAAAGGGAAGCCCATCAGAATAACAGCAGACCTCTCGGCAGAAACTCTACAAGCCAGAAGAGAGTGGGGGCCAATATTCAATGTTCTTAAAGAAAAGAATTTTCAACCCAGAATTTCATATCCAGCCAAACTAAGCTTCATCAGTGAAGGAGAAATAAAATCCTTTACAGATAAGCAAATGCTTAGAGATTTTGTCACCACCAGGCCTGCCTTACAAGAGACCCTGAAGGAAGCCCTAAACATGGAAAGGAACAACCGGTACCAGCCATTGGAAAAACATGCCAAAATGTAAAGAACATCGAGGCTAGGAAAAATTGCATCAACTAACGAGCAAAATAACCAGTTAATATCATAATGACAGGATCAAGTTCACACATAACAATATTAACCTTAAATGTCAATGGACTAAATGCTCCAATTAAAAGACACAGACTGGCAAACTGGATAAAGAGTCAAGACCCATCAGTCTGCTGTATTCAGGAGACCCATCTCACATGCAGAGACATACATAGGCTCAAAATAAAGGGATGGAGGAAGATCTACCAAGCAAATGGAGAACAAAAAAAGCAGGGGTTGCAATCCTAGTCTCTGATAAAACAGACTTTAAACCATCAAAGATCAAAAGAGACAAAGAAGGCCATTACATAATGGTAAAGGGATCAATTCAACAGGAAGAGCTAACTCTCCTAAATATATATGCACCCAATACAGGAGCACCCAGATTCATAAAGCAAGTCCTTAGAGACCTACAAAGAGACTTAGACTCCCATACAATAATAATGGGAGACTTCAACACTCCACTGTCAATATTAGACAGATCAACGAGACAGAAAGTTAACAAGGATATCCAGGAATTGAACTCATCTCTGCACCAAGCGGACCTAATAGACATCTATAGAACTCTCCACCCCAAATCAACAGAATATACATTCTTCTCAGCACCACATCGCACTTATTCCAAAATGACCACGTAATTGGAAGTAAAGCACTCCTCAGCAAATGTACAAGAACAGAAATTATAACAAACTGTCTCTCAGACCACAGTGCAATCAAACTAGAACTCAGGACTAAGAAACTCAATCAAAACCGCTCAACTACATGGAAACTGAACAACCTGCTCCTGAATGACTACTGGGTACATAACGAAATGAAAGCAGAAATAAAGATGTTCTTCGAAACCAATGAGAACAAAGATACAACATACCAGAATCTCTGGGACACATTTAAAGCAGTGTGTAGAGGGAAATTTATAGCACTAAATGCCCACAAGAGAAAGCAGGAGAGATCTAAAATGGACACTCTAACATCACAATTAAAAGAACTAGAGAGGCAAGAGCAAACACATTCAAAAGCTAGCAGAAGGCAAGAAATAACTAAGATCAGAGCAGAACTGAAGGAGATAGAGACACAAAAAACCCTCCAAAAAATCAATGAATCCAGGAGTTGGTTTTTTGAAAAGATCAACAAAATTGACAGACCGCTAGCAAGACTAATAAAGAAGAAAAGAGAGAGGAATCAAATAGTCGCAATAAAAAATGATAAAGGGGATATCACCACCGACCCCACAGAAATACAAACAACCATCAGAGAATACTATAAATGCCTCTACGCAAATCAACTAGAAAATCTAGAAGAAATGGATAATTTCCTGGACACTTACACTCTCCCAAGACTAAACCAGGAAGAAGTTGAATCCCTGAATAGACCAATAGCAGGCTCTGAAATTGAGGCAACAATTAATAGCCTACCACCAAAAAAAGTCCAGGACCAGATGGATTCACAGCTGAATTCTACCAGAGGTACAAGGAGGAGCTGGTACCATTCCTTCTGAAACTATTTCAATCAATAGAAAAAGAGGGAATCCTCCCCAACTCTTTTTATGAGGCCAACATCATCCTGATACCAAAGCCTGGCAGAGACACAACAAAAAAAGAGAATTTTAGACCAATATCCTTGATGAACATCGATGCAAAAATTCTCAATAAAATACTGGCAAACCGGATTCAGCAGCACATCAAAAAGCTTATCCACCATGATCAAGTGGGCTTCATCCCTGGGATGCAAGGCTGGTTCAACATTCGCAAATCAATAAATGTAATCCAGCATATAAACAGAACCAAAGACAAGAACCACATGATTATCTCAATAGATGCAGAAAAGGCTTTTGACAAAATTCAACAGCCCTTTATGCTAAAAACGCTCAATAAATTCGGTATTGATGGAACGTACCTCAAAATAATAAGAGCTATTTATGACAAACCCACAGCTAATATCATACTGAATGGGCAAAAACTGGAAAAATTCCCTTTGAAAACTGGCACAAGACAGGGATGCCCTCTCTCACCACTCCTATTCAACATAGTGTTGGAAGTTCTGGCTAGGGCAATCAGGCAAGAGAAAGAAATCAAGGGTATCCAGTTAGGAAAAGAAGAAGTCAAATTGTCCCTGTTTGCAGATGACATGATTGTATATTTAGAAAACCCAATTGTCTCAGCCCAAAATCTCCTTAAGCTGATAAGCAACTTCAGCAAAGTCTCAGGATACAAAATTAATGTGCAAAAATCACAAGCATTCTTATACACCAGTAACAGACAAGCAGAGAGCCAAATCAGGAATGAACTTCCATTCACAATTGCTTCAAAGAGAATAAAATACCTAGGAATCCAGCTTACAAGGGATGTAAAGGACCTCTTCAAGGAGAACTACAAACCACTGCTCAGTGAAATCAAAGAGGACACAAACAAATGGAAGAACATACCATGCTCATGGATAGGAAGAATCAATATCGTGAAAATGGCCATACTGCCCAAGGTTATTTATAGATTCAATGCCATCCCCATCAAGCTACCAATGAGTTTCTTCACAGAATTGGAAAAAACGGCTTTAAAGTTCATATGGAACCAAAAAAGAGCCCGCATTGCCAAGACAATCCTAAGTCAAAAGGACAAAGCTGGAGGCGTCACGCTACCTGACTTCAAACTATACTACAAGGCTACAGTAACCAAAACAGCATGGTACTGGTACCACAACAGAGATATAGACCAATGGAACAGAACAGAGTCCTCAGAAATAATACCACACATCTACAGCCATCTGATCTTTGACAAACCTGACAAAAACAAGAAATGGGGAAAGGATTCCCTATTTAATAAATGGTGCTGGGAAAATTGGCTAGCCATAAGTAGAAAGCTGAAACTGGATCCTTTCCTTACCCCTTATACGAAAATTAATTCAAGATGGATCAGAGACTTAAATGTTAGACCTAATACCATAAAAACCCTAGAAGAAAATCTAGGTAGTACCATTCAGGACATAGGCATGGGCAAGGACTTCATGTCTAAAACACCAAAAGCAACGGCAGCAAAAGCAAAAATTGACACATGGGATCTAATTAAACTAAAGAGCTTTTGCACAGCAAAAGAAACTACCATCAGAGTGAACAGGCAACCTACAGAATGGGAGAAAATTTTTGCAACCTACTCATCTGACAAAGGGCTAATATCCAGAATCTACAAAGAACTCAAACAAATATACAAGAAAAAAACAAACAACCCCATCAAAAAGTGGGGAAAGGATATGAACAGACATTTCTCAAAAGAAGACATCCATACAGCCAACAGACACATGAAAAAATGCTCATCATCACTCGCCATCAGAGAAATGCAAATCAAAACCACAATGAGATACCATCTCACACCAGTTAGAATGGCAATCATTAAGAAGTCAGGAAACAACAGGTGTTGGAGAGGATGTGGAGAAATAGGAACACTTTTACACTGTTGGTGGGATTGTAAACTAGTTCAACCATTATGGAAAACAGTATGGCGATTCCTCAAGGATCTAGAACTAGATGTACCATATGACCCAGCCATCCCACTACTGGGTATATACCCAAAGGATTATAAATTACTCTACTACAAAGACACATGCACACGTATGTTTATTGCGGCACTATTCACAATAGCAAAGACTTGGAATCAACCCAAATGTCCATCTGTGACAGACTGGATTAAGAAAATGTGGCACATATACACCATGGAATACTATGCAGCCATCAAAAAGGATGAGTTTGCGTCCTTTGTAGGGACATGGATGCAGCTGGAATCCATCATTCTTAGCAAACTATCACAAGAAGAGAAAACCAAACACCGCATGTTCTCACTCATAGGTGGGAACTGAACAATGAGATCACTTGGACTCGGGAAGGGGAACATCACACACTGGGGCCTATCATGGGGAGGGGGGAGGAGGGAGGGATTGCATTGGGGAGTTATACATGATATAAACGTCATGCACATGTACCCTAGAACTTAAAGTATAATAAAAAAAAAAAAAAAAAAAAAAAGAAAGTAGAATGAAGACATTTATTGAAAAATCCATATAGCTTCAAGCCTCCTTAGGAGATCAAAAGGAAGATACTCATTTTTTTCTTCTCAGCCCTCGATTTTGTCATTGTATCTCTGGACCATTGCATGGAGTAGTGGTCCAGTATTAAGAGACATGAATCTCTAACCCAGGGAAACTTTGGACCAGCAAACAAAATTCTATGTTTGGAAGTCAGATCAGAAAATAGTTATCACATGCATAGCCAAAACCAGAAGAAGTATTCCACCAGGGCTTGCTCACCCCTCCTTTTAGCCATAAAAAACAACCTTTTCCTATCTAATAGCATTCTGTTCCCTCCTATTTTCTGCTGAGAGGATATCTTGGCAATTGGGATAATATTCCATTAAACTCCAAGACACGTGCTTCCTCATTTTAGCAGTCTTGCTGACTGTACTTTACATAATGTCTCATTGCTGAAATCAATTAGTGTCTTATCAAGTTTTTAGTTAAGTAATTCTCATTTAAATCTATTTACTTTCTAAGAACTCATATTCCCCATTCTGGACAGTCTTGTGTAATTACAAATTTTATTATGGCATTAGAGTCTAAATCTCCTTTTGACTTCCACTATCACTACCCTGATAAGGCTTTATTTTTACAGTGTCTTCTCTGGGGTTATTTGCTCAATCTTTAAGGCCTTGAAAATGAATTGTGGTTGCTGACATTACTATTTAGTAACATTTACTCTCAAATTGCAAATCTCTGAGAAAGACAAAGTAGAAACATGACAAGTGGTATGAATTCCAGCTCTAACCCTTACTATCTGTGTCTTCAACCTGGCTTTTGAATTTTTCTAAGACTCAGATTTTCATCTGGGAAATACTGGTGAAATACTGTGTTGTGCCTTACTTACAGTGGGTGCTCAGGAAACATTAGTTTTCTCTCTGTTGTGATTTCTGCACAGGGAAGTCAAAGATGTCTCAGGCTTACATTGAAACCTGGAATGTGGGAGATCAGAGGAAAAAGTAATAGATGAATTCTGATGAATACACAAATCTCTTCCCACACATTCTGATACACGGAATCTCTGGGCTGGCAAGACTTATACATAAGAGATCAAGTGGACAGAGTGAGTTATAATCTCAGAGAGTTTTGACAGTCAAAGAGAATGATATTTCTAGCTCCCTGGATTGTTCTTCCACCTCAAGAGAACTACTTCAGTCCAAGTTAGGATGACCAGATAAGCCAAGGGAGTATCTCAAGGGAGTTCAGTTTGGAGATTAAATATACTGGTGAACCTGTTTCAAAGAGACAGTTTAAACAAGGAAGTTAAACCCATTTCGTTTGTACCAGAGAGACAGTAATTTACAAAGATGCCTGATATGAGGACGTTAATGCCATTGAAGAACTGATTACTTAATGTTTCCCAAGGGAAGAGAGAATACCATGCCATGCAAGGCCACAGCGGGAGCATCAAGCTTTGGTCAGGAGACAGAAGCAGGGATGAGAAAAAACTGAGACAAGAGCCTTTATTGGGATTTCTTCAACAGCAAGGCAAGCCAGGGTAAATAGTTTAGTATTGGCTAGTTTGAATGACAAACAGGCTTAGAGGAAAAAAAAAAAAGTCTATGTTAGACAAGCTTTGTTCAGACATGAGTTATAGTGCTATTGGCCATGAGTGCAGTGCTAACGAATCAACAATAATGTCTGAAATAAGATGCCTTTAAACAGAAACACACATAAAACAACGTTATGTATCGATTTGGTTGAAAATATTCTGACCAGAGGCTGGTGGGAAACTTACCCTGTATTTCCCCTAGGAGCCTTGATTCAGTATTCATTAATTTAGTGTTTGTGGCAACATTATAAAACATAACAAGAATTCATTGTACAATTCTGGTGAGGACGCAGAGTAACTGGATCTGTCACACATTGCAGATGGGAATGTAGAATGGTATAACAACTCTGAAAAAGTTTGGCAACTCGTTTTATCAAGTTAAAGATACATTTACTATATAAGCCAGTGATTGCGCGTTGGGGAGTTTACCTCCAGAGAAATGAAAACTTACTTACATGCGCTCTTTAAATGGTAGATTTATGTCTTGTTGCTAAATTTGGGAAGTTTTGGGCCATTTGTTTTTCAGGTTCATATTCTATTTCTTCTCCTTGTGGAACTCAAAGGACATTAATGTTAGATTTTTGTTATCATCTCACAAGTCCCAGAGGCTCAGTTCATGTCCATCTTTTTTTTTTTTCTCAGTTGTTCAGACTGGATGTTTTCTATTGGTCTATCTTCAAGTTCACAGATTCCTTCCTATTTCATCTCACTTCTGCTATCAAACCCATCCAGTGAGGTTTTTAATTTTGTTTTTATTTATTGTACTTTTCATTTCAAAAATTTCATTTGGTTCTTTGTATTTTTATTTTATTGCTCAGTTGGTCTATTTTTACATTTGTTTCAAGAGCATTTGTAATTGCTTCCTGGAGCATTTTTATGATAGCTGCTTTAAAATTTTTATCTAAACACCCCAACATCTGTGTCATCTCAGCTCTGGCATCTGTCAATCACATTTGTATATGATTTGGGATTGTCCTATTTCTTAATATAATGAGTAATTTTGGGCTGTATTCTAGATATTTGGAATATTATGTTGTCAGACTGATTCCTATGTAAAGCTATTTTGGCAGCTAGTCAACCATGTAAGTTCAAACTGCATGTCCAGCTCACTTTTGTGGGTCATGATTCAAATGTCAATCTACTTTATAAGTCTGCAGTTCTGCTGTTCTGGTTGGCCGCACTTGTGTACCAGCCTAGATGACAGGAGTATACTCTATTGTCTCTTTAGCAATGGCTAGAGTAGGGAAGGCAGGGGCACTCATTACTGCAGGGAACAGAAGACAGGGTTTTATGCACTGACACAGCGGGGCATGGGGAGTCATCTTCTTCCTGCAGAGGAGATGGATTTACAATTCTGCCCACCATTCCAGGGAGAAAGGGTGCTTCCTCATATCTGTGGTGTCATGAGAGGTGAGTAACAGGAAGGTGGAAGTCAAAGTTGACCTACAGGCTCTATGTAGGAAGGATACAGCCTCACACGCAGAGCAAGGAGATGGAAGAAAGAAAGGGTTCCACCCACAAACTCTACTGCTGCAACACCTGTTGTGGCAGAGGGTAGGTGTAGATTTTTTTTCATGGTGTTTACCTCGAGAACAGATAGATGTTCATTAAAGGCTTCTGGACTATTATGTTGCACTTTTCCCAGTTCTTTGGGCAAGAGAAAACAGGCTTTTCTTGAGGGTATATTTTTGTCTGCACCTATTGACACTGCTGAGTTTCAGGTTTCTCTAGTGCCCAATCTGAGATATACAGAAGATGAGAGAAAAAGAGAAAAGAAAACAAAACCCAGGGCCTCATTCAGTTCCAACAACCTGAGGCAGTATGCTTTTACTCCACATTTTAGAGTCCTCTGCTGGGTAACTTATGTATTTTGTCCAGGGACCTTGGTTGTGATAAGCAGAAGGAGTAAAATAGAATTCACTTTGCCTAGAACTGGAAGTACAACCAATTCCTTTGGGATGGCTATTAAGGATTTCTGATTTTTTTGGTCTTATGAACAATACTGTGATTCACATTCTCGCACATACGACTTTTCCTCTTAACTCCTTGAGATAAATTCCTGCAGGTAGAAATCTTGAAGTCAAGAGGTAATACACTGTTACAGCTGTTGATACATATTATGTGTGATGTAACACTGTCCCCCTGTAATTCTTGTTAGATATTATCTTTCTGTTTAATATTGGCCAAGCTGATACATGAAAGACTGTTCATTCTGGATTACTCATCAAGAACTGCAAACCCCCAGCCTTTTTCTATTTCTTTTGTGAATTATTAATACCATTTGTTCACTCTTCTTTCTTTAACTTTTAAGTTCTGGAATACATGGGCAGGATGTGCAGGTTTGTTACATATGTAAACACGTGCCATGGTGGTTTGCTGCACAGATCAACCCATCACCTAGGTATTAAGCCCAGCATCCATTAACTATTCTTCATAATGCACTCTTTCCCACTGCCCCACCCCCAAAAGGCCTCAGTGTGTGTTGTTCCCCCATCCATGTGTCCATGTGTTCTCATGGTTCAGCTACCACTTATACATGAGAACATGCAGTATTTGATTTTCTGTTCCTGTGTTTGTTTCCTGAGGATAAGACCTTCCAGCTCCATCCATGACCCTGCAAAGGACACGATCTTATTCCTTTTTATGGCTGCATAGTATTCCATGATGTATATGTACCACATTTTATTTATCCAGTCTGTCATTGATAAGCATTTGGGTTGATTTCATGTATTTGCTATTGCAAATAGTGCTGCAATGAACATATACATGTGTGTATCTTTATAATAGAATGATTTATATTCCTTCGGGTATGTAACCAGTAATAGGATTGCTGGGTCAAATTATATTTCTGCCTCTAGGTCTTTGAGGAATTACCACACTGTCTTTCACAATGATTGAACTAATTTACACTCCCACCAACAGTGTAAAAGTGTCCCTTTTTCTCTACAATCTCATGAGCATCTGTTGTTTCTTGACTTTTTAATAATCACCATGCTGAATGGTGTGAGATGGTATCTCATTGTGGTTTTGATTTCCATTTCTCTAATGATCAGTGATATTGAGCTTTTTTTTCATATGTTTGTTGCCTACATGAAGTCTTCTTTTGAGAAGTGTCTGTTCATGTCTTTTGCCCACTTTTTAATGAGGTGGTTTTTTCAAGTTTCTTGTAGACTTGGGATATTAGACATTTTTCAGATGAATATATTGCAAAATTTTTTCTCATTCTGTAGGTCGTTGTTAACTCTGATAGTTTCTTTTGCTGTGCAAAACTCTTTAGTTTAATTAGATCCCATTTGTCCATTTTTTCTTTTGTTGCTATTGCCTTTTGTGTTTTCATCATGATATCTTTGGTTGTACCTATGTCCTGAATGTTATTGCCTAGATTTTCTTCTATGGTTTTATAGTTTTGGGTTTTACACTTAAATCTTTAATTCATCTTGAGTTAACTTTTGCATAAGGTGTAAGGAAGGGGTCCCTGGATTCAGCCCCTTTCCTAGGCAAATGCACAGGATCTCCTGCCTTGCTGGAATTCCTGGGGTTGGAGTATGCAAAACTCCCAGGTTTCCCTAAATGCTCCCGTGAGTGGGTAGGCAGCCACTCCACCAAGACTCTGCACAGCTCTGTGCTTTGGACCCAAGGCCCTGGTGATGTGGGCTCATGAAAGGATCTCCTGATCCACTGGTTGCAAAGATCCATAGGAAAAGCATGGTTTCCCAGGAAGGGTCATGCAGTTATTAACCACCTCCTTTGGCTGGGGGTGGGGGTTCCCCTGGCTCTTTGCCACTCATGGGTGGACCATCACCCCACCCTACTTTTCCTCACTCTCTCTGGGTTGAGCCATCCTCCTAGTCAGTCCCAATGTGAGAATCTAGATACCTCAGGTGCAGAATTCACTCACCGTTTTGTGAGAGCTGTAGATTGCAGCTGCTTCTAATCAGCCATCTCGACCTCTCTCATGTTCACTTTTCTATTGAGATGTTCATCTTTTTCTTACTGATGTGTAAAAACTTTCCATATATGAATATCAGTATTTTATCTGCCATATAGGCTATTAATACTATTGCCAGTTTGAGTTTAGTTTGGTTTATGTGGTTGTGCCATGTACAAAGTTTTATTTTTTCTGTAGTCAAATCTATCAATTTTTACAAATTAGCTATTGGGCAGATCTTCCTTCCAAGCCCTATTCTGAACCCGAATAGTTCTCTTCTCTCTTCTGTCCCCTTTTTGTGTTTGAGATGTCAGGAGAGAAGAGACAAACCAACATAGCTCTTTTTAAAGAACAGGAATGGAGTAACACATGAGAAAGGTCTTTAAGATTAGTTTTTCCTAATCTTTTTTGTAAAATAAGAGCCCTCCAAAAACCCATGCAAATCCCTCATTACTTCACTCACTCTGACCTAAGCCAAATGCATACATTGCCAAATCAGAGCCATCTGCACTGACTTTGCATAGGCAATATCCATTTCCCTTGGGAATGTCAGACACAGCATCTTTCACAGATTCCCTCCTCAGTTCCTACTCCTTGTCTGTGCTCTAGTAGTGAATCAGGAAAGACAGTGATTAAATAATATATGGCAGCATCAAATACCAGTTTTTCTGACTTTGACAGTTTCAAGAGTTGTCGCTAACTTTCTCTCAAGCTGAAACCTAGTGGTTTTACCGTAGTTTCTTTGCTGTGGCACTCAATCAGTTTCAGTCCTCTGTCAGATATATAGCACTCATACATATTTAAATATTCCAAAGTCTTGTCCTGATTCCTATTTCAACCCATGCCCCCGCTGAGCTGACCTAAGCATTCCACTCTATTGACTTGTGTGTGAGAGAGAAACTATGGATTATTTTTTATGTTATCTTTTCAGTTATTGCAATGCTAAAATAGCAAGGGCATGATTTTATTTTCCATGCTGTGAATGGCCTATAAAACACTGAGCACTGAACTTAATACATGTAACAAAGCAATGGTGAAGATGCAATTCAAAGAGAAGGCAGAGAAGTTCAGAGACCCAACTGAACTTCTGAGAATAGTATTTCAGACTTGGAAGTAGAAGACCAAAGTTTATTTGCTTGCTTCCATTTCTTGATCATTAATTACAGTTATTCAATTAATAATTCAGTGTCCTGAACTATTTTGATAACTTCTCATTAAGAGAATCAAAGCTGGTAATTAAGGAATGAGTCAGAGACCTCATCCACAGAGAGCAAGGGCCCAAATGAACAACATAAAAGATGCATCATTTTACATTCCTAACATGTAAGTGGGCTATGAATATTGATAGTACCAAATAGGAGAGACAAAAGTATGAGCTTGCAGAGCCCTCCTTTCTTCATAGCCAAAAATCAATACTACAGAGACACCCAACATGCTTCAGTAACTGTTCATCAATTATTTACTGGGCTCTTTTGTTCTAAGTTTCTGTTTACAAGATTACTTTGTAATTTGAAATGATTGTTTCCTTTAATATGGCTGCTGAATGGGGCTTGAGTTTTTTTACAAGATGAACCTGAAAGAGTGTGTGTGTATGTGTATGTGTGTGTCATCTGTCATCTCATGTTTCGGATTAAATTGGTGCTCTGATGTCCACCAGATAGGTATTACAGGCCAAGGCACTTACTTGTCCATGAAGAAAGCACATGGGTTTTCAACATTCTGCCAAATTGACAGCTAAGGGCAACAGGAAGCAATGGTTCTTGAGTGTTTGCTTTTGTCCTTTCTTTGCTTTCTCAAATTTCTCACTGACTTGGAAACAAGGAAAAAACATGAAAAGATGTAGTCTTACCTGTTCACAATTTTCTATCAGCAGCATTCACTTAAACCTTAAGCCCCAGTTTTCAGGCAAGGTTTTTTTGGTTTTTCTTTTGGCATGAAATGACCAGTTGGACTACAAGTTATTCATAAATGATACACAACTTTATTAAGAACTGATTACAGTCCATGGGCACTGGTAAATTCAACCAAGTGTGGATCAAAAATACTTGGGGGGGAAAAAGATGGTTATGTCTATACTGAACACGTACAAACCTTTTTTCCTGTCATTATTCCCAAAATACAGTATGACGACTATTTATATAGGATGTGCATTGTATTAGTATTATAAGTAACCTAGGGATGACTTAAAGTTTATGGGAGGATGTGCGTAGGTTATACGCAGATACTACGCCAGTTTGTTCAGGCTAGACTGCTTCACTAAATGGCAAAGTTAGTCAACAGACTAGCATTGGATTTGTCCTTGGTCAGTGGGTCCCTAATAGTGCACAAAGAATTTTGTGCAGAAGCACTTTCCAGTTTATCTGTGAAATAGGCATTTTTGGTATGGTGTTTCCATTGCCACTTTCAGGAGTCAATGCTCAACCTTGTATACACACCACAAGTTCTTGCAAAAATTCAAATGCAAAAAGCTGGCCAAGTAGAGATGGTGGTGGATGAAGGAGTATATATAGACCCATAAAAGGGGCAGGTTCTCCTCTGCATCCAGTAGTGTTGATGTGAGAGAACATAGGCTGTTCAATGTTGCCACATGGGCTTGTTTAAGCAACCTTGGAAATCCACATAACATATGCTAGATTGTATCTGCTCTTGTAATCAAGTGCAGGCTTAGCTGTTCACCACTTATAAAACCAATAACAAGGATGAAGAGTAGTGAAAGGAAAGTGATTCTATTTCCAGAGCTAGCTGTGGGGAAACAGCCAGCTCACCCTTTCCAGAACCACTTCAAACTTTCGGCTGGGGAGAAGGGATTAAAGAGGGAACTTGGAATGGGAGGCATGGGGGAATGGTGCTGAATACAAGGTCCACATGTCTTCTTCTGGTGGCTATCTCAAACTATTGTCTACCAGGAGCATGGAAGGCTGTCATCTTAAAATGGCTGGGGTGTGGACTAACCACCTTGAGGTAATTTCTGGAATTTTGCAGCTGGGTCTCCATGCTTGGTCTGTCTCAACATTAGCCCCTAGAACTTCTAAGTAAGCATATAATTAGATAAAAGCATATAGTTAGATAAATGTACATGGGGGAAAGAAGGAGTACATAGTGGTAAAAGGAAGGGAATGGAGTTTCAAAGTATGTTTGAGGCTCTATTTTAAGACTAAGGAAAAGTTTCTACAGTTTGTTTTGAGGTTACATCTTGAGACTTGGAAGAAAGGAGGGGAAAAAAGTTTAAAAGTGCATTTTCAAGCTCGACTGCTCGGTTACACTCTCAGGTAGCCTCTGGCATGAGGAGGGGCAAGTGATCTGCCAATGAGCACAGTGGTATATGTAACTTACAGTCAGCTTATAGTCCAAGACCAACTACAGAGCAGTTCAATATTTTTAATATTGTTCCTGGCCAGGTTTCCTTTAAATAAATTCTTTAAAATACAAATATTCTTTTAAACTCAAGCAGAAATTCAGTTATGATTATTTTACCCATTTAAAAAAATGGGTAGCAACATGATATTCTTCATCAGTCTGTTAACATTGGGATAGTGGCAAAGACTGCAGGTGCTGGATGCAAACAGAATCTGACTGCAGATTTAAGGCTAGCCCATCACCTGGACACCTAGAATACAGAATAGTATTTTAAAAGTACTCTCAAAGAAAAATAAATCTAGAATTTTCTGTATCTCACCATGACCCTCATTGTATAATTTCCAGTAATAACTCCCTGTGTGAGTTTGGGTTGGTCTAATATCTTGTAGGTCTTAAATTCTTCTCTATGAAATGGAAATACTCATAAATATCTCCCAAATTGAGTAGAAAAATAGGTTTGTAGAGGGATAGAGAATTTTACCAATAACTCTGAACAGTCTTGTAGAGGCTCCTTAAATGTAATTTATTAACAGAGTTTCACCTTTCCAATGTGGAAATGAAGGCAAAGGGGTACATGGTTTGGAGCAGCACATCCAGACATGAGGGGGAAGAGAGAAAAATCTAGGTAGTTACTGTTCCTTTACAGAGACTTTGGCTGTGTCCACACAGATACAAGCAGCAAAGGTTTCTCGGGTGTTGAGACTACATGTGCCAGTCAGAGTCCTAACATGCTGTGACCAACAGCCTCAAAACTGTCCTGGTATGTTTGTTTTAAATTCTGTAAAAATACCGAAAATTCTCTTACCTATTTCCCTATAGGAAAGGAATGGGAATGATAACATTAAAATGCTTCTCAAAGCAAGCCCCATTTCAGGCCTTACTTTTGAAGTAAAAAGTACATGTTGAAACAACAATGGATGAAACGGCAGCTTTGAGGCCTGCCATTTTCCCAAATGGACCACTGATTCCCTGGAAGTGGTTTACGCACCAGAGATGTACCTAAAGGTGAAGTACTGTCATAGTTACTTGATCTTATTTGAGGTACGAGATCAGATACATGGGCTAAAAAATTAAGTCACTGTTTCATGTATCATAAAATTTCCATATATATATATAGATAGATAGATAGATAGATATAGATATATATACATATATCTCAATACTAAAGGGAGCAAAGTATGCATAAAACATCATGAGTGTACCTAAGCTTAATGCTACATAGGTTTGGGAGAAGAAACGAAGCCACCCAAATGTTATGTGCCAACTTTGCGATATAGTTCACATCCCCAAAGTTAAGTGTTATTTTTAAAACGAGTTTTTCATGTTTAAAATCTGCAAGCCTAGGTAGGATGTTAACACAAAGTCTTAAGGCATATAATAATCACAAAAACATGTATGCCATCAGCAGGATGATATTTTTTACTTATTCATATGATCATAACACATGTAGTCAAATTCAAAAATTTAGCCAACAAATCTTTCTATTCCTTCTGCAAGAATAAAATCAAACAACCATTATGCTATAAACAACATTAAAGTATTGATTTATTTTCCCCCCATAAATGTGAAAGGCCAGGGATAATTAACTTGGTGCACAAACTATGTTTTTGGTATTTCTTAATATATAAAATTCATCCCATATTTTTACAGTAGTATGTACCTTATACATTTAAAATCTGGGTCAGTCATTCTTCATCTGTTTCATGTTTCCACGTGACAACATCTGAGAATATGTGGAGACATGTCTGCTGCAAAATCATTAAGCCAATCAGGACTCAGATTTTAAAGAAATAAGAAATAACACAGAAGTAGGGAAACAGCCAAGTTAAGAAGAACTCATTTACAGTCTAAAATTCAGCACTGAAAGACTCCTGTCTAGGAGTTAAAATATTTTCATATAATTGGCATAAACTTGATCTAAGAAATAATCCTTGATCTAAATTGAGATTTGTTTATATTTTAAATGAGTTACCTACATGACTACACAAAAGCCATAAAAATTCCAACAAGTTTTATAAATATGTTCTGATAGAGCTTTGGTTATAAAATATTGGAATTGATATGCTTCCTTAGCACTCAGTAAAATGGTACATTGAAGTTAAAACGCTCTCATTTTATCTCTGCTAACTGGACAATGGAAAGTAAAAATACACACAATAATCCAACTATGTCCTTCTATTCTTCAAGGATTATAAAATAAATGTTCTTTACCAGTTAACCAGTTGATCTCTGGCAGTAATTTTCTTCACCAATTAATCTACATCTGCAAATATGTTTTTCCAAAATCTTTTTAGACCCCTTTAAAACCACTTTAATACAAGGGCAAAAAGAAAAGTTCAAAAGAGGAACAGAATGAGGACCCTTTGAAACATACATCTAAGTTCTTTTGTAAAGGCAGAAAGAAAGTGAAGAATGAACATGCCCTTAGTGGTGATGCATTTTGAAGACTCTAATTTGCTCTTCTCGGATGTTGGAGGTATGCTCCTTGGGAATCCAGATAGGATGTCAAGTGTGTGGTGGCTTGTGGTCATAATTCGATGAAATAAAATCACGAAGCAGAGAGGGCTGGGCCAGTTAAGTGAATGCCACCTCTCACAGCTCTCATATACAAATATGAAGTTGCTGAAATCCTAGACAATTTTCTGCAAAGGGGCCAGGATGGGAATCCAATCAAAAGTGCTCCGCATCCTGCTGCCCCTCCAGGATTGAAGCACACCTCTCTCTTCGCTACCGCGTTACCTAAAACAAATCAAATAAGGGAGCATTCAACAATCCATACCCACCAAAATAACCATTCCTGCCCCCTAGACCAATAAGGTCCTGACTGTGAATAGTTTATCAGTTTGTACATTTACCTATAACTGACCTCACCAAATCAACTGTCAAATTCTGCTTTGCAGCCTAAAAGCAAGAAATATAAAGAATACATGCACAAAGACTTCCATAAGAGGGTATTATGCAGTCTGGCTTTGCATTTGTGAGGTTATAAAAATCCCATCTGATTAGGTACACTCATCGCCCATCAATTCATGCATGCTTTGTTAATGGCACTAAAAAATTTTCAAATGGTTGATTAAAATCAGTGCATGTCAAGATAAAATGTTGCCTTTATTTTTTTTATGCAGTTAACTTTCACTTTTGAAAATAGGTTATTTTATAAAACTGCTGTATTATCCATTAAAAAGGTAGTGGTTGTATTTTTCACTTTTAAACATCCAGGCTCATTGCTTATGATCTAAGAAAATAGAATAGCAGTTTCTATAGTTGATTGGTCATATAAGAAATTTTATGTGTTAGCCAATATACCAGTTCAGGTGGAAAAAAAAAAAAAAGCATAAGACTTTAACATGCCTACACCACAAAAATATTTTTTCAAAGCAAATTATTTGATAGTACAGTCACCATACCTGGGCTTTAGACCCAATCAGCTATATATGCAAACCTCAGCCTTGCTATTAACTGACATATGGCCTTTATGTATTCAACAATATTACTCCCCTTTTGTTTGTACTGGGTAACTACAGCAAACTAAACAAAACCCTGCCCTCATGGAGCTTACCTTCTAGTGCAGGGGCTGGAAAACTTTTACTGGAAAGGACTACATACAGTAAATATTTTCAGCTTTGCTGCCCATACAGTCTCTATAGCAACTACTTAACTCTGCCTTTATTTCATTCACAACAGTAGCCATAGACAATAAATAAATGAATGGGCACTGCTTTGTTCCAGACTTTACGTATAGATGGTGAAATCTGAATTTCATATAATCTTCATGCATTCTGAAATATTCTGCTTTTGATTTTTTCCAACTACTTAAAAATGTAAAACCCAGTCTTAGCTCATGGGCCATGCAAAAGCAGGCCAAGGGCTGGATTTAGCCTGTAAGCCACAGTTTGCTGATCTCTATTCCAGAGGAAAAGATTGGACAAACAGGTAAAATTAATAATATGTGCTATGGAGAAAAGTAAAGTAGTATAGTAGAGGAAAGAAAGGCTGGTGAAGGGAAGGTAGAGGGCTGCTCTTCCATACAGGATATCAAGGAAGGTTGAAGGAAGTGAGGGAGGCCTGACTCACTGGGAAGAGAGGAAGAGGCAAATGCAAGGACTTTGGCCTTTTTCTGAGGTTCAAGGAAGAGATGAGAAATGCATGGCAAGACTGAACTATCAACTTAAAGAGTTGTGACAAATAGGACAAAGATGTAAGAAAAAGAGGAATCAAGGACAGTTCCACGATCTTTGGCTTGAGTGACTGAATGATGGAGTTGGCCATGTTCTGTGATGGGGTAGATTGTCTCTCTTTGCCTTAGTTTCTTCATCTGCAAAATAAAGATAATAGTACCTGCCCCCTACAGTTGTAGTAAAGAATGAATAAAATATGTGACTTGAATGACACAGCCCAGTGGTTGACACACGGTTTGTACTCAGGGAATGGTGGCTGTTGTGATGTTAGCTCTTTCTGGATCTATCAATGTACATCCAGGATGTAATTGTCAAAGGCAACTTATTCCCCATGCCCAGCTCATTTTGGACAACTTCACTGAAGTTGGATGATAAAATGCTCTTATTTTCCTTTAACATTATTATTGTACTGATTACATGTGGAAGATTCATTGCTACTTCTGAATTTTGATGGATACAGGGCTACTAAGATGCCAATATTAGCTCTACTCCCATTCCTCAGGGTACCCTGAGCATTTCAAGTCTGACTATAGAGATCAGGGAAGACAAAACTTCAGGGTAAAGGAGTCATCTGAGCTGGACATTAAAAGACAAGTGGAATTTTAGAAGAGGAAGTGGAAAAAGGAGGCAACAATGGTATGAGGAAGTACATGGCCTGTACAATGATTGGCAGTGAAGGCCCATTTAAGATGCTTATAATCTGTATTTTGTATCAGTTTCCAAGGGGGATCCATTGATGATCTCTCAACAGGGAGGGAACCTGGGCAGGGAGTTTACCCTTGATGCAGAGAAAGCAAGGTATAAGTCAATTAAGGGTGAGAACAGGTAGAGAGTTCAGTTAGACTAATGGTTCCCTCATACTGCCTGTTCATCACAATCACCCTAAGAACAACTGTTTTAAAAGCATAGTTTTCTAAGCCCTATCCTAGGCTTTTACTATACCAGAATATCCTAGAGTTCAAAACTGTGTTTTTTACACGTTCCCATGATAGCATTAAATTATTATATTGACAATGACCCGTGGTGATGGCCCAAGAGACAGGTAGATTAGAGAGGCATTTGAGGAAGATACTGAAGACAAAACTGTTGCTTCCATTCTGTAGAAATTTTCCAATATGAAATATTGGAAATATTTAGACAACAGAAACTTTGAAAAACGAAGTAAAAGAATCAAGTAGGAAGTCTGCAAAGAGCTACTGAAAAAAATATACTGTACTCCAAAACAGTTTTTCAACCTTCATACTATTGACATTTGGGGTCAAATAATTGTTGTAGAGGCTGTCTGTGCTTTGAAGGATGTTTAGTAGCATCCCTGGCCTCTACCCACAAGATGCCAGTAGCATCCTCACAATGTGTGATGACCAGAAATATCCAAGACATTGCCAAATGTCTACTCAGGGGCAAAACTGCCTCTGGATGAGAACTACTACTCTAAAGACATAGCTTTTCACCCTTAGTAGAGGATTCAAAAATAAGAACATTAAAAAGTCTAAAATGTCTCAAGATTCAAAGTGATTTGCTTCTACTCACAAACAAGATATGGCAAATGCTTGGCTTCGATGCTAAGAAGACATCATACCCTTGTTAGAAGGCTTAACAATGGCAACCCCAGAGAGTGAAAAACTCCTTAGCACAGAGAATGCAGCAAAACCCAGATTTCAATTAAGGCAGGTCCATAGAGAGGGTCATATTTTCCCACAAGAAGCAGTAGCTCTAGAGACGCTGAAAACTATGTTGGCAGAGTAAACTCAATGCCAATATTTTATACTTGGAAAAGATGACTAGTTAGGGAATTATCCTCTCTCTCTTCATATCTTCATCTAAAGCTATTAATATTCAAGTTAACTGCCAACTATTTTCATATTTGCATTTAAATGGAAAATAAAATTCTGACATAGCTGGCTTACTGGAGACCATCTTACTTTAGCCCTTCTGTGTTTTGATGCTGCTGTGCATGAACTGTTTAAAGAAAATTGAAACTATTTTGTTATATAGTTTAGTTAACATATCCTCTAGGGAAACAATTGCTCTGCTTTTCTAGGACCTCTGTCTTACCTGTGGTGTAAGGTCAGTAACAATTTTAAGAAAAAGATACAACTGGAAGCTAGTCACAGACCCACAAATGAATTTACTCTATGTGCATAAGATCCATAAAAGATACAAAATTTTTTATGCAGTTCAAGTCACACTGACTTGGATTAATAAAGGAAACAAAGTTTTATGACTTCAAGATTATTCTCAAGTGACATATCACTAAAAAAGCAGCCCAAGTATCATGATGGCTTGGGGAACTGTATTATCTTTCTACAACTTTTCAAAGTGCTAAATGAAATGTCACTACCGTTGAGGATTTAGCTAGAGCAAACTTACATTCCCAGCACTGAGCCAAAATGTCCCTAAAGGTTTGCTTCCTGCAAATGCCTTCTCTAACTACACATAAATAGAGAGCCATTCTACCAAGAGAACTACAGTTGGCTTCTGCTCATGATCTTGTTTTATATTTATACATAAAAATCAATACAAATAGAATCTTCCAAAATGTTATTCCTTAGCCTACAAGAAATATGATGAAAGAAAATTTTTATCACTGATGGATGTAATACCCTAATTCATGTGTTACTCCAAGATTTTTACTTAGGAAGGAATTAGGAAAAAATAGGTGAAACGGCCCAAGGGAAAGATAAGGAAATTATCTTAAGGCAGGGTTTGCTTAGCAAGCATGCTGGGTCTATATAGGATGGAAGTTTATTGGGAATGGCTTAGAACGATACGAGTGTTGACCTCCTTGCACCACCAGTAAATGACTCCATGGACTTCTGCTGCCCTGGATATAAAAGCAGATATCAGGTCATTATCCCAGTCATCTCAATATCAGTAACAAGGGTAAGTTAGTTGACAATCGCAATTAATGTTGAAAATGGTCTTCATTTCAACATTCTGGTTTTACCTAGAGAATCAACTGACAACTATTCCATTGATAATCTGGGGTATAATATCAGCTAAAGTTCCCATTTAAAATGTTTTGTACAATCATATTTTCTAATATTTTGTTTTAGACTTACTATCTTATGTTTTAATATATTTTACAAAATCTTAATAGTTCATGTTCACACTTAGAAGAACTGGCCTGCTTTTGACCTCCATGGCTGAAGATGAATTACTAAGCATTTAGAGTTCTCATTCAAAGTATTCATAAAGGAGATGACATAAGAAAGGCAAGAAGTCATTCACTGTATGTACTTCCTAAGGGAGCAAAGTTCAATAGCAATGAGAACTAGAGTCACTCCATTCCAGTATGTCTAATGATCTTAGAATGACCTTGGTCATGTCAATTTTCATTCAAGAAATAGTTACCAAGGCATTCAGCTGGCTCTGGGACTGCCAGGGCCCAACATCAAAGCTCTCCCACCAGACAGAAAGTTCTAGGTATTAAGCAAAATATGGATAGCAATCTATGTAAAATGTAACCATAATAAATTCTCAAACATACAGGGAGCATGCATTCAATCAGGAAAGAGGTCCCTGAAAAAATGATGATTAACCAGAAAAGAAAGGATGGAAACATATTCTATGAAGAGGGAACAGCCAGTGCAAAAGGACCAGGGTAAGAGGGACTGACAAAAGGCCAGGATGTTTAGAGCAGCGAGAAGGAAGCGGAGGTGGCTTGGCCATGTTACTCATTAAAGACCAGGCAGAGGCTAGTGGGCCAATTACCAGAGGGTACCAGTGGAATATTTTGAGGTGGATTAGCTTAAAGGATGTGGATTTTACAAAATTACTGTAGTCACTGTGTAGGGACCAGACTGGAAGGCAGCAATCTAGCAGTCTAGATGCATCTCCATATGAGATGGCCGATTGGAAAAGAGGAGTAAGCACAGTGTTGAAGAATCATGGAAAAGTTGGGTAGTAAAAATCCTAAGGACATATAACCAACTGATCATGGGAAGATAAGGAAGAAGGTAGGTTTCTGGCTGGAGAACTGGGTAGACAATGGTGTTCTTCAGTGACAGTGAGAATTAAAAAGAGGACCATTTGGGGAGAAAAGTGTTGGCTTCTAAGTCTTGAATAAGAATCTCCAAGCATTAAATCTCCTTTAAAGCAATAGGTATTTCTACTTGAGTAAATCATCTGGATGTGGATTCTTGCCATGGTGTTTTGATACACTGGCCTGTCAGCTCTGAAACTTTTACTTTAAATCGGGCTTGTGAAGAAGCTGAAATGAATTTAGGGGCCCTGCCTAAAATAATGAATTCTCCCACCAAATCACTGCTCTATAAAATCTGACACACAGAATGATGCTGGGAAATGCACTTTTCAAAAAGGCCAAAGCCCTAAGGTAGCACTGCCCAAGCAGGTTTATCAACACATAATAATGTTTTCTTGATGGCAGAATAAAATCAAGGGGAGGAAGCCCCACAGTTGATAAACTGTAAATTGTAGTTGCATTTTGTCTATACTTGCCTTCGTAGTTTTGACTTTATTGCCACTGCTACAGGACCAACCTGAGTAATCTGGCAGCACTTTACAATCCTCTCCTTCCAAACATGGATTCATGTGACACCACCATTTCTGAATCACAATGGAAGCTGGAAAACAAAGGCCAAATAATATTTGTGACACTGTTTCTTCCTCCAAAGATGGACAAAATAAAACTCAATACAGAGTGGTGCACTGAGTTCAAAGATTGCTATTAAATTTACTGTTAGTAAATTTAAGGCATCCCATCAGGCATATACTCTACAAAATATTTCTTTTTTATTAAAAAATTTAAAAGCTACAGATGTTGGTGACAACATAGAGAAAAGGGAATGCTTATACACTGTTGGTGTGAAGGCAAATTAGTACAACCTCTGTGGGAAAGAGTATGGAGATTTCTCAAATAACTAAAAATCAAACAACCATTCAATCCAGCAATCGCACCCCCGGCTATCTCCCCAAAGGAAAAGAGACTGTTGTATCAAAAAGACACGTGCACTCACATGTTTATCGCAGCACTAGTAATAAATAGCAAAGTCATGGAATCAACATGTGTCTATCAGTGGAAGACTGGATAAAGAAAATGTGGTATAGATATGCTATCAAATACTACTCAGCCACAGAAGAGAATGAAATCCTGTCTTTCACAGCAACATGGATAGAACCGGAGGTTATTATCTTAAGTGAAATAACCCAGAAACAAAGTCAAAGTCAAAAGTCAGTCATTTTCTCACTTATAAACAAGAGCTGAATAATGTGTACACAGAGACATAGTCATGGAACAACAGATATTGGAGACTTGGAAGGGTGGGAAGGACAAGAAGTTACTTAAGGGGTACAAGGTACACTATTTGGGTGATGGCTACACTAAAAGCCCAGACTTCACCACTATGTACCCTTAAGTTTATACAAATAAAAAATAGATCACTTTTGCAGTGGACTGCCCAATTGTAAAATAGAGCTGATGAGATCTCGGGCTTTGTGGTGGGCTTGCCTGGGTTTGAATCTGACTGTGCCATCCTCTAGATTAGACTAGTTCTCGGACTTCTCTGTCACTTTTTTCATTTGAAAAGTAGATCCTCACCCTAGGATGTTAAGAGGATAAAGTTAATCCATGTGTGAAAATCTTTGCTGACTTTGAGCCAGTCACAATAGTCTTAGAAAATGTCAGCTGTTATTATGGTCATCATCTTCGATTGCAGGTTACAATGGTATTGCAACTGGTTCTTATGTTTGATGGTCTCTGTTAATAGCAAAAACTAAAAGCACTAAAAATTTCCATCATACATGGTGTTCAGCTCTCCATGCCATTCTAGTGAGTGGCCAGCAACCACTTAATTACAAAAAGCCATAGGAAAGTTGGAGGGCATGGCATTCCTTCACCTTTTCCTATGCCTATTGGTCATTTGTATGTCTTCCTTGGAAAAATATCAATTCAGTTCTTTTTCCTACTTTTTAATTAGGGTATTAATTTTTGGCAATTGAGCAGGTGGGTTTCTGTTATATTTTGGATCTTAACTCCTTATCAGAATTGACTTGCAAGTATTTTCTCCTATTCTGTAGGTTGCTTTCTCATTTGATGTAGTCCCAATTGTTTGTTTTTGCTTTTGTTGCCTGTACCTTTGGTGTCATAATCAAAATATCATTGCAAAGACCAATATCAAGGACTTTTTCCCCTATGTTTTCTTCTAGGAGTTTCATAGTTTCATTTCATAGATTACATTTACATCCTTTTCAAGTTAACTTTTCCATATGGTTTAAGTCACAGGTCTAACTTCATTCTTTTACATGGCAATGTCTAATTTTCTTCCCAGCATCCTTTATTAAAGAGACTATTGTTTCCACATTGTGTAGTCTTGTCACCCTGTCAAAGACTAGTTGACTATAAATGCATGGATTTCTGAGTTGTCTATTCTGTTACATGGGTCTATGTGTCTATTTTTATACCAGTGCCATACTGTTTTGATAACTATAGCTTTGTAATATAATTTGAATCAGGGGCTGTGTGCCTCCAACTCTTTTTCTTTTTCAAAATTGCATTAGCTACTTGGGGTCTTTTGTGGTTCTATATGAATTTTAGGACTGCTTTTCTCTCTTTGTGGAAAATTATGTTAGAATTTTGTTAGGGATTGTATCTGTAGATTGCTTTGGAGAGTATAGACATTTTAACAATATTTCTCCAATCCATGAACACAGGATGTTGTTCCATTTCTTTCATTAATGTCTTACAGTTTTTAGTGTACAGATTTTTTTACCTCCTCAGTTAAACTGATTCTTAAGTATTTTATTCTTTTTGATGCTATTATAAAAATAAGATCATTTCCTTAATTTCTTGGATAGTTCATTGTTAGCAAAATACAACTGAGTTTTGGATGTTGATTTTGTATTCTGCAGCTTTACTGAATTTATTAGTACCTGGTATTTAAAGAAGAACTAGGCTGTGCGTGGTGGCTCGTGCCTGTAATCCCAGCACTTTGGGAGGCCGAGGCAGGTAGATCATGAGGTCAGGAGATTGAGACCATCCTGGCTAACAAGGTGAAACCCCATCTCTACTAAAAACACAAGAAAAAAAAAAAAAATTAGCCAGGCGTGGTGGCAGGCGCCTGTAGTCCCAGCTACTTGGGAGGCTGAGGCAGGAGAATGGTGTAAACCTGGGAGGTGGAGCTTGCAGCGAGCCAAGAACACACCACTGCACTCCAGCCTGGGCAACAGAGCGAGACTCTCTTAAAAAAAAAAAAAAAGAAGAAGAACAAGAACTAATGCTCTGCTTTCTCTTCCAAAGAATCGAAGAAGAGAGAACACTTCCAAACTCATTTAACAAGGCCCAGCATTACCTTCATACCAAAGCCAGATTAGGACACTAGAAGAAAAGAAAATTCTAGGCCAATATCCTTGATAAACGTAGATCAAAAATCCTCAACAAAACACCAGCAAACTGAATTGAACAGCACATTAAGAGGATCCTCCACTATGATCAAGTGGGATTTATCCTTGGGCTGCATGAATGATTAAATGTAAGTAAATCAATAAATGTGACACACCACATTAACAGAATGAAGGATAAAAATCATATGGTCATCTCCTGCAGATAAATCATTCGACAAAATTCAACATCCCTTTATGATAAAACTCTTAACAAAGATAATTTTGTACTGAAGGAATATACTTCAACATAATAAAGGCCATATATGACAAGACGTGGGTATCTACGCTCACCATTTTTATTCAATAGAATACCAAAAGTCTTAGAGCAAGCAGGCAAGAAAAAAATATAAAAGGCACTTAAAATTAGGAAGAAGTTAAATTGTCTCTGCAGACAACATGGTCTTATATAAAGGAAGCCCTGAAGACTTTCCTGATAGATTTGACTCAAACTAGGCTGCCTGTGAAGTCAGAAACTCAAGTTCAAACAAAGTTTTACAAATCCTAATAGCTACTTTTTATTGAGGGCCAGGCACCCTGCTAATTTCCTTCCTGTATTTTCTAAATTAAACCTCACTACAAACCTGAGGTTAAAAATTATTTTTCAGGGCAGGGAGGTGAGGGATAAAAGATTACACATTAGGTACAATGTATACTGCTCAGGTGAGGAGTGCATTAATATCTCAAATTACCACTAAAGAACTTACCTATGTAATAGAAGACCACTTGTTCCCCAAAAACTGTTGAAATAAAAAATATTTTTAAAAACATTTTCCTGTACTTCATAGAAATGAAAAAATTGAGGTCCAGGGGCATTAAGTGACTAGAGCAAGGTCACACAGTCTGAAAACAGTCAAACAAGCACTTGAAGAGGGGCAGTCTAATGCTACAGCCCAAGTGATAACACTTATATTCATACCTCCCTCCTTTACGCATCTACTTAGAAACAAATCCTTGTATGGAAGGAGGCAAGCCAGTGCATTCAAACAGTTTCCCAGTCAGACAAACACTACGTGGCATGATGAGAGCACAGGATAATTTCATTATTCATTGAACGGGCCAGACATTGTAGAATCTTCTCCACAAGTGGCCACATTGTCCCTGATTCTGGCCAAATATACTGAGCAGTTACTATCTAGTGATATCCATCAAAACAAATAGTACCTAAGTCAGGTGGATTTGTGATCTCGGGTAACCACTTGCTATTTAAATCAGGCATTGCCAACACCAAGAAAGGAATCTAGCCAAATTGTTTATTTATTGTGCCAGAGACTGCCATGAAACTGGTATGGATGTACATAGCAGGTAAAGCCTAATAAAGTTATATTCTTGGCCAGGAATGATACCTCACACCTGTAATCCTAGCACTTTGGGAGGCCTAGGCAGGCAGATCACTTGAGGTCAAGAGTTTGAGACCAGCCTGGCCAAAGTGGTGAAACCCCGCCTCTACTAAAAATGCAAAAATTCACTGGGCATGGTGGTGTACACCTGTAGTTCCAGTTACTCAGGAGGCTGAGACTGAATGAATCACTTGAGCCTGGGAGGCAGAGGTTGCAGTGAGTCGAGATTGCGCCACTGTACTCCAGCCTGGGTGACACAACAAGACTCTGTCTCAAAAAAAAAAAAAAAAAGTTGTATTTTTTGCAGCCTCAGTTTCCCCTTGCAACTTCATGGAGCTGTGTCACTTTCAAAGCACTTTTACTTACCGTTCCTCTTTTGATTGTCCCAACAACCTTCAGAAGCCAGAAAGGGGAGCCAGATAGTGCCACAAATAAAAACCAGGGCTTCCCTCAGAGTTAGGAAAGGGGTGGAGGGTGGTACTAGAATTTCTTCTTCCTTATCCAGTAGTCTTTCTACTGTATCACAATTTATAATAATATTTTAGATTAGGAAGTACTACACAGAGTTTTACTATACTCATAGTGCTGACCATTCATTCTTGTCTGAGTACCATGGATTGGTTCCAAGTGGATATAAAAATAAATAAGAGATGATCCCCAGACCTCAATTTAAAATACCATCTGCAGGACTAGAAACGTTACATAAATGTTGACAGAGCTTAGTTGTATTTACATAGAATTAGAGCTGAATTTAAAATACTTTGTCTTCAAAACTCTTCCTTAGACTAACTTTCTTCCACTCAGGAGTGAGAACCCATGTACTCTGGAAAGGTATCAGAGCTTCATGAAAGACTCAAAAGCAGTCTTGACAGGTGGCCAGAGGTCCACAACTGAAGACAGGAGCAACAGTGATGGTTCCACCTGGAAGCCAGCAGACGCATGTGGCTGAAGTGAGAGATCGTCAGGGAAGCCCTGGATGCTCAGATTAGGAGGGTGTCTGGGAAGGAACTATTAGGGGCTCTCGAGGAAAATTCAAGATTAGACTTGGGTCTCTCAGCAGCAGAGAGCCAGGGAAGGAGTCTGAGCCAAGTAGTGCAATAAGGTAGAGAAAACTGGGTGCCAGAAGAGTTTGAGAAGAACGAACTCTAAAACAGAAGAGCAACTGAGGTGGGAGTGAAGTGAGAAATTGCGGAATAAATTCCCTGCGGAGAAAGAGAATGAATCAGATAATCTCAGCCTTTCAGCAGAGAAATGCCAGCCAGCACTTACTTACTGAACCCATGGGGACACAAGGTACTTCCGATGCCAAAACCTAGAAAAGGAGCTGGAGGGGGGAATAAAAATGACAGATCCGGATGTATATCACAGAAAAATATGCCACTTCTTAACTACAGAAAAAAAATCAGCATTTACCTAGTGTTTAGGGATTTAAATTAAAAAATTTAAAAAGGAAGCACGAAAGACCAAGACAAAACTCTTATGAGATTATCTACCAGGTTTTTCGTTTTAATTGGAAAATATGGAGTGATGCTTTCTTCTAAAAACAGATTTGCCTCAGACTCCTTAAAATAGCAAGCTGCCCTGAAATGTAAAGGAGTCCTATTTGCAAATATACATTTTCCTGTCTCACAGAATAATACATTGTGAGGTGCCCCTATTCGTCAATGTGTTACCCATGATGGAGTTTCTTTGTGAAAGGCTTTATGGCAAGTGCTCTCTCAGAAATGACGGACGTAAAAGGAAACACCACAATAATCAAAATACGCATTGCAAATTCCGTTATGAGTTAAGGATTGACTAAGAAACTGACAGCAAAGGTAAGAACCCACTGAGGGCTGGACCTGACAGAGAATAAGGTCATTAAACAGCCAGGAAATATAAGCTTCGAGTGCACCTTCAGCCTCACTAGCAGGGACAAAGGACTCAGAAGTAGGATTTTATTAAAGTTACTGGTGAGAACATCTGCCCACTTTACTGAGCCTTGTATCCACAGGAAAATACGTTTGTAGGAGGCATAGATATTTTTTTCCTCTTAAAAAATATCATAATACACTTTAAATGAGAAAGTGTCTTGTCACTTCTATTTTTAAAATAAAATTCTTTTAAAAGCCCCAGGCTTCCTGACTTACGAAAACACATAATACCCCTATCTTCAAGCTGCCAACCTGTAATGAATTTCCAGTTTTATGCAGAAAGAAAAATAAAATAAAAAGACAGTGAAGCCCTCCCTGGTTTTGTGGTAGTGACTGGTATATTCTACAGTGCTGCTGTCAAGGTGAACATTTCATGTGATAATTAGCTGTTTTGCTTCTAGTACATTTTCCTTACTCTCTATTGTATAAAATGAGTTTTATTTTGTATCTCTTGTCCCAAATAAACATCACTTGGTTAAACAGAACACAATTATATATTTATACAGTTACTTAGATAAGCCAGACTTCAAATTATAACCAAGAACATGCTCACTTTTCCTGAGTTGGACTCTTACTTGTTGATTTAGTTTAGCTGTATTTACATGGTGTGATGGTTAATATTATTAAGCGTAAACTTGAGTGGATTAAAGGATGCAAAGTATTGTTCCTGGGTATGCCTGTGAGGTGCTGCCAAAGGAGATTAACATTTGAGTTAGTAGACTAGGAATTAATCTGGGTGGGCACCATCTAATCAGCTGTCAGCACAGCTAGGATAAAAGCAGGAAGAGGAACGTGGAAGGGCTAGACTGGCTAAGTCTTCTGGCCTCCATCTTTCTCCTGTGCTGAATGCTTCGTGCCTTCAAACATTAGACTCTAAGCTCTTCAGCTCTTGGACTTACACCAGTGGTTTCCCAGGGGCTCTGGGCTCTCAGGCCTTCAGCCATAGGTTAAAGGCTGCACTGTTGGCTTCCCTATTTTTGAGGTTTTGGCTTCCTTGCTCCTCAGCTTGCAGACAGCCAATTGTGGGAATTCACCGTGTTACTGTGTGAGTTAAAACTCCTAATAAACTCCCCTTCATATATACATCTATCCTATTAGTCCTGTACCTCGAGAGAACCCTAATACATGTGGTGAAGGATATTCTAAAGCAAAGTGTATGTTTCTACTGCAACTATGAACAGAAAAATTAAGAAAACATCTTCCTAGAATATATGCCTTATAGAATATGCTCCAAGATTGTAACACTTTGTCTTCAGTTATTTCAATCATATTACTATTTTAAGACTCTGTGTTATTTAAAAATTAAGCCATTAACTTTTATATGTCGTGTTAAGAAAAGAAGCCACACCAACTTGACCCAGCTAACAGGCGTAAGAGCAGTAGTTAGAGTACTATTTTTTTCAAGGAATCTTACTTGTTCACACATTCTGCAAACAACACAATATTGTTAGTTCCACAAAGTACACAGAGTACTGAGTCAGTGCATGAGTACACATACACTGATCTTTTGTGATCTAGGCTTGTCCTCTCTACTAAATGCAGACCCACACAAGCATATCCACATATATTGGGGATCCACATATATTGGGACAGTTATTATCTAAGTAACTGTATAAGCATATCCACATATACATATCCTCCCAACTCCCAAAGTGTTTTGGTAAAATCCTCTCTGTCATTCACATGTCTGCACTGAGAAAAATATCTTTTAAGTGGAAGGAGAACATGCCCAATAAAAAAAATCCCAATGAAAACACATTGTAAAGAAAACACATTGTAAAAAATCCCAATGAAAACACATTGTAAAACCTTGTAAGTCAAGGTTTCTCAACCTCAACAGTATTGACATTTGAACCTGGTTATTTATCGTGGCGGTCAATCCTGTGCATTGTAAGATGTAAGGCAGAATTTCTGGCCTCTACATGCTAGACACCAGTAGCACCCTCTCCCAGCCGTCTTGAGACAATGTCAAATATCCCCAAGGGGGCAAAATCGCCCCTGGTTGAGAAACATGGATTTACAGTTTAAAGGCATACTAACTCAAAATGAGAGGTTGTGTTAGTTCATCCTCTCGCAGGATTGTGCTAGATCCTCTAGCAGGTTGTGCTAGACCTGCTCAAAGCTCGGACTTATGAAAATAATTCTAATCCATCATAAACACCATGCCACCTCTATTTTATGTCTTCCTCCCTGCCCCTACTATGGGCGATTCCATGAATCTAAAGTTTTCGCACACCCACTTGTGAGGTTTCTCTCAAACACACACACTGATACGGTTTGGCTGTGCCCCTCACCCAAATCTCATCTTGAATTGTAGCTCATACAAGCCCCATGTTTCATGGGAGGACCTGGTGCAAGGTATCTGAATCATGGGGGTGGGTTTTTTTTCTTCCCCGTGCTGTTCTTGTAATAGTGAATAAATCTCAGAAGATCTGATGGTTTTATAAAGGGCGGTTCCCCTGCACACACTGTCCTGCCTGCTGCCATGTAAGACATGCCATTGTTCCTCCTTCACCTTACACCATGATTGTGAGGCCTCCCCAGCCACGTGGAACTGTGAGTCCATTAAACCTCTTTTGCTTTATAAATTACCCATTCTCGGGTATGTCTTTATTAGCAGTGTGAGAACAGACTAGTACACACACATGCATGCACACACACACAAATCCTGACTGACTGTGAGCTCACCATGAAACCTATGCTGACAAGGTGACCTGTCAAATTTAGGTATCACATTTTTTCTTATCAGGAATCTTACAGTACTTGATAGAAACTTTGTTCGTAACACTTCATACTCTTTCTTATTGGCACACTCTCTTAAAATGCAAATTCCCAGAAGGCAGGAATTAAATCCTAAAATTTGACTTATTCTAAGGCCTCTCATATCAAGGGTTCCGTTTACCTTTCCAGTTTTGTTTTCTACTGTTTCCAAGCCAGACCAAGCTACTTCTAGTTCCCGAGTTAGCCCCACTCACTCTCATACGCTTTGGGCTGCCTCGTTGCCTAACTCCCCCCACCATCAAATCCTTCTACCTACTAAATTCAGACCCATTGCTTCTCAAGGGGCAGCATCCCTGACCACCTCTCTGTTCTCCTTTTGAGTCCTTCATTAATAAAAGTTTGTTTCTCTGAACTAGTAAACTCAGAGTTCCTTGAAACCAGAACCTGAGTCTCCTTCTCATACTTCCATCTGGCATGCAGGACAGGTCAGACACAAAGGTGCCAAATTAAAACGATGAATGAACCAACATATACAACATACATATCCTCCCAACTCCCAAAGTGTTTTGGTAAAATCCTCTCTCTCTGCCATTCACATGTCTGCACTGAGAAAAATATCTTTTAAGTGGAAGGAGAACATGCCCAATAAAAAAAATCCCAATGAAAACACATTGTAAAGACAGACCCTATGTCTCATCACACAGCCCATAAAGCCATGAAAGTTGTCTGCAGTCCAAACAGTAACTCTGCTTCTTAACTAAATGAATTCTGACGTCTTGAAGAAGTGGGCTGGGTGCAGTGGTTCACGCCTGTAATCCCAGCACTTTGGGAGGCTGAGGCAGGCAGATCATGAGGTCAGGAGATCGAGACCATCCTGGCTAACACGGTGAAACCCTGTTTCTACTAAAAATACAAAAAATTAGCCAGGCATGGTGGCACACACCCGTAGTCCCAGCTGCTCGGGAGACTGAGACAGGAGAATTGCTTGAACCCGGGAGGCAGAGTTTGCAGTAAGCAAAGATCATGCCACTGCACTCCAGCCTGGGTGACAAAACGAGACTCTGTCTCAAAAAAAAAAAAGTGATGGGGCATCAAAAAAATTTTTAAATAGCTTTGAAAAGTAACTACTTTCTATTTCGAGCTTTTGTTTTATTAATCTTTTAAACCCAATGTTCAGAAACCATTCGTTTTGACAAAATAAACTTCCTTGTACTACACATTTGTCTCATTTTATCATAAAACCATTCAGCATTATCTCCATAGAGCAGTATTTTGATAAATGTGTGGAAGATAGTTTCCACCGTAAAACAGACCTGTCTATGCCAGCCGAAGATTCAAAAAGAAGAATGATTACCAGCTGAATAGCTGTCTGTTTTAGGACCCAAGTAACCATAGCCTTACAATCAAATAATTCCCTGTCCCATCTCCCAAATCCCCAATGTATATTAAAGACCCACTTCAATAACTCAGGGGAGGTTTCATAAGTTAATGATAACAAAAAAGTTTGGTAGAAGGGGAACAGCTAATTAGTTTCCCTGTTTATATAATATAATCTATGGTTTTACAGAAAAGCAATGAAAACACTAGATAAGTATCTGTCGTGTGGATTAACAGAAATGCAAAAGGATATTCCAATTCCTATGTCAGCATTAATTAGTGCCCCATGACAACATTTTCTTGCCTTTGTTTTAATTTAAATGTAAATTCAGGTGAATTTTATATTTTAGATCCTTTCTATTCTTATTGACAAATAAGATAAGAGGAACATATCAGCAGAGGATAGGTCTTCTCCACATGCCAATTAAGGGCATGATACTGCATAATTATTATGGGATAAAGATTAAGCAGGCAAAGCTAAAAAGCCCTAATGGAAACATACTCAGATAAGGAAGAGATCAAAGAGAGATGAAATCAGACATACATCCCAACCAAAGCTTAAACTGCCTGCACTTCTCAGTGACTTTGATCCAATAAACATTTATTGAACACCGACTGTTTGCCAGACAATGTTAGGTATAGGAGACACAAGCTGAAAGACCTAGTCTCACCTTTCAGGGTGTTGGTACTTTCTGACCACAAATGTTACACACAAGTTACGTGTTTACATCACGCATAACCTGCACTGTCCACTGTGAAGCTTTGAGCCACAAGTCCCTATTAAATCTAAATTTACACTAGCCACATTTCAAATGCTCCATAGCCATGGGTGGCTAATGGCTACTAGCCACATTGGACATATACATCATCACATATAGATATAGATATCCATCTACACAGGTTATCTCCGTAAATGTATACAGAGGGAACATGTGCATCATCACAGAGAGTTCTAGTAGACAGCATATACAACATATGCTGCATAGACTCTGCTCAGATGCTCCATGATTGGTCCATATCACACTTCCTATGACACTAGGGAAACCATTTAGTTAACCTGCGAGTCTGTTTTGCCATAAACACAACCAAAATGTCCATCAATAAAGGAATAGTGACCAGGTGTAATGGTTCACAACTGTAATCCCAACACTTTGGGAGGCCGAGGTAGGAGGATTGCTTGAGCCCAAGAGTTCAAGGCAGCAGTGAGTTATGATCATGCCACTGCACTCCAACCTAGATGACAGAGCAAGACCCTATTAATTTTTAAAAAGGAAGAAGAATGGCTAAATAATTATGGCCTATCCATACATGGAATGCTATGGAGCAATTGAAAACACCCAGTTAGATCAATAGGTACCAGCACACAAAGATTTCTGCAACCTAATACTGATAGGAATAATGCAGGATGAGTGAAATATCCAATGTGATAGCATTTGTGTAAAACACACACTCATACTGAAATCTACCACTGTTTCCTACAAACCTAGCTCCAAATACACAAATATACAGAAATATATTGACCAAACACATAAATGTAGTTACTTCTAGGGTGGTGGCCAAAGGGGATTTGCCCATACATAAAATTTAAAACAAGATAGTCTGGGGTAAGGTATTCATATTTTCTTTATTAAGATAAAGATACTAATAGTCATCACCACCCTATCAGTACTTTTTAAGTGCTTTGAATATTGTAAACATTATTCTGAGTTAGACAGAATATAAGAAGAGTTCGTTAGAAGACATTTAAGGCCTACAGAGGCAAGCAAACACATTGCCTCTAGAGAACAATCTGTGATTAGCAAAGTCCGTTCTCCACTGTACTAAAACTTCTTCATGGGCCAGCCAATGGGGAAAGATGAAAGTAAGAGACCATGTCTCTGTCCACAAACTGTTTACATACTAACTGGAAGGCATACGTTTTTACAATAACATGGGCTAAATGTCATGAACTGGAAATCCAAGTTGATGCAAGAACTTACACGAGATTTGAAAGGAGAATAAGAAGAATTAAGCAGACCAGGTGTGTTTTATGGGGAGGAGGGCAATGATTCAGGCAAGGGATGCAAATTAGTAATGTGCAGAAATGAAAAGAAATGGGAAGAACTCTGGATTACCTAGGGTAGAGTACTTGAAAGAGAACTGAGACACAGATCTTGCAGGGCTCTGCAAGCCATGGTAAAGAACTTGGAGTTTATCTTAAAGACAGTGGGAAGACACTAAAGTGTGGTCTTCAGTGTGGGAGTGACATAATTCATTCTGTTTGTGTAGATCATTCTGGCTACAGGACTGAAAGTGGAAGCAGAGATGTGGCACACTCAGCAAGATCTAAGGGTGACCCCTAGACTGTGGAGGTAGCAGTGGGGATGGAGAAAAGTGGGCTGATTTGAGAGACAGCCAGGAGAAAGAATGGTTGTGATTTGGATTCAATTAATAGAGATGATAAATATATTAGACTTCCCCAGCTGGAGGTGTAGAAACTCCGTGTATTTCTTAAAAGAAATTTTAAAATGCCATTTTTTTTTAATGTTAAAGATCTTCATCTTTTTTTATAGGTTCACAATCCTTTATCAATAATCCCCAAATCCAAAAAGCTCTGGAAATTGAAAGGTTTTCTGTAAGATGACAGCAAACCAGACTTGAATTAACAAGTTCTTTATCCAACCTTATCCCATCCTGCATGAATATTTGCACATTTCACTGTAGATATAGTAATATTTCTATGATTATGGGGGGCAAGTGGAGAGTACATTAGGTCTGTAAGGTAATAGATGGTATATGTGCTATGTTACCCACAAGAAATATGAGCAAATTCTGAATTCAGCAACACATTTGGCCCCCAAAGTTTCTGATAAAAAACTGTAGGTGGAAATTTTCCACTTTCCTGCTTTAAAGGTGGCTGAGATGGTGCTGATACATATATACCACTGTAACCACACAGCCCATATAGTTGTGTATGTCTATGTGTGTGTTTGGTAGGGGGAATGGGATGCAGGTAAATCAGCCGTTCTTGTTCACTGTGCAATATGATCTGGAGTTAAGAATGTGTGTGTGTTTTAACTGCTGACCTTCAGACATGCATCAAATGAGACTGGAAATGTTCATTTTCAGGGAGGTTTGTGACACTGCAGAGCAACTGATACAGACTAACCCCATGTATCTGTTCCCCTGGGGACTGACACTTGTTTCTAACACAGCGTCTGCTGGAAGAAGCCAGGGGTATCAAAAGAAATCAATCCCAGGCTTCCATCTACAACCATCGGCACAGCACTGTGCTAGGGGATTTGGAGATTACAAATGAATGATACATGATTCCAAACTATTCCCAGGGAAGCTGTTCCAAAGAGAATGTCCTATAAATGTCTGTTAAAATGATAAACTAGAAATAAAAGAGAGGATACTAATCTATGACACCAAGCATGAAGTGAGAAAGTCATGCTGCTAATTTTGAGTACAGAGTATAAGAGGAGGGAGAACAGGGCATCTGTGGAAACAATTGCTTTGGTGAGTGAGATTTGGAGACAGGTGGGCAAAAGGAATTGACGCACGTCTTCCCAATTGCCGTGTAATACAACTCCCCATTGGTACCCCTTGAGGGACATTATTGAAGACTTACCTTACCATCAAGACATTTTTGGAGTTGTATTTATGTTCACTTTGGATTGACACTGATCTCAAAGCAACCCTAGGTTTCTTTGGGTTGCAAAGGCAGCAAAGTAGGGAAATTCCTGGTGGGTTTTGACCTTTTTGAAATATCAGAGACACTGACCAGAGAGGTCTTACCTTCAACGCAAGAAGGTTGAGCCCGAGTTGTGCCGGCCACCTGTCCCGGGAAGCAAGAGCACTTGACTGTTTGTGACCGCTCTTCTATGCGGTTTTTATTGCAGCACCTGTGCACAGCGACCACCTCACATGTACCCTGCTTGATTTGGTGGTGACCTAGTAGGTAATGGGGGGAGAAAAACAAACCCAGTGCTGTTAGAAGGAAATGACACCACCAAAACCAGAACGATGCTATGATGACATTTTCCAACTTCCTGTGCTATGCTTATGAGTCTTTATAACATTTTATTTTGATAACATGTCATTTCAAATTTATATAAAGGTGGTGAGAAGAATGCAGAAAGCTTCTGTGAACCTGTGGTAGGCAGAAATTAGGCCTCCAGGATCATCAACCCCTGGGGTCACACTCATGGTTATGTCATGTTAATTACATGACAAAGGAGATTTTGCAGATGTGACTGAGATTGATTTTTTGTTTTTTTGAGAGGGAGTCTCAGTCTGTCACTGAGATTGGAGTGCAGTGGCGTGATCTCAGCTCATTGCAACCTCCACCTCCTGGGTTCAAGCGATTTTCCTGCCTCAGCCTCCCGGGTAGCTGGGATTACAGGTGTGTGCCACCATGCCCGGCTAATTTTTGTATTTTTAGTAGAGACAGGGTTTCACAATGTTGGCCAGGCTGGTCTCAAACTCCTGACCTCAAGTGATCTGCCTGCCTTAGCCTCCCAAAGTGCTGGGATTACAGGCGTGAGCCACCATGACTGGCCAACTGGTTGATTTTAAGAGAGGGAGCGTAGCCTGGATTATCCAGATCGGGCCATTCAGGGCTCAAATGAGCCCTGAAAAACAGACAGATGAAGAGCTCCAGGTGCCATTGCTGGCTTGAAGATGGAGGGGCCACATGACAAGGAAATGGAGATCTCAGTCCTACAACCTCAAGAAATGCCAATAACCAGAGTGAGCCTGGATGTTGATTCTTCCCCAGAGCCTCCCCATAAAGGAATGCAGCCTGCTCATAACTTGAATTTAACCAGATGGTGAGATGCTGGGCAGAGATTCCAGCCAGGCAGTGCTAGACTTCTGACTTGCAGAAACGTGGTGCTAAATGTGTGGTACTTTGTTATTAGTTGGCAATTGCTGCTGTAACAGACTTCACCCAGGTTCACCAGCTAATATGTGGCCCCATTTGCTTTATCATTCACTCTCTCATGGTTTTCTAAGCCATTTGAGAGTAAATTTCAGACATGATGACCCTTTACCCCTAACTACTTCACTGTGTATTTTCTAAAATCAAAGACATAAGGTTACATAATGATTAAAGATAGAAAATTTGACATGACATAATGCTACTATGTAATGTACAATCTATATTCAAATTTTGCCAATATCCCAATAATGCCTTTTATAGCTATTTTCCCCCTGCTCAGAATCCAATCAAGGTGCATGCATTGCACTCAATTGTCACATTTCATTAGCCTGCTTTATTCAGAAACTCCTCCTCAGTCTTTCTTTCTTGACCTTGACATTTTTCAAGAGTTACATGCCAATTATTTTGCAGAATGTCTCTCAGTTTGGATTTGTGTGATGCTTCCTCTTGATTAGATTCAAGCAATGCATCTTTAGCAGATTGTCCCAGAAGTGATTCTTTATTCTTAGTGCATTATATCAGGAAACACCTAATGTCCTTTCATCCCATTATCAGTGCTATTACCTTTAATTAAATGGTTAGGATGGTATCTGTCAGGCTTCTCCGTTGTAAAGGTATTATTTTTCCCTTTATGTTAGTAAGCATTTTGAGGGAGATATATTAGTGAGACTATGAATATATCCCATTCTTTATCAAACTTTCACCTACTAGTTTTAGTATCCATTGATGATTTCCACCTGAATCAATTATCAATATGATAGTTGTAAGACTGATTCTATGTTAATGTTCAAATCATCCCAGATCTGGGCAGCAGGAGACCCTTCCAATTGTCCCAGATCTAGGCAGGAGGAGCTGTGTCATATTCTCATATTCTCTGAGAACTTACTAACCTTCTGACCCTCAAGAAGTTCCAGACTTACCTGGTATTTTCCCTGCCCCCATAATTTCTTCAAGAATTCTTGATTACTTTTCATGGGGCATCAGACTTAGAAACCTGAATCTCAATGTGTAGGTTTACTCATCACAATTAGGGAGTGACTCAGGCCCTTTCAGCAAATAGGTCAAGGAAGTATGTGTGCAGGTACAGCATAAGTACATACTGACATCTCCGATTCCAATCTAGCACCACAGTTTCTTGCTACGCTCCCATCACCAACCACCTGAATTCCATCATCCTATGATAAACAAAGTAGTTTCTGTATTGCACATGTACTTAAGGGTAATTTACATTGGAATCCATTTATCAGTTAGGAGTCTTTTGTTTGTTAGAACAACAGAAACTGATTTGAGCTAAGGTAATGCAAAGAGACTTTACTGGAAGATCAGGAGTTTGTAGAATGAAGAGTGTAGCTAACCATAAGTGGAACTACTCTCATGGCTCAACCTGAGTGAGTAATTCCACTCAATCTGTCATGCTGCTCCACACGTCAGTTCTAGGAAAGGGTGCATCTGACTGGCCTGACTTAGGTCACATGTCAACTGTGGCAGCCACCCTCTAAGATGCTCCCTTGTCATCCCCACCACCAAGTATTCACAGGTTTGTGCAGTCCCTTCCCACATGGTACCAGGGTTGGTCTGAGCAAAAGCATGCAGCAGATGTGCTGGTTTGTCCAAAATTAGGTGGCTGTCATCTCCAGGCCCTCAGATCACTCACTCTGGGGAAACCCTGGCATGAGCAGCCCTACAGACAGGCCTAGGTGGTAAGAAACGGAAGTATCCTGACAACAGCCATGTCAGTAAACTTGCAAACAGACTCCTTGCGTGGGCCCCTCTCACATTAAACCAGAGTTACTCGGTCTATGTGACAACAGTATACCACAGCAGAAGTGATGGTTTGCCATGTACACGATTAGGTGATAAGACAATGGCACGCTCACTCACGTATTCATCTGTTCTGGGGAAACCATGTTGTGAGCAGCCCTAGTTAGAGGCCCACATAGCCAGGAACTACAGTCTACTGCCATTGGTCACGTGGGTAAGTGTGGAAGTGGATCCTACAGCCCAGCCAACAGCATAACTACACCCTCATGGGAAATCCTGAGCCAGAACCACCCAGCTAAGCCACTCCCAGATTCCTGATGCTCAGAAGCTGTGTGTGAGATAATGTCTGTTGATTGTTTCAGGTTTTCAAGATTTGGGGTAATTTGTTACACAGCAGTAGATAACTAAAACACCTACTCTGGCTATACCAGGCTGGAGAGACTTACCTTTGCTCTGATAAAAATAACATAAACAAGATTGTAGAGGTTCTGTTCAGAAATTATTAAGGAAAGACAACTTTTTCAAGTACCCTCAAGTGTGCTCATGATTTTCAGATACATCCATTTACATGGAAATTATGTGAATTGTAAGCAATTTCATCTACTCATTAAAAGAGGTCTCCCCGAGGATTCCCACCAGTTAATGCTTTGCTTAGTTTCTGTTGATGCACGTGTTTCAAAATAAAACCAATTTCAAAATATTCCATGATTCAGACTTTTTATCCATAAAGACAGGCTTTCCAAACAACCTTTATATTATTCTGAATGTTTTCTGGACTAACCTTGTCACGCCATCTTCAATGTTGATGGCAGGAAAATTCAATTACTGGTGAGAACAAATGCTAAGGCAGACAGAACCAGTACCCAGAGAATCAAACTACCAACAAGAGAGAAAGTTTTCAATCTACTACTTAAGAAAGCATGAATATGGAGAAGTGATTAAAATGATAAACCTAATTAAGTGTTCATAACAAGAGCATTGATTTCCCATAGGTAGTTGTATACAACTGTAAAATTAAATAAATAGTAATTATAATGTCAGTAAAATACTATGAAACTTTAGCACTGAGTGAGCAGAAAAGTAAGGGCTGGGAAATGTTGGAGGGGAGATCCTGTCTTTGGTTCCAATTGCAAATCAGCAACTTTCAGTCAAACATTCCCTGGCAGCTAATGACTAGCTATGAGCAGGGGCCAGGAGGAGTCATTCACAGTTATCTCTCAGGAAATGTCCTCCCATTGGTCACTGTCTCAGTCTGCTTGGGCTGTCATAACAAAATACCATAGACTTGGTGGCTTAAACAACAGAAATGTATTTTCTCACAGTTCTGGAGACTGGGAGTCTAAACTTAAGATGTCAGCCTGTACAGTTAGTTCTTGGTGAGAGCTCTCTTCCTGGCTTGCAGACAGTCACCTTCTTGCTGTGTCCTCACATGGAGAACAGAACAAGCTCTGGTGTCTCTTCCTCTTTTTATAAGGACACCAGTCCTGTCAGATTAAGGCCATGCCCTTAAATGACCTCATTTACTCTTTATTACCACCTCACAGGTCCTCTCTCCAAATATAATCACATTTGGAGTTAGGACTTCAGCATATGAATGTTGAAAGGATACAGACATTCAGTCCATAACAAACCATCATGCCTTGGTTAGATTACTAAATGACCCTTGAGTCTGTAATGAAAGCAGCTATAAACGCCACTAAGAAAATGAAAAATATATGTGTCAGTAACTTCTTGGAGCAGTCAAGAAACGATCTGGACGTTCAGTAATGCTATGATTTACTTAGAACTCTGTTGCTACATAACCATCCACAAGTACAAATGGATTATTTTCTCTTCAAACTTAGGACTGGGCCACACTGCCCTGAATTATCAGCTCGCCTGAACCAGAATTTTAATTATTTATACAGCACCAACTATTGTACTTCACTGATTTTAAAATACATTTTTTTCACCTTTTAACACATCAGGAGGTGACATAACTAGTAGCACCTTATAATGATAATTGGCACTGCTTTTCCTTCTTAGGAATACACACAAAAGTGGTATATCTCACAACTGATGGCATCTTAGATTTGATAAAATACAGGTTTTAGGTACTGTTTGAATTTTTTTTCAAACAAATATCATCCTGCGCAATCTTATAAAAATGCTATGGGGTAGGTATTATTTTGTACTCTGATTTTATCTTTAAGAAAATGTACAGAAATTAACTAATTCACCTAGGACCTCATAACTAGAGATTAAGAAGAGGTGAGACTCAAACCCAAAGATGGAGGAAAGGTTCCCCCCTTGCTTTATAGCTTGTATTTTACCAGGTAGAGCCAAAAATGGCATCTCTACCTCAGCAAGTCATGGGACATAGCTCAGTTTCCCACTAACAACATCTTTTTCTGTTTGATGACAGTGTTTGTGTGGTTCCATACAGTCTTTTTAGGAATTTGTGTATTGGTGACAGTGGACAATTGATGTGGTTTGACTGTGTCCCCACCCAAATCTCATCTTGAATTGAAGCTCCCACGTGTCATGGGAGAGACCTGATGGGAGGTAACTGACTCATGGGTGTATGTCTTTCCCATGCTGTTCTTGTGATAGTGAAAAAGTCTCATGAGATCTGATAGTTTGATAAAGGGGAGTTCCCCTGCACACACTCTCTTGCCTGCTGCTTGTAAGACATGACTTTTCTCCTCCTTTGCCTTCTGACATGATGGTGAGTCCTCCCCAGCCTTGTGGAACTGTGAGTCCATTAAGCCTCTTTTCCTTTATAAATTACCCAGTTTGGGGTATGTCTTTATTAGCAGCATGAGAATGAACTAATACAACTATGATCTTTGAATAAGGATATATTTTTGTTTCTTTGTAATTTCCTGGCACAGGAGGTAGGTACTCAGCAACAGGTACTTAAAGTTGCTCAAAGCCTGACGGCAGAAATAAGGATCCAGTGTGAATGGCACATAGAAATTGTTCCTTATAATTGTTTGAGCAGCTCATGTACAACACTGTATTAGTTAAGGGTCTCCAGAGAAACAGGACCAATTGAATGTACACATAGAGAAAAAGAGAAGTATTTTAAGGAATTGTCCCATGCAATTATGGTAGTAGGCAAGTCCTAAGATCTGCAGTCTGCAAGATGGAAACTCAGGAGAGCCATTTGTCTAGTTTCAGTCCAAGTCCGAAGGCCTGAGAACCAGGAGAGCCAATGGTGTTTTTCCCATCTGAAGGTCAGCAGTCTTAAGACCCAGCAAAAGCCGATGTTTCAGTTCAAGTCTGAAGGCAGGAAAAGACTTATCTCCCAGTTCAAAGGCAGTCAGGCAGGAAGAATTCTCTCTTACTCAGGGGTAGAGCAGCCTTTTTATTCTATTCAGGTCCTCAGCAGATTGGATGAGGCCCACCCACATTTGAAAGGGCCATCTGTTTTACTCAATCCACTGATTCAAATGTTAATCTCAGCCAGAAACATCCTCCCAGATACACTAGGAATAATTTTTACCAAGTATCTGGGTACCTCATGGCCCAGTCAAGATAACACAGAAAAGTAACCATCACAGATATCTTATAACTATGTATGACATATAGTATTATAGGATGGGAGAAAAATGAAAGCTGAAACAGACAAGAAACTAGCAGCTTTTGTTATAAACTTAATTCTCCTAAAAGGTATGGGGGTATGCCTTGTTCAATAAGCCTGGTACCAGAGAGTGGCCACTTCAAGTAAATTCACTTAAAACAAAGACGAATTTTTCCTCTTAAACAGCAGGGGAACATAATGGTGGGACGATCCATCTTGAAAACTGAAGCTAAATATTGAGAACATAACATGAGGCCCATGCAATAAGTGAGAAGTTGCAGATGAAACTTCTCATATGGAGTTTACTTTAAAGTTTTGAAGTGTGAATTGGAGGAGGCAAGACTGCGCTATCCAGAAATGGGGCTGCTCCTAGGAGGGAAACTGGACAAAGCAAAAAACAAAACACTGTCCCCTTCATGCTGTCTGTTAATCCTTTCAGTGGCTAAGCTACTTCCCTTCTGGCTTTGTCTGGGTGGGCAGATGTGGGGTAGATGGGTAGGTGCTTATTTCTATTTATTTCACCAACTCTTACGTACAGCACACTATGTGCCAGAGACTGTTCTTGGTGCTCTTTGAGACACATTTTTTAAGTGGGGAAACTTGAAACTGTTACTCGATTCCTTTCCACACTTCTGAAATTGCAATCGGGTTGCATATTTTCTGTTCAAAAAAGAAGACTTAAAATACTGGCAGGGCTGTAACATGTGAAATGCCTGTTTCCTCATTCACCAGAATAGTTGATGTAGACACCATTAAAAGTGTTATGATCAATCCTTACAACAAAAATTGATTGCCTCAGGATTGCTATAGAGGATGGATTAACTTTATCTGAAGAGTAAATAGTTTAAATACATATCATTTTTTTCTTATTAAATATACTTTTAAGAAAAGTTTCAAACAATAGAAAAAATACCTATTTGTCCCAGTGCAGACAGGGCTTTGCTATCGTGAAAAGGATAAAATACAAAACCACATCGTCAATAGAAGTTCTTCAGCTGAAACTACTTGAAAGTTAACAGAGACACGCAAAGCATCAGATTAGGGAGACTTTCTTTATGCTATTATTTCCCTTGCATCCTTCTCCTTTTGTTCAAATTCTTTTTCCCCTTCCTCCTCCTGCCCAGCACTAGAAAATACACCCTCAAAGAGAAGTCTCACACTCCACTGATCTTCTTAGAAGGCATTTGTTTGATTTGAGTGTGATTTTCTGTATGGCATTTTCAGCCTATCTCTCCATGGGAGCAGAACAGAGGAAAGAGAAGGCTAAATACAAGATTTCATGAAATGGAAGCAGAAAATGAGGCCACAGATAGTTGCTTCCCTTGGCAAACATGCCCAGTATTCCTAGTTGCAGTTCACTTGTAATTCTCAACTTTCTTCTCCCATCCCTATCCCAACTTGGCTCTTAATCAATAAGGAAGACATTGCAGTGTAGAAGATGATAGTAGCCATCTGATGGACAAACTTGGTAGTTTAGTGAAGACAAATATCCACTGAGCTCTCACTATGTGCCAGGGCCTCTGCCAGGTGTTGAGGATAGGACAGTAAAAAAGAGAGACACCTGTGGTCTCAACAAGTAGAGATGCCAAATGGAATTACCTGACTGTTCTCCTAAGATGGAAGTGGATTTATCTTTACCTGCTGGTAACAAAAGACAGGGTATTGAATTTAGGAGCTGGAATACTAGCTTCCAGACTTAGGTAATTTAAGTCTCTCAATCTTGTACTTCGCATATGTAAGTAGTATATGACAATTATGAAGTTTAAATAAAGTGCTTAATGAACACAGTGAACTACTTGAAATGCTGTAAATACTGAATAAATGCCTTTTGGCTTCTATTACATATTTATTCAGTAACGATTTGCTAAAAATTTACTCTTTGACAAGCACATGCTAATATAACACTGAACAAAATGAGCAAAAAAATCATCTTCCTCGAAGATCTTTCATATTTTAGTGATAGAAAAATCACAAAGCAAGAAAGGTGCAATTTAAAACAGGAAGAGCCTAAGAAACTAACATTTGAGTACTTAGTGAGACATTAAAGCTGTTGAAAAGAAAAAAAGCCTTGCAAAATCTGAGGGGAAATGCCCTTGTGACTAGAGCTGTGTCAGAGAAGGGACAATAGAGAGATGATGCCAGAAAGATAATGAAAGGTGTGTGGATGATTACATGGGCCCCATGGATCACTATAGAGGCTTGGGCTTTTACTCAAAGTGGGGTGAGAAGTCACTGGATATTTTGAGCTTACAATGACTTAATGTGACATGTATTTTAAAAGAATCTACTGTGATCAGAGCAGATTAAAGAAGGGCAAGGATGGAAGCAGCAGAGACAGTAATCCCTGGAAAGCTGGTGGTGGCTTGGACCAATGTGGTAGCAGTGGAGGTAGGAAGAAGAGGTTGGATTCTGGAAGTAGAGGCTTCTAGATGTGGAGATTCTAGATGTTAAGAGGCTAACTCCAAAGTTTCGGGTTTGAACAAGAAGAACGGGGTCATCCCCTAAATAAACCAAAGACTAGGAGCTTGGTTGTTAAATTTAATATTTTAATTAGACACCTAACTGAGAGAAGTCCAGACATTTAAGTCTGGAGTTCAAGAGAGAAGTCTAACTTTAGGAAAGACATTTGCTCATTATTGGCATATGTATCTAGTACTTAAACCCATGAGACTAGATAAAATCCGAGAGAAAAAAACTATAGCTAGAGGATAAAGAAAAAGATTACCTCTATGTCAAGAGGCTGGGAAAGCCATTGGTGGCCTTAATTTAGAAAAAAGAAAAAAAAGTGGCAGAAGAATGGAGGTAAATCTTGATTAGAATGGGTTTGAGAGAGAGCAGAATTGAGAAATTGTAGACAGCAACTATAGTGACTATTTGAGAAATGGTGTTATCAAGGGAAGGAGAGAAATGAGAATGTCACCAATAAGATGTACAGATGTTAGCCAACATTTTTAAGATGTGGGAAATTACAGCATGTGTGTATGCTATGGGGGAAAATCTCATAGAGATGTCTGAATAGGTAGAAGGAAATGGGTAGAGCATCAAAGGAAAGGCTTTATAGGAGCATAGATGGCTCATTTATAGTCTTCCTCTCCCCAGTTTTTGATACATTACACTTGCAGTGGATGGTCTATTTGCAGGGTATGGTTTTTGCTATGTACTTTTTAAATTCATCAAAATAAAGTATGCCTTGCCCACATAAAACCAGTCCCCACTCAACACCAGGTGCTGTCCTGTTAAGTCTGTCTATCTCTCAGTGACTACCTAAAATGTCCTATGATACAAATATTACAAAAGATGAAGAATCTCATAAAGTCAATAAAAGTGACGTTGGGGCCAGGCACAGTGACTCACGCCTGTAATCCCAGCACTGTGGGAGCCTAAGGCAGGCAGATCACTTGAGGCCAAGGATTCAAGACAAGCCTGGCCAGCATGGCAAAACCCGTCCCTACTAAAAATACGAAAATTAGCCGGGTGTGGTGGCACATGCCTGAAATCCCAGCTACTCAGGTGGCTAAGGCATAAGAATCACTTCAACCCAGGAGGTGGAGGTTGCAGGGAGCCAAGATCGTGCCACTGCACTCCTGCCTGGACAACAGAGCGAGACTTCTTTTTTTCCTTTTTCTTTTTGAGACAGTGATGTTTGAGAGCTGCTTGAACACCATTCATAGCTATTAACTGAGAATTTGGCAGATTCAGGTCAACAATTGAAGATGAGAAAGTCAACTGCTGAAATATTCAAAAGATAGTGATTTAAGTAGCAAAGGGCTAAAGACAGACCTTTAGGAAAACTGGTGAAGCTCTTGAATGCTTTTGTGAACATCTATGATCATGTGGCAAAAGGTAATTGTAAAATGGAGGATGATATTTTAAACTGTATTACATTCTTTCCCCTGAAAAGCCATGTAGCAAAATCCAGTCTAAGAATTGTATCCCAGCTCTCTTTCCCTTTTCCACTCAGAGCCTTCTTCCTACACCCAAAAGAAATAATATGTTCCCTACCTTTAATATATTCCAAGGAAAATGTTTCATCTGCTTGGAACACTCTGTCTTTGTGAGATTAACTATTATTGTTTGATTCTAATAGATATTACAAGAAAAGTTATTCAATGGGTCAAAAATTAACACAAAAAAAATTATATTCTAACCAACATTCCTCTGTTGCTTACCTTACTTTTTAAGATATCTAAAAACCTCCCAAGCTCATCACTTCTAATAAGTCTTAAAATTTTTATTCCCTTACTACTCAAAACAATACCTTTTCTCAGCACTTTCCTTTTGTCAGTTTTCTTAACCAGAAGTCTCTCTGTTGACCATTTTTTTTGCTAATAATACCATAGATTTGAAGGTTCATAATATCTCAAGATGATAAACACCATGGAATAAATGCTCTGAGCGGATCTCATCATTAGGTAAACCTTGGTCTTTAGCACGTATGACACAGACTTCACACACACACACACAAGTATGCATACACATGAACTACAAATAGCTCCCTTTTTATAAGAGTTGATTTAAATAAATAACGTATACTTTCAAATGTTATACTGAGATACAACTTACTTCGTAGTGAACCTAATCCACTTACATTTTGTAAATATTCCATCAAACTATGTTATGAACGGCACTGAATTTGCCCCCTACAAATTCGTATGTTGAAACCCTAGCCCTCAGTAGGACTGTATTTGGAGATAGAGCTTTAGGGAGCTAACTAAGGTTAAATAAGGTCATAAAGGTGGGGTCCTAATCTGATAGCATAGGTGTCCTCAGGGGAAGAGACATCAGAGAGCTCTTTCTTCCCCATGCCCACACAGAGGAAGAGGCTATGTGAAAACATAGCAAAAAGACAACTATCTGCAAGCTGGGAAGAGAGCCCCACCAAAAACTGAATTGCCAGAGGTCCAAGATCAACAGCTTCTTGAAGCTGTCAGACTTCTAGCCTCTAGAACTATAATAAAATAAATTTATTTTGTTTAAGCTGTCTAGACTGTGATATTTATGGAAGCCCCCACTAATACACTGTCACTTAGTAATTATAACTTCATAGGCTGAAAAAAGGTGAAATGCTTCCTATTAGGGAGTATCACACTGGAAAAATAGTTGAGCAAAACACATCACTCATGTTTCTGAAAAGTCTCTATGTGCTTATATATATAGTAAATTGGCTTTTTAGCCCAATTCATTGTAGATCACTGGGAAATATCAATAAGATATGAACTTTGTTTAAACCAAGTCTGCCTCAGTTTGTATCAACATAGATTATTACAATAGCAAGTTGTTTTAGAGAATGGTCTTATTCTTGAAAAATAGATGTGGTTTGTCACTTACTTTCAAAACATTCAGAAAAAAAAGCTAGATAGGCAGATATGTAATTAGTAGTTTTAATATGGTAGAATGTAAACAAGCGGCAAATCTAGTAAGGAATATAAAGATGTTCATTGTACTTTGAATGTTTTCTTTAAATTTGAGAAATTTCCAAATAAGGAGTTGGTGGAGAAAAGTTAACATTACAAAATATAGCTGGAAGCCATTATCAAAGTAAAGCCCCCAGGCTCTTCTGTTTAAATAGCTGCTCTGACATCTCTCTACTTCTGCAAGATTTTCCACAAGTGGTTTCACTTCTCTTTGCCTTGGTTTCCATAGCTGCAAAATAATAAACTCTTAGAGGTCTGATGTGAGGGTAAAGACTAATATAGATAATATGCTGAAATGGCACCTGGTATGTAGCAAGTGCACAATAAATAGAAATAGTAATAAAATTAGTAATAAAAATATGACAACTATTATTATAAGCTATTTAAACTACTAAACTGGTAAGATCTGGAAATAAATATAAAAAGAATTTGATTCAATTAGTTGCTGTTGTTTATACTTCTCAGAATAAAGAAATAGTAAATGCCTTCTAGGAGAAAAAAAAAAAAATCAGTATTACAATGGCCCCCTTACCCAACTGCTGTTCATTGAATTTAAGATTTGAGATAGCTGGCAATCTTTAATTTCTTCCCCACCTGGTGCATTACTTCCTTTATTTCCCTCCAAGGTATTCAGCCAATGAATTAAACCCTCAGCTCTCTCACCAGAAGCCAACCCATGCCAAATTTAGGGTATCTCCAATGATATGAGTCATGACTCTCATCCCTGTTGCAGTGGACTGTACTGGGCACTCCAGTTCCTGTTTGTCTGGCTCTGGTTTTACCATTGCCTAGTGCTTGTAAAGGTTTCAAACTCAGCTGGGTCACTAGAGGAGAGGAAATCAAATGAAGTGGTTTCCCCATGCTCAGTCCATCACTGTGAGTACCTTGCTTCTGAGAGAACATAGTTGCAAAGACACAGAAAAGACTGCAAAAACCTCTCCATTTGGAGGCAGTTGACAAGCATGGCACTGACACTGCCCTTCACGGGCATCCTCCCTCTACCCTAATCATCCCCCTTCCTCAGCATCCCTGCAAAAGCAGGGTGACAGCCAAGTGTGTGGTTAACCAAAAGACAAAGAAGCCAGAAGGAGCAGTGAAATTGCTTGTGTTCAGTTTCAAAGAACTGTTTAAAAAACTACTTATATCATACTTAGAATAAAGCCAAATGGAGAGTTAGAAGATAAAAATAAACAGAAGGACTTGTTTTAGTCCTTATAAGTCCTTTTCAATATGTGCATTTGTGATTTCAACAACATTTCATCTGCAGTTGGATAGATTTCTTATTTGTTCTTCTACTAAATTTGTATGCAGGACCATCTCAGTGAATAAAAATAAATAAATCTCTGTATGTATAATATAGAAATTGGTGATACGTTTCCATTTGTACATTTTAAATATAAAAAGTATATTTGTATTGTTAACATTTTCCCTTAGGAAATTTTGTTCTATTTTAGCCCTAAGTAAAATAGGCTCCAGCAATAAGCTGCATAATTTTTTTTATCATAATCTAAACAATATTTTAGGTGTGCCGGGCGCGGTGGCTCAAGCCTGTAATCCCAGCACTTTGGGAGGCCGAGACGGGCGGATCACGAGGTCAGGAGATCGAGACCATCCTGGCTAACACAGTGAAACCCCGTCTCTACTAAAAAATACAAAAAACTAGCCGGGCGAGGTGGCAGGCGCCTGTAGTCCCAGCTACTCGGGAGGCTGAGGCAGGAGAATGGCGTAAACCCGGGAGGCGGAGCTTGCAGTGAGCCGAGATCCAGCCACTGTACTCCAGCCTGGGTGACAGAGCGAGACTCCGTCTCAAAAAAAAAAAAAAATTTTAGGTATTAAATTCTCTCTTACAAATGCTATTTTTCTTTACACACTATACATGTCATTAAGTATCTAAATCCAGAATTAAAATATTAGAATGCTACTCTTATGTGGCACCACAGATCTCTCCTTAATAGCACTTAGCAGAACCAGATTTCAATTGATTTTTAAATTTCTAATTCCAGTGAAAGATGGCAGAGTAACCACCTGTGGGTATCTTCTCTCTTTCCAAAGACCCCACTAAAACCAAAGAAAAGGAAGACATAAGATCCGAACTCAGAAGAGCAAAGTACAGAAATGGACACATCAGCTGTTGACAGACATTTAATAGGCTTTTGGAGGATGGAAAGCAGGTGGATTAGGAGTGACTGACTGAGACAGGCAGAAGTGGATACTGAGGGGAAGAGACTGACTCACTTTAAAGACCTCAGTAAGTGCTTCAGTGCAGGGAGCTGACAGCAAGAGGCCTGGCTGACCATCAGTGTACTCAAAAATAAGTCCATTAGTCACCATTCCCGTTCATATTCAGAGAGTCCATGCTTCTTTAAAAAGGTACAATGCTGGGAGAAAGTCTCCAATATGAAAGAGACCAAAATAAACAAACAGAAAAGATAGAACTAGAGAACGGAGAATCAATGACAAGGAACAGAAAAGCACCTAAGCATTCCAATAATAGTAGTACTATTCAAAAAGGAGAGAAAGAGATCATGATTAGCACTTACAATATGCCAGGTACCTAAAGTTTATATATACTTCAAACAGAGAATGAATACACACACCTGCACACATACACACACATATATAATCTCATTAAGTCTTTGATAATAGGGACGGTAAGGGAACAAGACAAAGTTTCATAAGGTCATCATCAAATACTTAAAAAAAAAAAAAAAAAATCCCAAACATCAAATCCAGGTAATAAGGATTCTCAAATAATGCTGTTAACCTTTCTGCTATGATACTTCTCAGAGAGAGGTATGTAAAGATACTACAAATGCTATGATAAAAAAAATCATTGGGACAATACAAAAGCATCCTTAATTTTTAATAGCTAAAAATCAATTTTTCTGAAATCTCAGAAAATTCCAAAAGCAAAGATGAAAATTATGAAAGCAAACAGAAAATACTTAGAGAAACAATCCAGATAAGTCCAAATCCTATTTCAAAGATAAAGAACAACTACAAAAAGCAGAGTAAAAATATCACCAAAGAAATAATACATATCCAAGATCAGAAAGACTTGAATTCTATTAGTGCCCAGAAACACGGGATGAAGAGCAGACCTACACCAAGTATTTCCTCAAGGAATTCAAATTTTAAAAGAAAATTGTGAGAGCTTTGAAAAGCCAGGGGAAACAAATATTACCACGTGGAAAAAGAAAGAAAACAATTTTATTAGACTTCTCAAAAGTAACACAATGGACTCATGCTTTTAAAAGTCTGAAAAAGATTTCCGCACCCAACAAAACTATCAATAAAGCATGAGACTTAGCAAATATATCAGATCCTGCCTAAAAACTTTTATAGTTTTTGTTTTTAATATTTTCTTTATTTCAGTAGTTTTGGGAGTACAAATGGTTTTTGGTTACATGGGTGAATTGTATAGTGGTGAAGTCTAAGATTTTAGTGCATCTGTCACCCAAGTACTGTACTCAAAACCTTTATTTTCATTAACACAATTATTTAAGAATTTACCAGAGGATATGCTATAGCAAAATAAAGGGGTACAGTTAGAAAGAGAGAGACAAGGGACCCAGGAATCAAGGAATCCAATTCAAAAGAGTGGTGAAAGGAAGCCCCAGACTCAGGTTTTCAACTAGCCAGAATAAAGAGAAAGCCAGAATAGAAAAGAAAGTCAGAATGGAAATGATCTCGGGAACAACAGGAAATTTGATACAATGCATACGCTAGAAACATTTACACATGCAAATAAAGCAGTTAGAAACAGAAAAACTGTCCAAGAAAGGAAACACTATATATTAACAAGAGGTTATAATTAAAATCTTAAATTGATGTATCAATAAATTGCAGTGTATACATATTGATTAGAAATATGGTGTTAATATAAAATATATAAAAAGAGAGCAGTAATTGCAACTGAAGAGTGGAATTTGGGACACAGAAAGATGAGGAAGTTAATTTTTCAAATATATACCAGCATAATTTTGATAAATCTGATTATATAATTCAAAAGCTAACCAGACAGATGATTTTCAAGCCATAGTATCTTACATTCATAGGTAAGTCCTTATATGTATACATATATATTTATATATTTCCACATATCACACATACATATGTGCACACACATATATGCATATATGCACAAGAATTGAATCCTTTGCATTTGATAAATATTTCTAAAAATCTGTATATTTTCTATCCTTAGTACTTTTTTTCCTATACTGCTAAGGTTATTTTCAGGTTAAAAAAATCAGATCTTTATTTGCTACATTTTTCAGATTTGCTTAAGCATCCAAACACCCACATGCACACACAACTTGTTATAAGAATACTGACTAACAATTGTTAAAACTTTCAAAATATAAGATCCCCAAAGCACAGGCAACAAAAGCAAAAATAGATAAATAGGATTACATCAAACTAAAAGGCTTCTGTGTAACAAAGGAAACAATCAGAGTGAAGAGATGACCTGCAGAATGGGAGAAAATATTTGCAAACCATACATCTGATTAGGAGTAAGATCCAGAATATATAAGAAACTCAACTCAATAGCAAAAAAGGCAAATAATCCATTGAAAAATGGGCAAAAGATCTAAACAGACATTCCTCAAAAGATGACATACAAATGGCCAACAGGTATATGAAAAAATGCTCAACATCACTAATCATCAGGGAAATGCAAATCAAACCCACAATGAGACATCACCTCACTCCAGTTAGAATGCCTATTTTCAAAAAGACAAAAAATGACAAATGCATGATGTGGAGAAAAGGGAGTGGTTATACACTGTCAGTGGGAATGCAAACTAGTACAGCCATTATGGAAACCAGTATGGAGGTTCCTCAAAAAATTAAAAATAGAGGACTATCTCATGCTCTAGCAATCTCACTACTGGGTATGTATCCAAAAGAAATAAAATCATATGCCAAAAAAATAGCTGCAGTGTTTATTGCAGCAGCATGAAAAGCCAAGATACGAAACCAACCTAAGTGTCCATCAGTGGATGAATGGGTAAACCAAATATCGTATATATACACAATGGTATACTATTGAGTCATTTAAAAAAGTGAAATCCTGTCATTGGTGACAACATAGACAAATCTGGAAGACATTATGTTAAATGAAATAAACCAGGCACAGAAAGACAAATCCTGCATGATCTGACTCATATGTGCAATCTAACCATGCTGAACCCGTAACAGTAGAACAGTGGGAAACAGAAGCTAAGAATAGGAGAGGGGAGGAGGAGATGGGGAAGAGATTGGTCAGTGGCTACAAAGTTACGGTTAGAGATGAGGAATAAATTCTGGTGTTCTACTGCAGGGGTCCCCAGCCTCCGGGCCATGAACAGGTACCAGTTTGTGGCCTGTTAGGAACCGGGCTGCACAGCAGGAGGTAAGTGGCAGACAAGTGCTTCACCTGTATTTACAGCTGCTCCCCATTGCTTGTATTACTGCCTGAGCTCTGCCTCCTGTCATATCAGCAGCAGCATTCGATTCTCATAGGAGCACATGAATCCTACTGTAAACTCCACATGGGAGGGATCTAGGTTGTACGCTCCTTATGAGAATCTAATACCTGATGATCTGTCACTGTCTCCCATCACTTCCAGATGGGACCAGCAAGTTACTGGAAAACAAGCTCAGGGCTCCCACTGATTCTACATTATGGGGAGTTGTATAATTATTTCATTATATAGTACAATGGAATAATAATAGAAATAAAGTGCACAATAAATGTAACATGCTTCAGTCATCCCCAAACCATCCTCCCACCCCAGTCCATGGAAAAATCTAGTTCCATGAAACCAGTCCCTGATGCCAAAAAGGTTGGGGACCACTGTTCTACCACACAGTACGGTGACTATGATTAAGAGTAGTGAATATTTCAAAATAGCTAGAAGAAAAGATTTTGAGCATTTTTACTACAAGGAAATAATAAATGCAATAGGTGATGGATATGCTACCATATCCTGATTTGATTTTTACACAAAGTATACATGTATCGAAACATCACACTATACCCCATAAATATGTACAATTATCATGTGTTAATAAAAGCCAAAAAATTCCCAAAAACAAATGCAGAAATCCCACCAAGTAGCATTCTCATAATATTTAATTGATTAACGATCTTTTCTTACATACCATCCCTTAGGCTATAGGCTCTATAAGGGCAGGGAACACAACTCCTTTATTTGTGGATGGATCCCTGTAGTAAACAGTAAATCTTTTTGAATTCAGGAGTTAATCTTTTTCAATCCCCTTTTTCATGCATGGCTTACACAAACACAGAAAGCAACTGCCATGTAAAAGCTATATCAATGGCCACAGAACTGCCAGGGGTACCTTACTATCATGAAAACCCAGAAAAAACATCCCTGTATAGGACCATGCCCAACCTCCAAGCTAGTCAGGAAATCAGATTCATGAAAACAAAAATCTAAATGTAATCCCATCCAAATGCTGAACTTGTTACATCCCAGATTTTGGCTTGTGGGTTCATTTTTGTTTTCTGTTTGTTTTTAATACAATTCTTGGGAAAAACACTTTGTCAAAAGTATCTCCCTCCTAAAAACATGACTGCTTTAGGAATGACGCCAAAATTGGGTCAGTTGTAGGGGTTATGCATTTTACATGCTATTATAAGGGTAGAAAAGTTTGTGACAGCTCAGGACAAGTTGATGATAGCATGTTTTGAAATGTCCAGAAAGAGTCTAGCAGGAAACACTGTTGATGATAACAGTGATTATCTGTGAAGAACGAGACTGAGGAGAAAATTTCTGAAATAAGCAAAATAAAAGCAATTATAAAAATGGAAATAAAGCAGAAGCTCTCTTAACCAATGCTCTAAAACACCAGTTTTCAAACTAGGGTATATGAACCCCTAGAAACAATCTCCAGATTATCCTTCATACATTTTTAAAAATTGGGATGATGAGGGAGGCACATGCCTGCTCTCAAGACCCACCTCACCTTCTCCCACTTTATAAAGAAAATAATTTTTTGTGCAACCCATATGTTACTGATAGAGGAGGAGGGCAGGGAAGTGCTGGGTAGAGAAGGCTGGGGTCCGTGGCGAGGGCTTCACCCTCGGGCTTGTGCCCACGGACCTAAATGAGGACAGGCATTTCTGTTTTTGTGCCCAAAAAGTTGCCTTTTGGCCTGCCATACTCCCATCCTGGGCCCATAAAAACCTAAGACCTACAGGGCACACACACACAAGCAGCTGGACATCAAGAGGAGCAGAATACGACAGCAGACAAAAAAGAGTGGAAGGACGGACGACGAGGGGAGTTTGGCTGGGGGCGGTTGAAGGAAAGTCCAGCCCCTGGGTGGCCTGTCTCCAGTGAAAAACCACCTTCCCACTCCATCCCGCTTCTGGTTCCCCATCCATCTCACCGAGAGCTACCTCCACCACTCAATACAACCTTGTACTCATCCTCCAAGCCCATGTGTGATCCAATTTTTCTGGTACACTAGAGCAAGAACCCTGGGATACGGAAAGCCCTCTATCCTTGTGATAAGGCAGAATGTCTAATTGAGCTGATTAACACAAGCCGCCTGCAGACAGCAAAGCTGAAAGAACACACTGTAACACACATCCACTAGGGCTTTGGAAATCGCAGACACCCCTAGACGCTGCCATGGGACTGGAGCCCAAAAAGTGCTCCCCATGGCCTCTGTAGCTGCCCATCTGCATGCTCCCCTTTGGGGTTTGAGCAGCAGGACACTGAAAATATGAGCCACACCCCTGTCACACTTCCTGCGAGGGGGATAAGGGAACACTCCCATCTCGTTACTATGGAACTAGGAGTAAACATTTCCAGATTAAAACCCAACAAAAACAGTTTAAAAATTCGTGTTATCAAAAGTACCACCTCCCCAAAAGTTATTTCATTAAAAGGTGAAACTCCAGTAAAATTTTACTAATGCAGAAGTTTAGATGTCAACTTAAAATGTACAAAGGGATTCAGAGGTATGAAGACCATTAATCACCCAATGCCTTTCTAGAATATTCTAATGGAATATCACAGCATAATGAATGCTCTCACATAGGAAGAGCAAGAGGTGAGCTTCATATTCACCAAAATTGTGTGTTACCAAACCTGCTAACATCATTTGTAGTAGCTGGAATAATGTAACCTAATTGAATATTGTGTAACCAAGAGAACTGCTTCTTCAAAAAGAAATCCAAATGCTTGGAAATACCCAAAAGCAAATTGTAAAACGGTGCAACCAAATGAGGAATGGGCAAAATAAGTATGAAAGGGAAGAATAAAGATTTTTTTAAATTCTGTAAGGCTTCACAAGTGTCTAAGGCCTACACTTCATTTTAACCAGAAAACTTGGAATTCAGGGATGACATAAAATAGGTGAGCTTTATGGAAGCAAGACCATATGGAATTCAGATTTTGGATCCATGTTCAAAGAAGAGCCTTGATCTTACATCAAATGATTAGTAAATGAGTTCATTTATGGGTATTAAGTTCAAATAAAATATTAAGGCATGTGTGATGGTTAATTTTAGGTGCCAAGTAGATATTAAGGAATACCTAGAAAGTTGGTAAATTATTACCTCTGGGTGTTTCTATGAGGACGTTTCCAGAGGAAGCTGGCATGTGAGTCAGTGGACTGAGTAGGAAAGATCCATCATTAATGTGGGTGGGTGCCATCCAATTCGCTGGAGGCCCAGATAGAACAAAAAGGTAAAAGAAAGCTGAATTCTCTCCCTCACTCTCCCGGATCTGGGACACTCATCTTCTCCTGCCTATAGACATCAGAACTCCAGGCTATCTGGTCTTTGGACTCTGGGGACTTAACACTAGAGCCCTTCAGCCTTGGACTGAGAGTTACACCATTGGCTTCTCTGGTTCCATGGCATAGCTTCAGACTGGGGCAGGTCATCAGAAAGACCAAGCACAGGATTAGAGGGTTGGAACTTCCAGTGTCTGGATCGGGAGAGGAAGGGTAGCTGGACTTGGACTGAGGTATGCTACCAGCATCCCAGGGTTTCCAGCTTGCAGACTACCTGTCATTTCTCAGCCTCCATCATCACATGAACCAGCTCCCCTAATAATCCCCTCTCATCCATCCATCCATTCACTCATCCTATTGGTTCTGTCTCTCTAGAGAACTCTGAATAATATTGCATGTTTCATCTTTTTAAAACAATAATTCCTTCTCCAAATGACTTTTTCTGTTAACCAGACAACTACTGATCTCAATCATCTATATGAGAGAGCATCCATTAAAATTAAAAGTCATGATTAACTCCAGCTCAGTCATTCTCAAAAAGGTTCCCTATAATAGGGGATGTTATAAGCAGCTGGAATTAGGAAACCTAATTGAATATTGTGTAAATATTCAAGACTGACCCCACTTTAGATGTCAGGCCATCTACACTTCTGACCAACTTGACTACAAATTCAGAGGTTCCCACAAGTCCCTCAGCTTTAATAATTCACTAGAATGAGTCACAGAACTCACCAAGCTCTATACGTACAGTTGCAATTTTATTACAAAAGACACACATCAGGCAAGGTCTGGAAGGGTCCTAGATGTGGAGTGTCCATGCCCTCTCCCCTTGGATTCAGAGTACAACACCCTCCTGAAACATCAATGTGTTCACCAAACAGGAAGTTCCACCAAGCTTTGGTGTCCAAAGTTTTTATCAGGATTTCACTACTTAGGCATGATTGATTATATCACTGGCCATGTGACTAAATTCAATCTCCAGCTCCCCTCCTTTACCCATCCAGACATTGGAAGTTCCATCCCTCTAATCCTGTGTTTGTTCTTTCTGATGACCTGCCCCCACCTGAAGCTATGTAAGGATGTGACTCACTATGAGTCACCTCAGTGGCATATCAAAGACACTCCTGTCACTCAGCAAATTCCAAGGGTTTTCAAAGCTCTGTCCCAGGAACCAGATACATTATTTATTATGCCACATCACATAAATTAAAATGGTGGAATGGGGACAATTTAGTTAAATTTCTAATAAAATTTTGGTTTGACAGATGAAGATTAAGAGCAAAGGTGCTTAAGAAGACATGAGAAGGACAGGAAAACAAGGAATAATGTGTGATGAAAACAGCAATAAAAAATGTATAGCAAGCGTGAAACTTACTCAAGCAGTAACCAACAGCCTAAGATCAGAACCATATTGTCAACATGTTGTAAAAAGAGTAGTTTTCATTCAGAAACAAAGCCTCTGGAGCAAGAGACCAAACAGAAATGGACCTTGCTTCTTCATCCAGGAGATGAACAACAGCAGTCAAGCTAGGCCTAGGGGTAGACACTGGAGAGGCTAACAATAAAAATAGGGGTCTTCTCCCAAGCTCCAGTTCTAGGAGAGGTGGCAGTACTTGGAAAGGTAACCTCTGGAAGAAGTAGTTTACTCCTGGAAATACCTGCTAAGATCAATGCAAAAAAACCCTGGAATTTATAAACAAGGCCAAATGTTTATAGTATGTTAATACTACTGGATTCTTTCATTCTGTTGCAAGCATTAGATAGATGGAAATTCTGTAAGAGAATACATTTTATTGACTAGTTAATACACATTATCTCCTTTGAAACGGCTCTTCAACTGGAGGGAAAGAAAGATAAGACCATGAACACAGAGGCACTGCTTGTGGAAAGGAAAATTCCCTCCACACACTCTACTCTCAAGCAACATCAGAAAGAAAACCAAGAAATACAATTAAATGGAATATCAGTAAACACTGGGCATTCAACCCGAATCTTGCCTTTTACTTTTTAATAGCACATATGAGAGAAGCAGTAGAGCAAAGATGAATTAATCAACAAACGGTATTGGATCAACTAGTAGTCACTTGGAAAGAACAAAATTTGAATTTATATAAAATGCTATATGTCAAAATACACTCCAGGTGAATCAATAATTTTAATGTAAAATAATGAGAGATCCTCTTTTCATTCTTTCATTTAGTAGTAGGAAACCCTTTCTAATCAAAACATAAGATCAGAGGCATAGGGGAAGAAAACTATAATAGACTCTGTGAAAAGGAAATTGTGGGGCTAAAATTTATAAAAATAAAGTTAAAACATAGGAAGAGGCTCTACACTTGTTCTTGGGATATTAAAAAGCTGCAAAAAAGAAAGCTATTTCCATCATAACAACAAAAGCTTGATAATGTACAAAATCTTAACTACTTTGAGACCCTCAGAAAGTAACAAAGAACGAGTGAACTAAATTCCAAAGGATGTGAGGATATTAACTGTTTGACATTTGTCAGAGCAGGGAAAGAAAAGGTAGCTGCTATAAAGGCAGATAATCAGAAAACAACTCAAATTTTAGCTATTGGTTAAAGGCCGTATGTGAGCTGGGAGTCTCCGACACAATAGGATTTGGGGGAATGTACTCACTCTTCTAATTTCCTTCACTGGGTGCTCATGAGAAAGGTTGGGGACAGGGCAAGAGAAGACAGAGAGACTCACTAGGCAGTGTAGGTTTAGAGTGGGGATAAGCTGTCACTGTGAAATAGGCACAAAGCACAATGTTAGGGAGAGTAAGGTGGCAGGAAACCTGTTCCCTCCCCAAACCACCTTACCTTTACACATACAAGGGAAAATTCAGCTGCCATGGAGAGAGTACCAGGAGCATTGAGAAAGCCCCACCCTTGGAAGCAGAAGAGCCAAGAAATAATACCCTGTTCCCAATTCAAATATTCAACTTATTCACAAGCAACGCCAGTCTACCTTTGGGGAGGTGACAAGAGCAAGGAGGGAGACTTCCTCCATGTTGCAGGGTGTTCAGAGTTTGCTCAAAGCTGAGGGTGAATCAGGAAATCTTAACAAACAAAAACAACAACAACAACAACAACAACAAAGTACTCTGGTAATACCAGTGCCATATTGACCACAAGTAGCAGCACTCCAGAGCTGAAGGCAAGGGAAGGCTATAGGGGACCCGGGCAATGACAGCAACAACCAAAAACAAATCCAGCTTAACTGCTGGCTAGATTGACCCAACTCCTGGCCTGATAGCAGAAGAAATAGGCCTGTTTCCTGTCATAAATCATAAATAATATTTATTTCAGTTTCCTGTTCCACGCATACTGTCCAGCATTCAATTAAAAATGATGAGACTCACACAAGAAAGCAAGAAAAAATGACCCAGAAGACAATGGAGCAAGATCTTTGAAGTACTAAGAGGGAAAAAGCAAAAGACTGTCAACCCAAAATTTTATGTTTAAAAACAAAGGCAAAATACAGTACAAAAATTAAAGTAGAATTTCAAAAAGTATTCAAAAATGGCAGAGTAACAGAGGAATGGAGGAACATAAAAAGAGAGGCAGCAAGCAGAAAACAAAAAAATAAGCCAGTAGACTCAAACCTAAACATATTAATAATTATAATACATGGTAACAAACTAAATAATTCAATTAAAAGGTAGAGACTGTCAGAATAGATAAAAACAAGACCCAAATATATGCTATCTATAACAGGTTTACTTTGAGAAACAGGAAAATTAAAAGTAAATGGATGAAAGAAAGACACACCATACAAAAAGTAAGCATAAAATGACTGGAATCACTATATTAGTAGTAGATAAAACACAGTTCCAAACAAAATGCATTATCATGGATAAAGAGGAACATTTCATTGTAAAAAAAGGGCCAGTTTAACAGAAAGATACAGAAAGCCTGAAAGTGTATGCTATAAAGCTTCAAAATATGTGAAGCAAAAGCGTTGGAACTAAAGGGACAATGAGACCATTCCACGTCCATAGTTTGAGATTCCCCCTTCTCTCTGCAACTAATAGAATAACTAGACAATATTAACAACAGCACCATAAATTATAGCAGAACTATCAACCAGCTGAACTTAATTACTATTTATGGAACAGTACAACCAACAACATCAGAATACACATTATTTTCAGCACATGTGGTAAGTGTATCAGAATAGGCCATATTGTGGACCATATCACAAGTCTCAGTATATTTAAAACTATTAAAATCACAAAGAATATGATATCTAAACACAATTTAATTAAATTAGAAACCAATAATAAGAAAATCGGAAAAACCATGTGGAAACTAAGCAACAAATTACTAAATAATCATCAAGTCAAAGAAGAATAACAAAAGAAATTAGAACATATTTTGGTGTGTATGGTAATTTTTTAAAACGGAAAATGAAAACCTTCTTAGACCAACAAAAGCTAAAATAAATTATTGTCAGCAACTCAGCACGATAAGAAATAATAAAGGCATTTCTTCAGGCAGAGAAGAAGGAATATGACACTGCATGGACATTTCAATATATATACAAGGAAATAATGAGTGTTGGAAATTATAAAAATATGAAAGATATTTTTCTTATTTTTAATCTCCTCATACTAAAACTCACTGCCTAAAGCAAAATAATAATATACTACAGAATTTAAAGCAGTAGATAGAGGCATGAAACAAAAGCACACTGCTGGAACATACTTATGATATACATAAGGTAGCATATTACTTGAAGGTAGACTGTAAGACAAAGTGACATATTTTCAGCTTCAGGGTAGCACTGTCCAAGAAAACATTCTGTGTAGATAAAAATGTGCCATATTTATACTGTCCAATAGGGTAGCCACTAGCCAAATGTGGATACTGCACACTTGAAATGTCATTAGTTTACCTAAGGATATGAAATTTCAAGCATTTAAATGTAAATTAATTCAAAATTTAAATTTAAGCAGCTACATAGGGATACTGTCTGCCTTACTGGATAGTGAAGCCTGAGAATAACCATTTTTTAAAATGTACAATTAGGAGGTATAGATAATTAGTAATAATGGTGGAAAAATTGAATCATAAAAACTGAATTCAAAGAAAGGCAGAAAAACAAATTAAGAATCTATAAAAGAAGTAGAAAACAAATAGTAATATGCAATAGTCATGTGCTACATAATGATGTATCTGTTGATGACAGACCACATATACAATGGTGGAAGTATAAGGTTATAATACTATATATTTTCTATGTTTAGACATACAAATACTTACCATTGTGTACAACTGCCTACAGTAATCAGTACCATAACATGCTGTCCAGGTTTGTAACTTAGAAGCATCAGCCCATACCATATAACCTAGGTGCGTAGTAGTCTATAACATCTGGGTTTGTGTAACTATACTCTATGATATGTGCACAATGACAAAATTACCTAACAATATCTTCTTAGAAAGCATCTCCATTGTTAAGCAACACAAGACTGTAGATTTCAATTTAACCATATCAAAAATTATGTTAAATGTAAATCATCTACACACACTAATTAGAAAGGCAGAGATTTTGGGATGAATAAGCAACAAAACCCAACTATTTGCTGTCTACAAGAAATCCACTTTAACTATAAAGATATATATTAATTAAAAGCAAAAGAATGAAAAATATATACCATTCAGTCATTCATACAGGTAACTCTGAATGGCTACATTAATATTAAATCACAAAGTAAACTTTAGAAAAAAGGATTATTACTAGAAGTAAAAACAGGAACTTCATGATCATAAAGAGGTCAATATATATCAAGATAACAACATAATCCAAAATGGGTATGTATCTAATACCAGAGTTTCAAAATACACAGAACAAAAACTCATGGAACTAAAAGAAATAGACAAGCACACAATTATAGTTGGAGACTCACATGGTTTGGCTGTGTCCCCACCCAAATCTCATCTTGAATTCCCACGTATTATGGGAGGGACCCAGTGGGAGGTAATTGAATCATGGGGGTAGGTCTTTCCCGTGCTGTTCTCATGACAGTGAATAAATTTTATGAGATCTGATGGTTTTAAAAAGAGTGTTCCCCTGCACAAGCTCTCTCTCATTCTCTCTTTGCCTGCTGCCATCCGAGTAAGACGGGACTTGCTCCTCCTTGCCTTCTACCATGATTGTGAGACTTCCCCAGCTGTGTGGAACTGTAAAGCCAATTGAACCTCTTTGTTTTATAAGTTGCCCAGTCTTGGTTATGTCTTTAGCAGCAGCATGAAAACAGGCTAATAGTGTAAACTGGTACCAGTAGAGTGGGTGTTGCTGAAAAGATACCCAAAAATGCAGAAGTGACATTGGAACTAGGTAACAGACAGAGGTTGGAACAGTTTAGAGGGCTCAGAAGAAGACGGGAAAGTGTGGGAAAGTTTGGAACTTCCTAAAGACTTGCTGAATGGCTTTGCCCAAAATGCTGATAGTGATATGAACAATAAAGTCCAGGCTGAAATGGTCTCAGATGGAGATGAGAAACTTGTCAGGAACTAGAGGAAAAGTTACTCTTGTTATGTTTTAGCAAAGCGAGTGGCAGCATTTTGTCCCTGCCCTAGAGATTCATGGAACTTTGAACTTGAGAGAGATGATTTAGTGTATCTAGTGGAATTTCTAAGAAGCAAAGCATTTAAGAGGTAACATGGGTGTTGTTAAAGGCATACAGTTTTAAAAGGGAAACAGAGCATAAAAGTTTGGAAAATTTGCAGCCTGACAATGCAATAGAAAAGAAAACCCTATTTTCTGAGGAGAAATTCAAGCCGGGCTATAGAAATTTGCACAAGTAACGAGGAGCCAAATGTTAATCACCAAGACAATGGGGAAAATGTCTCCAGGGGATGTCAGAGACCTTTCTGGCAGCCCCTTCCATCACAGGCCTGGAGGTTGAGGAGGAAAAAATGGTGTTGTGGGCTAGGCCCAAGGTCCCTCTGCTGTGTGCAGTCCAGGGACTTGGTGCCCTGCATCCCAACTGCTCCAGCCATGACTAAAAGGGGCCAAGGTACAGCTTGGGCTGTTGCTTCAGAGGGTTGAAGCCCCGAGCCTTGGCAGTGTCCACATGATGTTGAGCCAGCAGCTGAACAGAAGTCAAGAATTGAGGTTTTAGAACTTCTACGTAGACTTCAGAGGATGTATGGAAACGCCTGGATGCCCAGGCAGAAGTTTGCTGCAGGGGACAGGGCCCTCATGGAGAACCTCTGCTAGGACAGTGAAGAAGAGAAATGTGGGGTTGGAGCCCCTGCACAGAGTCTCTACTGGGGCACCACCTAGTGGAACTATGAGAAGAGGACCTCAGAATGGTAGATCCACAAACAGCTTGCACCATGCTCCTGGAAAAGCTGCAGACACTCAATGCCAGCCCATGAAAGCAGCTGGGAGGGGGGCTACACCCTAAAAAGCCACAGGGGAGGGGCTGCCCAAGGCTGTGAGGGCCACCTCTTACATCACCATGACCTTAATGTGAGACATGGAGTCAAAGGATATCATTTTGAAGCTTTATGATTTGACCGCCCCACTGAATTTTGGACTTGCATAGGGCCTGTAGCTCCTTTGTTTTGGCCAATTTCTCCCATTTGATATGACTATATGTACCCAATGCATGTACCCCCATTGTATATAGGAAGTAACTAACTTGTTTTTGATTTTACAGACTTATAGGCAAAGGTACTTGCCTTGTCTCAGATGAGACATTGGACTGTGAACTTTTGAGTTAATGCTGAAATGAGTTAAGACTTTGGGAGACTGTTGGGAAGGCATGATTGTTTTGAAATATGAGGACATGAGATTTGGGAGGGGCCAGAGGTGGAATGATATGGTCTGGTTGTTTCCCCACCCATATCTCATCCTGGATTCCCATGTATTTTGGGAGGGACCCTGTAGGAGGTAATTGAATCATGGGGGCAGGTCTTTCCTATGCTGTTCTTGTGATAGTGAATAAGCCTCATGAGATCTGATAGTTTTAAAGAGAGGCAGTCCCTGCACAAGCTCTCTCATTCTCTCTTTGCCTGCTGCCATCAATGTAAGATGGGAATTGTTCATCCTTGCCTTCCACCATGATTGTGAGGCTCTCTCAGCCACATGGAACTGTAAATCTAATTCAAACTCTTTATTTTGTAAATTGCCCATTCTCGGGTATGTCTTTATCAGCAGCATGAAAACAGACTAATACAGAGACCTTAAAACTTGACTCTCAGCAATTGATAAAACAAGTAAACAAATAATCAGAAACTGGCTGGTATTTATGGAACAAGTGTGCCCAAAAGCATCAGAATACATATGTTTTAGTACAATATGGACTATTCATCAAGACAGATCATATTCTAGAATATTAAAAAACGTTAAAAACCTAAAAGGCTTACCAGGCAGGTTCTGTAACTACAAAGGATTTACACTAAAAGTAAATAAAAGAACAGCATTTGGAAAAATCCAAACTATTGAAAAGTAAATAATACATTCCTAAATAATTCATGGCTCAAAGGAAAAATCACAAAAGTATTTTAGAATATGTTTTAATACAATGAAAATAAAAATAGAACATATCAAAATGTGTGAGACACATCTAAAGCAGTGACCAAGGGAAATTTACAAAAATAGATCCTTATATTCAAAAACAAGAAAGGTCTTAAGTCAGAAACTTAAGATTCCATATAACTTAAAACTATATAAAGAAGAACAAATTAAATCCAAAGCAAAAACTGGATAAAAATAACATCAGCATGAAGCAATGAAAGAGAAAAGAGAAAAATAATTAAAAACAAGTAATAAAACAAGTCTGCTCTTTGAAAAGGCCAGTTCAGTTGATAAATCTCCCCAAATTAGTCAAGAACAAAAGAGAAAAAATATGTATTACCAATATTAATAACAAAAAGGGAAACATCACTACAGATTATATTGATAATAAAAGGAAAAATGGTATATTATGAGCAATTTCATGCCATAAGTTTGATAACTTATTTGAAAAATTCCTGAAAAACAAACTACCAAAGCTCATTCCAAAAGATATTGACAACATGAGTATCTCTATATCAAATAAATTAAAATTATACTTTAAAACCTTCCCACAAAGAAAACCACATGTCTAAAGACTTCATTGCTGATTTTTTCCTAACATTTAAAGAAAAATTAATGTCAGTTCTACACAAACTCTTCCAGAAAAAAAGAACAGGAGGGAACATTTACTACCTCATTTTATGTGGCCAGCGTTACTCTGATATGAAAACCAAAGACATTAAAAATAAAGAAAATTACAGACCAACATCTCTCATAAAATAGATGCAAAAATCCTTTTAAACACAAGCAGATCAGTAAGAACTAAAGCCACAAAAGTCTTAGAAAAACGTATAGGGGTCAATCTTCATGACTTTGGATTTGGCAGTGAGTTCTTAGATGTTACACCAAAAACACAAGCAAAGAAAACAAATAAGTAAATTGGACTTCATCAAAATTTAAAACTTTAAGTATCAAAGAACAATTCCAAGAGTGGAAAAACAACAGAGAAAATGGGAGAAAATATCTGGAAAATCTATATCTGATAAGGGTCTAGTATCCAAAATACATCAAAAACTCTTACAACTCAACAACAAAAAAAAAAGGACAAACAACCCAATTTATAAAGGGCTTGAATAGGTATTTCTCCAAAGAAGATACATAAATGGCCAAGAAGTATATGAAAAGATGCTCAACATCATGAGTCTTTAGGAAAATGCAAATCAAAACCACAGTGAGATACCACTTCACACCCAAGAGGATGGCTCTAAGCAGGAAAACGTAAGTGTTGGCAAAGACATGGAGAAACTGGAACCTTCATACATTTCTGAGGGGATGTAAAATGGTGCAAAACAGACGTTCAAACAAAAACTTATGCATAAATGTTTACGGTGACATTACTCAAAATAGCCAAAAGGTGAATACAACCCAAATGTCTATCAATGGATGAATGAATAAATAAAATGTGATATATTCACACAGTAAATTATCCAGAGATTGAAAAAACTTGAGTACTGATACATGCTACAACATGAATGAATCTTAAAAACATGATGCTAAGTTAAAAAAGAAAAAAGATAGATAAAAAGGCTTATTGTACAATTTCACTTATATGAAATGACCAAGACAGGCAAATTCATAGATCAGAAAGCAAACTAGTGATTGCCAGGGCTAAGGAGAGGGAGGGGGAATGGGGAGTAGCAGTTTAAAGTATATGAGATTTCCCTTTGGGCTCATGAAGACAGTCTGGAACTAGACAGTCATGATGGTTGTACAACATTGTGACTGTACTAAGTACCACTGAACTGAACACCTTAAAGTTGTTTTAAAAATGTGTATTTTGCAACAGTGAAAAAGCAAATCAATTCCAGCAGTATATAAAAATAATAATATGTAATGACCAAGTAAAGTTTATCCAAGGAATGCAGTAGATTTAATGTAAAAAATACATCAATGTGACTCACCAATAGGACAATGTGACTCATCTCAATAGATGCAGAAAAAATATTTGACAAAATTCAACATCCATTCATAAGAAATAAAACTCTCAGCAAACTACAAATAGAAGGAAATCTCTTCAACCTGATAAAAGGCACATACAGAAAACCTATAGCAAACATACACAACTATGAAGATCAAATGCATTCCCCTTAAGACTGGGAACAAAGCAGGAATATTTGCTCTCACCACTTCCATTCAACATTGAACTAGAGGTCCTGGCCAGTGAAAATTAGGCAAAAAAAAGAAATAAAAAGCAAATAACACTGTTTCTATTTGCAGATTACGTGGCCATTCATGCAGAAAATCCAAAACAAAGGCAGACAGTCTCAGAACCAGATAGACAAGCACAGACAGAGGAGCTTCATCCAGCCTGGGAGCCTCAGCACTGTGACCAAAGACAAAACTGAGATAGAGAGAGGCCTTCCAAGAATAAATTTAGGAAAACAAGAAAAAGATATTTGTAAACACTGAGGACTTTTCTCAAAGAAAATGGAAAGGGGACAGTGATCCAAAAAATGATGGATCTATCTGTTTCAGAGTTTCCCACCTAGTTTTCTTGACTCTCCAGATGGCTCCAGAGTTTGAAAGATAAACTTCAAAGAAAAATTACAGACAGACAGATACACACACACACACACACACACACACAGAGAGAGAGAGAGAGAGAGAGAGGGAGGGAGGGAGAGAGAAGAGAAGAGAAGAGAAGAGGAGAAGAGAGAACTGAATAGACACCAAAATAACAGATGTGATTGTCACTAAATAATAAGATTGCTGAGACTTCAGTTTTCTTCTTTTTGCTTTTCAGATTTTCCCAAGTTTATTTTTATAATGACCCTGTTTACTTTTGCAATAAATACCAGTCTTAAATGGAAAAAAAAAAAAGGTCAAAACACAAATGACAAATTAGGGAAAAGATGTGCAACAAGACAGATGGAGCTATGGTTCTTCAATACATAAAGAGTTTTAAAAATCAATTAAGAAAACATTAAGAATCCAAAGGGTCACGCATGAACAGAAATACAAATTGCTTTTCATTATATGAAAAGATGCTCAACCTCACTAATAATTAAAGAAGCAAAAATTAAAATAATTCTGACTGGCAATTTTGAAAAGCTTTGTGATTCAAAGTATTAAGAGAGATTGTGAGGGGAAGGCACAACTTTTCATGTAAATGGCTATATTGTGAACATATTGCAATAAAATACTAGGGCACTTTTCTTAATAGGCATCTAAATGTTAAATGCGCACACTCTTTAACTTAGCAATTCTACTTCTAGACATTTGTTCTACAGGTGTATTTGCAAACATACACAACAATCATGTACAAGGCTGTTCAGTTCTCTTTCAAAATACCAAAAACTGGAAACAACCTATATGTCCATCAATAGGGGACTGGTTAAATAAACTACATTAAGTCCCCACAATGCAGGAAGGTGATCTATATGGCTTGATATCAGATATGTTTACTCTCCATCCTACAGAATTAAATTAACAGGCCGGGCGCGGTGGCTCAAGCCTGTAATCCCAGCACTTTGGGAGGCCGAGATGGGCGGATCACGAAGTCAGGAGATCGAGACCATCCTGGCTAACCCGGTGAAACCCTGTCTCTACTAAAAATACAAAAAACTAGCCGGGCGAGGTGGCGGGCGCCTGTAGTCCCAGCTACTCCGGAGGCTGAGGCAGGAGAATGGCGTGAACCCGGGAGGCGGAGCTTGCAGTGAGCTGAGATCCGGCCACTGCACTCCAGCCCGGGAGACAGAGCAAGACTCCGTCTCAAAAATAATAATAATAATAATTAATAAATGAATTAACAAAGCAAGTTGCAGGATGACATGGAGAGCATTCTCTACTTTGTGTTTTAAAAAAAGTATATATAAGTTTAGAAAAGTACTGGAGGACACCATGGCACACGTTTATCTCTATAACAAGCCTGCACATCCTGCACATGTATCCTGAAACTTTAAATTTTAACAAAAGAAAATTACTGGAGGAAACACAAGAAAATAGTTAACTATGACTCCAGGTGAGGTGGCATGTGCCTACAGTATCAGCTACCCAGGAGGCTGAGATGGGAGGATCGTGTGAGCCCAAGAGTTCGAGGCTGCAGGGGGCTACAATCACACCTGTGAGTAAACACTGCAGAAGAGCCACTGCATTCCAGACTGGGCAACATAGCGAGACTGCATCTCTTCCAAGAAGGAAAGAGTTAACTATGGTTACCTCTAAGTAGGTAAACTTACATACACTTTGTACTGTTGGAAATCTTACCATATATAAGTATTAGCTTTTATAATCACTTAATCTTAATAATGTACTGTATCTTGGTTTTCTACTTTGTAAAATGGTAATAATTGTCTAGCTCATCTCAGAAGGTAATTGTGAATACCAAATGAGAAAATACAGATGCATGAAAATGATTTGTAAGCTTTATACGGGTGATCCACAAACTGCATATAAGTTAGGTGTTATTGCTAATCATGATTATTTTTTCAGCTACAGGAAATCATTTTATGACTCAGGATTTACAATGATGGGTCTGAGAAAATTTTAATTTACTGGGGAAGGATAAATGAGAAATAAAGGCTAAGAACATTGCTACAAAATGTATTTGTGGAGGAAGGTTTTTGTCTTGTTTTGCCTTTAAGGACAGAGGAGAAAAAATAAAAAGAGTCAGGAAAAAATATACAAAGCTCATGCAGAAAGTTATTTCTGTGCTAAATAAAAATGTAATCCTATATAACATTTTTAGGTCCTTAAAAATGAAGATATAAAACCTCACATGAAGTTCCACAGGAGCTTCATAATTAAAGAAGAGTCAATTGAGGCCAAGGTGATCCAAAGAGAAATATGTCCCCTCCATGCTGAGTGAATTTTAAACAGGTGTTTGCAGGTATCAATAAAGCTAATGTTAAGGGGAAACAGAAAAACAACGAGACCTCAGAGTATTCAGCGGAGACTGAAATTGCAACAAACTAACCCCCTACACTCACTATTAAAAGCTCATTAACTCCCAGCTGTTCGTCCATTAGGCTGAGAAGAAGAAAAAGCGCATGCCCTCGCTGTCACATATTTATACCAGAGGTTTTCATCTCATAAAGGGGAGAGAGAGGGAAGATAAGGAGAAGATAACAATCATAATTATATCACCAGGCTGTGGAGAAAGCTGTGGTAAGTATAATAAACCTCTCAGGCAATAAAGTCAGATGAATGTCCAAAGTCTGCCATCGTAAAGAGGAAAGAAGAGAGGACGGTGAATGTCCATCAGCATCATGGGACTTGACCTTGAGCCACTTACAAACCGGAGCCCCTTGGCTCATCTCACCAGGTCACATCTGATCTACACGACAAGCAGCAACATGTGCAAAGAAAATTATTTTCTCCCAGTCACTGACCATAGTCAAACGATGACTATGACTGCATCAAACTAAACAAAAGAAGGCATAAAGAATACAAATCAAATTTAAAGCAATCTATGCACAAACCATTATTTCTCTTAAAGAATGATGGATCGGAGCTGCTTGTTGTGTAATAAAGCTTCTAGACCAGCACTCAAAGCGAGCAACTTATAACCCGATTGCAACCCACAGGTGTTTCATTTGGCTCAAGGCTCTGAACATGTTTTAGTTGTTAGTACTTAAAAATCAAGAGATGTAACTCAATCATCTCTCTCCAGTGTGTCCAGCAAAATTGGAAGATTGCAATGCTAGATGTGCATTTGCATATTTTTGTTAGAGACCTCGTTCCTTTAGGTATTTGAGGTTTTTGATCCATTATAGCCCCAGAAGAGTAAACATTTAAAAATAAGAGATTTCGCTACATAAATCTTGCGCAGTGGTGTGTAACACGTGGCTACACTTTCTCACCTCATTTTCATGGCAGTATCTCTATAGCTGCAGCCTCAATCATCTGACTGTATTCCTTACCACCTTCTCCTTCACTACCCTGGCCACACTACTGCTGCTCCTCAAGCATGCCAGTCACCTCTGCCTCAGGACAGCTGCCCTCACTGTCCCCTCACTTGGAACATTCTTCCCCCAGATATCGTCAGGGCTGGCTCCTTCATCTTCTTTGAATCTTTACTCCAGCACTTCCTTTCTCAGAGAGGTCATCTCTGACTATGCTATTTTAAAAGCACAAGCCTTTGCTGTGCAGAAATTTTTGATGCAGTCTCCTGTCATTTACTTTTTGCTTTTGTTGCCAGTGTTTTTGCTGTCATAGCCAAAAAATCATTGACAAGACCAACATCATTGAGCTTTTCACCTATGTTTTCCTCTAGGAATTTTACAGTTTTAGGCCTTGTATTTGTGTGTGTGTGTGTGTGTATTTTTTTTTTTTAAACAGACAGGGGCTCACTTTGTCACCCAAGCTGGAGTGCAGTGGCATGATCAGAGATCACTGCAGCCTCCAACTCCTGGGCTCAAGCCATGCTTCTAGTTCAGCTTCCTAAGTAGCTGGGACTATAGGCACATGTCATCATACCTGGCTAAATTTTTATTTTATTTTACTTTTTTAGAGACAAGATCTCACTATGTCACTCAGCTGGTCTTGAACTCCTGGGCTCAAGCTATCCTCCTGCCCTGGCCTTCCAAGACACTGGGATTATATATAGGTGGGAGCCATCACACCCAGTCATGTTTAAGTCTTTAATCCATTTGGGCCTGGCGTGGGGGCTCATGCCTGTTATCCCAGCACTTTGGGAGGCCGAGGCGGGTGGATCACGAGGTCAGGAGATCGAGACCATCCTGGTTAACACAGTGAAACCCCGTCTCTCTATTAAAAATACAAAAAATTAGCTGGGCGTGGTGGCGGGTGCCTGTAGTTCCAGCTACTGGGGAGGCTGAGGCAGGAGAATGGTGTGAACCTGGGAGGCAGAGCTTGCAGTGAGCTGAGATTGCGCCACTGCACTCCAGCCTGGGTGACAGAACAAGACTCCGTGTCAAAAAAAAAAAAAAAAAAAAATCTTTAATCCATTTGGAGTTGATTTTTGTCAAGCACTAGTTGGCCATTTATTCCAGGGTTTGTTTCTGGGCTTTCTAGCCTGCTGGCCTATGCACTTCTTTTCATGCCTATATCATACTGTTTCAATGACTTAAAGTTTGCTAAGAGAGTAGATCTTAAATATTCTTACCACACACATACACACACAGGTAACTATGTGAAGTGATAGATATGTTAATTAGCTCAATTGTGGTAATCATTTCACAACATATATGTATATCAAAATATCACATTAGACACCTTAAACATATGTAATTTTTATTTGTCAATTGTGCCTTAATAAAGCTGGGAGAGCACATCTCTGACCCCAGCTTTATTTTTCCCCATAGAATTCACGACATATTATGCTTTATTTGCTTATTTACTGTCTATCCCCCATACATGATGCTCAAGAGGGCAAAAAAACATTTCTGATTCGTTCACTGCCATATAATTAGTAGTTTCAACTAGTGCCTGACACGCAGTAACCACTGTAAAAATACCCATTGGATGAATTAACTTTGTTTCTCATCAGAAAACAAAAGAAATGCACACATTTAACACATACCCACACACATCAATAAAACCGTGGTAACCTCACACCTCTAAAATGAGGATACAATTCACTGGCAAGAGACTTGCCCTACAAGAAATGCTAAAGGATATTCTTCAGGCTAAAGGGAAACCACATCAGAGGGAAACTTGAAGGAAGAAAATCAATGAAGGAAGAACAACAAAAATCGTTAATATATGGGTAAACATAGTCTATTTTTTGCCTCAAGTTCTTAAAAATATGTATAACTTTGAAAGCAAAAATTATAAGATTTTTGAATAGAGTTTTTAATGTATGTAGATGTAATATATATAATTATCATATAAAGGGAGGAGGGTAAAGAGACCTATATGCTTGTGAGGCTTCTATGTTTTGCTCAGTGTCAAAATATTAACTCTAATATACATTTTGAAAGATCAGATATGTACATTTTAAGCCCTAAAGCAATCACTAAAAAAGGAAAAAAAGGAAGTATAAAAAAGCCAATAAATAAATTGAAATAAAATACTAAAAAGTATTCAAATAAAAGAAAGCAGGAAATGGGAACAAAAGCAAAAGGCAAAGGTGACAAACAGAAAATAATAAAATGGTAAACCTAAGTCAAAATATTTCAATGATTACATTAAATGTAAATGATCTATACATACAAATTAAAAGAGATTATCAGATTAAAGTGTGAACACTCATAATTTAACAAAATAAATGAGGAAAAAGGACCATGCTGAGTTTACTCAAATGAGTCATGTTATACAGTCAATTCTCAGGTAGAAGGTCAGCATCTTATTCATACGGATATGAGAATCCCCTAAATTACTAGTGCAAATGACCTCAAATCAGACATTTGTGCAGAGACATCCCAACCAGGGAACAAAGTGGTACATCGGCATAGTAACAAAGAAAAATGTGCCAAGTGGGGAGAACACAGGAGCAGTGAGGAGTGAAAGGACCTCTCCTACCTTTTGTACCACCCTTAGCACTAATGAAGGAAGGAAGCAAGTCTTGGGAACACTACTTTGGCCATTTTTGCTCTCTGTCCCACTTCCTCAACATATTTATTTCCTTTCAAAGTATTTACGGCAACCCCCAATGTGTGTAGTAGGTCAGTGGAAGGATAAGGCAAACTGGATGGATAGAAACTCTTATAAGCACATGTGACCAAACAGGAAGAAACATGGTAAAGAACTAAAACAAAGTGATGGAACATAGAGTCATGGACTGATCTCAGGCCACCTGGTCCACAAAAGGGAACCACCTTAACTACCTGACCACACATGGCTCTGGGGCACCAGTCACACTGTTCATGCCTCTGCACAACACAAGTATTCTAAGTTGAATTGTGTCCCATCAAAAGATATGTTTAAGTCCTAATCCCTGTAAATATGACCTTGCTTGGAAATAAGGTCTTTCCATGTGTAATCAAGTTAAAATGAAGTCTAATCTAACATGTTGGTGTCCTTGTAAGAAGAGGAAAATGTCATGTGAAGACAGAGGCAGAGAGAGTACGACAATGGAGGCCAAGATTGAAGTGCTCCAACTGCAAACCAAGGAACGCCTGGGGCTACCAAATGCTGGAAGAGGCAACAAGGATCCTCCTCTAGAGGATTCTGAGGAAGCGTAGCCCTGCCAACACCTTGATTTTAGACTTCTAGTCTCCAGAACTGTGAGAGAATAAATGTTTATTGTCTTAAGCCACCCAGCTATGGCACTTTGTTATGGCATCCTTAGGAAGTTAATGCAGCAGAGGACTATATTTCTCTTTATAATGTATCATCACATGAAGAAAAAGAAAACAAGAAAATTAACGACTTTGTTTCTGTCAGGAAGCCCAAGAAATAAACCATACTGTGCCTCACTCTCTTATCATGAAGCAGAGATCTCAAACTCCAGCGACTACAAGTAAATAAGAAAGGCAGCTATATAACCTAGTGGGACACAGAAGTAAAAGGGAGCCCTGTCCCAGAAGAACAGCAGCTTTTCAGCTCTAGATATGCTAAACTTTTGTTAGGAACTAGAAATTAGGACCTTGATGTGGTATTTCCAGAATCTAAAACAGCACAGTGGACCAAACCTGGCCCATAGGCCACCAGTTTATAATCCCTGCTCTCAAGCATACTCCTGTACCCTAAGGCAAAGATTCAGATTCTAAAAGAAACTCTGAGACAGTCAGAAAGTTCAGAGGACTTTCAATATGTAATGGCCTACTAATGGATTTCATTAGTTTCCTAGATTTTCTCAAATTATTAAACAATCTGATTGTTCGTAGAAACATGCCATCAACACCCACGTTTGCAAGCTCATTTCACTCATTCGCAAAATGAAAGACTGAACTAATACCATATTATTAAATAGTAGTTATCAAGAATAAGAGGTTGGCAGACTAAAAAGTCCTTTCATCATTAGTGGAGGGAAAGCATCAATTATTAATCTTATTTCTATTTTTTGGTTGAGAAAATTAGCTATGATTATACATATGGACTTACCCATTGACAATCATGTTCTCCCTCAATGAGTCAATGAAAATTTTGGAAGAGAGAGCATTGGTATCTCAAACTTGGAGGGACATACTATGATTTCGTAGTCTGGGATATGACCTAGGCGTTCAGATTTTTAAAAGCTTCCCCAGTATCTTAGCATGCCGCACAGTTTGCAAGCCTCCACAGTAGACAAAAAAAGAAGAAATTTTTCTAACATTGGGATAGTATTCTTTCTCTATTTCAGATTCAAAATATGACACACACATACTCCAAAGATAATCCCCTCAAAGCTCTCAAAGTTTCAGAACAGATTGATTTATTCTATCTCTTGCCCTGCTGTTGGTTGACAAAAATCTTCTGTGTTCCTAAATTGGTCTGCAGTTGCACATGTAATTTTGTAATTATTGTTCATGCAGCAATAATTTTCATCTAAGATCTTTTCAAATTAACTAGATTAAAAGAATGCCACTTATGAACAAAATATATTCTGAAGATAGAAACAACTTTGCTTCCATTCCTAATGAAACTCAGACCTTTCATCTTAAATTCAAGCAAAATCTCAAGCACTAAAATGAGTTTGGTACTTTCTTATTTCTATTAAATTGATGGCCATCTACACAAAGGTAAAAAGCCTTCTTATTCTCTTCATGATCCTTATACAGCTGTGCTACTGCTTCCGTGAGATCAAGGAGTTATATTGTCTCTTAATGGTGGGATTACATTTTTCCTATATTTCTGCTTTTATTATTCTTGAGTTCGCAAAGCATCTCCATTTTGGCAGGCAAATATAGGCAGTTAATCACTCTCTGATTTCAGGGACATAGAAACTGATTTATCTAAATGTACCCTGGGAGATGGATCTTTGAGTGAGATCGTCTGATTCCATTCAGAAAAAAAAAGAAGATGGTCCACTGGCATGAGCCCAACATTTACTAAATAGAAAAGGAGAATGGAATATTGTTTTTAAATTCCACCAAGCAGACTGAATAATTAAAAGAATATATGGCCAATAACTGCACTCAGATGGCTGTTGCTCTGTTGAAAACACCCTCTGTTTTAATTGTTTGCTTGTAATTCATTTCAGGGTTTGGTCTTGCAGCAAACTGCTTCAGATAAGCAATCCTATTTGGTGGTTCATAGCTAGGCAGCCCAATTTGGAAATCCAATTGCCGCTTATGCAATGATTAGTCATAAAGCTAAATTGCAAAAATGGCATTTTAACTTTGAGCTTATATTTGAGCAACAGAACATTAAAAACATTTAGTATGAACCAATGCTCTCTCCTGCAACAGCTGAACTTCATGAAGAGTAACAATTACGATCTTTCATGAAAGGAATGAGTGAAACTTTGAGCCGGTTTTTTTAAAAGGGAGCTGCCATTTTTATTGCTGTGCTTGAGTTACGGACTTTAAAAACTGCATCATGCATGCAAGTTTAATTCACCCTGTAACAATGAATCAAACGTAGGTGCAGAAAGAGGAATTCCATAGAGATAAAGTGAAATTCAGAAAATGCCATCTCTTTATCTGCCGGTCTATATAATAACTCAAGATGTAACCTTACTGTGTTTAATGGTGTAATCAAAAAATGTGTCAAGACACTGGAATTTTGAAGCTGTTCCAAGTACAACCCACTCCTGATGACTCATTTAAAAGTGGGCAGGTTGTCAGAATCAGTGGGACATAAACATCTTCTATTCCCTGAGGAGCTTCGAGGATCCTGACTTGTATAAACCCTGATTTTTTTCAAACTCCTTCTCTTTAGAATAAAAGGTATTCTTGAAAATTCTAGTTTGTTTTTGCCAGGCTTTGGTAGATATATGAGGATTTATTTTGATGAGAACATGGAATTCATGTTTTAAGGAGTCACTGTCCATGAACCCAAGCTAAGGAAAGATTACACCAATTAATTTGTGTCACTTTTTTCCCCTCTACTTACCCTTCCTGGAGAACTAATCATTAACATGGGGAGGTTTGTTTTCTACTCTGGCTGTTTTCATTTCTCCTGTCATAATTTTAAAAGCCACAGGGTAAATAAAGATCATTGTATTTCACTCATGTTAAATACATGCTGCATTATTACAAAGTAACCTAACACCTGGCTTTAAAGTCCCTTGCTTTCAAATAAATATAAACAACAGGGACAGCTCTAGCCTTCAGATGACTTTCTCTCTCCCCCACACCATTCACAGCTGCTCAGCTCTCCCCTCTCCTTAGCACTTTCATATCGCTTCTACTTCCTATGACTTCCTCTTTTCATCGTATTGCTTTCAAAATTCCACACTGTATAGTGATCTCACTAGTGAATGGCTATGCCCACCTGCAGATGCCACAGTTGGCATCCCTGCCTGCAGCCCAATAAGCCAAGAAGACATCTCTATCAATCATTTTGGGTGGGGAAAAATATATATACTCCACACCTCAGAAAGCGTGATGCAGCAGCATTATTTAACATGACCCAACAATTCTGATTCTTTTTATTATTTTTAATAGCCATCCTATTAATACCACTAATGCAGGGAGATAAGCCATAGGAATTGCTCCCGTTAAAAATACAAACAGAAAAAAAAATACAGCTGTTGCAGAACCAAGAGTAGATATAGATGAAAAAGCATACCCTACCAAGTGTTAGGAAGCCTAATCTAAGCCTGTTTTTGAATCCCATTTGTGTCTCAATAAACACACCACACACACACAGAGTCTTTTTGTCCTCAGCATACAAGGTCTAAGAGATAAATAATACTTTAGATGTTTGTAAAATAAAGGACAGATTCCATAGTTATTCAGATAAATTAGAGATTACTTTGTGCTGGGAGTTCAGCAGGAAAGACTCAAAGAGGTGAAGATCTTAGCTAGATCTTAAAGAGATTCAGATACTGATAACAGAGAGGGTACAACACATTCTAGATGGAGAGAGCTTTGACAATTGTTAGTTTGGGGCCATTCAGTATCCATTAACCTCAATGCTAGTAACACCTCCAATTTCCCTTTAGTAAAACACCCTTCCCCCATTCTCAATCTTCAGGTTTACATGAGGCCCTACCTTCCAGCTTCAGCTACAGATCATATGACCCCAACCTAAGATGGCCAACGCCTTGCATTTACCCCTAGCCACAACCACTGATTTAGTCACGAGTTATTGACTCAAGCTTACCCAAGCAAGACCCCAGTTAGGGCTAACGCAGGGTGTTCCACCATATTGACCGGGGTTCATTGCTCTATCCTGCTAAACCAAAATTTACAAGGATGTAATGCTTGAGCTACTGTCATCATCTTGCCACCACATGGAACCCAAAAATAAATATAAAAACCAGAGGAAAGTAGAGGCAAAAGATAAAGAAAAACTGAATACTTGAGTTACTGTTTGAAGCTCAAGCCCATTTGGTGAGGCCATGTTTTCCTGTATGGTGTTGGTGCTTGTAGATGTTTGTTGGTGTCTGAGCATTGAAGGGTTAGTTATTTAATGTAGTCTTTGCTGTCTGAGTTTGTTTGTACTCTTCCTCTTTTGGGAAGGCTTTCCAGGTATTCAAACAGATGTGGGTATTGTGTTCTAAGCCATATCTGCAGTATGGGGCACCCCAAGTCCAGCAACGCCGTGATTCTTGCACACTTATAAAGTATCACCTTGGTAGTCATGGAGAAGAGCTGCAAGAATTCTCTGGATTACCAGGCAGAGACCGTTGTTCTTGTCCCTTACTGTCTCCCAAATAAATAGAGTCTCTCTCTATGCTAATCTGCTTGGAGCTAGGGGTGGGGTGACACAAGCACCCCTGTGGCCATCACCACTGAACTGCTCTGGGTTGCTAAAAACTCAGGGCAAGTTCTAGACACCCTAAATAAACCACTTGCTGGTTGCAGTGGCATATATAACAATGATTAGGAAACAAAGCAATAAATGAAAAAGTAGTGACAAACTGTAGAATAACAAACACCTGATTATAAGGTTCAGATTTAAAGAAATTATACACTACTACAGTATATATAATTTTAATATATACAACGTCTCTCAACTTTTAAAGGACAGAATAAATCCTTTGGCCTTAGGAGCCAAAAAGACATGGTACAACTATATATGTACTGGAATTATACATTCCAAAAGAATGTGGCAGGGTTGTTACTCACTATTTTTAAAATCTATATATGTAACTCAAAATGGATCAAAAACCTAAATGGAAGACCTAAAACTATAAACTCTTAGAAGAAACAGGGAAAAGCTTCATGACACTAGATTTGGCAGTGATTTCTTGGATATGACCAAAAGCACATGCAACAAAAGAAAAAATAAATTGAACTACATCAAAGTTTAAAATTTCCATGCATCAAAAGATATAACTAACAGTTTGAAAAAGCAACCCACAGGATGAGCGCACGTATTGCAAATCATATCTCTGATAAGAGGTTAATATCCAGAATATATAAAGAATCCCTATAACTAAAAGACAAGGAATCAAACAACCCAATTTAAAAATAGCCAAAGGACTTGAATAGACATTTCTCCAAATATATACAAGTGGCCAACAAGCACATGAAAAGATGTTCAACATCACTAATCACAAGGGAAATGCAAGTCAACACCACAAAGAAATACCTGCTCCCACTCATTACAATGGCTACTATCAAAAAAAGTAAATAAATAAAATAGAAAATAACAAGTGTTGTCGAGAAAACAGAACCTTTGTGCACTGCTGGCAAAAATGTAAAATGGTACAACTACTGTAGAAAACAATATGGCATTTCCTTAAAATTAAAAACAGAATTACCACATGATCTGGTAATCCCAATTCTGCATATATATCCAAAAGAACTGAAGGCAAGGACCTCAACAGATATTTGTACACCAATATTCATAGCGATCTTACTGCAATAGCCAAAAGATGGAAGCAACCCAAATGCCCATCAACCAATGAATGAATGAATAAAATATAGTATGTACATACAATGGAATGTCACTCAGGCTTAAAAAGGAAGACAGGGCCAGGCGTGGTGGCTCACACCTGTAATCCCAGCACTTTGGGAGGCCGAGGTGGGTGGATCACAAGGTCAGGAAATTGAGACCATTCTGGCTAACACGGTGAAACCCCATCTCAACTAAAAATACAAAAAATAAGCCAGGCATGGTGGCACACACCTGTAGTCCCAGCTACTTGGGAGACTGAAGCAGGAAAATCGCTTGAACATGGGAGACAGAGGTTGCAGTGAGCTGAGATCATGACACTGCACTCCAGCCTGGGCAACAGAGCGAGACTCTATCTCAAAAAAAAAAAAAAAAAAGACAGTTCTGACACATGCTACAACATGGAAGAACATGAGGATATTATCTAAGTGAAATAAGCTGGTCACAAAAAGAAAAATACCACATGAGGTACCCAAAGTAGTCAAATTCATAAAGACAGAAAGTAGAATGGTGGTTGTCAGAGGCTGAGGGTGACAGATACTGTCACCCTCAGTTATTGTTTAATGGGTACAGAGTTTCAGCTTTGTAAAATGAAGAGCACTCCATGGATGGATCTATAGCACAGCGATGTGAGTATACATAATGCCACCGAACTGTACACTTAAAAATTGGTAAAATGGTAAATTCTATGCTTTGTGCATTTCACTACAATTTTTTTAAATGTTTAATGAAATAGTGGATGAATGAACAACATATTTCTCAAAAAGGATATAATATAGGTATATCTTCAGTTGTCATTCAGCATCAAGAATTTCATCACACAGTATCTCACAAGAAAAATCTAGACCATCCTGTTTTTATTAAAAGGTGGCATGGCAATACTGTTTCCTCTTTTATGATGCCTATGTACCAAAATTTACTTGATGCAATTGGTAAATGGAGATATGCTGAAGGCAGGTGATGTGTAGAAAGGTGAATGGAGGGGAAGAGATAATGCAGAAATGAAGAAACATTCACCCAATTTGTCATGTTAATTGGTGTTTATAAATCTAAAAATATAAATGTCTTATAATTATGGAGCAAAGAAAATGGCTTCCTCTCTTCAAAAAAATTATAAGCCGTTGATTTTTTCAAAAGTATGTTGTTTTGACAATATAAGTGCAAGCAAAATTAAAATAACCAGAAGTAATAAGTAGAACCTATTAGAAACGTATCTGGAATCTGGAATTAATTTTTATAAGAGGGATATGTTCCAGCTTCACGTATGGCAGCCGTTGAACATTTAGTTGCATTCAAGGGACATTGCTCATTTGCGGTATGCACACCGTCAAAAGCAGAAAAATATAAAATCATTTGTTGTTTAGATTCATATAAATGTGTAAATAACAGCTTGAGATATAATTCATATACCATACAATTAAGTCAAAGTGTACAATTCAGTAGTTTCTGATATATTTGGAGTCGGGCTATGTTTGAATTCTTGTTAAAACTTATAAAACTGTTTTTTACTAAAATAAAACTACATACAAGATAAAACCATCAACTTTTTTAAGAGAAGCAGAACTAGTAAAATTGAGTCATACAAAATTTAAAAGGAACAAGAAAAAAATAAAATATGCAAATTTAAATTTCAGCGTGGTCATTGCAATTAAGTTTAAATATGTCACTGGTAAATCAAGATGAAAAGGAAACTGCAGTCTGTTTTATTGTAGTCCTGGTTTGTTTTTTGTTAAAAGAAAGACATACCTTTAAAAATGCTTTACTTTCTAGGCAACAGGGAGTCAGTGAAGAGTTTTTGAGCAGTAAAGTGTCAGGAGTTTGTGGTAGACAGAATAATGCTCCCCCTCCTCAAGATGTTCACATCCTAATTCCCAGAACCTTATGTATGTGCTGCCTTACCTGGTATCTTAGTTCATTCAGGCTGCTGTAAAAACATACCATAATTTGGGTGGCTTATAAACAACAAAGATTTATTTCTTACAGTTCTGGAGGCTGGGAAGTCCAAGACCAAGGTGTCTGCAGAGGGCCTGATTCCTGGTCCTGGAATAAAGCCTTCTCTCTGTGTCCTCATACAGTGGAAGAGACTAGCTGTGCATCTCTTTCATAAGGGTACTCATCCCACTGATGAGGCCCCTGCCTTCATGGCCTAATCACCTCCCAAAGGCCCCTTAATCACCTCTTAATACCATCACCTTGGGGGTTAGGATTTCCACACATGAATTTTGAGGGGGCCACAAACATTCAGACCACAGCACCTTTAGGGGCTTTGCAGTTGTGATTAAATCAAGGAGCCCAAAATGGGAAAGCTATCCCTGGTTAACCACGTGGTCCCAATTTAATCCCATGGCTCCTTACAGGAGGAGACAGGAGGATCAGTCAGGAAGAAGGCAATGTGACAAAGGAAGCAGAAGGAGAAAACGCAAAGTGATGAGAGGCCATGTGCTAAGGAATGAAGATAGCCTCTAGAAGTTGAAAGGGGCAAAGAGATCGTTTCTCCCCTAGAGCAGGTGTCTCCAACCCCTGAGCCATGGACCGGTACCTGTCTGTGGCCTGTTAGGAACCAGGCTGCACAGCAGGAGGTAAGCGGCCAGTGAGTGAGCAAAGCTTCATCTGTATTTACAGCCATTCCCCACCACTCACGTTACAGCCTGAACTCCGCCTCCTGTCAGATCAGCAGCAGCATTAGATTCTCATGGAAGTGTGTATCCTATTGTGAACCACACATGTGAGGGATCTAGGTTGCCCACTCCTTATGAGAATCTAATGCCTAATGATTTGTCAGTCTCCCATCACCCCCAAATGGGACTAAGTGCAGGAAAAAAAGCTCAAGACTCTTACTGATTCTGCATTATGGTGAGTTGTATAATTATTTCATTATATATTACAACATAATAACAGAAATAAAGTGCACAATAAATGTAATGCACTTGAATTATCCCAAAACCATCCCTCCATTCCCCAGTCCATGAAAAAAATGTCTTTCACAAAACTAGTCTCTGGTGCCAAAAATGTTGGGGACCACTGCCCTAGAGCATCCAGAAGGAAACAGCCCTGCCAATATTCCAGCACTATGAGATGATAAATTTGTGTTGTTTTGAGCAACTCAGTTTGTGATCATCTGTTACAGCAGCAGTAGGAAATTAATACAGAATAACAGTGCCAACCCTGAACCCCAGTGAGCACAACAACAATCTGAGTATAAAACATATTTTCTCACTGACATTCTATCCCAGTCACTTACAGAATCGAACTTGTCGAAACAGATGGAAACATGGAGTGGACCTTACCCAGCCCCGCAGTTTTGCTTATGAAGAAAACTGAGTCACAGAGTGGCCAGACAACTGCCCCAAACTTAGCGAGTATGAGTTCTCTGCCTTCCTGTTCACACTCACCTCCTTAACTGGTCTGCTCCACACTTGCTTCTCAGCTCACCAGGGACTGGCACCAGAATAGGGAGGCCACTCTTAAAGAATTTCATTAAGGCACGTTTGAAAGCTTGTCAAAACTTAGGAGAAAAGAAAGTCAAGTTCTTCTACGAGGTGCATATTCCACAAATTTGATGAGAACCGAAGTACTTGAAGAACTAAGCTGGAATCTTTATTAACAAGACAGGGAATTGAAAATGAGGCTAAGAAAAAAGCAAAGCTGAGATCAAAATGATGGGACATCAGCTTTGTCACCAAAGCGGTGGGCAAGAGGCAGGAATTTGAGAAGAGAGAAGATGCCATTTGCAACAAAGGGCAAAGCTAATTGGGCTTTCAAGTGTTGAATGGCCAACAGCTGCCTGGATGAAAAAGCCCATCATTAACTTGCACAACTCTCTCCAGACTCCAGAATTTCACAGCCAGACTTCTGGATGTAAATCTCATGAAAGTTCACCCACCATGCCAGGCTATTTGTTTTATTTTTATAGAGATAAAAGATTTAATAAATATTGTTTTTCTGATGGTCATAGGCATGTAGGTTTCCAAGTGAAACTCATCCATGTCCCCCTGGACCAAAATTTCAGAAGGGATTATTGTTTTGCTGATGCATCCCTGTTTTATTCTGGCTTTGCCTAACTGGCCATCATAGCTTTGAACTAGCTCTAGAATCCCTGTGAATTTTGCTACAGCCTTTGGGGAAAATATATAGGTCCAGGTTAAGAACCACCCAAATCTCTTTTCCACCAGATGGCTGTTCAGTGGCTTACATAAAAAGCTGGGATTAAGTAGCTTCTCAGTTCTTAAAGTATTTCCACTCACAGCACAAATTGCAGTGGTGCTTTTCTTACTACAAATATCTGTTGACACAACATGAATGTGACCCAGAAAGGCATTTTTACCTACTACACGTCTATCGTGGCAATTCATTTAGGTCTTATCACCATAATCTAGATCAAGGGTTAGTGAACTTGTTCTTAAAAGACCAAACAGTAAATATTTCAGGCATTAGAGGCCAAACTGCAAAATCAAGGCTGTTATATTGGTACAATCATTTTTAAAATGACCACTTAAAAATATCAAGATTATTCTTAGCTCATGTGCCCTACAAAAAGATACAGTGGGCCAGATTTGACCAAAGTTTACCAACCTCTGATCAAGATAATTAAGAAAGTCTATTTATAGGTGGGGAAAAAATCCATAATTTGAATTTTGAACTTGTCCTCTAATCATTCAAATAATTTACACAAAATTCGATGCATTTTTTTTTTCCAGAATCTAGAAATCTACAGTGTGGTACAAGATGCAAGCCAGTCACTGGTATCTTCAGATTTTTTCCAAGTAAATGTAACAAAGGAATATTAATACACAACTAAGTTCACTAGGTTTTTCAAAATAACAAAATGGAGGTTAAATTTTTACTCTGTTACAAAGTAATAATGGTAGTATTAAGCAACAGGAAAAACTATCCTAATTGATATCACCAGTTAGCTAACTTTTATATTCAGTTTTGCCGTCTCTAATTGACATTTTATAAATGGTATCTTTTTCTAAGTGTTCCATTTTGATTCATACCAATCTGTTGGCATTACACACAAACTGGAAGAAAATATGGAGCATTCTAATTCAAGTATCCTAATTTACATGCTAAATCAGAAGGTCAAAATCAATCTTTGTCATGTTTAGAACCTTGATCATTGGCCCAGAAATAAAAGGTAGCATGTTGATTTCTTTAGGGGGCGGGGGGTTGGCAGGAAGGATAATTGTAAAAAAAAAAAAGTACCAAGTAATAAGTCAATGTGAGTTTAGAACAACAGAATTTAGTGCACTAGAAGACAAATACTATGAGAAGTGCTTTGGTGTGGTGAGTAAGGCTTTGTTAAAGTTGAAAATTGTTCTTCATTCTCTGATAGTAGTTGAGCGGCAGATGGCCTGAAGTTATCATAAATATGTAAGCCCTAGAAGTACTCTGCATTGTAGAGCAGCCAAAACACAATAGTGTTGAACAACACAGAGCACACAGAGAACTGTCTGACACATAAAGAGAAATGAGAATCTTTCCACCGCACAGTAACATTTCTAAGCATAGAACATCCGAGAAATCACCTTAGCTTCTCCATGTAGTATTAATGCATATAGCAACCCCGTTTTTTAAAGGTTACATGGTGAGGAAGTTGGCCTTTCAATTAAATTACCACATTTTCACAATATAGAACTTGAAGTGGAGCTTCGAGTGCTTTCTTCTTTGGCAATTTGCTGTCAACATCCAAGCTTACAGGGATGTTGAGCTGTACAATGCAAGAGAGAACTCTAAGAAGATGGTTTGTTCTAGCTTTTTTTCCCTTGTTCCCTTCTTCCTAATTGAGTACCTGAAATGCCATCCAAAATGATCTCTACTGAAAATGTCCTTCATTGCCAAATTACAAACATAGCTCATTTTCTATCTACTGCAGCCAGTTATAATATTTTGTGGTTACCAGGCTTCAGTAAATAAATACATGTGAGAACTATCTATCTATCTGTTAATGCTTATTATGTTCTGTGCTAGATAATGAGAAATAAATAGATGAATAATTTAAAGAGAACAATTCCCCTTTCTGTATGTTTCTACAGAATGGGTTGGAAACTGCTGCCTGGTTGCACTTGCTCCTCCAAATGGGAAGAGGGAGATTTGATTTGATTGGTGAAATGACAAGAGTCCGACATCCAATGTCCATAATTCCGTCCTGGGCAAGGCTGATTTATTCCCAGTTGCTGTGTTTATGTGGCCTTGCTTTGTTCAAGGGGCGTGATGAAAGCCATAATCAGACATGATAGTTCATAGGGGCCTGTTTTGCCATGTGAAGGTCCCAAGGAGAAAACTCAAGGCAGGGAGGGAAGTATTAAGAAGTCCATCTAGGCTCAAGGGTTGATTCTCATTCTCTAGCCCAATTTTACCAGTGGTAAAACTGAGGTTTTGATTCCTCTCTGACCCTGTGTTTGTTTTTCAACAGCTTCAGTAAGTGGGGGGGGAAAAAAAAAAAAAAAAGAAGGATGTGACTCATTGTCTTCCTAAAGCCCTACCAAATAAGATTCCTGCCCTCAAGAGGCTCGGGGCCTTCAAAGATCTCTGCATCTCTGACTCTCTTTTTTTTTTTTTTTCTTTGAGACAGAGTCTTGCTCTGCCACCTAGTCACCTAGGCTGGAGGGCAGCGGTGTGATCTCGGCTCACTGCAACCTCCACCTCCCAGGTTCAAGTGATTCTCCTGCCTGAAATTACAGGCATGTGCCACCACACCTAACTAATTTTTGTATTTTTAGTCGAGACGGGGTTTCTGCATGTTGGCTAGGCTGGTCTCGAACTCCTGACCTCAGGTAATCCACCTGCCTCAGCCTCCCAAACTGCTGGGATTATAGGCATGAGCCATCATACCTGGTCTATTTTTCAAACTCTATATAATTAAACCATAAGTAGAAAACAAGTTGTAGCCCAGTGCTCCGGGAAATACCATGAATTCAATTCAACCCTTTAAGGAAAACATAAAAGAAAATCACCAATCCACACTTTTAAAGCATCTCTGAATAAATCATTACATAAAAAGTATCAGTTACACATAAAACAACATTATAAGTTATCAGGAAATAACTCAAAAACAACAAATTGAGTACAAAAGTTGGGTCTTGAATTTGGGTGACTTTGAGTACCTGACAACATTGTGAACACTGTAAAAAGCAATATGCCAAGGACTTGGGCAGTATTTCATTTTATAGTTTATGCCTCAGTAGTCAAGAAGCAGGGAAAAAAAAAAAAAAACTTTCCCTGAAGTCTGTGACATGGCATTTTCTTGTTAAGTAAGAAGAATAAATAGTTCTCCTCAAATTTACTAGTAGGTAGAAGACACTCTTCTGGCAGTTTCCACACATTCTAATTGCCTGTTTTAAAAACTGTCAAAAGCAACAAACAAGAAAAATGTTTTAATTCAAATGACATTTCTAAGGAAGTACAAGTAAGCCCAAGCCATTTAGTTTATCATTCTATGTTATATATTTATGTCATATATTATATACTCTGTTGTTAAGCTTTTTGTAATAAGAGTTTTTACCCTAACTCTTTTACATACAAGAGTTGGCCAAGAGTATATAAGATAGCAATGATACACAAATGTCACCAACATTCTTTCAATAGTTGTTTACTGTTATGGACTAAATCTTTATATCCCCCACAATTCATATGTTGAAACCCTAGCCCCTGCAATATGATGGTGGTAGAAGGTAGGACTTCTGGGAGATAATTAGAATTAGATGAGGTCATGATGATAGAGTCCTCATGAATGCAATCAGTGCCCTTATAGGAGTCATGATTGAACTTGCTTTCCCTTCTCTACTCTCTGCCATGAGAAAAAAGTAGAAGTCTGCAGTCTGCCACCTACAATCTGACCATGCTAGAACCCTGATCTTGGCTTCCAGCCTCCAGAACTGTGAGAAATCAATTTCTGTCAAGCCACTCAGTATATGGTATTATGTTACAGCAACCTGAAAGGACTAAGACATTTACATGTACCAGAAACTAGTCTAGGAGCTGGAAATAGAAGAATGAACCAAATGAAGTCCTGCCAATGCACCTCTACTTTACTGATGAACATGAATAACTAAGCATATCAGACATGTCCAGTATAAAGCATGCTAACTCCTTCTCTCTTCAATCCTGCCCCTTGTTTGCCTCAGCTGATCGGTCTAGGGCAGCTAATCCACAGGCTGGCTAGTGACTTGGATCATGTGCCTGAAGTTTCAAAAACAAGATCAAAACAAAAACTCACCATGTTGGGTTCATCCTCTTCCAGTACTTAGAATTTGAACAAAGATTACCAAAAGACAAAGGCAATTCACAATAGAAGCTGAAGCTGATAATTCATGTCTGTCTATCTTTAGGGAGGGTGGTGAGGCCTTGTTGTGGCATAGGCAAGCTGATGTTACCATGGAGCAGAAGCAATGATGAAGAACAGTAATTCCCAAATCCAAGCAAGATTGCCCACAAGTAGACATTTTTTAAACATGGGGCATTGTAGCTTGTCACAAGAATTGGGTAGACAATGACATTTGATATCCTACAATGCTCCTGGAGTCCTGCAAAATGAAGAATCATCCCAAAATCTTCACTATTCTTAATGACCGGCAGGGCATTCACATAGGCAAAAACGTGTTTGTAATTATAAGAGCTTAGAGCCTGACTTGACTTTGCACCTGAATGCAAAGTATGTTTATATAGTGTTAGATAGAAATCACCGCCTATTAAAGTTAGGAGTGCAATTATGTCAATCCAGAGAGAGTTGTTGTGTTCAGAACTTTATCAAGAGACACTTACCATTTCATGTAGCTCCATCACTTACGTAAGATTGCTTTGTATTAAGTTCACCAACCTAACACACCTTTGCTGAGCTGCATTTGAAGCTGTGTCATTCACAAAGATTTGACATATAATTGCAAGTATCTGGTAACAACAATATATCCTCTGATGTTGTCATGCCTGAGCATCTACATATTGAACTACAGATTATTGTATGTGTCTTCTTTTGTGTCTCCCTTACAGAAGAGCATTATATTGGAAGGATGTTTAACGTATGCATATAGATTATATTATGTGTAAAATTTAGCACAGAACAGTAAAGGAAGTGCTACAAAATGTTTATTAGAAAAAAATGGGGTTGGGTTTGATGAACTTGAAAATCACTGAGACAGAAAAGAGAAGAAAGGGGTTAAGTTACTAGTCAGAACAGAGAAGAAGTAACACACAGGAAAAGCAGAGTCTCACAAGACAGAATTGTTCACATACATGAGCAAGCCCCTAAAAATGACCCTTCCATTGACAGCTTCCAGCTGGTCCTGGGCCCTCAGCCCTCCCACCTGAGTCCAGCCATTGGAAAGCATCCTTTGTTTCCTGTCTCATCACTTATCTAATACATCATTCTATCATAACAATTGTCCTAAAACGAAGCAGTACTAATGTCTTCATCCTATGTAAAAGCTTTCCAAATTTTCAAATTATCTTCAAGTGTTGATAATCTAGAACCCACCTACCTTAACAAAATAATTTACTGCCTTCTTAAACCCTCTGAATGAGCCACCATAGCCTACTTTTTTTCCTAATAGGTCATGAGCAGTCCCAAATTCTATCTTCATGCCTTTGACTTCTCTGATTTCCCCATGACAAATTCCATTCTCATCTCTAATACTCTAAACTCTAGACTTTCGTTTATGATTCAATATCCACATGCACACACCCTTAGCATTTCTACCTCTAAAAACCTAGAGATAACAATTAAGTGTGGCACAGCAGTCAGAATAGGTTAAGTTACACTGCAATAATAAAAAAGCCCAAAATATCAGTGGCTCACAACAAGGGTTTACTTCTGACTTAATGTCAAATGTCTACTGAAAAGCAGTCATGCTTCTGGTTCCATGTCATCTTCATTCTGGTATACAAATTAAGGGAGTAGGCCTTACCTGGAATATTGCTGCTTATCATGATAGTAGGAAAAGAACATAGAAACCCCCACTAACTTTACACTTTTGTCCAGGAGGTACACATGTTACTTCCACTCAGATTTCATTGGTTAAAGCAACTCATATGATCAAACATGTCAATGAGGCAGAGAAGGGAGGAGCTACAAATATTTTCAAACAAAATTGAAATCTATAATAATCAAATCAATTTCATAGTTAACAATTGCTTCCAAGGAATGCCCTTATACCCTAGAACACAGTGCAAGTTTCATGGTTAGCAACAATCCATTTACAGGTATTCTACTCAAATATGATGATAGAAGTGAGCTTACACATCTTAAAGTACAGATCAAAACACTGAAAGCACAGAATGAATAAAAATAAATGTTTCATTGAAGCCTCCAGTTTTTAAATTTGGTTTACCAATGCAATGGAATTCCAGTATAACAAAATAACTTGAACATTAATTTAAAGTTCACTATAACAGTATGGGAATAGTTATTTGTCTAGAAATATAATTTGTTGCCAATATGATTTGTTTGTAATTTTTAGTTTTGAAATATGCAAATTTTAAATAAATCTAAAATATTATCAATGTCTCCACTATGAAGTGGATTTTTTGTTGTTGGTGTGCAGAAGTTCTCTAGTTTGATGTAATCTCCTTTTCTTATTTTTGCTTTTGTTGCCAGTACTTTGGGGTCATAGCCAAAAAAAATCATTGCCCAGACCAATGTCATAAAGCTTTTCCCTGTTTTTCCTTCTAGCAGTTTTATGGTTTCATAGTCTTATGTTTAACTCCATTTTGAGTTGATTTTTGTACATAGCGTGAGATGAGAATCTAATTTCATCCTTCTGCATGTGGATATCCAGTTCTCCCAGCACCATTTATTGAGAGATTGCCCTTTCCTCACTGTGTTGGCATTGTGTTTTGGCACCTTTGTCAAAACTCAATGGTCAGTAAATGTGTGGATTTATTTCTGGGCACTTTATTCTGTTTCCTTGGTCTATGTATCTGTTTTTATGCCAGTACCAGGTTGTTTAATTACTTGTTTGTAGCAGATTTTCAAATCGGGTAACAGGTTTTCTAATCATGATGCCTCTGGCGTTGTTCTTTTTGGTTCAAGATTGCTTTGACTATTCAGGGTCTTTTGTGGTTCCACATGAATTTTAGAATATTTTTTCTATCTCTATAAAAAATGTAATTGGAATTTTGATAAGGAATGCATGGAATCTGTACATTGTTTTGGGTAATGTGGGCATTTAAAAAATAGTAATTCTTCCAATCCATGAGCATGGGATATCTTTCCATTTATTTGCCACTTCTTCAAATTATTTGATCAGTGTCTTGTAGTTTCCAGTTTAAAAATCGTTTATGTACTTGAGTAAATTTATTCTTACTATTTTTGTAGCTACTATAAATGGGATTGTTTGCTGGATTTCTTTTCAGATGTGTTGCTACTGTACAGAAATGCTGATTTTTGTACATTGATTTTTATTATGCAACTTCATTGAATTCATTATTAGTTCTAATAGTTTTTATGGAATCCTCAGGATTTTTCATATATAACATCATGTGATCTGCCAACAGAGACCATTTAACTTCTTCCTTTCTGACTTGGGTACCGTTTAGAGGCATATCCTGAGATACTGCAAGTTCAGTTTCAGACCACCAGAATACAACAAATGTAGCAAGAAAGCAAGTCACACAGTTTTTATTTCCCAGTGCATATAAAAGTTATGTTTATACTCTACTGTCGTCTATTCAATAACTTTATGTCTAAAAAACTTAATTGAAAAATATACTACTGCTAAAAAATGCTAACAATCATCTGAATCTTCAGTATGTCATAATCTTTATGCTGGTGGAAGGTCTTGCATTAATATTGGTGGCTGCTGACTGATCAAAGTTGTGGTTGCCAAAGGCTGGGGTGGCTGTGGCAATTTCTTGAAATAAGACAATAATGAGTTTTGATGCATCAATTAACTCTTTCTTTCATGAAAGATTTCTCTGTAGCATGTGATGCTGTTTGAAGACATCTTATCCACAGAACTTCTTTCAAAATGGAAGTCAATTCTCTCAAACTCTGTGTTTTATCAAATAAATTTATGTAATATGCTAAATCCTTTATTGTCATTTCAACAATGTCCACAGAATCTTCACAAAATTCCATCTCAGGAAACTACTTTCTTTGTTCATTCATAAGAAGCAACCCCTCATCCACTAGTTTTATCATAAGATTACAGAAATTCAGTAACATCTTCAAACTCGACTTCTAATTCTCTTGCTATTTCTACCACATCTGCAGTTACTTCCTCCACTGAAGTCTCAAATTCCTCGTAGTCATCCATGAGAGCTGGAATCAACTTCCTGCAAACTCCTGTTAATGCTGATGTTTTGACCTCCTCCCATAAATCCTAGTGGTATCTAGAATGGTGAATCATTTCCAGAAGGTTTTCAATTTCCTTTGCCTAGATCCATCAGAGAAAATAACTCTATAAAGCAGCTATAATGCTATCAAATGTATTTCTTAAGTAATAAGACTTGTAAGTTGAAATTATTCCTTGGTCCATGGGCTGCAGAATGGTTGTTGTGTTAGCAGGCATGAAAACAACATTAAATCTCCTTGTGCATCTCCCTCAGGCCTGTTGGGTGACCAGGTGCATTGTCAATGAGCAGTAATAGTTGAAAAGGAATCTCTTTTTTTTCTGGGCAGTAGTCTCAACAATGGGCTTAAAATACTCAGAAAACCATACTATAAATATATGTGCTGTCATCCTGGCTCTACTCATAGGCAGAGTAGATTTAGCATAATTCTGAGGATTTTCAGGGTTGTATTCAAGCACTGGGTTCAACTTAAAGTCACCAGCTGCATTTGCCTCTAACAAGAGAGTCAGCCTGTTCTTTGAAGCTTTGGAGCCTGGCATTGACTACTTTCTAGCTAGGAAAGTCCTAGATGGCATTTTCTTCCAGTAGAAATCTGTTTTGTCTCCCTTGAAAATCTGTTGTGTAGTATAGCCACTTTCACCAATGATCATAGCTAGATCTTCTGGATAATTTCCTGCAGCTTCTATATCAGCACTTGCTACTTCATCCTGCAGTTTTCATGTTATGGAAATGGCTTCTTTCCTTAATCCTCAAACCTCTGATACCTTCCAATTTCTCTTCCAGAGCTTCCTCACCTCCCTTCAGCCTTCACAGAACTTAGGAGAGTTAGGGGTTTACTTTGGATTAGGTGTGTTACAAGAGTGTTGAGGCTGGTTTGATCTATCCAGATTAAACTTTCTCCATATCTTCAATAAGGCTGTTTTGCTTCAAAAAAAAATCATTCATATGTTCACTGGTATGGCACTGTTAATTTCCTTCACGAATTTTTTCCCTTGCATCCACAACTTCACTAACTGTTTGGTGCAAGAGGCCTAGCTTTCAGCATATCCCAGCATATTTCAATATGCCTTCCTCACTAAGCTTAATCATCTGTAGCTTTTGATTCAAAAGGAGACACATGTAACTCTTCCTTTCACTTGAACACTTAGGAACCAATGTAGGGTTATCAATTGGCCTAATTGTAATATTATTGTGTCTTAGGGAATAGGAAGGCCTAAGGAGGGTGAGAGAGATGGGAGAATGGCTGGTCAGTGGAGTAGTCAGAATACACATAATACTTATCAATTAAGTTCACCATCTTACCTGGGCACAGGGCATGGTGTACCCCAAAACAATTACAATAGTAATGTCAAAGATCACTGATCACAGATCACCATAACAGATAATCATAATAATGAAAAGTCAGAAATAGTATGAGAATTACCCAAATGGGACATAGATACATGAAATAAGCACATGCTGCTGGAAAAATGGCACTGATAGACTTGCTGGACATAGGGTTGCCACAAAACTTTAATTTGTAAAAATTGTAATATCTAGGCTGGGTGCAGTGGCTCATGCCTATAATCCCAGCATTTTGGGAGGCCAAGGCAGGTGGATCACTCAAGCTCAGGAGCTTAAGACCAGTCTGGGCAACATGGTGAAACCTCATCTCTACAAAAAATGCAAAAATCAGCTGGGCATGGTGACAAAAACCTGCAGTCCCAGCTATCTGAGGGCTGAGGTGGGAGAACCACTTGAGCCTGGGAAGCAGAGGTTGCAGTGAGTTGAAATTGTACTACTGCACCCCAGCCTGGGTGACAGAGTGAGACCCTGTCTTTAATTTAAAAAAAAAAAAAAATCTGCAAAGCACAACAAAGCAAAGTGCAATAAAACAAGGATGCCTGTGTTTCTTTGTCTTGTCTAACTGCTCTGTCTACAACTCCAGTATTATTCCAGTATTATGTTGAGTGAAAGCAGTAAGTGTGGGCCTCCTTATCTTGTTCCTAAGATTAGAGGAAAAGCTTTCAACTTCTCACCATCCAGTTTGGGTATTTGTCATCTATAGCCTCTATTGTGCTGAGGGAAGAGACAACTAATGGATTGTATTTGCAAACCATGAACCTGACAGGGAGCTAATATCCAAAATACATAAAGAACTCAAACAACTCAATAGTAAGAAAACCTATAAGCCTGATTTTTTTAAATGGGCAAAGGACCTGAATAGATATTTCTCATGTAAATGGCTGACAAGTCATTCTCACCATCATTAATCATCACGGAAATGTAAATTAAAGCCACAATGAGACATTCCTTCACACCAGTTAGGACGGCTATTATCAAAAAGACAAAAGCTAAGTGTTGGTGAGGATGTGGAGAAAAGGGAGCCCTTGCACACTGTTGGTGGGGATGTAAATTAATAAAGCCATTATGGAAAATAGTATGACATTCCTTTGACAAAATAAAAATAGAACTACCATGATTTAGCCATCCCACTACCAGATATACATCCAAAGAATATGAAATCAGCATGTCAAAGAGATACCTGTACTCCCATATTCATTGCAGCACTATTCACAATAGCCAAGATATGAAATCAACCTAAGTGTACATAAATGAATGAAGGAATAAAGAAAATGTGGCATACATACACAATGCAATACTATTCAGCCTTACAAAAGAAGAAAATCATGTCATTTGAAACAACACAAATGAATCTGGAGGACATTATGTTAAGTGAAATAAGCCAGGCACAAAAAGACAAATATTGTATGATCTCACTTATTTGTGGAATCTAAAAATGTTGAACTCAGAAACAGAGAGTAAAATGGAGCTTGCTAGAGTTTAGGGGATAAGATATTTGTCAAATGACATAAAATTTCAGGGAGAATAAATTCAAGAGATCTACTGCACACCATGGTGGTTACAGTTAATAATGATATATTACAGTCTTGAACATTGCTAGGCTGGGCATGGTAGCTCACGCCTGCAATCTCAGCACTTAGGGAGGTTGAGGCAGGGGAATTTGAGATCAGGAGTTCGAGAGCAGCCTGAACAACACAGTGAAACCTCATCCTACCAAAAAAAATTAAAAATTAGCTAGGCATGATGGCATGTGCCTATAATTCCATCTAATTGGGAGGATTACTTGAATCCAGGAGGTCAAGGCTGCAGTGAGCCATGACAGCACCACTGTACTCCAACCTGGGCAATAGAACAAGACCCTGTTTCAAAAAAGAAAAGGAAAATTGCTAAGAGAATAGACGTTAAGTGTTCTCATCACAAAAAAAATGGTAAGTATGTGAGGGAATACCTATGTTACATAGCTTGTTTTAGCCACTCCACAATGTACAGCTACATCAAAACATCATCTGTACATCATAAATACATGACTTTTACTTGTCAATTAAACAAATTATTAAAGTCTCACGTTATGCACAAAATTTCAAAAATGTAAATATGCCATAATTTTTTAAAATGCAAAGATTTCAAAATTGGTAAACCAAAGGAATTACAAACTGTGTTTATACTGTACCACATGGTGGTACCAAATGATGTAGTGTACAAAGACCCACGGACTTAGTAGCATGGAAATGGAGTCTGTAAATCATTTTAATCACTATTGTGCTGTTTCTTTTAACAGCCAGTACTCCCAGGTTAAAATCTTTTACAAACTCTATAATAATGTCATCCATACATTCAGTGATGCTGATGAAAAACATAACCAAAAATCAATAACTTTTGAACCACTGCCAAAATATACCATGCTGTTAATTTAAGTGCAGACTCACAGCTATTAGAGATAATCCTAAGATACAAACACAGCATCAAAACAACAATAAGATATGATGGCTGTAGATCTATAAACTATGAAGACAACCTCCCTGCTTTTTTAAGAGAAAACAAGTCCTGAATGATACGCTTTGTGAATTATATAGTTCTTCAAGGCACTACCTTGGCAATAAACACGACTGCTACTTTGAATTTTCAACCTTGCCATAAAGAGTGAAGCCTGAAGGGCGCATTCCCAATTACTACACTTCTTTCAGGTGTTTTACCCTTACGTTACTTTTTATTCAAAGAAAAATGAGAAAATATTGACGTATTTAAACCACAGTAAGTACCTAACAGCTCTCTGTCTTCTATTTAAAGACTGTGCTGCCAAATCCATCACTTAAAAAGGTATTTGCCAATGCTTCTCCAGTAATTCTGCGATGGAAACCGCCTGTAGAAAATCTCTACTGGTATTAATTTTGCAATCCTATTGAGCCTCATGTTAACAAAATAAAAATGTATTATGCTTGCTCTTTTTATATGGCCGGTGTGGACAGCTTTGAAAAGCTACTTGTTTACTTGTGGCTGCCATAGCTGTCTTTCTAAATTATCCAGTGAAAACAAATATTGACTTTTTTTTAAAAAAAAAGTAACCCAGTGAATGGGATATAAAATGTTATTGAGTCAAAACAATTTAACGAGCATTTGGATGCCTACTATGTGCAATGCCATAAGCCAGATATAAGCCTAAAACTTTCACCAAATGAGCTATTTGATAAGCTCTCCAATAAGCTACTCTACTATGAACTCTGACTGAAGCTCAGTTGTGTGTCCTGTTGAGTGACAATGGCCAGCACAATCTACTTGGCCTTTTTTCTTATTCACTCCTGGACAAGAAATTTGTCTTACCCACTCTTTTTTATCCAAAATTACCTCCAAGAGGCAACGTTGCTAAAATTCTTTTTTCTTTTCTGAGACAAAGTGGCACTTTGTCACCCAGGCTAGAGTGCAGGGGTACAATTATAGCTCACTGCAGCCTTGACCTCCCTGGGCTCAAGCGATCCTCCCACCTCAACCTCCCGAGTAGCTCGGACCACTGATGAGTGACACCATGCCCAGTTCATTTTTGTCTTTTGTAGAGATGGAGTTTCGCCATGTTTCAGGGAGGCTGGTCTCCAACTCCTGAACTCAAGCCTTCCGCCTGCCTCAGCCTCCCAAAGTACCGGGATTGTAGGCATGAGCCACTGCACCTGGCTGCTCAAATTCTTATCATGACATTTCTTTCATTGTGTTAATGCTTTTCTAAGATGGAATTTTACCTTCACCACTCTCAATTCTACTCTAAAACTGTTTATTTGCTAACTCCTCTCTCCTGCTAAGTCTGCTTTACAAATAACATTCCAAACTATGAGGCCCAAATAAACTCAGTTGGGTTTACAAGAATGGCTTTGGCATTTCCCAAATGCCTGGGAGCAGTCATTCCTCTTCCTAACAGTCCTATTACCCCTTCACCCCCTAATGATTTCTAGAATACTAACATTGACTCTGAATATAAGTATCAAAATCTTGAGGTTTCACCATGATTTCTAGTGGTCTTTTCACAATGCCCCTGCCTGGGATTCAAACCTGAGGTTTCAGGACCCCTTAAGGGGTCGACAGACAGAATTTGGGGAAATGGGGTGCTGAACTTGGATGAGATAAAAAATTACATCTTTATTCCATTAACCCCCAACAATAATCTAACATTTCTTTTGACGATGAATACAAGCACTAAAATGCAGTAGTAGTAGCAGTACCCACAAACTCGTCATCAAAAGAAATCGAATACTTTCTTCACCTCATATCTCCGTTATTGCAGAGTGTCACTGAATGCTCATCACTACTTCAAATTATGGTAGTTTTGAGGCCTGCTGCAAGATCTTTTTTTTAATTTTTATTTTTAGTTCTGGGGTACATGTGCAGGACATACAGGTTTGTTACATATGTAAACATGTGCCCTGGTGGTTTGCTATACCTATCAATCCATCACCTAGGTATTAAGCCCAATATGCATTAGCTAATTTTCCTAATGCTATCACTCCCCAAACCCCAACCTCCAACAGGTCCCAGTGTATGTTGTTCCCCTCCCTGTGTCCATGTGTTCTCATTGTTCAGCTCCCATTTGTAAGTCAGGACATGCAGCTTCATCCATGTCCCTGCAAAGGACATTATCTCGTTCCTTTTTATGGCTGCATAGTGTGCCCATCAATGATAGACTGGATAAGGAAAATGTGGTACATATACAAGATCTTTTTAAATGTGTTAATAAAGTACAAATATTACTCTATCACACTTGTTTTTAATATCTGATCATTTTATTTCAATAGAATTGGTCTCCTTTGTTCTATTTCTGATTTTATTTTATACACATAATTATGAGAAGGGTCCATCAGCTTCACCACCCTGCTAAAGGGATCCATGATTCAGAGAAAGAACTCCAGTGGTATGCCACAGTGATCATGCCCAAGTACTAGGAAGGAAGCAGAAAGCTGGAGAGGCTAAATAACTGCCCTAAGTTATTTAAAAAAAAAAAATAGTAACAACAACAACATAGATCATTTGTGAATACTTCCTATAATTTTTTCTATTATGCTGTAACAAATTACCACAAATTTAGTGGCTTAAAATGATGTAAATGTATGATGGTTCTGCATGTCACAAGTCCAGAATGGGTTTAACTGGGCTAACCTCAAGGTGTCCATAGGTCTGCATGCTTTCTGGAGGCCTTAAGGGAAAATTATTTCTTTGCCTTTCCCAGCTTCTGAAACAGGCTGCCCATGTTGCTTGGCTTGTGGCCCTGTTCCATCTTAAAAGTACATCACTCCGACCTCTGTTTCCATCATCATCTCTCCTCTCTGATTCCACCTCTCCTGCCTTCTCCTTTCATGTAAAAGGACCTTGGTGATGACAGTGGGTCCATTTACTTAATCCAGGATCATTTCCCCATCTCAAGATCCTTCGTTACATCTGCAAAGCCCTTTTCACCATGTAAGGTAAACATGTTCATAGGTTCCGAGGATTCAAATGTGCATCTCCTTAAAGGACCATTATTGAGCCTACCACACACTAAATACCAGAAATCATGCTTTATGTGACACAGAATGCAATGTTTTTGGAAATATCTTCAGGCTCACAGATGACAATTTTGAAGCTCAGACTTCAGAATTCAAGGTCACGCAGGCAGCAAGCGGCAGAACTAGGATTCAGTCATTTTAGCTACCAGACTCTAACAGCAGCTACTTTTAAGCACCTACTATGAATCAGGCATTTTACGCATACAGGATTTTCTTACCTTTAATTTCTAAACTCGCTGTCCAATGCTTGCTTGGTCAACTCTCACTTACCTCTTGGGTACAAAGTTTAATGCTTTTTTAAATTTTTATTAAGTTCTGGGGTACATGTACAGGACATGCAGGTTACATAGGTAAACATGTGCCATGGTGGTTTGCTGCATAGATAATCCCATCACCTAAGTATTCAGCCCAACATGCATTAGCTGTTTTTCTTCAGACACTCCCCCCGCTGCTGCCAGACAGGTCCTAGCATGTGATGGTTCCCTCCTTGTGTCCATCTCTTCTCATTGTTCAGCTCCCACTTATAAGTGAGAACATGCAGTGTCTGGTTTTCTGTTTCTGTGTTAATTAGCTGGGGATAATGGCTTCCAGCTCCAGCCATATCCCTGCAAAGGACATGATCTCAGTCCTTCTTATGGCTGCAAAGTATTCCATAATGTATATGTACTACATTTTCTTTATCCAGTCTATCATTGATGGGCATTTTGGTTGACTCCAACCTCATTACTGGGTATATACCCAAAGGAATATAAATTATTCTATTATAAAGATACATGCATGTGTATGTTCATTACAGCGCTATTACAAAAAGCAAAGTAACACTTTCTTTAGTGGCTTTCTGAGGCCTTCACTAGAGTGTGTGCAGTCACGGAATTGTATTTTTATTTATCCAGTATTAACCTTACCTTAATGAACACATTTCAGGATAGGGAGAATAAAAAGGAGAGGCTCACTGAGCAGCTTCTTTACTCTTTAATAAACCTAGTCTCCAGCAGAACTCATAAGAATGAAAATGCAACCTTTGAAAGGACAGCTTTTCCCTATGTGTGAGGCCTTCCAAAAGGTATCTCAGGTCAAATCTGTGAATATTCTGCCCTTCTATGCAAGGCTCCATCTTGGATTCTATTGAAGACACAATAGAGGTATCTATCCCTCCTCTCAGACAGTTTAAAACCTAAGGGATGTGGAGAGGGAATAAGTAAAACTTCATCAGTTCAAACATGATTCAGGCAGAGAGAGCAACACTATCAGTTACCCAGGCCAAAGGTCAACATCACAACGAGGTTTTTCATAATAAAAGAAGCCAAACTAGGAGGACCCTCAGAACAGGCGAGAATGCTGCAGAGAGCTCTAGAGAATGAAGTGAGTTCTGCAAGGTGAGCAAGGGCTGTTGAGCATTAAACAAAAATTAAAAAGCACAGAAGCTGGAAATCATGGCATAGGGCAGGAAAGTCTTATTTGCACTGAAGGGAGAAGGTGCTATAAATCGGAAAGCCCAGATTTCAGAAGCCAGCTCTGCCACTACCTGTGTAACCATAGGTATTTGATTACACCAAGATTTCTTATGCATAAAAAGGGATAATAAGAAGGTTAACTCAGAAAGATATTATGCAAAATAAGTAAAATAATGTAAGTGAGCATGCACAAATGTTCATCTGAATTTGAGGGTAGGATAGTAGGCAGAGAGGATCACCTGGCAAGGAAGGGGAAGAAGAGGCACAAAATAGTATTATAAACAATGTAAGGAGGCTCAAGAATGAGGAGAACCCACATTCCTTCTGAAAGTTTAATACCTTTCTACTCCAACCTCTTACTCAGGAATATTATGAGAACAATCAGATATGGGAAGAAATAACAGGTCTTGTATAATGTCAAAAAATTTCTATTTTTTGATTATTGTACTTTAAGTTCAAGGATACATGTGCACAACATGCAGGTTTTTTACATGGCTATACATGTGCCATGTTGGTGTGCTGCATCCGTCAACTCCTCATTTACATTAGGTATTTCTCCTAACGCTATCCCTCCCCCAGCCCCCCACCCCCAACAGGCCCCTGTGTGTAATGTTCCTCTCTCTGTGTCCATGTGTTCTCATTATTCAACTCCCACTTATAAGTGAGAACATGTGGTGTTTGGTTTTCTGTCCTTGTGATATTTTGCTGAGAATGATGGTTTCCAGCTTCATCCATGTCCCTGCAAAAATACATGAACTAATCCTCCTTTATGGCTACATAGTATTCCATGGTATATATGTGCCACATTTTCTTTATCCAGTCTATTATTGATGGACATTTGGGTTGGTTCCAAGTCTTTGCTATTATGAATAGTGCCACAAAAACATACGTGTGCATGTGTCTTTATAGAAGTATTTATAATCCTTTGGGTATATACACAGTAATGCGATTGCTGGGTCAAATGGTATTTTTAGATCCTTGAGGAATTGCCACACTGTCTTCCACAATGGTTGAAATAATTTACACTCCCACCAACAGTGTAAAGGCCGTCCTATTTCTCCACATCCTCACCAGCATCTGTTGTTTCCTGAAGTTTTAGTGATCGCTATTCTAACTGGTGTGAGGTGGTATCTCATTGTGGTTTTCATATGGATTTCTCTGATGGCAAGTGATGATGAGCATTTTGGCATATGTCTGTCAGCTGTATAAATGTCTTTTTTTGAGAAGAGTCTGCTCATATCCTTTGCCCACTTTTTAATGGGGTTGTTTTATTCTTGTAAATTTGTTTAAGTTCTTTGTAGATTCTGGATATTAGCCTTTTGTCAGATGGACAGATTGCAAAAATTTTCTCCCATTCTATAGGTTGCCTGTTCACTCTGATGGTAGTTTCTTTTCCTGTGCAGAAGCTCTTTAGTTTAATTGGATCCCATTTGTCAATTTTGGCTTTTGTTGCCATTGATTTTGGTGTTTTAGTCATGAAGTTCCTGCCCATACCCATGTCTTGAATGGTATTGCCTAGGTTTTCTTCTAAGGTTTTTATGGTTTTAGGTCTTTCATTTAAGTCTTTAATCCATGTTGGGTTAATTTTTGTGTAAGGTGTAAGGTGTAAGAAAGGGATACAGTTTCAGCCTTCTACATATAGCTAGCCAGTTTTCCCAGCACCATTCATTAAATAGGGACTCCTTTCCCCATTGCTTGTTTTTGTCAGGTTTGTCAAAGATCAGATGGTTGTAGATGTGTAGTGCTATTTCTGAGGGCTCTGTTCTGTTCCATTGGTCTATATATCTGTTTTGGTACCAGTAACAAGCTGTTTTGGTTACTGTAGCCTTGTATTGTAGTACAGTTTGAAGTCAGGTAGCGTGATGCCTCCAGCTTTGTTCTTTTTGCTTAGAATTTTCTTGGCTATGCAGGCTCTTTTTTGATTCCATACGAACTTCAAAGTAGTTTTTTCCAATTCTGTGAAGTAAGTCAGTGGTAGCTTAATGGGGATAGCATTGAATCTATAAATTACCTTGGACAGTATAGCCATTTTCATGATACTGATTCTTCCTATCCATGAGCATGGAATGTTCTTCCATTTGTTTGTGTCCTCTTTTATCTTGTTGAGCAATGGTTTTTAGTTCTCTTTGAAGAGGTCCTTCACATCCCTTGTAAGTTGGATTTCTAAGTATTTTATTCTCTTTGAGGCAACTGTGAATGGGAGTTCACTCATGATTTGGCTGTCTGTTATTGATATATAGGAATGCTTGTGATTTTTGCACATTGATTTTGTATCCTGAGACTTGGCTGAAATTGTTTATCAGCTTAAGGAGATTTGGGCTGAAAAGATGAGGTTTTCTAAATATACAATAATGTCATCTGCAGAGACAATTTGACTTCCTCTTTTCCTTAATTTGAATACCCTTTATTTCTTTCTCTTGACTGATTGCCCTGGCCAGAACCTCCAATACTATGTTGAATAGGAGTGGTGAGAGAGGACATCCTTGTTTTGTGTCGGTTTTCAAAGAGAATGCTTCCCAGTTTTGCCCATTCAGTATGATATTGGCTGTGGGTTTGTCATAAATAGCTCTTATTATTTTGAGATATATTCCATCAATACCTGGTTTATTGAGAGTTTTTAGCATGAAAGGCTGTTGAATTTTGTCAAAGGCCTTTTCTGCATCTATTGAGATAATCATGTGGTTTTTGTCATTGTTTCTGTTTAAGTGATGGATTACAGTTATTGATTTGCATGTGTTGAACCAGCCTTGCATCCCAGGGATGAAGCCAACTTGATTGTGGTGAATTCGCTTTTGGATATGCTACTGGATTTGGTTTGCCAGTATTTTATTGAAGATTTTTGCATCGATATTCATCGGGGTAATGGCCTGAAATTTTCTTTTTTTGTTGTGTTTCTGCCAGGTTTTGGTATCAGGAGGATGCTGGCCTCATAAAATGAGTTAGGGAGGAGTCCCTCTTTTTCTATTTTTTGGAATAGTTTCAGAAGGAATGGTACCAGCTCCTCTTTGTACCTCTGGTAGAATTTGGCAGTGAATCCATCTGGTCCTGGGCTTTTTTTGGTTGGTAGGCTATTAATTCCTGCCTCAATTTCAGAACGTGTTATTGGTCTATTCAGGGATGCAACTTCTTCCTGGTTTAGTATTGGGAGTGTGTATGTGTCCAGGAATTTATCCATTTCTTCTAGATTTTCTAGTTTATTTGTGTAGAGATGTTTATAGTAGTCTCTGATGGTAGTTTATATTTCTGTGGGATCAGTAGTGATATCACTTTTATCATGTTTTATTGCATTTACTTGATTCTTCTCTCTTTTCTTCTTTATTAGTCTTGCTAGCAGTCTATCAGTTTTGTTGATCTTTTCAAAAAACCAGCTCCTGGATTCATTGATTATTTGTAGGGTTTTTTATGTCTCTGTCTCCTTCAGATCTGCTCTGATCTTAGTTATTTCTTGTCTTCTGCTAGCTTTTGAATGTGTTTGCTCTTGCTTCTCTAGTTCTTTTAACTGTGATGTTAGGTTGTCAATGTTAGATCTTTCCTGCTTTCTCTTGTGGACATTTAGTGCTATAAACTTCCCTCAACATAGTGCTATAAATGTATCCCAGAGATTCTGGTATGTTGTGTCTTTATTCTCATTGGTTTCAAAGAACATCTTTATTTCTGCCTTCATTTCGTTACCCAGTAGTCATTCAATGAGCAGGAGCGGGTTGTTCAGTTTGCATGTAGTTGTGCGGTTTTGAGTGAGTTTCTTAATCCTGAGTTCTAATTTGATTGCACTGTGGTCTGAGAGACAGTTTGTTGGGATTTCTGTTCCTTACATTTGCTGAGGAGTGTTTTACCTCCAGTTATGTGGTTACTTTTAGAATGAGTGAGATGTAGTACTGAGAAGAAAGTATATTCTGTTGATTTGGGGTGGAGAGTTCTGTAGATGTCTATTAGGTCCACTTGGTCCAGAGTTGAGTTCAAGTCCTGAATATCCTTGTTGATTTTCTGTCTCGTTGATCTGTCTAATATTGAAAATGAGGTGTTAGGCCGGGCGCGGTGGCTCAAGCCTGTAATCCCAGCACTTTGGGAGGCTGAGACGGGCGGATCACGAGGTCAGGAGATCGAGACCATCCTGACTAACACGGTGAAACCCCGTCTCTACTAAAAAATACAAAAAACTAGCCGGGCAAGGTGGTGGGCGCCTGTAGTCCCAGCTACTCGGGAGGCTGAGGCAGGAGAATGGCGTAAACCCGGAGGCGGAGCTTGCAGTGAGCTGAGATCCAGCCACTGCACTCCAGCCTGGGTGACAGAGCGAGACTCCGTCTCAAAAAAAAAAAAAAAAAAAGAAAATGAGGTGTTAAAGTCTCCCATTATTATTGTGTAGGAGTCTAAGTCTCTTTGTAGGACTCTAAGGACTTGCTTTATGAATCTGGGTGTTCCTATATTGGGTGCATATATATTTAGGATACTTAGTTATTCTTGTTGAATTGATCCCTTTACCATTATGTAATGGCCTTCTTTGTCTCTTCTTATCTTTGTTGGCTTAAAGTCTGTTTTATCAGAGACCAGGATTGCAACCCATGTTTTTTTCTGCTTTCCATTTGCTTGGTAGATCTTCCTCCATCTCTTTATTTTGAGCCTATGTGTGTGTTTACACATGAGATGGGTCTCCTGAGTACAGCACACCAATAGGTCTTTATCCAATTTGCTTGTCTGTCACTTTTAATTGGGGCATTTAGCCCATTTACATTTAAGGTTAATACTGTTACGTGTGAACTTGATCCTGTCATTATGATGCTAGCTGGTAATTTCACCCATTAATTGATGCAGTTTCTTCATAGTGTCGATGGTCTTTACAATTTGGCATGTTTTTGCAGTGGCTGGTACCGGTTGTCCCTTTCCATGTTTAGTGCTTCCTTCAGGAGTTCTTGTAAGGCAGGCCTGGTGGTTACATCATCTCTCAGCATTTGCTTGTCTGTAAAGGATTTTATTTCTCCTTCACTTATGAAGCTTAGATTAGCTGGATATCAAATTCTGGGTTGAAAATTGTCTCTTTAAGAATGTTGAATATTGGCCCCTACTCTCTTCTGGATTGTAGGGTTTCTTGCTGAGAGATCCGCTGTTAGTCTGATGGGCTTCCCTTTGTGGGTAACCCGACCTTTCTCTCTGGCTGCCCTTAACATTTTTTCCTTCGTTTCAACCTTAGTGAATCTGACAATTATATGTCTTGGGGTTGCTCTTCTTGAGGAGTTTCTTTGTGGTGTTCTCTGTATTTCCTGAATTTGAATGTTGGCCTGCCTTGCTAGGTTGGGGAAGTTCTCCTGGATAATATCCGGAAGAGTGTTTTCTAACTTGGTTCCATTCTCCCCATCACTTTCAGGTACACCAATCAAACGTAGATTTATTCTTCTCACATAGTCCCATATTTCTTGGAGTCTTTGTTCATTTCTTTTCATTCTTTCTTTTCTATTGTCTTCTCACTTTATTTCATTAATTTGATCTTCAGTTGCTGATATCCTTTCTTCCTCTTGATCAAATCAGCTATTGAAGCTTGTGTATGCTTCCTGAAGTTCTCATACTGTGGTTGTCAGCTCCATCAGGTCATTTAAGCTCTTCTCTACACTGGTTATTCCAGTTATTCATCTAACCTTTTTCAAGGATTTTAGCTTCCTTGCAATGGGTTAGAACATGCTCCTTTAGCTCGGAGGAGTTTGTTATTACCCACCTTCTGAAGCCTATTTCTGTCCACTCATCAAACTCATTCTCCATCCAGTTTTGTTCCATTGCTGGTGAGGAGTTTTGTTCCTTTGAAGGAGAAGAGGCATTCTGGCTTTTGGAATTTTTAGCCTTTCTGCTCTGGTTTCTCCCCATTTTTGTGGTTTTATCTACCTTTGGCCTTTAATGTTAGTGACTTACAGATGGGGTTTTGGTGTGGATGTCCTTTTGATGTTGATGTTGATGCTATTCCTTTCTGTTTGTTAGTTTTCCTTCTAAGAGACAGGCCCCTCAGCTGCAGGTCTGTTGGAGTTTGCTGGAGGTCCACTCCAGACCGTGTTTGCCTGAGTATCACCAGGAGAGGCTGCAGAAAAGCAAATATTGCTGCCTGATCCTTCCTCTGAAAGCTTCACCCCAGAGGGGCACCCACCTGTACGAGGGTCTGTTGGCCCTTACTGGGAGGTGTCTCCCAGTCAGGCTACACAGGGTTCAGGGACCCACTTGAGGAGGCAGTCTTTCTGTTATCGGAGCTTGAACGCCATGCTGGGAGAAACACTGCTCTCTTCAGAACTGTCAGGCAGGGACGTTTAAGTCTGCAAAAGCTGTCTGCTGCCTTTTGTTCAGATATGCCCTGCCCCCAGAGGTGAAATCTAGAGAGGCAGTAGGCCTTGCTAAGTTGTGGTGGGCTCTGCCCAGTTCAAGCTTCCCCGCCACTTTGTTTACTCTGTGAGCATAGAACTGCCTACTCGAGCCTTGGCAATGGGAGACGCCCCTCCCCCCGCCAATCTCCAGCATCCCAGGTCAATCTCAGACTTCTGCGCTACCAGCAAGCAAGGCTCCATGGGCACAGGACCTGCCAAGCCAGGCATGGGAGGGAATCTCCTGGTCTGCCTGTTGCAAAGACCATGGGAAAAGCATAGTATTTGGGCAGGAGTTTACCATTCCTCCAGGTACAGTCACTCACAGCTTCCCTTGGCTAGGAAAGGGAAATCCCCTGACCCCTTGTACTTTCCAGGTAAGGCAATGCCCCACCCTGCTTCAGTTCGCCCTCTGTGGGCTGCACCCACTGTCCAACCAGTCCCAATGAGATGAACCAGGTACCTCAGTTGGAAATGCAGAAATCACCCATCTTCTGCGTCAGTCTCACTGGAAGCTGTAGACCGGAGCTGTTCCTATTTGGCCATCTCAGAAGCAACTATAAAAAATTCCTATTTTAAAGAAAGTTACCTATTCCTCAAAGCACCACAGAATGCAGATTCAGTGAACATACAGCTAGAGTCTAGAATCTTCCATGCATTAAAATGGAGTTTATGTGAAATACAACACTTAACTTTATTGTAGCATGTCTGAGGAGCTCCAATAAAAGGACCAATATAAAGATTATTTTGACTACCTAAAGTATTTAGACACTTAGGGATAAAAGGTAAAAACATTAAGTCCAATAAGAATGAACAGTCAATAGTCTTTTTTAATTTAAGTAGCATGTAAATACTTTGGTTGGAAGAATCATTTTCTTTTCATAACTTTGAATAAAAGTTTTTCTTAACTGACAGCCACTCTTAGCACCCTATCAACAACAAACACTTTCATGGATAAGTTTTAAAAATGAATAAATGAACCGATCACTCCTTTCAGTTTACTGTTTCACAAAATACAACAGAGGAACATGTGGCCAGTGTCAAAATCATACTGTGCTCTTACCACTCCAAGTTAGAAGAACTTAGGAAATTGCTCTCTTTAAGTTTCAGTTGTCTTAACTGTGAAATGTTGACCAAAATGTGAAGATTCAGTGAAACAATTAGTGTAAAGCCCCTAACACTCAGTTGGAGGGGAGAGGCAGACACCTATTCCCAACTCTTCATGCTCCATTAGCCAGAGGTGATGCTCACCCTGACTTCTCTCCCCAAACCTCAGGAGCGCCTCCATAGAGTAAGAGGAATGACTTATATAATTGGTTGATTGGCAAGTTTGGAGAAAAGGAACCTAGCATTCAAGGATCATTCCCTGGTAGGATCCCTTTTACGGTCTGCCTACTTGAGCAGAGGCCAACATTCTGATCTGTTCAGTTCCATGTAGTAATGAACCTACCCTGCTAGGAACACCCTGAAAATAACTGCGTTAGCCATGCCTGGTAGGATAAACTATGATCAAGTCCACTTTCCCACAGACACAAAGCCATTGTCTCTACTCCTGCTATTATCAATTATACAGCTGAAATTTCAGCTTTCTATCTATATAACTTTTTGTTATCTGTTGGTTCTAAACTCAGATATGGAAAATTGTGCCGTTTAATGTGCTCATACAACCCAACAATCAATACAAAACACCAATAGCTATTACTATCATTATCATCATCATCATCATCTTCTGTATCCTCCTACTGGATCTTCACAATCTTGTATCTTTTTTGACATCTCCATTTGGAGAGCTAATAGGCATTTCAACCAACATATCCGAAATCAAACTTCTGATTTCCTCTTTCACCTCCCACACCTATTCCTCCCCTACACCTCCTCATGTCAGAAACAACAACCCCTTCTTTCTGGCTGCTCAAGCCAAAAAGACTGGCATCCTCCTTGATTCCCCTCTTTCTCTTACACTCTCCATCCCATCTGTCAGCAGAATGGCACTGGCTCTATTTCACAACATTTTCACAGTCTACTCCGTTTTTACTACCTCTGCTGCTATTCCCTTTTCCCAACCCACCCTCGCTTCCTGACAGTATTACTTTCAAAGCCTCCCAATGAGTCTCTGTTTCTGCTCCTGCCCTCCTATGTAAAGTGTAGGTCAGATTATGTCTCCCCCTGCTCAAAATCCTCTAATATATGGTCATCCTACTCAGGATAGAAGCCAAAGCCTTCACAATGGCCTACACTTGTGGGGGCGGGAAGTGCAGTATTCGCTCCACTTAACACTCTGGCCTTATCACCTGCTCCTTTCCCTCCTCCCTCATGGCCTGTGCACTTGCTGTACCCTCCACCTGGAACACCTGGCCCCCAGTTATCTTTAGTCCCTATCCAAATAGCATCTGCTTAGTAAGGCCTTCCCTGGTGACCCTATTTGAAATAGCAAACTCCCCTACACTCACCTTGCTCCCTCAGTTCCTTGACTCTATGTTATTTTTTTCCTTAGAACTAATCACCATCTGACATTTACTTTTTTCTGTTTGTTCACTATCTGCCTCCACTCACTATTACTAAAAGCTCCTTGAGGACAAAATGTTTCTGCAGAAAAAGAACAGTATATACCTGATGCACAGTCAGTATTCAAATATTTGCTGAATGAATGAATGAGGTAGAAGTATATGATTTAAAAAATGCATTTCTTCCTTGCTAGCTGGCTTCTAGAAGGCATAATAAATAATACATGCCATGAATAAATAAACCCCAAAATTGTAAAGTTATGATTTCTCCATCTAAGGTAAACTAGTCGGGTTAGTTGTTCAAGTAGAGCAGAGAGAGATGTTTTTGTGGAAAATTTCACTACAAAGTCCAGATGCCATGTGGCTGTCTAACATGCATACAAAGTAAAGTACAAAGTTGTGCAGCTTACAGGTGACATAATTAGGTCACTGGGGGCAAGAATGCTTAGAAATGATAAAGAAATCTGTATGACTTCTCAAATGAGTCTTTGTGTAGCTGCAGCAGATGTGCTTTCTTAGTTTCCAAGCATCAAATGCCAACTTCAGCCTTTCTGCAGCCTCTTTCCTCTAGATAATTTCACTTCAGGGCTGCCATTTTACTTGTCATCTTCACATATCCCTCTTTAAAATTATGTGTGATGTTTCAAACACACCTACCAAATTGCCCTTTCACTTTGTGTCAGAACTGTGTGCAAATTACAGTGCATTTTCTCATTATATGCAATATTATTACGAAGAAACCCACCCCAGCTAGGTCTGTGGATTTCAGTTTTTAAATCTCATGAAGTATTCTAAAATGAGAAACTACGGAGAAGAAAGAAGAAGTTATAATACCCAATCTCCCACTCAGGCCCCTTGTTTTCTGGTGGGTGATGTAAGAATTGAATATTGGTTCTGTTTTGGAGGAACTCCCCATCACGAGGAGATGGGGTTTTGTCTGGATTCTTTTGCCTCGGGAATAATCTTCAGTTCCTCCAGTCACCAGGATGGTTTGCCAAACCACAACTTTACTCCAAATGCTGAGAAAAGAGTGGTGGCTCAAAATTAACAGCGGATAACAGCTGTTTGAAACCACAAGTAACATTTATGTCCCTACAAATGGTACTTATCAAACAGTTCAGTGAACTGCTGACTACGAAGAAGACTGTGTATAGGAAAGTCTGGCTTCTGGAACTTACTCTAAGGGTCACTAAACTGTATCATTGGTTATATTACTTTACTCTGAAATCTTTTTGTAGAAAAATGTTATTACTAGAAGTCAGAAATCATACAATAGCCATTCATTCAAAGATATTCATTAAGCACCTACTATGTTCCAGGAACTCTTATAGGCAGTGGAAATCCAGAGAGAATTAAACATAAAAATCCCTGTCCTCATGAAAATTACATTTCAGTAGTCCTTCAAAAGAAAATTTATTTACAATAGTAGGATTTATTACTAATTTGGAACCCACTTTGTATAGCAAAAAATCACTCAGATTAGAGTCCGGGGGTCAGGGTTCAAGTCTTGACTATGCTTGCTCTCAGACCTTTAGTTTTGTGTATTCTACTGGGATGCGAATGAATGAAATAAAGTACCCAGCAAACTACCTGTCATGTGGAAAATGATTGATAACTCTGAGAACAGTGATGATAATCGGTATGGTTCTCTAACATAGGAATTGACAAATTATGGCCCACAGGCCAAATCCAACTGGCCATTTGTTTGAATAAACAAAGTATGACTGTGACACAAGCACACCCATTCATTTATGTATCATCTGTGGCTGCTTTCACACTACAGTGGCAGAGTTGAGTAGTGGCAACAGAGGCTGTATGGCCCTCAAAGCCTAATAATTTTACTATGTGACCCCTTGAAGAAATAAAATTTACCCACTCTGACTCTAATCCCTTGCTATGCTAAATGATGTCCAAGAACAGACACCATCAGTGTCACCGAGCTGGCCTGTTGGAATTGCAGAATCCGAGGCCCCTCTCCAGACCTGAATCAGAATCGACATTTTAACAAGATGTTCAGGTGTGATCCATATGATCTCAGGAAGCCCGAGAAACACTGCCATGAAGTGTGCCCATGAGGACATAACTGATCTTGCTGTATACCAAAATGGTCAATTTCAACCCTCCCCTTCCTTCCACTCCAGCCAATAGCTAAATTCAGAACAATAATGGTTTTCCAACTTAGTAAACATCAGAATCACATATGGAGCTTCCTAAAAATAAACTCCTGGCACACCGCTCCAGTGATTCTGATTCAGTGAATCAGAGGTGGGGTTCAAAGATTCCACATTTTTAAAACAAATACCCAAGGGAAATTCCAACACAAGTGACCCTAGGATATCACTTTAGAAATACTGTTTTTAAAAAGTACACTTATATATACTCTAGGATTGGGACAAAAATTAAGAAATATTCTTCATGTTCATCATTATTAATGTTTTTCTTTTGGATATATAAAATACCAATGGGAGATTTGTCAGCAATAGTTTATAGTAATTACTTTTTTGTTTTGGTTTGTGGTTTTTTTAGTTCAAGATCTGTTTATTATTTAATTCTTTTTAAATTTAAAAATGCAACTATATCTATGGTATACAACACGATGTTTTGAAAAATGTATACATTGTGGATTCACTAAAACATATGCATTGCCTCACATACTTATTTTGTGATGAGAACACTTAAAATCTACTCTCAGCAATTTTCAAGTATACAATATATTGTTATAAACTATAGTCACTGTATGACTATAGTTAATATACTCACAACTAATGTTGTATTAGGTTGGTGCAAAAGTATTGCACCAACTTTTTACCATAGAAAGTAACAGCAAAAACCCCAATAACTTTTGCACCAACCTAATAAAATAGCTCAATTGAACTGATTGTTCCTGTCTAACTGAAATTTTATACGGTAATGATTCATGGTGCCTCCATGGCTAGATGTTAACTAAGTGCACTAACTGAGCTACCAAAAATACTTTACCACAATTATTATTTTTAATGTCAAGAATACATTTTTATGTTTTCATTTCCTTATTCAAGAAATTATTGAACACCAAATGTTTTGAGGCCTCATTCTAGACAGATCAAGGATCTAAGAAATGAAAAATAACCCTTGTAGAATCCAAAATGGGGTGACCCAAGCAGCATTCTTATGCATTGGACAAGTATTTGGTGAGGACCTGCTCAACAGCCAGGCACCGTTCTAGGTTAGGGGTCAGCAGACATTTTCTGTAAAGGGCCAGATAGTAAATATTTTAGGGTTTGCAGGCCATGTATAGTTTTTGTCACATATTATTCTTTCAGGTTTTTTATCCCTTTGTTAAGCCTTCAAAAATGTAAAAATCATTCTTCATTCTCAGTTAGTACAAAGACAAACCATAGGCCAGATTAAGCCTGTGGGTCATAGTTTGCCAACCCCTATTCAGGGTGACAGGGACACAGCAGGGAATAAAACAGACAAAAGTCCCTGCCTGCCAAGTGTGGTGGCTCACACCTCTAATCCCAGCACTTTGGGAGGCCAAGGCTGGTAGATCGCTTGAGCCCAGGAGTTTGAGACCAGCCTGGGCAACATGGTGAAACCCTGTCACCACAAAAAAAGACAAAAATTAGCCAGGTATGGTGATGCACACCTGTAGTCCCAGCTACCCGGAGGCTGAGGTGGGAGAATCACTTGAGCCTAGGAGGTGGAGGCTTCAATGAGCCGTGATTATGCCACTGCACCCCAGCCTGGGAGACAGAGCGAGATCTTGTCTCAAAAACAAACAAACAACAACAACAAAAAGTCCCTGCCCTTGTGTAGATTATATTCTAGCAGAGGGACACACATAATAAGCAGATAAATGCAGTAAAATGGGAAGCAATTGTGTCCTACAAAGGAAAATAGTAAGGGCATAAAATACAACAGGAGAGAACATTTAATAGAGGGTAGCCAAGGAAGGTGACATTTAAGCAAAGACCTGAATGAAGTGAGTAAATGAGCACTCCGGTTTCAAATACAGCAAGACTTGCTTAAGTTAAATTATTATACGGGGAATAGTGTAAACACCATTTGAGCACAGTAGAAATAATGTCCAAAACAACAACAACAAACAAACAAAAGTAATTCACAGAAAAATGGCCTGCAGTCCCCCAAACATTGTAGTCAAGGCAGGTATGATCCTCTGACTACACGATGTAAATGGGAAGATTCCAACAGGTCCTGGAAAAGTCAGCATCTTCTCAAACATCATTAACACCCAGATGTGATTCACAACCTTTTCACATTGAGAAATGTAAACCTCTCTCTTAAAAAATCATTCTAATTCCTCCTTTCCCTGACATGTGGCCTGCAGCTCTGCTTTCCAACCTCTTCTTAATCCATTAGAGGAGTTAACTTTAGATGAGTTGATCCTCACTGCAGAAGTTTGTTGCAAAGGAGGTGCTGGGTCTCTGAGGATACAGCTAAAGGGGAAAGCGTAATGAGAGCAACTTGGTAAACTGGCTAGAAATTTCCGAGGTCAGACAGAGCAGCTGCTGCAGTAGGAACAGAGGCAGTGGGCTGGGAGAAAAACGGGACAGACCCTTGCTGGGTCTATCATGGAAATGAAGCACGAAGCACTAGCCAGAGACAGATTTAATACACAGGCAGAAAGCTTTAGAGAGAAACGTGGCTGTTTTACGCCTTCCTCTTAACCTCTCCTTGGTTCCAGGGAGAAGTTGTCTATGCCACTGTCTTTTCTCCAAAGAGATGCCTTTGTTCCCTCAGGCTAAAGTCACCAGAAAAGATGGAGATGGTGAGACTCAAGGACCCCATGGCTAATGTGTGCTATGGCAGTGGGCATTCCCTGGACAGAAATCAAGATCTTGGCACGTTTGGTTGGTTGGTTGGTTGAATGATTGAATGATTGACTGATTTATGACAGGGTCTCATAGTGTTGCCCAGGCTATAGTGCAGTGGTGCAAACACAGCTCACTGCGGTCCTGACTTCCTGGGTTTAAGTGATCTCCCTGCCTCAGCCCCCCATGTAGCTGGGACCCCAGGCATGTGCCACCATGCCCAGCTAATTTTTGTATTTTTTGTAGAGACACATTTCACCATGTTGCCCAGGCTGGTCTCGAACTTCTGAGCTCAAGCAATCTACCTACCTCAGCCGCCCAAAGTGCTGGGACTGCAGGCACAAGCCACCATGCCAGGCCCACTTACTAGTTTTAGAAAAGTCATTTGTAAGTAGTCTCCCTGAGAAATACTTAAGAAATACAAACACGTGCCTTTAGAAGGTAAATAAAAACTCTTAGGTTGTTTCCTTCAATACCCAAAAGAGGCTGGCTGATGACATTCACACATATAGAATATAGCCATGGAGAAGGAATAAAGCCCTGGCCCCTCCCATATGGAAAAAGTACAGTTCCACAGCTAGTTTAGCAGTAAACTCTCTTCATGCATGGGGAACACTTAGTGATTTGTCCTTGGGTGGCACCATGTCTGCCAAAGACCACACTGGGCTTACTGCGCTTGCCCATGGCTAGACTAACCAACCACTCTTGCTTCAGCTACTATTATTTCCTGTAATATGAACTAAATGGAGTTTCTTTCTAACCCTGGACTTACCCTATCTCACATTCTGCACCTCTGCTACCAATACGATAGCACTATAATCTGTGCAAAAATCTAGCATCATTAAACGGCTTCCATCTTTCCTCTACAAGGCTAAATAGAAGGTGATATTAAAGAATAAAACCCACACACATTCTCCACAAAACTTTTAATTTGCATTAAGTCCCTGTGGTTTCACAATTGGCTGGCACTGTTCTTACCTTCTTTCCTGACAGGACAAGGCCACCTGCCCCAGAGCTAAATCACAATGTATGAGTATCACCCTACAAAATTCATGCACTGTCACCTCCAATTGATTTACTAGAGGGATTTAAGAGGAACTTTTTTTTCTGATTTTTTGAAATTATACTTGAAGCTCTGGGATGCATGTGCAGATTTGTTACATAGGTATACACGTGCTGTGGTGGTTTGCTGCACCCGTGAACCCATCATCTACATTAGATATTTCTCCAATACTATCCCTCCCCTACCCCCCAACCCCCTGACAGGCCCTAGTGTGTGATGTTCCCCTCCCTGTGTCCATGTGTTCTCATTGTTCAACTCCCACTTATGAGTGAGAACGTACACTGTTTCGTCTTCCTTTCCTGTGTTACTTTGCTGAGAATAATGGTTTCCAGCTTCATCCATATTCCTGCAAAGGACGTGAACTCATCCATTTTTATGGCTGCATAGTATTCCATGATGTATATGTGCCACATTTTCTTTATCCAGTCTATCATTGATGAGCATTTGGGTTGGTTCCAAGTCTTTGCTATTGTGAATAGTGCCACAAGAAACATACATGTGCATGTGTCCTTATAGTAGAATGATTTATAATCCTTTGTGTATATACACAGTAATGGGATTGCTGGGTCAAATGGTATTTCTGGTTCTAGATCCTTAAGGAATTGCCACACTGTCTTCCACGATGATTGAACTAATTTACACTCCCACCAATAGTGTAAAAGCCTTCCTATTTCTCCACATCCTCTCTAGTATCTGTTGTTTCCTGACTTTTTAATGATCGCCATTCTAACTGGTAGGAGACGATATCTCATTGCGGTTTTGATTTGCATTTCTCTAATGACCAGAGATGATGAGCTTTTTTTCATATGTTTGTTGGCCACATCAATGTCTTCTTTTGAGAACTGTCTGTACATATCCTTCACCCACTCTTTGATGGGGTTGTTTTATTCTTGTAAATTTGTTTAAACTCTTTGTAGATTCTGGATATTACCCCTTTATCAGATAGATAGATTGCAAAAATTTTCTCCCATTATGTAGGTTGCCTGTTCACTCTGATGATAGTTTCTTTTCCTGTGCAGAAGCTCTTTAGTTTAATTAGATCCCATTTGTCTATTTTGGCTTTTGTTGCCATTGCTCTTGGTGTTTTAGCCATGAAGTCTTTGTCCATGCCTATGTCCTGAATGGTATTGCCTAGGTTTTCTTCTAGGGCTTTTATGGCTTTAGATCTTACATTTAAGTCTTTAACCCATCTTGAGTTAATTTTTGTATAAGGTGTAAGGAAGGTGATCAGTTTCATTTTTCTCCGTATGGCTAGCCAGTTCTCCCAGCACCATTTATTAAACAGGGAATCCTTTTCCCATTGCTTGTTTTAGTCAGGTTTGTCAAAGATCAGATGGTTTGGCGTTATTTCTGAGTCCTCTGTTCTGTTTCATTGGTCTACATATCTGTTTTGGTACCAGTACCATGCTGTTTTGGTTACTATAGCCTTGTAGTGTAGTTTGAAGTCAGGTAGCATGATGCCTCTAGCTTTGTTCTTTTTGCTTAGGATTGTCTTGGCTATATGGGCTCTTTTTCAGTTCCATATAAAATTTAAAGTACATTTTTCTAATTATGTGAAGAAAGTTAATGGTGGCTTGATTGGGATAGCATTGAATCTATAATTATTTTCACAATTTTGATTCTTCCTATCCATGATCATGGAATGTTTTTTCATTTGTTTGTGTCCTTGCTTATTTCCTTGAGCAGTGGTTTGTAGTTCTCCAAGAAAAGGGCCTTCATGTCCCTTGTAAGTTATATTCCTAGGTATTTTATTGTCTTTGAGGCAACTGTGAATGGGAGTTCACTCACAATTTGTCTGTTATTGGTGTATAGTAATGCTTGTAATTTTTGCACATTGATTTTGCATCCTGAGACTTTGCTGAATTATCACCTTAAGGAGATTTGGGGCTGAGACAATGGGGTTTTCTAAATAGACAATCATGTCATCTGCAAACAGAGACAATCTGACTTCCTTTCTCCCTATTAGAATACCCTTTATTTCTTTCTCTTGCCTGATTGCCCTGGCCAGAACCTCCAATACTATGTTGTATAGGAGTGGTGAGAGAGGACATCCTTGTTTTGTGCCGGTTTTCAAGGGGAATGCTTCCACATTTTGCCCATTCACTATAATATTGGCTGTGGGTTTGTCATAAATAGCTCTTATTATTTTGAGATATATTCCATCAATACCCAGTTTATTGAGAGTTTTTAGCACGAAGCGCTGTTGAATTTTATCAAAGGCCTTTTCTGCATCTATTGAGATAATCATGTGGTTTTTGTCATTGGTTCTGTTTAAGTGATGGATTATAGTTATTCATTTGCATATGTTGAACCAGCCTTGCATCCCAGGGATGAAACCAACTTGATTGTGGTGAATTAGCTTTTGGATATGCTGCTGGATTTGGTTTGCCAGTATTTTATTGAAGATTTTTGCATCAATGTTCATCAGGGATAATGGCCTGAAATTTTCTTTTTTTTTTTGTTGTGTCTCTCCAGGTTTTGGTATCAGGATGATGCTGGCCTCATAAAATGAGTTAGGGAGGAGTCCCTCTTTTTCTATTTTTTGGAATAGTTTCAGAAGGAATGGTACCAGCTCCTCTTTGTACCTCTGGTAGAATTTGGCAGTGAATCCATCTGGTCCTGGGCTTTTTTTGGTTGGTAGGCTGTTAATTTCTGCCTCAATTTTTGTTAGACCAATAACAGAACTTGCTATGGGTCTATTCAGGGATGCAACTTCTTCCTGGTTTAGTATTGGGAGTGTGTATGTGTCCAGGAATTTATCCATTTCTTCTAGATTTTCTAGTTTATTTGTGTAGAGGTGTTTATAGTATTCTCTGATGGTAGTTTGTATTTCTGTGGGCTCAGTGATGATATCCCTTTTATCATGTTTTATTGTGTCTACTTGATTCTTCCCTCTTTTCTTATTAGTCTGGCTAGTAGTCTATTTTGTTAATCTTTTTAAAAACCAGCTCCTGGACTCATTGATTATTTGAAGGGTTTTTCTTGTCTCTCTCTCCTTCAGTTCTGCTCTGATCTTAGTTATTTCTTGTCTTCTGCTAGTTTTTGAATTTGTTTGCTCTTACTTCTCTAGTTCTTTTAATTGTGATGTTAGGTATTGCTTTTAGATCTTTCCTGCTTTCTCCTGTGGGCATTTAGTGGTATAAATTTCCCTCTGAACACTGCTTTAGCTGTGTCCCAGTGATTCTGGTATGTTATGTCTTTGTTCTCATTGGTTTCAAATAACTTATTTATTTGAAGTAAGTTATTTGAATATATATTTGAAATATAACTTATTATTGCTCTAATTTTGTTATTTACCCAGTAGTAATTCAGGAGAAGGTTGTTCAGTTTCCATGCATGTGTGCGGTTTTGAGTGAGTTTCTTAATCCTCAGTTCTAATTTGATTGCACTGTGGTCTGAGAGACTGTTTTTTATGATTTCCATTCTTTTGCATTTACTGAGGAGTGTTTTACTTCCAATTATGTGATCACTTTTTACAATAAGTGCAATATAGTGCTGAGAAGAATCTACACTCTGTTGATTTGGGGAGGAGAGTTCTGCAGAGGTCTACTAGATCTGCTTGGTACAGAGCTGAGTTCAAGTCCTGAATATCTTTTTAATTTTCTGTCTCGTTCATTAATCTAATATTGACAGTGGGGTGTTAAAGTCTCCCACTATTGTAGTGTGGGAGTCTAAGTCTCTTTGTTGGTCTCTAAGAACTTGCTTTATGGATCTGGGTGTTCCTGCAGTGCATTCATATATACTTAGGATAGTTTGCTGTTCTTGTTGCATTGATCCCTTTACCATTATGTAATGCCCTTCTTTGTCTTTTTTGATCTTTGTTGGTTTAAAGTCTGTTTTATCAGAGACTAGTATTGCAACCCCTACTCTTTTTTTGCTTTCCATTTGCTTGGTAAATATTCTTCCATCCCTTTATTTTGAGCCTATTTTGAGCCTTTAAGTCTTTGCACATAAGATGGGTCTCCTGAACACAGCATGCCAGTAGGTCTTGACGCTTTATCCAATTGGCCAGTCTGTGTCTTTTAATTGGGGCATTTGGCCCATTTACATTTAAGGTTACTGTTATTATGTATGAATTTGATCCTGTCATTATGATGCTAGCTGGTTATTTTGCCCATTAGTTGATGCAGTTTCTTCATAATGTCAATGATCTTTACAATTTGCCATGTTTATGCAGTGGCTGGTACCAGTTTTTCCTTTCCATGTTTAGTGCTTTCTTCAGGAGCTCTTGTAAGGCAGGCCTGGTGGTGACAAAATCTCTCAGCATTTGCTTGTCTGTAAAGGATTTCACTTCTCCTTTGCTTAAGAAGCTTAGTTTGGCTGGAAGTGAAATTCTGGGTTGAAAATTCTTTTCTTTAAGAATGTTGAATATTGGCCCTCATTGTCTTCTGGCTTGTAGGGTTTCTGCAATTAGATCTGCTGTTAGTCTGATGGGCTTCCCTTTGTGGGTAACCCAACCTTTCTCTCTAGCTGCCCTTAACATTTTTTCCTTCATTTCAACCTTGGTGAATCTGGCAATTTTGTGTCTTGAGGTTGCCCTTCTTGAGGAGTATCTTTGTGGTGTTCTCTGTATTTCCTGAATTTGAATGTCGCCTGTCTTGCTAGGTTGGGGAAGTTCTCCTGGATAATATCCTGAAGAGTGTTTTCCAACTTGTTTCCATTCTTCCTATCACTTTCAGGTACACCAATCAAATGTAGGTTTGGTCTTTTCACATAGTCCCAGATTTCTTGGAGGCTTTGTTCACTCCTTTTCATTCTTTTGTCTCTAATCTTGTCTTCACACTCTATTTCATTAAGTTGATCTTCAATCTCTGATATCCTTTCTTCTACTTGATTGATTCAGCTATTGATACTTGTGTATGTAAGCTTCAAGAAGTTCTTGTGCTATGTTTTTCAGCTCCATCAGGTCATTTATATTCTTCTCTAAACTGGTTATTCTACTTAGCAATTCCTCTAGCCTTTTTTCAAGGTTCTTAGCTTCCTTGCATTGGGTTAAAACATTCTCCTTTAGCTCAGAGGAGTTTGTTGTTATTACCCACCTTCTGAAACCTACTTCTGTCAATTTATCAAACTTATTCTCCATCTAGTTTTGTTCCCTTGCTGGCGAGGAGTTGTGATCCTTTGGAGGAGAAGAGGCATTCTGGGTTTTGGAATTTTCAGCCTTTTTGCACTGGTTTTTCCTCATCTTCGTGGATTTATCTACCTTTGGTCTTTGATGTTTGTGACCTGTGGATGGGCTTTCTGTGTGGATGTCCTTTCTGTTGATGTTGATGCTATTGCTTTCTGTTTGTTAGTTTTCCTTCTAACAAGTCAGGCCCCTCTGCTGTAGGTCTGCTGGAGTTTGCTGGAGGTCCACTCCAGACCCTGTTTGCCTGGGTATCGCCAGTGGAGGCTGCAGAACAGCAAAGATTGCTGCCTGTTCCTTCCTCTGAAAGTTTCATCCCAGATGCGCACTCGCCAGATGCCAGCCAGAGCTCTCCTGCATGAGGTGTCTGTCGACCCCTGCTAGGAGGTGTCTCCAGTCAGGAGGCATGGGGGTCAGGGACCCACTTGAGAAGGCAGTCTGTCCCTTAGTAGAGCTCAAGTGCTATGCTGGTAGATCCACTGCTCTCTTCAGAGCCAGCAGGCAGGAACATTTAAGTCTGCTGAAGCTGCACCCATAGCCACCCCTTCCACCAGGTGATCTGTCCCAGGAAGATGGGAGTTTTATCTACAAGCCCCTGACTGGGGCTGCTGCCTTTCTTTCAGAGATGCCTGCCCAGAGAGGAGAAATCTAGAGAGGCAGTCTGGTTACAGTGGCTTTGCTGAGCTGTGGTGGGCTCTGCCCAGTTCAAACATCCAGGCCACTTTATTTACACCGTAAGGGGAAAACTGCCTACTCAAGCCTTAGTAATGGCAGATGCCCCTCCTGCCACCAAGCTTGAGCATCCCAGGTCAACTTCACACTGCTGTGCTGGCAGCAATAATTTCAAGCCAGTGGGTCTTAGCTTGCTGGGCTCCGTTGGGATGGGATCTGCTGAGCTAGACCACTTGGTGCCCTGGCTTTAGCCCCCTTTCCAGGGCAGTGAATGGTTCTCTCTCACTGATGTTCCAGGTGCCACTGGGATATGGAAAAAAAAACTCCTGCAGTTAGCTCGGTGTCTACCCAAAGGGCTGCCCAGTTTTGTGCTTAAAACCCAGGGCCCTGGTGGCATAGGCACCTGAGGGAATCTCCTGGTCTGCAGGTTGTGAAGACCATGGGAAAAGCACAGTATCTGGGCCAGAGTACACTGTCCAACATGAAATTTTTTTAAAGGCCACCAGTTCCAAATTAGCAGATTTGAACATAGTAAGGTGTGAAACCACTTGGACGTAAAATCCATGGAAATTTCTCAGGTGTATAGCATGTTTTAGAAACATTTACCACCCTTATGGGCAATCCCTGCTTTGAACATGCCCTCCAAAGGTTAAGTGAAATAAATCCATGCAGAATTCATTCATCAAACCTTTTAAAATTTCTACTTTGCGTCAAGACGTAATGCTAGGAACAGCTCTCGAAAAGATAAATATTACTGCTGCTAACAGCTATCACTTTCGTAGCATTTACTATATCTACTTTACATACAATAATGCATTTAATACTTATAACTGTACTAAAAGGTAGATGCTATTATTATCTTCATTTTATAGTTGAGGAGTTTGCACAGCTATTAAATAGTAGAACCAAGCTTGGAACATAAAGTCTGGCTCCAGTGCCTGTAACATTAACTGTCCCACACTATACCACCTGGCAACACCTGTGAGAATCTGTCTTCTCCATACTTAAGTAGAACACACATGAAATTAACCTGTCCAGCATTTCCTTATGTCCTATCTCACACATGGCTCTAAGGCTAGGCATGGGATGAGAGACAGTGAATCAGAGTGTCTTCTTCAGAGATAGCTATGTATCAATAAATAAAAAATGATGGTCTTGCTTTTATTTTTTAGTTCTTTAGACACAAGATATAACTGGAGTTTCCTGTGACCTATATGCCTTTTTCCCCAGGAAGGAGGTATCTTAAGTCAATACAGTAAAAACTTTCAGCAGCCTTTTCAATCTACTTTACAGCCTTTCCATGGACCATGGTAGATCAGCTTACCTTGGTGGTAATGATACCATGCACTTGGATTAAAGGTATAAATGGACAAGCATATTCAATATCATTATCTTCTTCCCAGTAGTCTTATGCCCTTTTAACATTTCCCATGTCCAGTACCAGTGGCTCAGACAGTATTTCTATTGCCAACGCCAGAGGAATAGAAATCTGTCCTGCACCACTCCCTACACCAAAATAAACTCCCTAGCCGCTCTGCCATGTCCTCCGGCATGACCATCTTGGGGTAGGACCATGCACAGCTCATGGTGCATTCAAAGTGACAGGCTGTCTCCTTTCCACCTCATTAGCTCACCCAACAAAAATCAACTTGATTCCTTGGAATGCTTCACCAAGTAGAATGCTAACTTAAAAAAAAAAAAATGTACCTAGTGAGAAAAATAAACACACTCCTCTGAAATTTCTCCCTAAAATAAATAGATTTCCTACACCTAGCATAAGCTATCCTTCTAGAATGGAATAAAAAAATTCTTGCCGATAAAAATATAATGATAAATATATAGTTTTCTATGATACATTTTTCTTTGGCTCTTCCAACAGTAAGATCCTTGCCTAATAACACATATTGCCTACTTCTCAGATTTCTTAAACTCTTTTTGTCCAGTAGATTGATGTAAAAGGTGGTAACTCATTGTGCCATATTTAAGATCGACAGAAATGCTTCTATGCTTCTCGGATGAAGACATGAGGTCTAAAGGAGGAGTGACTGACAGAATTAATGAGTTTGGAGGATAAACTGAGCCCAGGACTTTCTTCTCCTTCTTTGGGGCTTGCATTCCCAGAGCATACTTATATTTGGTCAGCTCTGAGCCAACTGGGGCCTATTCTGGTGTGGAGGCCCGTGGCTGCCCTAGCTCTGCCAGCAACTGGGTATACAAGTCCATCAAATTCCAGAGAGAAGAATTAGCAAGTCTCCTTGGCTGCAAACCTAAAGGCAGCCTGTTTCACCAGTGCCTAACGTGATGTACTCACCTCCAACTGCCTGACTCCATAGCTGTCTCAACCAGCTCAGGGGATGGAGAACCCAGGGTAGGGGGTATAATTTACCAGGCCTCCCAAAACCCCAATTAAAGGTTTTGAGTTGAATTGGCCAAGTTTAGTGTCAGCATAAAAGTCAATACACACCCATGATCAATTTCTTTTCCAATTTACTAGCCTTAAATCCTTAGTCATTGAAATTCACTAACGAAGTTCCCAAACATTATTATGTCACCCTTACCTTAGCATTGTCAACTACTAAAAATAAAATAAAACATAAATAAAGCAAACCAATGAGACTGAGACCCTGGGATCCTGTGAACACTGGAAAAAGAAAAAAATAAAGAAAAAGAAAACCTACCTCATCTACCTCATCTCATATTCAAGATAGGACTAGTTAATCCTTTTGGATCTAAAATCCTGCATGTTTCCCAATAGTGTTCTGAAATAATTCCTCCTTAATAAACTCTTCTCCCTTCTCATGAAAACTGAGCATTCTTAAACAAGAAATGCAAAGGTTCAATTGTGATTCACTTGAATCATTTGCATGAACACAGTAATAAAGTACAAAGCAATGATTCCTGAATAAGTAAATTATACTTTATGATGTCAGATAGATATAAACTTAGAGTGTCACAATGTTTATATCTTCATTAGCTTTAATTACTATTATTATCTACTATAGAGTTAAGGAAAAAACTTTTTTTTCTCTGCTAGTATTCTAAAAATAAATCTTCAAGTGTTAATAGACATGAGTCAGTTGTGCTTTGAATATGGGAAAGTGTGACTCTGTAATATCTATCTTCCTTCCCTTACCTTCAAATCTATTTTAAGTAATATTTTAAATGCATGGTTTATCACTTATGATTAATTTTCCCTGAGATGCCTACCTTTCCTCCTCTCTGCCTACTGGAAGATGCTTGTTCTTAAAACCCAGGCAAGCCCCATATCTCTTTTGAAGAGGGTCTGGGAAGAAGGAGAGGATGGGTCTCTACCTTCTCTGGGTCACTCCCTTTGCTAATTCCTATCCTGCTTCTCATTTATACAACACGGTTAGCACCCATCTACATTTTCCTCCAGTGTCTTACCATCTGTTTTCGACAATATGCTCCCTTTATTAATTATTCATTTCAATGTAATAAATATTTATTGATTGTCTGCTAGAGGCAAAGAAAGGCACAACAAGGTAGCTAAGGGCAGGGAAAAAGGCCCCAAGTTGGAGGCATTCTGGATCCTATGTGTGTGACTTTCGGCTAGCTGTTCAACTGCTGTGTCTCAGTTTCCTTGTCTCTGCACACAGAGATAATAGCAAGACCCACCTCAAAGGCTTTTTAAATAAATGAATACTCGCAAAGCACTTGTAACAGGGTCTAGAGTATAGCAAGCTTCAATCAACATCAGCTGTTACTGTTATTATTCCTGCTAAGCACATTCCTGGGCTCTGAGCATACAGAAATAAACAGGGCATGATACCTGTCATATTTTCAAACTCATTCTCTGATTTAGCAAATATTTACTGAGCACCTATTATGTATGAGGCATCATGGAATATAATTAGAAAAATCCTAATTATATTAGGATTATTAGGTTATTAGTTTCAATGAGAAACTAATAAATGAAAAAATTATTTTCACTGGAAAAATAAAAGAAAATATAATAGGATGTCATACAATTATGATTTATATCAAGAATTATAAAGCATGAGTATGGGAGAGTGACTTGGTGGAAGAGGAGACACCTGAAGAGATGACATTTACATTTAAGCTAAGCTCTCAATGGAATGGAAGAATGACTATGAAAGAGGGCTCCAGGCAGAGGGAACACAGGCCTGAGATGAGAATGTTCTCTGAGGAACAGCAAGAAGGCTAGTGTGGCTGAAACAAGGTGATCAAGAAGAGAATGGCAGATGACATCAGGGATAAAGCCAGGACTCAAGCTGCACAGGGCCTTAGAGGTCATGGAAACAACTACAGAATTTATTCTAAGGACTATGGGAACCACTAGAGGATTGCAAGCAGGGGAGGTGACATGATTAGCTATGTGGAGAATGTTCTAGATTCATATACATTTTCACTAATGGGCAAAAGGCCGTGTGTTCACAGCTGCTCTTGTGAGTTCTCTGAGCTCCTTTTTGGGTAGGCACCAAGTCTTAAGAGTCTTGAAATGTCATACAGTTCCACAGAATAAAGAACAAATATACGGTTAAAGCCTTACAAATTGGATGAGTGGCCTTAGCCTCTTACTTGACTTGGTTTTGTTTTTGTTATATTTTTTTAATCGCCAAGTACCCTCTAATACATTCTTCTCTCTGGTTGTATACTTTATTAGTTTTTTTTATTATTATTTGTTTGTTTCTTTACCTAACCAATTTGAAAAGACAGTTGAACAATAATTATACCTTCACAGAAGTATGCTTTCCAACAACCTTAGGCTTCTGGAAAATGGACTTGAAAAACAGAAAAAGAGGCCGGGCGCGGTGGCTCAAGCCTGTAATCCTAGCACTTTGGGAGGCCGAGACGGGCGGATCACGAGGTCAGGAGATCGAGACCATCCTGACTAACACGGTGAAACCCCGTCTCTACTAAAAACTACAAAAAACTAGCCGGGCGAGGTGGCGGCGCCTGTAGTCCCAGCTACTCGGGAGGCTGAGGCAGGAGAATGGCCTGAACCCGGAGGCGGAGCTTGCAGTGAGCTGAGATCCGGCCACAGCACTCCAGCCTGGGTGACAGCGCGAGACTCCGTCTCAAAAAAAAAAAAAAAAAAAAAAAAAAAGAAAAACAGAAAAAGAAACATTTTACTGAGCTCTCCAAAAATCAATCACAACTTCCCAACACAAAGCCTCTATATTTTACTTGTGTCTGTCTGGATACACAGCAGTTAACTCTTAGTTAACATATAATTCTAACACCCTTGGTTCCAAACCCACAGCAGAGTAAAAATCATAATAGGGGCCAGTGGAACTCTTAGGAGCCAGAACAATGACAATGATAAATAACAAATGACTATATGAAAGCTAAGTAAGAAATAAAAAATGTAAGTCACAACAGAACTATACTGGCTTACACAACAACTCAAAACTAAATGTTTCTAAAGTAACCAACACCAAAGAGTTCAATTATGTTCTCTATCTTCTAATTTACAAAAAAGAAAATATATAATCTAGATTATTTCTATCCAAAATGGTTATAATCAGCAAAGTTTTGGTATGCAATAAGAACAGCTTGATTTATTCATGTACTTTATACATAACGGGAAGACAATTTGGTTTCAGTAATGAAGCCCAATAAATTGCTAACATAGAACATATGTCAGGGAGTCAACTTTTTATTTAATTCCACAACTGTTATAAGAATGTACTTTCAAACATTCTGTATAATAGTAAAAATTTAGCAAACCCAAAATGCCCATCAAGAGAATAAAGGTTAAATGCACTACAGGACACACATACTATGGAAAAATAGCCACTGCTGAAAAGAATGAAACTGATAAACATGTACTGACATAGCATTTGATCCCTAAGACAAATTGATAATTAGGGGACAAAAAGTTGTAGAACAATACCTAGAGTAGATGTCATGTATCTTAAAAGACAGAGAGACTTCTATATGTATATATACATCAATTCACTGAAAATGACTGAGTAGACAAACAGATACAGGTAAATGCCAACCCAACACCCCTTCTCCCCATCTTCCCTGCAAGCAGAAACATGATTCGTTCCAAAGTAGTCAAGTAACCCTGTTCTGACCAATGAATGCCATCATCTGTCACTGGGCATGGCTCCCTGAAAGCTACCATTCTCCTGACAGAAAGGGCCAAGCTCACTGCCATGTACCTGTTTTCCTTTGCCCTTTCCTGTCTTTCTTCCTGGAATGCAGACACGATATTTAAAACTAGAGAGCTGCCTTCCTACCACAAGAACAAAAGTCCCAAACTAAGATGGTGAGGCAGAAAAGAAGACTGTGTTTGGATCCTTAATATTTGTATCAGTTCTGGACTACCTGTCCAGAACTGGTACAACTACCCTCCCCCAGACTCCTTGGTGTAAGGAAAAAACATGCTGATTTGGTTAAGCTACTCAGTTGATTCCATGCAGATGAACACAATCCTAACTGATCAACAATCCAAACAGAGTAGTGGTTATCCCTAAGGAGAAAACTAGGTAAGAGCATGGCAGGAGAGGAAGATTGAGAGGTCTAAGGCAGCTTTATCTACTTTCTAAAATGTTTTAAAATAAGAATGCTTTATTATTTGTGTCGTTTTTAAATCAATAAAATAGGCGTGCTATTCTGAAATTCCATGTCTAAATGGCACAAAAGTGTAAGAAATGCACCATAGTTGCCTTATACAACATTACTCTCCAAAGATTATATTTCCAAACATTTTACATAATCCCTTTTAGAAAAGACTTCCAGAGTCTTTTAGTCTTAATCTTGGCCTATATTTTCAACCCATTAGGCAGCCTCTTGGGGTAACTTTAGCAGGCTCCATATGTACAATAACCTTCATGTGATCTTTAAATTAGCTCCATAATAGTGACAATGAGGCAGGAACCTTGAGCTAAAAGGCAGATATTACAGGTTCCACTTTCATTTCTAGCACTAATGATTACATGGAAAGTCACTCAACCCAAGTTATAGCTTCCACATTCATATGGAAGGAATAACAACAAGAATTATACCTCACTCCTACTCAAGGACATGCAGGTAGGAACCACAACACAGAAAAAATCCTATCGCTGGAGCAGCACTGTTGTATGGAAGGGGAGGACAAAGCTTTGGAAGGAAATGTGTACACCTGGAATCCAAGCTCCACCATCTGCTGGCTGGGGTGACCTTGAGTTACACACAGAACGGGTCTGCGCCTCAACATAAACATGACAGGATAATAGAACAGACCTCCAGGATCAAGGATAAAGTCAAATGAGACAACATGGAGGGTAGAGGATTTGACCTAGTCCCTGTTATTAATACTAAAATAATAATTACTATTAAACTTAATCATGTTTAAAACACTTTTCTTGAATTAAACTTAAATTTCCTGAGTATTCTTGTTATCCTTATATGTTCGAAATGTTGTATATGTTCAGATTCCCTTTCACAGTGGCATTTAACGATTTCTCCCAATTTGTGCAAACTGCCAAATGTTGTCATGTAGGCTTTCTGAAAACACACAGCTATCTGGGTGGCACAAATGTTAAATCATACAGCATTATTTCCTAAATAATACAGTAGTTCCTCTTAATAAAGGACTATCATGGCCTGTTGATTTGCTAAGCACATTAAGCACACATGGAGCACTGCAAACGTAGAAAAACAATGCCTGTACCCTACAGTATGGAGATAATTTGAAAAGAAGATAAACAGGAAATGATGTTAGGTGTTAGGTAATGAGGACCAATGGATGGCAACTTTTAATCACCCAGAAAATGCTCTTAATTGCCATCAAAATGACTATAAATCATAGAAATTACAATCGGCTTTTTAAAACTATGAATGCTTTACTAATTTATCATTATCTAAAGATACATGTAGAAATACATTGTGAGATGTAAATACATATACTAAAGTGTTATTAATTTTCCTTGAATGTTACAACTCCTGAGATGAAGACCACTCTGACATAGCACTGGCCATCAGAAACGTAATTTGTTCCAAAGTGGTCAAGACTGTTCTGACCAATGAATGTAAGCAGATTTCACTGGACATGGCTTTAGTACCCAATAGCTTTGGAAACTAACATCACTCAAAACAAAAAAAGAAAGAAAGAAAGAAAAGAAAAGAGGAGGTGGGAAAAAGCCATATTACCTGAAGAAATACAATATATTAAGCTCTGATTCTAGTTAAGAGAGGATGTAACATCTAAAGCAGGCCAATTGACCTCCATCTCATCCCATCATTCAGTAATTTAAATCTGATTTCTGATTCTCCATCTGCTTATCAAACATCAAATCTCCAACGAGAGTCCTGCTCTTCCTCCCCTCTGTGGACTGTCAGATGCCACTCACTTCAGCAAGCAGTACGGCAGTGTCGCCATCTTTCCAGGTGGAGCCAGGGAGCCAGCACTTAAGTCATCTGATTCATCGCTTCTCCACCTTTTGACTAACATCAAGTGAAGTGATCTGATTCATTCATAAGAAAGAAGGCCCACTCATGAGCGAATGCATCGTGGAAATGCATGGCATCCTTTCTATATGCACCATCCCCTCAAGTCTCTCTGCTATGAAAAACATCAAGAACAGAATAGTATCCATCAGCTTACACAACTTCTTTTTTGTAGTTATTAATGCTGGAATGTAGATTAGTAACACCATTAACCCAGTGTACCTGCTATTTTAATGAATGTCTATGTAAAGCAAAATGTTACTTGCTTTTCCCAATTGAAGGAAGAGAAATTATCATTTTACTTACCAGTTTTCTTTTTTGACCAATTGAAAATTCTTTTTCAACCAAATATAGAAATATTTGACAGGTTAGCATGTACTAGGTACTGTTCCAAGTGACATGTGTGTATGTGTGTGTGTGTGTTTAAGGAGTATACGTTCACATAGATGCAAGTGGAATTCTCACAGCAACCACATAAAAATGTAGGTACAACTGTTGTCCCCTTTTAACTGAGGAAACTAGTGCTCAGAGAGGTTAAGTAACCTGTGTAAGGTCACTCAGCTAGTCTGTGCAGAACCAGCACTTGATCCCTGGCTATTCTGACCCTAGAGCCCAAACTCTTAACCACTGTGTTCTAAGGTGACAAAGAAACTTGAAATTTGAAATATAATCGAGTTATTTTTATCTTCATTCTGGAATATCTGAGTCAAAGGTCTCAAACTCACTTGCTTATACTGCAGGTTCAAGGGGTAAATGTAAATGAAAGAGACAGGCCTGAGGGTGACACAGAGAATGAAAAATGTCCCATCTGTAAGAGTTGGGGTGGGGAGCTGGGGGGCAGCCAGAAGCCAGCTGCAGCAGACTGCTACAAAAAAGAAATAAGCTGTTATTATTTCAATGTTGTGCCAAATTTGGATTATTATGTCAAATCTTGTGATTTTCAAACAATGCAACCAACTCCAAAAACAATTATTAAACATAATCTGAGCGAAACAAAACATATCTGGGCCTACATTACCCATGGACCACCACTTTGAGAGCTTTACTTCAAACCAGGCCTTGAACAAATGTTTTGTGGAAAAATTATGTATCACTGATAATAAATAATTGGTAATATTCACATTTCATTGCAAATATCTGCTTAAGCAGCTCTGAAAAACCTGAATCCCTTCCTCCCCCTGAGACACTTAACCTGTTTCTTAATTCATGTCTTCTTGCTGCAAAGTTTTCCTTTGGTCAGGTAGAAAATGACCTTGCTAGTTCTGTTTATTATTTAACAGAACTCAGTCTCAAAATCCCTGTCATAATCCATAATAAAATAGAGAGAGCAAAACTTAATCAGCTGTAAATGTACAGTAGTTAGCATTCACCACAAAATGCTAATAATATTTCAAGAATGCCATTTCTCTTCTGGCCTTTTGACCAAGTTGGTTAATGGACTGAGACTTGGGAAAAAATGGAAATAATTTAGGCTGAGAACTTCTTAGCCATGCATCAACCTTGAATTGAATGCCATGCAGGGAAAGCAGCACTAAGGCTGTGTCCTGGGGTTTGGCAAGGAGAGCTCACCAACAAGTGTGGACACCCAGAATGCTAACAAAAGGAGGATCCAGTGTTTCAAACACAAGTAGTAAATATCCATCAATTGCATACCTAGCAAGAGGTTTTCTTAGAATACTACAAAATTAAAATTGTATGCCTAATATTTAGGTAAGATCCTTGAATTCTGTGGTTTTAATGAATTTTCTGCAAGATAGTTCAACTCTCATTAACATGTACTCCATTGTACCTGTGACTTTTAGGAAGTGGAACCTTTCCTGAACATCTTAGACTGGGGAGTCGGCCTTAGGACCTAAGGTCCCAACTTAGTGTTGGAGCTTTTTAACCTAAGATACGGTTAATTATAACTGTCAAATTACAATTTGACAGAGTCAATTTGTAATTGTTTATCAATTTCCTTTTCCCTTGAAATAGTTTCTGGTAACCTGCTGCAATGTTCCCATTACTGTGTCATTAGTGTATCTATTTCTTTGAAAACAAAATAAACTGATGAGGTGAAAGTTTGTTGCACATGGTTCCTACCTAATGAACAGAAAGATTTATTCACTTAATTATTAGTTATGAATATCAAGTGTACTATTGTCACTCTTTAGGTTTTCACCTATAAAACATTAAAATCTAGCATACAAATGAATCTATTTGCTAATAAAACATTTAAGGCCACAGTGGACTCTGAAATCTCCAAACACCAAGCTTCTGGGTAACTTGGATGACGCAGCTATAATAATCTTTGCTAGGTAGTGCTCCTTTTCTTCTCTCTCTCTGTTGAACTATCTACAGTACGATGTTGGTAAATGGTCTTTTAAAAATAAAAACTTTGGATTAAAAGGAAAACTGAATCCCTTCTATATTTTTATTACTAACAAGTAATGTTTTTGTAAATTTGAACGGAAAACCACTTATATGTATTGCTACTGGGTTGCAGTTATGTTTTTGAGCTTAATTCAAAATATATTACTCAAAAATTTCATGAAAGATGAATTCCAAGAATCAAAAAAAATGCATTTCAAAGTTAAAAATTAAATGAAAATGTTAAAATAAAAATAAAAGATAGTTCAAGTCCACAGTACTTCTTTAACACGTAGGTCCCTAACTCAATAAGCTAAATCACATCATCACTGGGCTGTGACCCTAAAACTAAGCAAAGCACAAAAATTATTTTCTAAAATATTTGCCTTTAAATTTCTTCCTTTCAAAGAAGAAATCGCACACACAGTTTCTGGGACTGTAAAGTGGAATGATCACTGTGGTCAGCCATCTGTTAGCATTTTGTGATGTTAAATATGTACCCTCCCCAGGACTCAGCAATCCCTCCCATCTGTACCTCCCAGGAAAATTCCTGAACAGTTTCCTAAAGGGACACTTAAATGGATGATCACCAAAGCTGTTTTATTGTTGCCGTTGCTTCTGTTTGTCTTTCTCTCGAGGGCAGTGGGGAGCTAAAGCAACCGAAGTGCCCACTGCTAAGGGAATCCAGAAGTTACCTGCGATGAGTGTTCACTGTGGAATATTCTGCAGCAATTGGAATCTTGGTACATCACTCACTAGCAAAAACTAACTTGGAAAAATCTTCCCACGTGTGTATGAAAAGCTGAGATGACAGGCTGCAGGAAAAATTACTTTAGGAAAGAAAACGTCCTGTTTGAGTCAATATTCTGTCATTCGGTTAGTTTTCATTTTTTTAATCTTCTTTTGCCAGGCATCTTGTGAAACAAACCTAAGACACCTGCTCCTAACTTTTAGAAACTCTTGTCCTGGAAGGAAGACAGACACAAATGATTTTTTTCATATAATATTACAATAAAGACCACAAAAGATGCATGGACCCATGCAGTAAAAGCACCCAAGGTGCTACCTGTGCCAGAGGACACAGAGAGAGGACGACATGGTTGAACTCACCACAGAGGGGAGTGAGCCAACCTCCCCAGCCCCGCTCAACGCCCTCAGAGAAAAATACAACAGCCCTGGAAGTCTTCATGCACTTACTTCTCACCCCACAAGCAGGGAGAAAAGGGCAGTAGAAGGCAGTGGAAAATCAAGCCTCCTGTGACCTGTCATTGGATTCTCACTGGCTAGAAACGCACACTGAGAAGACAAATGTGGGTAACAGACATGTGATTTGCTAGACATAGTGTTGGGGGAAGGGGATATTGCCATAAAACCTTCACTAATGTATCCCCAAATCATTCACATGCAAGCTCCAGGTCCCCACACTGCAATATTATGCAATTTGTTCCACATCTGCCTCCTGCTGACCAAATTTTCCTCTTCTGCCTTTTTTCCAGCCACATAGATAAGCCGGTGAACTTGAGGTTATGACAGGACAGCTTCCCAAGTGACCACCACATGCTTTCCCTGTGGGGAAGTAGTTTTCCGATGATGCCACTAGATGTCTGGGCCACCACTGACACTTAACAAGTTAGGGGACTTGCTAAAGGCAAGTAGACTAAGATTTCCTGCAAACACTCACAGCAATTCTTCATTTTTTTATGCCATGGTGAAACCTATGAAATTCTTCTCAAAATACATATTGTAAGTGCATAAAACAAAATTCTTAGGACTGAAAAGGAAATTGGTTACATTAAAACACTCCAAGTTAAGAATCTAAGCAATTTATAAATGCCATTTATAGGGTGATTGTGGGTGTGCAGATGTGTTGCTGTTCGTGCCAACAAGCATTTAGCAGCATACCACATAACGGTTCTCACAGGATGTCTCTTTTTAGCCTAACTAACCTGCTTATTAACATGTTCCTGAGCATTTCCAGGCTAGCACATAACATAGGATAGACAGATAGAGATTCCTCTTCTACCCCTTCAGGAAGGCCTGAACTACAAATGTATTTTCAATAGTGATGTGCACCACTCTACCACCCTTGCCACCTTCTGAGCTATCAACAGCATGATTGAGCAGGGTGAGGACCACTGTCAAGGGCCTGGGAGCAGAGTCAAGTCATTTAAACCCCTTGGGCTAGAACCATCTGAGATGTCTGGAAACTGACATGTATCTCAGTGCTACTAAAAACACCACTAGCCACAACTGCTGAGCAATTTGTTATATCAGGGCCTCATTCAGCCTCCAAGCTTAGAAGAATTTGCACACACACACCACACACACACACACACACACACACAAAATTATTTTGCTGGAGGTTCCCCAGCTAAAATCAGTAAGAATACATTTTACTAGTAAGAATAAAGTTCATGGGCCAGGCGCAGTGGTTCATGCCTGTAATCCCAGCACTGTGGGAGTCCAAGGCTGACCAATCACTTGAGACCAGGAGTTCAAAACCAGACTGGGGAACATGGCAAAACCTTATCTCTACAAAAAAAAAAAAAAAAAATTAGCCAGGCATGGTGGTACGTGCCCATAGTCCCAGCTAGTTACATAAGAGGCTCAGGTGGGAGAATCACTTGAGCCCAGGAAGGTGGGTGTGGCAGTGAGCTATGATCACACCACTGCACTCCAGCCTCCTAGGCAACAGAGTGAGACCCTGTCTCAAAAAAGCTGAAAGAAAAATAATAAAGTTCACAGTATATTTCCAACAAGACAGTAGTTGCATTCCTAAATACCAATTTCAAACATGCATAAATGATACAGCATTGATAGGAAGTCAAAAGTCCTGCTAAGTCTATTTGTATTTTTTCCATCAAAATGTCATCAACACATGCTTGGAAAATGAGAAATGTATAGACAAGAGACATTTTATCCAATCCAGTCAATTATTCAACCCAAGATGGACATGAGGACTCTTAAGAATCGGCCCCATCCCTAATAGTCCAAAGTCTACATGCTGTGAACTTAAAAACTCATCTAACTTCTGTGTTTTACAGCTGTAAAACCTGAGACCAAGAGAGTAAACAATTTGTTGTAGTAATTTTTAATAGTCTACACAACTATTGTGGAAGAAATGCCTGTCTTCCAGCTTCTGGGTTGATATTCTTATTATTCAGAGTTGCACAGATGTGATCTGTTTAAAATATTCTTATCTGAAAAGCTCTATGGCTGAAATTACTACACCCTTTATTTTCATTCACTAATTCAAACTAATTAGTCTGGGAATAGCAGTCTGACTTATTAAAATGCCTAAGGCATTTTAAAATAAATCTATCATTTTCAAGTATTCTCAGTAACTTCACCTAACAAGAGAAGAATTTATAATGAGAAATTTTTTACCTACTAAAAATGCATTAAGTGTGTTATCTACAAAACTTAACTCAAAATGGATCACAGTCCTAAATATAAAACCAAACACTAAAAACAGTCTCAAAGAAAATGTAGAAAACAGTCTGTGTGATCTTGGATTGGAACAAATATTTCTAAGACACCGAAAGTAAAGTATGTAAAAGAACAAACTAGTACATTGGACTTCATCAAAACAAAAACTTCTGCTCCTCAAAAAACATTGTTAAGAGAATGAAAAGACAAGCCACACACTGGGAGAAAATATTTGCAATTTGGTTATTTGATAAAGGAACTGTATCAAGAATATATAGAGATCTGTCAAAACTCAATATTGAGAAAACAAACAACGTGACTTTAAAAAGTGGCCAAATAATTTGAACACACTTCACCAAAGAAGATAGACAGGTGACAAGCAAATGAAAAGATGTGCAACATTATTAGTCATTAGGTTGATGCAAATTAAATCTGCAATATGATATCACCACACACCTATTAAAAATGGCTAAAATTAAAGATACAGACAATGCTTAGTCGTGGCAAGGATATGAAGGAACTGAAACTCTCATTCACTGCTGGTGAGCACGCATTGGTACACCACTCTAAAAATGTTTAACAGTTTCTTAAAAATCAAACATACACCTACCATATGAAGCAGCCATTCTTCTCCCAAGGTAGTTACCAAAGAAAAATGAAACCATATATCTGTATAACACTTGTACAAAATGTTCATAGCAGCTTTATTTGTAATAGCCAAAGTTAGAAAAACTCCAAGTTTTTCTATCAACAAGCGAATGGATAAACAACGTGTGGCATATAATGGAATATGACTCAGCAACAAAAAGAAATGAGTTTGTGTGTCAATTTAAAATGTTTTAGTTAAAAAAGAACCTATAAATACATGCAGCAACATGGAAGAATCATAGAACAATTATGCAGAAAGAAACCAGATGAAGGAGAAGATGATCCCACAAATAAAATTCTAGAAAATGCAAACTCATCTACAGTGACAAAAAAAAAAAAATTGTGGTTGCCTAGGGATGATGGGAAGGAAAGAGGAGCAGATTACAAAAGAGCATAAGGAAATTTTGGGGGGTGAAGGGTTTATTCATTACTTTTATCATTAAGATGGTTTAATGGGTGTAAATAGGTTAAAATTTAACAAATTGTACACTTTGAAATTTGTGCAGTTTATTGTATGTCAGTTATACCTTAATGCAGCTGTTAAAAAACAAAAATAAAATATGTGCATTGACAGTAGCAGAAGCAATCTGGCTTCACTCTACTCCACAGAAAAACAAAAACAAATATCCAGCACTCAGATTATCACCAGCAATATCCCACAACTTAATTTTTTTTCAATTTTTCTTTAAACACTGACTTTCTCTATGTTGCCCAATGATACGGTTTAACTGTGTCCCCACCCAATTTTCATCTTGAGTTGTAGCTCCCATAATCCCCATGTGTCATGGGAGGGACCTGATGGAAAGTAATTGAATCATGGGGCCAGGTTTTTCCCTGTAATGTTTTCATAATAGTGAGTAAGTCTCATGAGATCTGATGGTTTTATAAAGGGCAGTTTCCCGGCACATCTCTTTTACCTGCCGCCATGTAAAACATGCCTTTGCTCCTCCTTTGCCTTCTGCCATGATTGTGAGGCCTCCCCAGCCATGTGGAACTGTGAGTCCATTAAACCTCTTTTTATTTATAAATTACCCAGTCTTGGGTATTTCTTCATAACAGTATGAAAATGAATGAATACACTCAGTTTGGAATGCACTGGCTAGTCATAGACATAATCATAGTGTGCTGCTGCTTCAAACTCCTGTCCTCAAGTGATCCTCCTGCCTCAGCTTCCAAAGTAGCTGGAACTCTAGGCACATACCACACCAGCTAGAGCTCAAATTTGAGGCTGAAATGTTCCCTAGGACCACAGAGAGGTGAACAACTCCAGACAGATGGTAAGAGAAATGGACTTTTCTATCTGCAATGCCCCTCTCTCAAATCTGCCAAGCACCATGTGCAAAGAAATTCACCCAGATTTATGATTTCTACACTGGAAAAAAGTGAGACTGAGGTGGACAGCCAGCTTCCAAACCATCTTGGGTTCTCGTGTAGGGAAACCATTCCTGCCTCAACCCACAGGAAGCACAGCAAGTGCCTGTAAGGAGAAAATCTCCTGAGGGTTCTAGAAATAAATAGAGGATGTAAGACTAGCAAACTCAGCTCACAAAACTCAGCACTTTATCTTAGCCAAAAGAGATGCCGAACTAGAGTGGCTGTTCAGCAGCACCACACTGTAGAAGGCACATTCCACGGTTCTTCTGGGCATGAATCCCTAACTATACTTCTCACATGGCAGGATATCCCCACTGGGACCCACACTCCCATTTCAGGACTGGCAGAGCTCTGAACCTTAGTGAGAGTAGAGGCAAATCTGGGCTTAAGGCACCATCTAGTGCCAAAAAGGAAGCAGCAATCTAGGATTAAGGGAACTCAACAGGCAACTGCAAAGAACCTCTGAGAAAACATACCCCAGAAAGACCAAAACAAGCCAGGCAGCAAAGACGGAAATAAATAATTAACTCTTCCATGCAAAGCAATAGACATATATTCACAAGAAACAACAGCAAACAAGGAATCATGAACTCCCTAAGCAGACAAAACAAGCAGCCAGTGATAAACCCTGAGATGGTGATGTGTGAGCTCTCAGATCAAGAATTCAAAATAGCAGTTCTAAAAAAAAAAAAAAAAAAAAAAAAACAACTCTGCAAACTCACAAAAACAACCTCAGAAATGTATCAGATAAATTTAACAGATTGAACAAAAAAAAAAAAAAAATGCTGGAACTGAGAAATACATGTGTGGAACCACAAAATGCATTAGAAGTTCTCAATAGCAGAATGAATAAAACAAGAAAAAAATCTGTGAGCTCAAAGGCAGGCTATTTGAAAATATACAGTCAGAGAAGAAAAAATAAAAAAGAATGAAAAGGAACAAAGAACACCTACAGAATATGAAGAATTACCTCAAAAGAACAAATCTAAGAATCGCTGGTGTCTAAGAGGGAATTGAGAAAGAGCAAATGGTAGTAGAAACCTTATTCAGAGAGATAGTAACAGAAAATTTTCCAAACCTAGAGCAAAATATAAATATCCAGGTGCAAGGAGGTCAGAAATCACCAAATATAACCAACCCAAATAAGACTACCAAAAAAGTATATAATAATCAAATTCTCAAAGGACAAGGAAAAAGAGAGGATCCTAAAAGCAACATAAGAAAAGCAACTAATAACATATTGAGGAACTCTGAATTGTCTGGCAACAGACTTCTCAATGGAAACTACACAGGCCAGGAAAGATGGGACAACATATTCAAATTGCTTAAGAAAAAAACCATCAGCCAAGAATACTGCACCCACAAAAACTTTCTTTCAAACATGAAGGACAGATAAAGTCTTTCCCAGACAAATAAGAGCTGGGGGAATTCAGCACCACTAGACTTGTCTTACAAGAAATGCTAAATGGAGTTCTTCAATCTGAAAGAAAATAACACTAATGTGCAAAAAGAAAACATCTGAAGGTAAAAAACTAACAGCTAAAGTAAGTACACAGATAAATTCAAAATATCCTAATACTGTAATTATAGTGTGTAACCTGACTTGTGTCACTAATATGAAAACTAAAAGATAAATCTATCAAAAATAATAATGACAACAGCAACTTATTAAGGGATATGCAATATTAAAAGATGTAAATTTAGACAACAAAAAGTCAAAATGTGGAAGGGATTAAGTTAAAGTGCAGGGTTTTTGTTTTTCATTTGTTGGTTTCTTTTCTTTGTGATCACTTATCCTTATTTAAAATAACTTGTTATATCTATAAGATGTTTTCTGTAAGCCTCATGGTAACCCCTGCAAGGCAAAAACCTATAATAGATACAATAACAATGAAAAGCAACAAATTAAAACATACTACCAGAGAAAAAAATCACATAGTCACAGAAGAAGACAGTAACAAAGAAAGAGAGGAGTTACAAAACAACCAGAAAATAATATGGCAGTGGTAAGTACTTACATATCCAATAACAACCTTGAATGTAAATTGACTAAATTCTCCATTAAAAGACATAGAGTGGCTGAGTAGATTTTTTAAAAACACAACCCAACTATATGCTGCCTACAAGAAATTCACTTCACCTATAAAGACACACATAGACTGAAAGTGAAAGGAAGGTAAGTTATTCCATGCAGATGGAAATGAGAAAAGAGCAGGATTAGCTAACTTATACCAGATATAGGCTTCAAGTCAAAGGCTGTAAAAGAGACAAAGTTGTTCACTATATAATGATAAAGGGGTGAATTCAGCAAGAGGATATAACAACTGTAAATATATATGCACCTAACACCATAGCACCCAAACACATAAAGCAAACATTAACAGATCTAAAGAGAGAGAGACTAATACGATAATAGTAGAGGACTTCAACACTCCCCTCTCAGTAATGTACAGATCATCCAGACAGAAAAATCAACAAAGAAACATCAGAGTTAAACTACACTCTAGACAAAATGCACCTGACATTTATGGAACATTTCATCCAGCTGCTGCAAAATACACCTTCTTCTCATCAGTACATGAAATATTCTCCAGGAGAGGTCACATGTTGGGTGACAAAACAAGTCTCAACAAATTCAAAAAACTAAAAATGATATCAAGTATTTTTTCTGACCACATTGGAATAAAACTAGAATTCAGTAATAAGAACTTTGGAAACTATACAAGCACATGGAAATTAAACATGTTCTTAGACGATCAATGTGAAAATAAAGCAACTAAGAAGAAAATTTAAAAATTCATGAAAGGAATGAAAATGTAAACAAACATCCCAAAATCTATGGGATACAGAAAAAGCAGCATTAAAAGGGAAAATTATAGCAATAAAAAAGTAAAACGATTTCAGACAAACAATGATACTCTCAGGAAACTAGAAGAGAATCAACCAAATCCAAAATTAGTAGAAGGAATGAAATAATACCAGAGCAGAAATAATGAAATTGAAACGTTAAAAAATACAAAAGATTAACCAAAAGTTTTTTTGAAAAGATAAAAAAATTGAAAAACCTTTAACTAGACAAGAATAAAAAGAGGGAAGACCCAAATAAATATAATCAGAAAAAAAAAAAGAAGACGTAACAACTGATACCACAGAAATTCAAAGGATCATCAACAGCTATATGCCAACAAATTGGAAAAGCTAAAAGAAATGAATAAATTCCTGGACACATACAACCTACCAAGATTAAACCAGGAAGAAATAGAAAACTCAAACAGATCAATAACAAGTAATGAGATCAAGGCAGTCATAAAGCATCTCCCATCAAAGAAAAGCACAGGACATTATGGCTTCACTGCTGAATTCTACCAAATATTTAAAGAACTATTTATAACACCAATTCTACTCAAACTATTCAAAATAATGAAGAAGAGGAAATATGTGCAAATTCACTCTACAAGGCCAGTATTGCCCTTACACCAAAACCAGGTAAGGACACAATGAAAAGAAAACTACAAGCCAGTATCCCTGATGAACCCAGACGTAAATGTCCTCAACAAAACACTAGAAAACAAATTCAATGATACAATAAAAAGACCATTCACCATGATCAAATAATCAATGTCATCCCAGCAATGCAAAGATGGTTCAACATATGCAAATCAATAAACATGATACATCAGATTAACAGAATCAAGGACAAAAACCATATGATCATTTTAACAGATGTTTTAAAAGCATTCAACACAATTTAACACTCTTTTATGATAAAAACACTCAACAAATTGGGTATAGAAGGAACATACCTCAAAACAATAAAGGCCATATATAACAAACCCACAGCTAACATACTGCTTGGCGGAAAATTGAAAGCCATTTCTCTAAGATCTGGAATAAGACAAGGATGCCCAAATTCATCACTTTTCTTCAACATAACATTTGAAGTTCTAGCCACAGCAATTAGACAAGACAAAGAAATAAAGGGCATCCAAACTGGAAAGGAAGAAGACAAATCATTCCTGTTCATAGATGACATGACATTACATTTAGAAAAGCCTAAAGATTCCAACGAAAAAATCTTGAACTTATAGGTGAATTCAGTAAAGTTGCAGGATACAAAATTCACATACGAAAATCCATAGCATTTATATGCAAAGAATCTGAAAAAGTAATCAAGACACCAATACTATTTACACTAGACACAAAGAATATAAAATACCTAGAAATAAATTTAACCAGAGATGCAAAAATCTCTACAAAGAAAACTATTAAACACTGATGAAAGTCAATGAAGAACACACATAAAAAAGGAAAGATGCGTATACTCATGGGTTAGAAGAATTAATATTGTTAAAATGTCAATACGGCCGGGCGCGGTGGCTCAAGCCTGTAATCCCAGCACTTTGGGAGGCCGAGACGGGCGGATCACGAGGTCAAGAGATCGAGACCATCCTGGCTAATACGGTGAAACCCCGTCTCTACTAAAAAAATACAAAAAACTAGCCGGGCGCGGTGGCGGGCGCCTGTAGTCCCAGCTACTCGGGAGGCTGAGGCAGGAGAATGGCGGGAACCGGGAGGCGGAGCTTGCAGTGAGCTGAGATCCGGCACAGCACTCCAGCCTGGGCGACAGAGCGAGACTCCGTTTCAAAAAAAAAAAAAAAAAAAAAAAAATGTCAATACTACCCAAAGTGGTCTACAGATTCAAGGCGATCTCTATCAAAAACCAATAACATTCTTCACAAAAATAGAAAAAAAATGGTAAAATTCATGTGGAACCATAAAAGACTCCAAATAACCAAAGCAATCCGGATTGGACATAAAGAACAAAGCTGGAGGCATCACAGCACTTGACTTCAAAATATACTACAAAGCCATAGTAATTAAAACAGCATAGTACTAGCATAAAAACAGACACATAGAGCAGTGGAACAGAACACAGAACCGAGAAATAAACCCACACATTTACAGTCAACTCATTTTTTTTATTTTTATTTTATTTTTAAGTTCTGGGATACATGTGCAGAATGTGCAGGTTTGTTACATAGGTATACATGCGTCATGGTGGTTTGCTGCATCTATTAGCCCATCATCTAGGTTTCAAGCCCTGCATGCATTAGGTATTTTAGGTATTTGTCCTAATGCTTTCCCTCCCCTTGCTCCCCACCCGACAGGCCCTGATATGTGATGTTTCCCTTCCTGTATCCATGTGTTCTCATTGTTCAACTCCCACTTATGAGTGAGAACATGCGGTGTTTGGTTTTCTGTTCCTGTGTTAGTTTGCTGAGAATGATGGTTTCCAGCCTCATCCATGTCCCTGCAAAGGACATGAACTCATTGTTTTCTATGGCTGCATAGTATTCCACGGTATATACATGCCACATTTTCTTTATCCAGTCTATCACTGATGGGTATTTGGGTTGGTTCCAAAATCTCACGCCAGTTAGAATGGCAATCATTAAAAAGTCAGGAAACAACAGATGCTGGTGAGGATGTGGAGAAATAGGAATGCTTTTACCCTGTTGGTGGGACTATAAATTAGTTCAACTATTGTGAAAGACAGTGTGGCAATTCCTCAATGATCTAGAACCAGAAATACCATTTGACCCAGCAATCCCATTACTGGGGATATACCCAAAGGATTATAAATCATTCTACTAAAAAGACACATGCACATGAATGTTTATTGCAGCACTATTTACAATACCAACTCATTTTTGACAAAGACAGCAAGAACCTATATTGGGGAAAGGACAGTCTGTTCAAAAAATGGTGCTAGGAAAACTGAAAAACCATATGCAGAAGAAAAAAGCTAGACCCCTATCTCTCACCATATACAAAAATCACATCAAAATGGAGTAAAGACTTAAATCTAACAACTGAAACTATGAAACTATTGGAAGCAAAAACTGGGGAAATGCTTCAATATATTGGTTTTGGCAAAGATTTTTTAGTAAGACTTCAAAAGCACAGGTCAGCAAAGCAAAAATTTTCTGCACTGCAAAGGAAGCAATCTGTAAAGTGAAAAGATAACCTATGAAAAGGCCAAAAACATTTGTGAACTATCCATCCAATAATCAGTTAATAAGCAGCATAAATAAGGAACTCAAACAACTCAACAGCACAAAATAAAAACAATCCAATTTTAAAATGGGCAAAAGAGCTGAATAAACATTTCTCAAAATCAGACATACAAATGACCAACAGGTATATGAAAAAAAATGCTCAACATCACTAATCAACAGGGAAATGCAAGTCAAAACCACAATGAGATATCTCAACCCAGTCAAAATGGTTTTTATCAAAAAGACAAAAAATAATGGATGCTGGCAAGGATGTGGAGAAAGGAGAACACTCACACATACTTGTGGGAATTTAGATTAGTGCAACCACTATGGAAAACAGTACAGTGGTCCTTCAAAAACTAAAAATAAAAGGACCAAATGATCCAGCAATCCCACTGCTGGATATCTATCCAAAAGAAAGGAAACCAGCATTTCAAGGAGATAACTATACTCCCATGTTTATTGCAGCACTATTTACAACAGCCAAGATATGGGAACAACGTAAGTATCTATCACTGGATGAATGGATAAAGCAAATGTGGTACATATACACAGTGGAATATTATTCAGTCATAAAAAAGAATAAAATCCTGTCATTTGCAGCAATAAGGATGTAACTGGAGGTCATTACGTTAAGTGAAATAAGCCAGGCACAGAATAAATACTGCAAGCTCTCATTCATATGTGAGAGCTTACAAAAGTAGAGTTCATACCGGTAGAAAGTTGATTGGTGGTTGCCAGGGGCTGGGAAGGGTTGGGAGGAGGGAGAGATGAACAGAGATTAATAGATATAAAAATACAGTTATATAGAAGGAATATAATCTAGTGTTCAGTAGTATGGTACAGCAACTATAGTTAACGATAATTTGGTTTTAGTTCAAAATAGCCAGAGAATAAGAATGACAATATTCCCAACATAAAGAAAGGGTGAATGTTTGGGGTGATTGATGTCACAATTGTCCTGGTTTGATCATTACACATTGTATATATCAAAATATCACATGTACCCCAAAGATATGTACAACTGTTATGTAGCATTAATAAATAAGAAAATGCATTAAATTCCAGACATAATACCAAGTCCTTTAGATAAATTGTCTCATTTCACGTCACAAAAATACTTTTAGGTAGGGGATGTTGTAATACTCACTTCCAGGAAGAAGAAACTGAGGCTCAGAGAGATGAAATAACTTTGCCCAGGGTCACATAGGTAGGACTTTGCAGAGAGAAGGCACAAGCATTTTGACTTCATGTTCAATAAATGCTTCCCAAAGCACTTGACAGTTTTTTTGTTTGTTTGTTTGTTTGTTTGTTTGTTTGTTTTGAGGAGTCTCGCTCTGCCGCCCAGGCTGGAGTGCAGTGGTAGGATCTCAGCTCACTGCAAGCTCCGCCTCCCGGGTTTTATGCCATTCTCCTGCCTCAGCCTCCGGAGTAGCTGGGACTACAGGCGCCCGCCACGTCGCCCGGCTAGTTTTTTGTATTTTTTAGTAGAGATGGGGTTTCACCATGTTAGCCAGGATGGTCTCGATCTCCTGACCTCGTGATCCACCCACCTCGGCCTCCCAAAGTGCTGGGATTACAGGTTTGAACCACCGCGCCCGGCCGACAATTTTTTTAAGATAACGTGAACAGCTCCTTGGTAAATATATTTACACCATTTATTTGCTTAGCAAATCCCTTTTCATAGACAGCATGGGTAAATATCGGCCCTATCATTTCAAGGCTGATCTTTCATCACACATTCCATTACAAATTCTAAAATTAGTAGGGTTCAAATTCAGGTCTCAGTGACTTATAGAAACAATCCAGGTTCTGATGTGTCACACACCTATGAGGTACAAATCAGGCTCATGAGAAAACAAATTCCAGATCAGTACAACATAAGGTAGGAGAGGCTAACAATCTTACTCCCACCTGGAGAGATCAGACAATGTCATACTTGTTTTCCAGGAGAAGACAAACAGAAGCAGACACAGAAACATATACATACACACACACACACACCCTGGGCCAGAAAAATGCTGATCTAGCCATTCTGTGGATGTTTCCAATTTCTAATACATATTAATGACTGCTCTCTCCCTTTCAATGTGGGCATTATTTCCTATTGGATATGTTTAGCCGGCAACAGCTTAAACACATAGACTATGCCTAGTTAGAAATCACTGTCCTCCACAGGGCAACACTTACTTGAAAAGCCTGTAAAATTACCCCAGGACACTTGGAGGGAGGGCAGAAAACAGCAACCTGTTCACATGTTCATTTTTCTAGCTCAAATCCAACCAGGCTCTGAAAGTTCCCCTTGGAAGACAAGCCTTCCACCATCTCTTGCAAATGCTTTCTAAACAACACATAAGACTTTCCAGAGCAAAGGAGACTTTTCCAAAATCTGTAACTGTTTGATTTTGGGGAAGAAGACACACATCTTGACTTTGTACTCCTTTATGCACAACCAAGTTCAAATTGCTAAAATCTCCCACACCCTTGGAGGGCTGGTATTTATTTCCAACCCTTTCCCAGGTAGCTGTGCAATGTCAGCGATGAGCTACTGAAAAATCGCCTGCTGCTAACAACACTGTTGCTATTCACTTATTAATTTCATGCCCATATTATATTTTTCCTGAAACAAATTTCTCTATTGTTCCCTCTCTGCTTCTAGGATCCCATTACCCAATCCCCAACAGGTAAGAAAAAAACAGAGCCCAACTGGAGACACCCAACCACCTCAGGACCTTGTAACCCTGTTGGACTTAGTTACAGTTCTTATGTGATTTCAGATATACCCTAAAATATAAGCATTGATGGTGCTTGGTCTTAGTAGTCAAATTGTTTTTAACTCTTGCAAACACAGTCTTCTCACAATCAATCCTTTGTAATGGGTTTTTAAATGTCCCTTCAATAATATTATTCCAGTGCTCTCTTCTGAAACTACCATATGGACCAAAATATTTAAAGCAACCAAGCAACACCTAGGAAAACACAAAACGTCATTTTTCTTCCTGCCCCATCTCTACCCCTGCTGTTTCTTTTTACCAAAGATTTTATTTTCCTTATATGGAACAAACGATTCCAATTTCCTCATATAGCACTGACATACAGATGAGGTATTGACCTGTAGCTTTTAAAATCCCAAATTGCAGGTTTTATTTAGGTGAGTCTAAGGCCATGGCTTGAAAGAAGAAAAAGGGAAGTATCTTCTCAAGGGTAAGGAGAATCTTTTCCCAAACTACCCAGAGAACTCTTCAAAGACTGTTGCCTGTTTTGCCTTAAAGACTCAAAGAGGGGAGGGTGAAAAAGTCTGCTGTGCCAAGTAGGATGGCTCACAAGCTCATCTGAGGAACTGAAAGTCTTTACTCCAGTCAGTAATACAACCCTTTCTTCCCACACACACACACACAAAATGATGTAAAGCATGCTCATTTGTCAGACATTTTGCAAAGCTGACCTTGCCGGTGGCACTGGGACTTGAACTTGCAGCTGAAGAGATGAGAATAAGTCGAATATTAACACCTCATATGTGTTCCTTTCCCTTCTTATTAAAAGCTGAGATTATGATTAGCCCATCAAGATGACACTGAAGAAATATTATATGGAGTACAAGGGAGGTCAATGGAATCCCTCACGCTGGAAGCTTTCAGCATCCAGAAAGTCGAGCTGGTACAAAATGAGTAAGTATTTGCACAGTCCTTCCCAAGAGGTGGAAATGGAGGTCACCTTGACAGAGGTGAAATACACCTCTCCTCAGCCTAACCATGTCATAGCAAGACTGAAATGGAGACTCATCATCACTCAGATCAAACAGTACTTTGATAGGAACCAAACTTCCAGTTGTTTTTTTTTTCTTCTGAATCAGTGGTTCTCATCTTTGGCTGCAGGTCTGAATAATCACTAGTATGGTTGTTAAATAATACAGGTGCCTGCACTCTACTTTGTAAGGTTCAGATGGAATATAACTGCAGTGGGGCTTCTGTGTATTCAGTGCAAAAACTCCCCAGGGAGAGAATAAAGTAACCACTATTTTATGGATGCCTTTTTTATTGCTACCAAAACAAAGGCCCTTTAAACCATTCCATAGTCTTTTCTTTTCCTTGCTCATAAAATAGACCATGTTATTGTAGAGTTGCCTACATAGCAATACATCCATAGATTTACTGAAATAACCATTCATTGGAAGTGGGACAGGAAGAAGGAAGACAGAGAAAAGTACAGGAAAAACCATATAAAAATGATATCATCAGGTTTCACCCCAGTGGGTAAGTGCTCATTATTGATGAAAATAAGTTTGCTAGTGGGTAACTTTAAGACTTAATGATTGATATCACACCCATAAAAACACACACACACACAAACACTGTCAAATTACTTTTGCCACTTCCCTCTCCCTAAAAATACGCTCTTGCAGGGAATAATAGCATAAGTAATTCATCAGGAAACAGAACTCTTCCCCATTCTTTATGACTTGAGGTTACAAATCCCACTTACCTGGTACTTTTTCTAAATTTAGTAGTCATTTGTTTAAAAAAAAAAAAAAAGAAGTAAATAACTAAATAAGACATAAATGAAATAGAGATAAAACAGTGTGCTCTATGACTGACCCATGAAAATTAAAATAATCCATAATTCTAATGTTTAAAAAAGCAACATTAAGACCTAACTCATTATTAGTTCATGGTACTTATTATAGTAGGCTCTAACCATATGTGGCTATTGAGCACTTGAAATGTGGCTAGGGTCACATGTTAAAATGATAATATTTTGAATATATTGGGTTGAATAAAATGTGTTAGTAAAACTAATTTCTTCTGTTTCCTTTTACTCTTTTCAGCGCAGTTTTATAGCATGCAAAATTACATGTGTGGCTCTATTTAGCTATGATAAGCCTTGCCTACCCCCTAGTGTCAGAAAGTAGGCAATGCAGGCAAATCATTTTTCAAACTCATCTGTGTAAGTACAATTCATTTCTGCCAGCAAAGTACAAATAGCCGCTTGTACATACAATTTTATCATTTTCACAAATATGATCTCAAATTTAAGCCTTAGAGAGACTCCTGTAGTAGATGTTATATGCCCCACTCAATTAGTATTTTTGAAATTACCTGGTTTCTTGTAGAAAATTAGAGCTAAAACAGTCCATCCAGTCAAGAGTATTTGCAGGGTTCCTATAAATTTCAGCCACTATAGGGGACAGAAAACATGGGCCCAAACTTGGATGCAACAATCGCTCTTCAAAAAATTTACCCTAAGTTAAAAATAACATAAATCATCAAAACACAAAATCACAACATGCATATTTTGCATAACCATTTATAACAGAAAAAAAAAAACAGAAAACCTAAATTTCCATAAATTTGAACAGTACAGAACCTCTACAAAATAGATAACACTCAAGAGAAGAAGACAGGTCTAAATAAAGATAACTAGCCTTTGAGCACACACTAAGCAAACACAGTTCTCAGCATTTCCCAGGTATTGATTCCTTATTATAACTCTGAGGTTTACTTTTTATTATTTTTATTATTCTCATTTTACATAGAAAGAGGCTGAGTCCAAAGAGGTTTCATAACTTGCCCAAGAATGAAAGAAGAACTGAAGCAAACCTGAAGCTCATGCTGCTTCCTGTGTCATGAGTAATAAAATCTTTTTTCTCGGCCAGGCACAGTGGCTCAGGCCTGTAATCCCAGCACTTTGGGAGGCCGAGGTGAGTGGATCACTTGAGATCAGGAGTTCGAGACCAGCCTGGATAACATGGTGAAAGACCATCTCTACTAAAAATACAAAAATTAGCTGGGCGTTATGGCAGGCGCCTATAATCTCAGCTACTCAGGAGGCTGAGGCAGGAGAATTGCTTGAATCTGGGAGGCAGAGGTTGCAGTGAGCTGAGATTGCGCCACTGCACTCCAGCCTAAGTGACAGAGGGAGACTCCATCTCAAAAAAATTAGTTGATTAATTAAAGTAAAATAAAATATTTTGTCTCTGACCCAAGCATCTCATGCCTTCTGCCCAGCATCCAGCTAACCTACTAGCTTGCGAGGACGGTAAAAGCTCAGACCCTTCACAATTCTTGACATCTAACTACTTCCCAATCAGTGAGACATCCTCTCTACAGCAGATTTAGCTCAAGGCGAGCAAATAAAATGGCTCTCAACACCCTTCTGGGTCACTCTGTTCCCAGCTTGTTAAAGCCTTTCTCTCCTTCTTAAGTTTGAGCTGAAACCTCAGTCTTCATAAAGCGACTTTCTTTGCCACAGTCAGCTTTCTAGAACAATGAAAAAACAAACCTTTTTCTCTTATACATGAGAATGCTTCAAACCCTGAAGGCTCTGACCACATCTACCTACCCATGCTCACCGTCTTCAGCCGTTCCTGGAATGCAAACCTTTCCACACTCATTGTAGATATGCCTCCAAATGTGAAAATAGCTGCCATTTATGGAATGTTGACTATGTGCTAATCCCCTCACCTACTTTTCCTTATTCAGTTATCCCAATAACTCCAAATAAAAAATGCATGGATATCATTCCATTTTTATAGATGATGAAACAGGTTCAGAGAGGTTAAGTGGCCTGGATAAGGCCACACAGCCAGGATGTACCAGAACCAGAATTATGTTTGACTTTAGACCCCTCAACATTTTATTTCCTCTCCTGCCTCATTTCCAGGTGTGCCCCAGTTTTTCCAGGGACTTTATGCCAACTGATTACATTGGCATAAAGTGACATTAAATAGTCACCAAGCACCACAGCATTTTGTGGAATCGAAATAGTGCAGTCCAGGTCATGTTCAAAGTTCTCTAGGGAAATGGAACTATTAAAGTGAACATATAAATCAATAGCACCCAAGTTCCCAACTCCAGCTCCATCAGAAAATTAGCTATGATTCCATCTTTAAAGGACAAAAATCTGAATTTGTGAAGTCTCCTAGTATTCCCAGGAATAAATCTTAAAGTTGTAAGGTGCTTTGTGTCCCAACCACTCGTGTCTACATCAGATGAAATTTCTAGGAAGATCCCTAAATCATTAATTCCACAGGAGTCAAGTTTCTGAAACTTCCTTCCAGATGGCATCTTTCCGCTGCACAAAACATATTTGCTGCCCCCTTGTGGGGAAGTGATGCACTGCTTACAGCAAAAAAAAAAAAAAAAAACAGGAACAAAAGGACAAATTGCTGGTTGAAGAAATAACAAGAGTTAGCCCTGGCTTCCTTTCAAAAGAAACGAACCTGCCAATTGGCCCCTTCACCTTTTCTACAGCTTGAAACTACATAGTCCTATATGTGTATGTGATCTCCTGCACAATTATGATGGAAAATAGACTTTAAAAACAACAAAAGCAGTTTTTTGTTTTAGACGCTTAGAAATACTACCTCTGGACTCTGTGGAAATGTATTAATGCCATTTGTCTTCAAGAAAGAGTCTCACCACCCAACCTGTGAAAATTAGGTGGGTTCTTTTTTTTTTTTTTTAATGCTTAAACGAAAATTAAATCTTTGATACACACCTACCATAACACCCCATCTCCCAAAACTGGGGGGAGATTCCCACCTTCTTCCGTGTCTCAGCCAGGCAGGTGGAGATAGGGTTGTAAGATACCTCCTTGTTTACACACAGCAATCAACATCCACTCTTCTAATCCAAGCCATAAAAAGCATCCAGCTTCTAACTAGGGTTTCCTAGTGCCACCATTTATTTAATTGGCCAGCACTAACCACGAAGCCCATGGGACAGTGCCAGGAGCCTTTCTGGACACTCAGACACAGCCTTCTGCAGGTAACTCTCTGCAACTTGCTCCCACTGTCCGACTTCCGTGTAATACACCCACAGCAGAGTGAAAATCTGACCAGAGTTTCTCAGGATCTCAGTGCACTGCCCCAATTAATTCTGGTGATCCAGAGTTCTCCATCAGCTGAGCACTAAATTGGGATAAAAATGCCACATGGACATTGCAAGGATCCTGGACTTTCATTCCCTGAAGATCATTAAAGAAAATTTATAACATGAATGAGAGTGGGTGGTAATCCCACTGAAATGCTTCACCTGTCAACTAATCTGACTCCTAAACTCCACTCAAGAAAAGAGATAAGATTGAGACCTCGAACACTATCCTTATGAACAAACTCATAAAAATAGGTACAGCACAATAACCAACTAGCTGTGGGCACTTCACAGCAGCCAAATGGTATTGATTTTATGCTGATTTGCTGAAACTGCAGTCATTATTTTTCTCATCTTCTTGGAACTGTCACTTGAGGAGGGAAAATTGAGTTGTGTGAGATTTTAAAAATTATCTTGAGCCTTAAATTATGACTAACCTTAAAATATCAGAATAAAGTGGAAAGTATAACATGTCATATATTTGGTGGTAAGAATATCTCATGAACTTTCCATACACAAGACCCTTGGAGAGAGAATTTATAATTCTGACCCATACGTGATTTAGGGTTCAGGCATTACTCTTTTCCAAAGAAGTCAAAACATTTCTGGCACTGCCATGCCTCAGATTACCAAAGCTGAGAGAGTAAATTAATTGACAACAAGTCCATTGACAAATATGAACTATTCAGGAAAACACAATTCACTGGGGAGTTTCCACTGTGTTACTTTAAATGTTGATGTAAGAAAGAAAGGACAAACACAAAAAAAAACACACAGACTGATCTGTAGCTGATGGTTTTGATCTCGCCTTTAAAAATCAGCAATGCAGAGATATGAGTTTCACTAGAAGTTATCAGAATGACTGCCTCTAAATCTTTAGACAACACCTATTTTAAGTCCCTTACGAAAGTTACCACAGCTTTTTCTCTTTTCTGTCTTCCTTTAAAAAAAAAAATCATGTAGCATATTTTCTCCACATATCTCAAAAAGATCTTAAATTATCTGACTGTTCCCTTCACTAAAGCCCCATAAGTGTTAGTTGAAGTTTATCATAAAGATGTTCTACTTCTAAGGAAGCTGCCGGAGTGGGTGGATGGATGGATGGATGGACAGATGGACTGACATGTATACACACACACACACACACACACGCCAACCACACAAATTGCTGCTGGTTTTCTGGGATTCCTTGAGAAAAAAGTGCTATAAAAATACAAGTGTGCCCAAGAAAACAAAAGTTTTTAAAAGCCTGAAAAATATTTTTAAAGGACTATTTAAGCACTAAACCATTAAACTGTGTTACTCCGCCATATTTCATGCTTCCTCTAGTTATTTACACACCATCAGAAGCTCACATCAGTTACCTGTGTCTAATATGTGGACTCTGACGTTTGGAGGGGTTGTATTAATTTATCTCAGCAGTGCATAATGAGCTTAAAGGGCTTACCTGCATGTCCCCGGAGGTGCTGGCTTGAGGCGGACATCAGCTTACAGCACACCATTAACACGTAGGCTAGAAAGAGCCAGTGCGACAGCAACACTGACTTAGCACAGACTCTCATCCTGGAGGAAAAGCAGGGCTGGAGTCAGTGAGGGCTGAGGAAGGCCAGGTTCCCTGGCAAGCACCATCCTAGGAAGGCGGGAGAAAGCAGGGGCAGATCCCTGGAGCTGGAATTCCTTTCTCCCAAGAAAACAGAAGACCAATCAAACCTTATTTGCACTGAGCATTAAGTAAATTTTCAATAAAAACCTTTGATAAGTAAGAGTTTTCCGAGTTAGCCCTATGCATCAGTGAGAAGCTAATTTATGAATCCACAAGTTGTTGCTTGAGTTATCCTAATAGAGCATGAGGATTTTATTCTATTTTATACCATGAGATGTAAAAGCAACACACGTAGAGCTAGATCCAAATAAAATACATATGATTTCTGGATCTGAAAGAATCTATGGAGATTTTGCACATGTGGTCCAAGAACTTTCTCCTGGTTTCTCTGACTGTACACTAAGGCTTTCTGGTCTGGAAGACTGGGTTCACAGCTGATTAAACCAATCTCAACTCCTCCTTTGGGGAGGAGTATGGGCAAATACAGGTGAATATAAAATAAATTTAACTTCGTATGATGGACAGTATCAAAACAGTTGCTCAAAGACAATTCAGTTCACTTTATGGTTGCAGGGTCTATTCTAAAACAAAAGAGTAAAAAAAGGAAGATATCAAAAACATTATTCCCAGCTGCCTAATTTTCTGCCCTTTTATAACATCATAAGGGAATTAAGTAGATAGAACTTGATTAACTTTGTTTGCTTTTTTTAAATTAACTTTCAAGCAAAAGTCACTGCATTTGGCATCTGAAATTAGGTTCTTCCTCATACATGCCTCATGGCATCTTATTACCACAATGGATCAAAGAAACCCCTGTTTAATATATGCAAATGTATACACACTTATGGGCCGACAATAAAAACATGGCACCTGAGTTTGGCTTCTTGCCTGAGTCACACTATAGGTGAGACTCCTAAGGAAGTCCTCTAAGAAAGCATCTCCAGCTGCCAGCAACCTAGCAGGGCCTCTACCAAAGTCCCAGTTCCCTGCTCCCGGAAAACACATCAAAGCCTCGGAAGAACTGAATGGCCACATCATACTCCGAGGCACACACATGTTCTGTTGTCAACCTTCTCTCCCCGTGACCTCTCACAATTCAGTCAAATAGATCTTGTTAAAGGGTGTATTGCTTATTGATTGGAGATTTGGTCTGCTTTTTAAGCAGCCAAGACAATCGTCTTTGAAGAACTTGGTGTTAAAGGTAGCAAAAAGCACTGGCTTCCTTTTGCCCTTTTAAACTGTTTCAAAATGGTTTTAAATGTCTATGTTGGGTAATTTGCAATGCAGCAATAGAAAATTAATCCTTCATTTATGTGATGCCTTGAAATTTTCCCTTTTGGGGCCACTAATTATGACAAATTGGAAGCCAGGCTATCTGATCCAGCCTGCAAATGTGTTTTGTTTGATCCGTGCTTTAAAAAAAAAAAAAAAAAGTGAATTGGTTGCCAACACATAAAATGTCCAGATTGCACATCAGAATCCAGATTCTCTTGAAAAATCATTCCTGGCATCCCTGGGCTCACATTTCCACATGGGAGTAACAGGCTGGGGTGGTCACAGCTGCCCCTAGATGGGTCTCCACAGTCCCTCCCAGCAGTCAGTACCTTGGGCCTAACCAGCCCAACTCATTTACATATGGCTATTTGAACTTCTGATCCTTGGGTAAGAGGAATAAGCTTTTGTAACAAATAGATTGATAGCTGATACTGGGATAATAAACTGAAATTTTAGAACATTATGTGTGAGACAGAGTGTTCTATTACAAAAAAACAAAAATCATCAAATACGGGAATTTGAGCCTCTGGACTTCCCCCAAATTATGTGATTGATAATAGCATCTAGAACTCATGTAAGATCCATATATTATTTTCTTTGCCACCTTTCAAGCTGCTTCTAGAGTTTCTGTCCCCTTCACATGCGTACACTGAGGTGGGAGAGATGGAAGGCATGCTTTGAGAAACTAAAGGCCCTTCGAAGCAGAGAGGCTCCATGTTTCTGTGTAAGTTTAGAATGTTAGCAATGTATAAAGCAAATTACCAAACTTAGAAGTTTAAAACAACAATCTATAGCCATACTACCCTCAACCTACCTGATCTCAGAAGCAAAGCAGGGTCGGGCCTAGTTAGTGCTTGGACAGGAGCAGTTTGAAACAACACCAATATATTATCTCATAGTTTCTGTAAGTCAGGAGTCTGGCATGTTCTGGCTGGGTCTTCTGCTCAAAAACTCACAGGCTAAAATCAAGGTGTCAGCTGGGTGTGTCCTCATCTGGAGGCTCAACTGGGGAAGGATCACTTCCAAGTGCCCTCAGGTTGTTGGCCAAAGCCATTTTCTTGGGACTCTCTGTATTCCCTGTATTCTTGCTATCAACCAGGAACTGCTCTCAAGCCCTTCACATCTTTGCCACATGGCCCCTGCATGAGCTCCTTCATGGTTTGAATCTCTTCCTCCAGGAAAGGCTCAGTCTCATTTTAGGGCTTATCTGATTAGGTCAATCCCGCCCAGGATAATCTCTCTTTTGATTAACTAAATTCAGTGTATGTGGAACCTTAAAAACACCTGTGAAATCCCTTCATCTATGCCTTACAGGTGTAATTTAATAAAAGATCTGACTCTCATCATAACCACAATGCCACCCACACTCAAAGGAAAGCAATTAAAATATTTAAAATAATATCCCACTGTTGGCAATAATTGAATGAAATATATTTAAATCAAAGAGAAAGAGTTTCACTCGATAAAACCATAAATTGATAGATAATTTGATCATGTGTGTCAAGCATTTACAATCCAACAGATCACTTATAGGATTTAACCCTAAAGAAATAACCTGCAACCTATGGGATTTTTTTTATTGTTTATACTATTGAAAATGATCTGGCCATGCATGGAGGCTCTTGCCTGTAATCCCAGCACACTGGGAGACTAGTGGAAGGATTGCTTGAGGCCAGGAATTCAAGGCAGGGGTGAGCTATGATTGTACCACCACACTCCAGCCTGAACAAAGAAGGAGACCCTGTCTCAAAAAAAGAAGGCAGGAAGGCAGGAAGGCCGGGAGGCAGGAAGGCAGGAAGGGAAAGACAAAAAAAAAAGATCCAAATGATCCAAATGTTTAACAGTATGAGACTGGTTAAACAAATTATGACACAGCCATGAGATGGGATGTTCTTCAGTAATGAAAGTGATATTATAAAATGAAAAAGAAACAAAAGTTTATTTTAAATATATGAATTCTATGACAGCCTGGGCCTGTTTTGTCTTCAGATCCATTCTTCCCTCTTCGCCTGTATTGAGGGCTGGCGGGCCTTCTAGGCTGCATTTCCCAGGCTCCCAGGTCAGCTGGTTACTGGCTGGGTTCAGTCAAGGAAAGACAAGAGCTGGAACCCAGAGAATAGGAAAAGGGATAGACCAGGACATCTCTCCCTGCCTTCTCTGTCTTTGGCAGGATCTGTGGAGTGGCCATTTCTCCATAGGCTCCAGTTCTCCAGAAGGGCCCACTGTGGTTCTAGCTTCCACTCTAGTTTCCTTCTTCTAGGCACTGCTTCCTCACGGACTAACTGCTTCCATGGTCCCCAGCCAGGGGATGGCAGTGGCTTCCTGTGTATCTTCTGCTCAGTTTCCCTGACTCTCCCATCGTATGTATAACCAGTCTCCTGAATTCACTTCCCACTGGACAAAAATGTGAAGTTGGAGATAATGCATTCCCAAGACATGCAATTTACCCAAGCTCATGGAGCAGTGAAAAAGTCAGCAGAATAGTTTGTTTTTCTGGTTGGATTTCAACAACAAATGCCTTAAATCAAAAGTCTCAAGGGTAGACATTCCAATCCTGGGCAATGATCCCTAATCTATCTTCTTCTTATGTGGACAATTCTATGTAACGAGTTGCTGGGTGAGTAACAATAAGTTCCCAGTCCCTAAAACAAGTATTCACTTAACAGTAGCTCAACAACCACTCCCCCAGAGAAATGCCAGGTCACAGTGGTAGGGGTGGGGCCAGAAAGCTATTCAGCAACAGATTTATGTTTCCTCATCTTTTCCCCTACTGAATAAACCAAAGTACTATTTTGCAAACTGAAATAATTTTCATTTCACAGACGAAAGCTAAAATGAAAAGATCAACATTTCCCCAAATTCCCAAAAAGTCTATGTAAAAGCAGGCTTCTAAAAAGGATCATCAACTCCAGGATACTCACTTTTGCTAAATTCTCAATACTTTGTAAAGATATCATGTCCAGGTAAATGTTAAAATAATCTTACCTTGGGGACCTCATAAGATTTGGTTCTAGTCAAACACAATTATTCCAGCATGTATTTCAGAGTGACTCCAAATTCCCATCTGTAGCTAGAACCAATCATTTCTGCCGTTCCAAAAAATTATCATAGCTCAGAAGACCTATGTTAAAAAGGCCAAAAAAAAAAGAATCAATTAGCATTTTAATATTAAAACGAAACTAATTTCCAGTAGCAAAATAATGGTTTTTAACCATGACACCTGCAGTTTCAGGCAAGTGGCAGACAGCCAAACATATCCAAAGTTGTGAGGTGTCCTAATATTAGGGAGGAAAATATACAGATTTCTACAGTCATTAACTAGCCACATATTAGTTAACATAATATAGTTTTAAAGAACTTCCTGCAGCAGGAAGGGTATTCAAAATTTAACAAAGGGCCCCAAATCATTTGAAATGGACAAATTTCACTCTCCCATTTCATTGACCATCAGGCAAAAATGGAAGTTGGAGATAATGCATTCCCAAGACACGCAATTTGCCCAAGCCCATAGGGCAGTGGAAAAGCCAGCAAAAAGATCTGAATTCTTAGATTTGTGTGACATAAGCCTGAAGATGATGCTAGAATATCTACAAGTTTGCTTTTTGAAAGAATGTTAATAGAACACCAAGAGAAAAAGTGTTTCCAATATAATCCACAATATCAAAATATAAAGAACACTTGTGAATACTATAATTGACATTCCCTCAACGCACAAACCTAAAAGGATTTTTCTACTTAGTGAACACATTTGTAAAAGGAGTCAGATGATCCTAAAGCAAAGACATCTTAAGAAAAAAATAGAACATGAAACGATACCATTTGTAATGATGCTAAGTTAAATACATCCCTCCCAGTAGTGGAGATCAGAGAAAAATAATGATATGCATTAATAAATATTCAAATTGCAAATATAACATAAAAATGATTTTTGAAATGCAGTCTTATTACTTTAGAATCCTGTAGAACCAATTAAGAATCCACCACCAAGCACAACTGAGATTTTTCTCTTGGATAACCCAAAGACAATTCCACAAGTTTGATTAGAGAACACTTTCGGTAATAAATTTAAAGACTCACCACTTTGGGGCTGCATATAGGAGAGTACGGGCCTTGAGTAATTAGTTCAACAAGAGGGAAATGGCTTTAAATAACTGTATAAATATGAGTTGCTCAGAAAAAAAAAAAACGTGAAAATGTTCATCTCCCAGATTCTCCAACTTTATTAAGTATGTTTGTCCTTATGTCCACCCAAGGGCATGATGTGACCTTCTGCTATCAGAAAGAACTACACAATATAATTTATCAGAACCCATCATAATGAACTCCCCACATATTGGAAACCAAAATGACCTTTCCTGGCTAATATTTATCTTATTTTCTTCACACAAAAGGAACCACTGGGTATTCTTTTTTCAATTCATTATAAAGATAGATCCATCAGTGGAAAGTAATGCAATCTAATAGTTCTTATGCCAGACAAGAAGCCAGGAGTTTAATTTTAGGCTGAACAGTAACTCATTCAGTCATATTTTCCCAGAGTGTACCTGAGGCACTTACTTGAAAGAATTAACTCTTTCTTGTCATGTCTTAGTCTGTTTTCTGCTGCTATAACAGAACAGAAATTGAGTAATTTACAAAGAAATTTATTTCTCACAGTTCTAGAGGCTGGGAAGTCCAAGGCACAATGGCAATTAAATTTCAACATGAGTTTTGGAGGAGACATTCAAGTCATAACATTCCACCTCTGGCCTCCCAAAACTCATGTTCTTCTCACATATAAAGTGTATTCATTCCATCTCAATAGCCCAAAAGCATCAATTCAAAAGCCCAATGTCCAGAGTTTCATCTAAATCAGATATGAAACTCAAGATTCATCCCACCTCAAATGCCCTCCAGCTGTGAGCCTATAAAATCAAAACAAGTTATCTACTTCCAAAACACAATGATGGAATAGGCATAAAATAGACATTCCCATTCCAAAAGGGAGAAATAGGAAAAGGAAAGAAGTAACTCATTCCCAGTATGTCCAAAACCCAACAGGTAAAACAACATTAAATCTTAAAGCTGGAGAATAATGTCCTTTGGCTCTGTATGTCCTGCATCCTGGACATGCTACAGTAGGAATTAGGTTACCAACACCACGAGCAGCCCTGCCCCTGTGGCTTTGCTGGACCCCATCCACTCAGCAGCTCTCTTGGGTTGGGGTCTTGTGCCTGCAGCTCTCCCAGGCTGGAGCTGTACACTGGCAGCTCTACATTTTGGGAGTCTCTGAGGTAGCCTCACTCCCATGGTTCCACCTAAGGACTGCCCCCTAGTACATGCTCTCTGTGGTGGGTCCTCCCTTGTAACAAGTTGTAACAAGTTTCTGCCAGGACCCCAGACTGTCTGATACATCCTTTGGAATCTATGTGGAGGTGACTGTGGCCCCAAGGCTCACGCACTCTGTACTTCCACAGGGTCAGCACCATGTGGATGCCATCAAGGCATAACACTTGTGAGCTCTGAAGCTCTGGCACTAGCTATACCTGGGTCTGCTTGAGGGGTGCTGCATTGGAATTTGGGGAGAATTCCAAGGCTGCACAGGGTATTGAATGCTGAGGTCCCACAGGTACCCCTCTTGAAATCTTGCCCTCCAGGTGCTAGCTTGCCTGAAAGATCTCTGAAATACCATCAGGGTAATTCTCTCATTGTCTTTAACAGCACCTGGCTCCATTCTAGCTGTATCAATCTCTTTAGCAAATGGTTGCCTGACCACACCCTTAGTATTCTCTCCCAAATATGCTGTTTTATTCTTCACGTGGACAGGCAGAGAGTCTTCCAAATCTTTCTGTTCTGCTTCCCCTTTAATTGTAAATTCTGTCTTTAAATAATGTCTCTATTCACTCATTTTACTGTAAGCACCCAAAAGAAGCCGTGCAGCACCTTGAACACTCTCCTGCCACATATCTAGATCATTGCTCTTAAATTCCATCTTCTAATGGAATCTTCTAAAACCCTAGTGTATGGACACAATTCAGCCAAATTCTTACCATATTAAAACAAGGAATGCCTTTATTCTGGTTTCTAATACCATGTTTCTCATTTCTGCTTGAGACTTCATCAGAATGGCCCTTACCATCCATATTTCTAACATTCTGATCACAACCTCTTAAGTGATCTCTAAGAAGTCTCAGACTTTTCCTACAGCTATTCTCTTCTGAGCCCTCACCAGAGCCACCCTTAACATTCCATTCACAGCAAGACAGTTTTTCAGCATTTACTTCAAAACTGTTCCAGCCTCTACCCCCTACCCAACTCCAAAGCTGCTTCCACATTTTCAAGTATTTGTTATAGCAATAACCCCACTCTCTGTACCAATTTTTTGCCTTAGTCTGTTTTCTGCTGCTATAACAGAATACCTGAAACTGAAACAGAATACCTTTTACAAAATCTATTTCTCATAGTTCCAGAACTGGGAAGTCTAATATCAAGGTGCCAGCATCTGGTGAGGGCCTTCTTGCTACATTATCCCATGGCAGAAGATGGAAGGGGAAGAGTGCTCAAGAGAGCAAGAAAGGGCTGAACTCGCTTGTATAACAATCCACTCTCACAATAAGGAACACAGCCCCCGAAATAATGTCATTAATCTATTCATGAGGGTGGAGGCCTCATGACCTAATCCACCTCTTAATGATCCTACCTCTTAATACCATCTCAATGACAATTAAATTTCAACATGAGTTTTGGAGGGGACATTTAAACCAATCTGTGTCACTTCTAACCTTCAGTACATTCAAGATCAATAACTTTGTGCATGGCACCAAAAGAAAGCATTTACTTGCAATCATTTTATTCCTCTGTTGTTCCCAACTATAACACAGTCCTTTCTGTCACTCTGCTTCAAAAGTCATTTGTCTTTAAAGAGTCTCAGTGTTCTCAATGATGAAAGACATTGCCCATATCTAGACTAAGAATATTTTTTTAGAACATGTCTGGTCATGCTCAGAATGAACTAAAAAGATGGTGGATGCTGGGCTGCATTTTTCATCTTCTGCCTGATGTGTGGGTATTATGTGGAGACAGTCACTGATTTACTACAAAAGAGCAGAGAGCCTATTTATGTCTCCTGGCACCAAGAAACTTTGAGGTTCCGAGGCAGGAGAGACTATTCTTCAGATGTTTAATTTATTTCCATGTTACACAAGAAAGAATTCTACCTACACTTGATTTCTTATCAAGGAAAATAGAGAGGCTGTGCCTTCCTCTTCTCTTGATCTACTTGCCTCCATTATCGGTGGGGTGAATTCCCTCAGAAAACTATTCTTTCAGAATACAGTCTGAAGACTGTAGATTCACTCGTAGACGAGCACTTCACTTGTAGATGAGCACCTGCAGAATACCTCTTCTGTCTACTATGCCCACCTCATTCCACTTGAGAATCTGCAGGGCATCACATTTCCCCCATCTTTTCACTCTAAAACTCTGCGATGATGAAATATCAGTTCCTCTTATAACTGAAAGACACACTGACCTTAAACCTGGATCTAACCATGAGAAAAATCAGATGAACTCAAATTTGAGAAACATCCTGCAACATAATTTCTCTGCTTTCTTAAATAGTATCAAGGTCATGAAAGACACAAAAAAAAAATTTTTAATAAACATGAAAATTGTCTCAAATAAAGGCAAGAAACATGGCAACCAAATGCAACTGTAATCTTACATTGGATCTTGGACCAGGAAGAAAGAGCCACTCTCAGAATGAACTGTACGCCCACACAAAAACAAGGACACATATACGTAGCCATAAAGGACATTATTGAGAAAATCAACAGTATCTGAATATAGCCTGTAGATTGCATTACTGTGTTCTATCAACATTAAATTTCCTGATTTTAATCCTCATACTGTAGTTAAGAAAGAAAATGCCCTTGTTATTAAATACACCTTGAAATATTTAAGAATAAAGAGGAAAATGCTTCCCATTTATTTTCCAATGACTTTAAGAAAACATGGGAGGGAAGATGGCAAGAGGAAAGAGAGACAGAAGAGCAAGATAGAGGGAATGAAGAAGAGAGAGGGAATGAATGGATGCAAAAACACATAAGCAAAAGGTAAGCAGCTGGGTGAATCGGGGTACAAGGTATATGGGAATTCTTTGTACTATTCTATGAACTTTTCATTAAATTGGAAATGATACCAAATTAAGACATTACACACATACTTAAAAGGCTTCAGTTTACAAAATATACTAAAATGATTGAGAGCGTATTGCCAATTCTAAACAATGAGGAGAGTGAAAGTTTGAATGTTCTGGTTGATTCAACTCTCTGAGCATTCACCCAAGCCTCCAGAGAAGGTTTATTTGTTTTTACTTTAAGAACACTTACATAGCGCCTGCCAGGAACCATGCACTTGTTAGTCATTTTAAAATACAAACTCACTTTCAAAGAAGGATTTATTTACATCACGATATGGCATAGGTAGAAGTGGCTTGTCCAAGCTCACTTAGCTAGTAAGTGGCTGAGCCAAGATTCTAATTTATGCTGTCTGGTACCAAGGTACCTACAGTTTCAGTTCTAGTAAAAGCATTTCTAAAAAATATCAGTTCCTTTTCATGCTTTAGTAAACAGGAGGGAAATAAATCTGTCTTTCTTCAGGACTTGAAGACATTGGTCATCAATCTGACATTAAAAATTCTGTCTGTGGCTGAATTTGTGTAGACAATTGGACTGAATTTGTTAGCAGATGCTGGGATTGTGCCTATGATGGTTTACATTAATGCCGAAATAAATATTGCCTCATCTCTGAAAAGCTAGTGAAAAACAGTGGCACAGGCTTCTGATTTGCTACTGATTTATTAAAGGTTAACTAATGTCATTTCCCAAATTAAGACCAAGTATGCAAGAATTACATACAGCTTGAGTGCCTTCGCCACCATTTTTTTAAGCAGATGGAAAACAGCTGCACTTCTGAATAGAATTCTCTAAAACGTTTCAGTGAAGATATACCAGAGCCAGAACATCATACACGAAGGCTAAATTACTTCAGTTGATTCCTATGAAGGAATTCAGCACCAAAACATTACAAACAGATTTTTGTCTGTGCATCCACTCAAACTCATCTCCTAACATGTTCAAATTCAAAAGCATTTTTGCAACAATACACAGCAAAACAGAATCTGCTTAATAACAAAAACAGCCCAAGTGCTACTAAACCACACTGCCCTTTCCCACCTGCCCACTCACCAGGGAAGTCTCCAAGCGCATCTTGCATCACCTCCAGAGTGAGGAGGTTTGGATAATTAGCTATTTCCAGACTCACCATCAGTTCATCTCTGACCTCCCGGGCTGAGATCTACCAGGATAACCTGGTGCCTTCTGTACTCAGCCCCTTGGGTACTAGGGCACTAGTAGGAATAATTTTTTCAGCTAATGATGTAAGAGGTGACTAAAGAGTTTAGACATTGTGGTAAATCATTTTTCCACACTAATTTCCACCCAGACAGAAGATGATGGAAGTGGGAAATGTTTCAGAAATCAGCAATCTGGGTTTGGGGAGTAACCAGAGGGTTTTATGAGTGGAAGGGTAGGGATGGGGGGAGACTATCCCACCAAGTGATGTCTTTCCATTCTCATAATCAATAAAAATGTCAAAGCAGAACTTGCCTACATAAAACCATTCATCATTTCTCCAGACAGAAATGAGGAAAGATGTTTCCATTTCCAGTTGCTTAAATAACACAATCACATTGAATTGTCTTTAGAAATCTGCAAACAGCTTTTCCACCAAAACATGCACAATGAAATGTAACTTCTCTCTTGACAAATATATCCTGAAATAAGGCAGGTATTAATGATCTTCTTATATTAAAGAGTGTGCTGATGAAAGTAAGTGTACTTAATAGTTTATGTGAATATATTTCAATCACTGATACATGGCAGAACTTCCGCTGAGCTATCATTTATAATTATCATATATGCGAAATTACTTTTGTAATTTAGAGAATATTCATTGTCACATGTTAAAGCAGACATGTTTTTCCACCAATATGTGGTATACACCTGACATAAATTGCTTTTTATTGCTTGCTTAAAAACATCAGTGAAGAATTTACTACTGAACCATTTTACAACATGCTAAAGCATGTTGTAAATGAGCCGTTAAAGACAATAACTGTCTATTAAATACTAAATAATTTTATAAATGGCATTTTAATTTCAAGTGTTACCAATACCATCTCATCTAAATTAGGTGGTAGAGAGTTGTTTTAGAAGAGTGAGAAGCTTGGAGGGGGGTGGATAATGAGAAATCAGTTAATGGGTACAATGTACATTAATCAGGTGATGGATACTCTAAAAGACCTGCCTTGACCACTACACAGTCTACACATGTAACAAAACTGAACATGTGCCCATAAATACGTACAAAGAAATAAGATTCTTCTCCCATTTTTACAAAGGGCTCTTCTAGTCACAGATGATTTAAATAAATAGACATGTTATGTTTATCTAAGGTTTACACTCTGTCATTTTAAGAACTGAGAAATTCCTTAAAATCACAGCATCTTCAGGTGAGTGCACTGATACATTCCTTCCTAATGGATATATGGTCAAACCACGCATTTCGTTAATGAGAAAAACTCTAGTCTTCAAGTGATCGTGAAGTAAAAAGTACAAAAGCAATCACTGCTAAGTAATACTGGATAATTGAGATCTGGTATACATAAAACTGAAAACTTAGCTGGCAAGTTACATAAAATAAAATGCGCTCACCAAAATTAGCAGTACCAGCATGGCTCCATAGCTTGTTGTCCAAATGAAATTGCCCAGGTCTGGGGCTGAACAAATGTAAACGGTAATGACAGTTTAGCCATAAATCTCTCAAGGCCCAATTATCCTTACTGCAGAGGGTTTATTTCTTTTAATTAAACCAGTTTTTAATTGGAAATTTTCCTCTCATTTCTCATTTTTCAAATATTCAAAATAGAGTGTCTAAGGATTTTATTTAACATAATCAATAGCCAGCACAAATTCTGGAGACTATCTACAAGTTGCCAAGTAGTTGAATTTTATCTGAAAAGTTTTTACATGATAGGATCTAACTTCTACATAAAAAATATTTGTAAACATTAACTAATGAGTCTTCTAATACTATCATCATTACTATGGGCAGGTGGGAGTCTATTTACTTATAACCAGAACATAAAGTTCTTGAGGGGAGGATAATGTCTTATTTCTCTTCTACCCCAACTGCTAGTATAATACCTTGCATACCGTGGAAATTAAATATGTTTTGTTAATAAATGAATAAATGTAAGCCCCCCGTTTCACTCCCAAATGAATGGACATTTAACCTCTATGCTTCCCAAATTCCTCATCTGTAAACAAATAGAGTTTAACTGGATGACCTCCAAGGTGCCTTCCAGCTGTAACAATAACTCGCAGACCATTTTAGGAAAAGTACAGTGTGATTTAACTACTGTTAACAAACAGCTCACAGATCTATATAAAGAGTAAATTCAGCCATGAGTGGATTACATGGCAAGACAAAGCCCATCGCAGACAATATTGGCCATTCTAATCTGTTAGTGGGATAAAGGCTTCTTAAAAGCTTAATCTAAACCTGTATTACAGGTCAACCTTAAAATCCTTTTGTTTGACAATGGTGCCCTCCTGTGGGCAAAACAAGGAAATATTTTGACCATGGTAACATGTTAACTGGTTTACAATATGAATGTTTTTATTATAATTACACCTTTAAATTTTTAATAAAGCCATATTTATAAATAAAATGCAAACTATCCTTAAACATAAGATATAATTTAAATAACACTATCACACTAAATAGTATTACCAAAAGAAAAAGTTAAATCAAAATATACTAACAGCTTCTAAATGAAATGGTAATTATTTCTATGGAATACTGCACATAATAAACGCAGGCTTAATGGGATTCAGTATTTGTTGGTTCTTCCCGTTACTTTTTTTTTGAGACAGAGTCTCACTCTGTCACCCAGGCTGGAGTACAGTGGTACAATCAGGGGTCACTGCATCCTTCATCTCTGGGACTCATGTGATCCTCCCACCTCAGCTTCCCAGGTAGCTGGGATGATAGGCGCACATCCCCATGCCTGGTTCATTTTTTGTATTTTTAGTAGAGATGGGGTTTTGCCATGTTGCCCAGGCTGGTCTCAAACTCCTGGGCTCAAGCGATCCTCCCGCCTCGGCCTCCCAAAGTACTGGCCTGAGCCACCACGCGTGGCCCTGTTACTTCTATAACACAAGTCTATGCTATGAACTATCAAAGGTCCTAAGCTATTTAAAGATGTTCAAACACCCAGCCTGTGTGTACTGAAAGCAGACGCAGCACTGGCATTATACTGGGACATGCTGGGGGAAATTAAGAAGACTGATTCTTGTCAATTCAAGACAAATCTAACTGGAAAAGACAAAACACACAAGGAGCAGCCAACAGACTAGGCCATTCAATATTTTGCAGTGTGTTTTAGCATAATGAAAACAAAGACTTTAATCTTGTGGAAAAGGGTAAGATCACTGGGGACTGCTGTAATCCAGGAAACCTTCCTGGAAGAGGCAAAGGCAGAGAACAGTAAAAGAAAAGATGGAAAAGAGTAAAGAGAAGTTTGAGGGTGTTTTTGGGTTTTTTTGTTTTTTTTGTTTGTTTTTTTTTGAGACAGAGTTTCGCTCTTGTTTGCCCAGGCTGGAGTGCAATGGCATGGTCTCTGCTCACTGCAACATCCACCTCCCAGGTTCAAGCAATTCTCCTGCCTCATCCACCCAAGTAGCTGGGATTACAGGCGCGCACCACCATGCTGGGCTAATTTTTGTGGGGCTTTTGTTTTGTTTTTGTTTTTGAGATGGAGTCTCGCTATCGCCCAGGCTAGAGTGCAGTGGCACAATCTCGGCTCACTGCAACCTCCGCCTCCCAGGTTCAAGTAATTCTCCTGCCTCAGCCTCCCAAGTAGCTGGGATTACAGGCACCCCTCACCACGCCTGGCTAATTTTTGTATTTTTAGTAGAGGAAGGGTTTCACCATGTTGGCCAGGCTGGTCTCAAACTCCTGACCTCAGGTGATCTGCCTGCCTCGGCCTCCAAAAGTGCTGGGATTACAGGCGTGAGCCACCACACCCAGACTTAATTTTTGTACTTTTAGTAGAGACGAGGCTTCACCATGTTGGCCAGGCTGGTTGCAAACCCCTGACCTCAAGTGATCCACCCACCTCGGCCTCCCAAAGTGCTCACGGGATTACAAGTGTGAGCCACCGTGCCCAGCTGTTTTTGGTTTTGTTTGTTGTTCTTTCTGACGGAAAAGGTCTATATATGTGTGTGGGTTTGTTTTGTTTTGTTTCGAGTTGATTAGGTGGGAGGAGGGGAAGAGCCACTAAAGGCTCTACTCATGTAGAGAAAAGAGGAGAGGAGCTACAGTGGGGAGGGGAATTAGCTATCCACAGGGAAGTTAGAAGAGCCAGCACAGCCTCCATGCTCTATTTCTGCATTCAGTGGGTCACCTCTGCATGATTCATTCAACGAGAATTTTTTTTTTATCAACTCTCTGTGCCAGAGCCTGTGCTGGGTACCAGACACTGAGGGTAGACAAGGTCCCCAGTGTCCTGGAGCTTGCATTATAGCGTCGGCGGACAAACAGGTAAACAAGCATAAATAAGTTTGAGGGTGTTTTTGGGTTTTTTTGTTTTTTTTGTTTGTTTTTTTTTTGAGACAGAGTTTCGCTCTTGTTTGCCCAGGCTGGAGTGCAATGGCATGGTCTCTGCTCACTGCAACATCCACCTCCCAGGTTCAAGCATTCTCCTGCCTCATCCACCAAGTAGCTGGGATTACAGGCGCGCACCACCATGCTGGGCTAATTTTTGTGGGGCTTTTGTTTTGTTTTTGTTTTTGAGATGGAGTCTCGCTATCGCCCAGGCTAGAGTGCAGTGGCACAATCTCGGCTCACTGCAACCTCCGCCTCCCAGGTCAAGTAATTCTCCTGCCTCAGCCTCCAAGTAGCTGGGATTACAGGCACCCCTCACCACGCCTGGCTAATTTTTGTATTTTTAGTAGAGGAAGGGTTTCACCATGTTGGCCAGGCTGGTCTCAAACTCCTGACCTCAGGTGATCTGCCTGCCTCGGCCTCCAAAAGTGCTGGGATTACAGGCGTGAGCCACCACACCCAGACTTAATTTTTGTACTTTTAGTAGAGACGAGGCTTCACCATGTTGGCCAGGCTGGTTGCAAACCCCTGACCTCAAGTGATCCACCCACCTCGGCCTCCCAAAGTGCTCACGGGATTACAAGTGTGAGCCACCGTGCCCAGCTGTTTTTGGTTTTGTTTGTTGTTCTTTCTGACGGAAAAGGTCTATATATGTGTGTGGGTTGTTTTGTTTTGTTTCGAGTTGATTAGGTGGGAGGAGGGGAAGAGCCACTAAAGGCTCTACTCATGTAGAGAAAAGAGGAGAGGAGCTACAGTGGGGAGGGGAATTAGCTATCCACAGGGAAGTTAGAAGAGCCAGCACAGCCTCCATGCTCTATTTCTGCATTCAGTGGGTCACCTCTGCATGATTCATTCAACGAGAATTTTTTTTTTATCAACTCTCTGTGCCAGAGCCTGTGCTGGGTACCAGACACTGAGGGTAGACAAGGTCCCCAGTGTCCTGGAGCTTGCATTATAGCGTCGGCGGACAAACAGGTAAACAAGCATAAATAAGGTAACTGTGGACTGAGAGAAGCATTACAGAGAAAACAAAAGTGAACAATGTGATAGAGACTAGCTGAACTCGGAGGAAAAGAGGTTAGCTACTTGGACTGGGTGTTCAGGGATGGCCTGGCCTCACTGAGAAGGTGACTGTGACATCATGGTGAATTACATAATGTGACCTTCCAAGGGAAGCATATTCCAGGTAAAGAGACAGCACAAAAGGCCTGAAGCTAAAATAAGCTTGGTGTGTTCAGGAGCGGAGAGGTAGCTAGGGCGGCCAGAGGGGAGTAAGCAAGGCAAAGAGAGATAGGAGGTAATGTTAGGTAGCAGGTGACAGAGAGGTATCTGGGGACAGACCAGGCAGAAGCTTGTAGGCTATAGTGTACCATTAGAATTTTATTCCAAATGTGGTATGAGAGTTTTAAGCAGGAGAGAAACAGGAGATGGTTTAGGTTTTCACAAGAGCCGTCCAGCTGCTGGGTAGAGAATGTCCTGATGTGGGGGCAGGATCAGAAACAAGGAGTCTACTGCAGCCATCCAAGCAAGAGATGGTGATGGCTTGGAGCAGGGTGGTGACAACAGAGCCCAAGAAAAACTGATCATCCAAGGCCAAACGTAGCACCAAGCACACAACAGGTTCTCAATAAATCTGTGAATGAATGAGTGCTTAAGTGAGTCAGTGAGCAAAACATTATTATCAGTCTTGCAATATGCCATTGGTTTTTTACCTCTCTCTCTAGAGCTGGTGTCTGTCTCATGGGTAAATACAACAAATACTGACACAGATGGCCTGAAGAGAAGAAAAAGTGGCAAAACACCTTATTGACTGCTTGTTCGCAGACTAAGGTTTTGACGAGAAGTACAAGGGAATGAATTTGGCCAGCTCTCTGGAGAGTAGGGTACCAATGAAGCCCAGGCCTCTAAAAGGGGTCCTCTCACATTCTCGCGGGGTATCTCAGACACTCCATGTGGGAGCAAACTACCATATGGGAGCAAACTACCAAACTACCTATAAGGTCCAAGTTTCAATAATACTAGTTTTTATCTTATGGACACTGTATTTCATACAATCTGTTGTTTTTGTTTTGATTTGTTTTGATTAAGACAAAGTCTCAGTCTGTCACCCAGGCTGGAGTGTAGTGGCATGATCTCAGCTCACTGCAACCTCCACCTCCCAGTTTTAAGTGATTCTCCTGCCTCAGCCTCCCGGGTAGCTGGGACTACAGGCACACACCACCATGCCTGGCTAATTTTTGTATTTTAGTAGAGATGGGGTTTTGTCATGTTAGCCAAGCTGGTCTCGAACTCATGACCTCAAGTGATCCTCCCGCCTTGGCCTCTCAAAGTGCTGGGATTACAGGCGTGAGCCACCACGCCTGGCCTAATCTACTGTTTTTTACTCTTCACTTTGGCTACTAGGAAGCTGAGAGCCAAATTTATAGTTCATCTTCAGTAAGTGAACAGGACCTTTTGCCATGCCTTTTATATGCTAATCTTATGCTTAATTTTGCACATCCTTATTTTTGGCCAGGCTCGGTGGCTCATGCCTGTAATCCCAGCACTTTGGGAAGCCGAGGAGGGCAGATCACCTGAGGTCAGGAGTTCGAGACCAGCCTGACCAACACGGTGAAACCCAGTCTCTACTAAAAATACAAAAATTGGCCAGGCATGGTGGTGCATGCCTGTAATCCCAGCTACCTGGGAGGCTGAGGCAGAAGAATTGCTTGAACCCAGGAGGCAGAGGTTGCAGTGAGCTGAGATCATGCCATTGCACTCCATTCTGGGCAACAAGAGCAAAACTCCGTCTCACAAAAAAAAAAAAAAAAAAAGTATTTTTCCCTTTATCTCTCATTTCAATGTTATTCTTAAAGGCGCTCTCAAATCTGTTTTGATGAAGACATACACAAATGAATATATCAACAAGACACCATACACTATAACAGGTCGAAAGTTCAGATTGTCCTAAGAGTGTCTTCATTGACTCTCCTTTTCTCTACCCATCCTACTTGCCAGAACAAAACTCAAAATTTCCCCCGTGACATGGTTACCTCAGGTGAAAGTGTTCTTTCCAAATGAAAACTGTTACCCAGACTGTACATCAAAGGAAGTCCCAGGCAACAGATCACACCAGGATTCATTGACCGGTTTCCTGGTAGATAGCAAGGTTGTGAGGGAATGGGACAAAGGACTGGTCAGGTTTGGTTTAAGGTAAATAGGAATGGGAGGAAAAAGGTCCAGGACATGTGGCACAGGGAAGTGAGTGCAGTCAGGAGAGCTGGAGAAGGACAAGGTGAAAGGCGGGTGAGATGGGAAGGGACCCCAAGGAGACACATTTTACAGCTTGAGCAAAGGTCAGTCTTGATCAGCAGTGATTCAGAACCAGTCGCTTCATCTGAAATTAAAATCTACATGTTATGTGTGATCCAAGAATCCGGAAAAGTTCACAGACCCTAGAAAATATTGAAAGGCATATCTGATTGTTTTGCCCTCGTGTTTAAGTCAAGGGAAGAGAATCAAAGAATCTGCTATGATAATGATTTAGTGTATGTGGGCCAGGCCCTGTGGCTCGTGCCTATAATCCCAGCACTTTGGGAGGCCAAGGTGGGCGGATCACCTGAGGTTAGGAGACCAGCCTGGCCAACATAGTGAAAACCCATCTCTACTAAAAATACAAAATTAGCCAGGCATAGTGGCATGCGCCTATAGTCCCAGCTACTAGGGAAGCCGAGGCAGGAGAATGGCTTGAACCTGGGAGGCGGAGGTTGCAGCAAGCCGAGATCGTGCCACTGCACTCAAACCTGGGTGACAGAATGAGACTCCATCTCAAAAAAATAAAAAATAATTTAGCAGATGTGTACTCTGGGTCAAATACTGGACCAATCAAGCACTTTATATTCCATCTTGTTGAATCCTTAGAATAACCCTCTAAGGAAGTCTGTTTTGTTTTGTTTACATCTCTGTTTAACAGGGGAGAAAATAAGTAAGTCCACTTACTTTCCCAAGTATACAATATAGGTGGTAAACTCAGGATTCCAAACTAGGCTGGGAGATTCCACTACCTGGGAAGAAAAGGTGGTGTCGACCAGAAAAAAGCTTGAGAAAACAAGAGGGGGAATTGAAGTAGGTAGTAAGTGGTCAGCCAAGACCTTCTGAAGACTGAAGTTTGACACTACAGAAAGCCCAACTCAGAATATTTCTCGGGTTGAGGATGCAGTAGTTAAAGACGGAGTCTTCCCAACACTAGCCGTAGTTGTGTAAGAAAAACATCACATAAATTTCAGCCACATATCTACTTTTCCATGTGTAAACTTTATGAAATAAATGAAATACCTTTAAAATATTTCCAATGAAAATGTAGCATCCAAACTGAGAGGCTAAGTGTAAAATACACACCAAATCTTAAAGCCTTAGTAGAAAAAAGAACTACCTCATTAATAATTTTTAATATTACATGTAGAAATATTATTTTAGATATAGCCAGCTAAATAAAATATAATATGAAAATTAAGCATAAAATTCAGGCACACTGGTATAACCAAAAGTGGTTTTCCACAGACAAAAATATACCCTGGATTTTTTTTTTCTTCATTTCAAAAAAAAGTTTTTGGCATTCACAGAAGGCTTCTTAAACTCCTTCCATGGTTTGACATCATTGACTCAGATAAAGGCCTAGGAACCCATTCCTCTTATTCAGGATCTAAAAAAGCAGCAGCTCACATTTATAATGCATTACAACTAGAACCTGAGGCCTAAGAAATGTCTGTGTCGAGTCCACAGTTTCAAACACAAATTCACTCATCAAGGCTTTGTTCGGGCATCAGGGAAACATCCTGGCAGCAAGTATGCCTCTATAAGGAAATATTGGGTCGCGATCTCATAACTCCAACACACAGGAGATGCACCACACACTTTAGGAGACTTCTAAAGCAGAAAAACACAAGAGATTAGGGAGAATGACCTCTCTTCCTAGTTTATGCCTTCAAGGTATTAAATGTACTATTCATCCCCAAAAGAAGAAATGCATATAAAAACTAAGACCACCATAATATGCAGTGTAACATAAAAATTAATATCTGGAATGCAAATTTATTTTCACCACCTAAAAGACATTTAAGCTTTAATTAAAATAATAGGCCAGGCATGGTAGCTCACACCTGTAATCCCAGCACTTTTAGAGGCTAAAGTGGGTGGATTGCCTGAGCTCAGGAGTTCAAGACCAACCTGGGCAACATGGCAAAACCCCGTCTCTACAAAACACACACACACACACACACAAAATTAGCTGGGTATAGTGGTATACACCTGTAATCCAAGGTTCTGGGGAGGCTGAGACATGAGAATCACTTGAACCTGGAAGGCAGAGTTTGCAGTAAGCCAAGATTGCGCCACTGCACTTCAGCCTGGGTGACAGAGCGAGACTCTCTCTTAATAATAATAATAATAATAATAATAGAGGTGCCTGGAAACCATTAATTCCAAAGTACCTTTGGTAACTGGGGCCAGAAGGAACAGAAGCAATATAATTCCAATATTATCCAGCTTTTCCCAGCCTTCCTGCCACAGGGTCTTTGCACATGGCAGTCCTTCTGTTCAGAGCCAAACACATTGTTCTCTCCTCCACTAAGTTAACTCCTACTCATCCTTCATATCTCAGGGCAAATATTACCACCTCAGAGAAGCACTCTACTCATTAGCTAAAATCCCAAATTTTAATCTTTTCTTCTTGGTACTCTCTAGAACTGCATTGTTATACTCACATGAGAACTCCCTATCAGACTGGAGCTCTATGAGGTCAAAGATCAGGCCTCTTCTCTTAGCATTGCTTCTCATCTGTAGCCCTTTAACAGAGCAAGTACAAAGCACTCAATAAATACTTGTTGAATCAATGAATGAATTTGAAAACATAATCAGGCTATCTCATTTCCTTTACCTAATAAATTTGGTTTTTCAATCACAGTTTCCACCTTGCAGTGAAATTTTTAACCAAAGATACTTTCCTAGACATTGACCTAATTCACAACTACTGCTTTCACTAAGGAACATCCCCAGCCCCCATCAAACCTTCTAAGAAAGGCAGGGCAGCATGGTTTGTTATGTAGTTCAGCCACCCAAGGCTAATTCAAGCCAAGCCAAGGGAAGTTTCCTCTTCCTGCAACTTAGAATTGAGATTGAGAAACAGCTAATCATTCTAGAATTAGCTGTCAAGGGAGGAATATATAAATTTAGGAGGTATGGGGTAGCCAGCTTTCCCTCATCCATGCAGGGGGTACAAAGAAAGCCAGACTTCACAGAGACAGGAGTGACACAGATGCACACAAAGCAGAAATGAGACTAGAAGAGGATGATCCAGGTCCCTGAAGGTCATTCTATTTTTAGTTCCAAGACTTTCCTTGGCCTGCCTTTGTGCCTTCCCTTGAATTCCTCAAGAACTCCTATAGCTATTTCACTCAAAAAAAAAAAAAAAAAAAAAAATTCTCATCTTTGCTTGGCCTCGCTGGAGTTCTGTGTTGATCTAAATAGAATTAGCCCATTTCATAGATAGGAAGAAATGAGCCCCCAGAAATTACCTTCCCAAAGTTACAGAACTAATTAGTTGTAGAGCGGGGCTTTATACCCAAGCCTTCTGAGACAAGGGAAACTCTGTCTATGCTACCCAATTAGTAGCTACTAACCACACGTGACTATTTACATTTAAATTTAACTAAGTCAAATTTAAAATCAAGTTCATCAGTTCCAGGAACCTTATATCAAGTGCTCCATAGCTCCATAGGGTAATATTGTCATATTGGGCAGTACAGTTCTAGAACATCTATTTCTACTATTGCAGAAAGTTACATTGAATAGCACTAGATCCTTGAAGAATAAGCCCTCTCTAGTTGTAAAATCTGAAACAAACCGCAAAAGCTGAATTTGGCTGATACCAAACACAGTGGAACACACTGGAATGAGGGCAGATCTTGCCACCCCAAGGCTTGGATTCTTGTCCTCACTCTTTCCATCCTTTCAGTGGGCAAATCATTAGACCTCTCTGAACCTCAAGCTCTTTATCTGAAAATGGATTTGGAAATAACTACCTGGGTCACTCCAATGTTCAAATGAGGCATGGTACAGTGAAGGGCTCTGTAAATTGCACTTATACTAACAATAGTTGTTATCATTAATAATAGCAGCAGCTAACATCATTTCTAGAGCCTATATAAGAACTCTGCTATAAGAACTTTCAATGCATTAACTTATTTAATCCCCTTTAATGTACTTTGAGGCAGTTGCTATCAGTATCCCCACTTTACAAAGAAGGATATTTGGAGGCAGAGAGGTGATGTGATCTGTCCAAGGTCAGCTACCACGTGGCAAAGCTTGAATCTGAACCCAGGTTCCAAAGTCTGCCCTCTTAACCATCTGGCAACTCTGACCTTCTAAGATGTCAAAGCGGGTATTCCACAATCAATGCATTCACTCCTCCCTCTCTTTTACCCATACCACCATTTTCTTTCAGTTAATACTTATTCACTTTTTTTTTTTTTTTTTTTGAGACAGGATCTTATTCTGTTGTCCAGGCTGGAGTGTAGTGGCATGATCATGGTTCACTGCAGCCTTGAACTTCCAGGACCAAGTGATCCTCCATCTCAACTTCCAGAATAGCTGGGACTACAGGCACATGCTACTATGCCTGAAAATTTTTGTATTTTTTGTAAGACACGGTTTCACCATGTTTCCCAGGCTACTCTCAAATTCCTGGGCTCAAGCAATCCACATACCACAGGCTCCCAAAGTGCTAGGATTACAGATGTGAGCCACTGTGTCCAGCCTCATTCCCATTTTGTATGCATACTCTAGTTACAACCTTGTCTTTTGGTCTTTCTCTTTTAACGTGTTTCCCTTATATGGTATGTATTTTTGTATACGGGTATGAGAAACAACCAGAACCTTACCAGACATGAAAACACTTGACATTCAAACAAGAAGCAGACCTGTTCACCCTACAACATTATGCAAAGTAGCAATCAGCAAACAGATCCTGCTTGAGAAAACCTGACAAACCAAGTTAGTAAAATCACTTTCCAAAGTATTTTCAATCTAATAAGTAATTTCAGACATCATTGGTTCTCCCAATCAATGGCCATTTCTATAATAGATGAAAGGAACTGAAAAAAAAAAAAAATCAGGGACAAGACTCTGGAGAGCGTCCCAGCACCCTCCCTCTTCTTGTTAACATTTATCTGTCCTGTAACAATGGCAGGCACAGTACTAGCCAATGCTTTTACTCAACCAATGTCTTCCTAGCATCTCTTAGTAGTCAGATGCTGGATCAAAGGGTCACCCACCTACCTAGAAAACAGGAGCTTCAGCACAAATTATAAAGCAACTGCCAACCTCGAGAATGGGATTCTGAACCTGGGATCCTTGCACAGAATCAGGGGTCCATAAACTGGAATGAGAAAAAAAAAATGACATCTTAATATTTATGAGCCTCTATGTGAAATTCATCTGTTCCTTCAATTATGTCAGCAACAAGCCACATGGGTATTTAGCAGTTCCTATGACTTGGCCACAAATAGAAATCATAGGTATTTTCAAATCTCATTAAAGTTTATCAGCAAGACCTCAAAATGTGTGTTCATCAACAACTTCATAATCATACGCAGTTAATGGGCTTGCTTGAAGATCATGTTGTTAAATGAATACAGAAGCACACATATTCTATATCATACAATGTTTTAATGTTTTGATCACTACATTTCCATATAATGGTTTCCTTTGAAATCCAATGAATTTTGTTTAATGTGGGGTTTTTAAACTTTCATTTTAGGTTCAGAGGTGTATGCACAGGTTTGTTAGATAGGTAGATTGTGTGTCACAGAAGTTTGGTGTACATATGATTTCGTCACCCTGTTTTATGTGTTTTAAAAACATTATTATGAGACAGGATCCACTGGCTTCACCAAACTTCCAAAGGGACCGATGGCACAGAAAAGGTTCAGAAATCTCTATCCTTGGAGGTGACAAAACCATACCTTTGATGTGCAACATCACAGCTGCCTCCTCCCTCTTTCCTCCTTCCCATCCCATGTGAGCCTAACCTATAACCCATCAATTCTTCCAGAAGTTGGAAAGCAAACTGACAGATGATGCAATGACTTGTGTATAAGGCATACACCAGTCACAAAAGCACCAGAAAACTGTTGCAGAATGGTTTTTAGAAGGTTAAAAAAAAAAAAAAAAAAAAACAATTTGCCATGTATAGAAGGCTCCACTGTTTCAAGTGCCTCTTGCAACCACTATCCTATAATGTATTCCAACTTGCTAGTGTAGAAATGGCCTCATTATCCCCACAGAGGTCCTTCAGAAAGCCTATTTCAAAGCAAGCACCTCTGAAAGTGAGCCCACAATCTAAAAGCCTGTGCTATAAATACGCATGCCCTGGGAAGGCAACAGCAAGCTTGATTCCATGATTGCATCTTTAAGAAGGAAACCGGGAGAGCCACAGGCCAGAGAGTTGCTCAGTAAACAGCTGTGAGAAAAAGGAGATGACGTTTCTAAGATGTTTAGGATGACGGGTGTCAGAAGTCCAAAGACAAAGAGATCTTTGTCACTGTGAAAGATAAAATATGTAAGCATGCAAATAATAGTAAAGAGGTTCATAAAAGTTTCCCAATTTATATTACAAGTGTCTATGCAGGCTATGACAAAGGACAGGCAACAATGAAGTAAAATTACCAATATAAATGGGGTCTTAGGGTAGGTTTTCCCCAAAGCAGAGCCTCGGACAAGGACTTAATGCAAGAATGCATGATCAAGGTTGCTGATGTGAGCAACGGAAGCTGGATGCCACCAGGGGCTCCCAAGAAGCATAGAGATGCTTCTGGAATCATCCACCGGAAGACAGGAGGTGAGGCCATTTATTTATCAACTCCTCACTTCTGCTGACTCAGAGGCATTAACTTCCAGGTTAATGGCAGTTATCTCATGGGCTACTTTTGCTGGTCCACCAGTGCACTGAGGAATGCCCAGTGAGGAAGCTGGCAAGAGAATTGGCGAATGCTAGGGATAGGAACTGGCCTTGCAGCTGTGGCCAAAATCAGTGGGGGCTGAAGAGATGTGACACACGATAACACAGGTGGCTGCTAACCATAACCAAATGCGGAACGTAAGCTTTTTTCCTCTATAGCAGCTCCCCCTGCATTACATTTTAAAATCCATCCCCTCTCCAAATATTTTTGAGCCCCAACTATGTGCTACACCCTGCCTGCAGACACTGGGACACCACAATGACCAAGCCAGGCAAGGTCTCTGCTTTATTTATTTATTTATTGAGACAGAGTCTTGCTCTGTCACCCAGGCTGGAGTGCAGTGGTGCAACCTCGGCTCACTGCAACCTCCACCTCCCGCCTCCTGGGATAAAGCAATTCTCCTACCTCAGCCTCCCGAGTAGCTGGGACTACAGGCATGTGCCAGTATGCCTGGTTACTTTTTTGTATTTTAGTAGAGACGGGATTTCACCATGCTGGCCAGGATGGTCTCTATCTCCTGACCTCATGATCCGCCCCCCTCGGCCTCCCAAAGTATTTGGATTACAGGTGTGAGCCACTGCACCCGGCCAGTCTCTGCTTTCATACTCCTTATATTCATAAAAAAGTAATATGTCAGATATTGATTTTAAAAGTAGATCAAAGAAAGAGTGATGAGGAAAGGGAAGCAGACAGAAGATAATTTAGCAAGGGGAGTCAGGGATTGTCATTTTCAGCTGGAGCCTGAATGACGAGGAGGAGACAGACCAGAGACATGTGGAAGAAAAGCATTTAAGCAGGGGGAACCGCATGTTCAAAGGCCCTGAGGTGTACAGATCACTAGTCAGTGCAATCTCCCACAAGGTGGGGAGAAGGGAACATCTGTTATAACCAGGAGTTCTCATTGGTCAGGGGATAAACCTACCATGGAAATTTGTTTTCAGATGGTGATGAGATCTGTACAAGAAACTAGGTCCTCTCCTGGAGCAGGCTTCCAAGCAAGCCAAAGCTTTTGTTGCTTTCTTTGTTTCTTGCTAAATTGCCATCCACGGATCACTGAACTTGAAGTGTCACTGTGTTAACTGGGCCTAAACCGAAGTGAAAATCCCAAACTGCCTGAGTCCCAGGGTATTTGGGAAGGAAAAAGCAAAAGTAAACAATAAAGTAAATTCACATCTGAGGAGGAGGAGGAGCAAGTGAGAATGCATAGACATGAAGTAAAATAATGTTGTATGTACACAGCAGGTCAGATGTGCAAGTAGGATGTGGAGTAGATATTCTTCAAAGGAACAAGTGTCCTTCCTCAAAATGGCAAAGCTGGCACTGCCTCTCTGTCCCTTGTTCACATCCTGGACGATGATACATTGATTGGCGTAACAGAAAATCAGGTATTGATTTCACATGTCCCTCCCTGGGCATTAGAATTGAAGATCTTGCCAGCTGACTGCTCCTTAATTTCAATTATTTGGGGTCTTTTAACCTTGAGGGACTCAGTATGCAAATAATAAGAGCTGCTATGAGACAGCTTTTATTTAGCACTAACGATGTACCAAATACTATGCTGAAAACTTGTTTACATTAGTTCATTTGAATCTTGCAACAGCCTTCTGAGACAGGGACTCCCTAAGAGACAGAGAGGTTAATAATTTGGGAAAGGTTGCAAAGCTGATAAGTCGGGAAGCTGGGATTTAAACCTGTGAGGGTCTGGCTCCAGAGTCCTTCTCTTAACAACAGCTCTAGGGCTTTGTTAAATCAGTGTCAACTAGAGAGTGGACTTTCCATGACGCTGGTGCTTTAAAGGTGCTGCCTTTAAAACCTGCCTGTATATAGACAGCACCCTTTATAATTTACAAAACTCACTGTCATCTGCACCTGGCATGGCGGCTTACTCCTGTAATCTCAGCACTTTGGCAGGCCGGGGCAGGTGGATCACCTGAGCACAGGAGTTTGAGAACAGCCTGGGCAACATGGAGAAACTCCATCTCTTTCAGAAATACAAAATATTAGCTGGGCATGGTGGCACATACCTGTGGTCTCAGTTACTTGGGAGGCTGAGGTGGGAGGATCACTTGAGCTGGGAGGTGGAGGCTGCAGTGAGCTGAGATTGCGCCACTGCACTCCAACCTGGGTGACAAGAGTGAAACCCTGTCTCAAAAAAAAAAAAGCCAGGTGTCGGAGGAGAGAAAGAACTCATTGCTGTCTAAAAACCAGTTTCCACAGTACATCACACCCAGCATGAAAAGGTTTCAATAAAGTGATTTTGACCAAGAGGGAGGGAAGCAAAAAAGCAAGGGAGAGAAGATTTAGAGAAATTGATGCTCCGCTAATATCCAAAGTAGCCAAAGAAATTAATGCTCAATGTCCAAAGAGAAGGTGGAGGCAAAGATATGCACCAACTGTCATTCTCAGTAGAATAGCTTTCTTTCTAGCCAGCTCTTTAAAGTCATCTGTTTTGGAGAATGCCTCGATCCTCATATGAAAACTCTTCAGCTGCTGATACAAGTGTCAGGAAGGCAAAAGGCTAGAATGAGCTGAGCCCGGCAGAAAATGCAAAGAGCTACAAAAGGGCTATTTCTGTTACGCTCAGGGCAAGGAGAAAAACAAGACGACATAGGTCTGCCGCCTGGAGAGGGTGGTGTGATACTAACAGTGACAGCAAGTGCAATTACTCAGCCTCCAGTCTGCATCTGTGTTCCCTCAAGATAGAGGAGATGCTTTCCATAGAGGGGAGAGGGGACACTGTTTCAGGGAATTGAGATCCAAAATAAGGTGCCACGATTGTCAGAGTGCCTGCCCTCTCTAAATAAGTCTGATGCTCCTGGCCCTGATGAATTAAAGCCCACGCTACTCGTGGCATGAAGTCTGAAGTAGCCACAACATCGGTGGTAAACACTGAAGAATCCAGGAGAATAGGAGATGTACCAGCAAATAAAAAGGAATAAAAATACAAGTTGTGCCAATCATATGTCAGTAAGCATCATGCCAATCCCAGACAGACTTCTGTAATGCATTATTAACAAGGGGGACAAGGCGAACACTCAATGCAGCAATGATTACTTGGAATCAGCATGGATTCGCTAAAAATAATTCATATCAGGCAAAGCTCATTCCATTTTTTTCATACTCACTGAAGCTGGTGATCAAGAGATTACTATGGTTATAAAATCTGGAATTCAGCAAGGCATTTTGACTAACTTTTCCATATAACTAACTCCAATGCAAAAATATTTTAAAATGTAGACTGGACGTAATGAAAATAGGTAGACTAAATAACTCTGTAAAAGTACTGATTAACTATATCTATATAAATTTTAAATGTCCCTTTTAGGGACTCCCTAAGAGAAAGAGAGGTTAATAATTTGGGAAAGGTTGCAAAGCTGAGAAGGAGGGAAGCTGGGATGTAAACCTGTGGGGGTCTGGCTCCAGAGTCCTTCTCTTAACAGTAGCTCTAGGGCTTTGTTAAATCAGCCCTATCTCTAGTGAGAAGCCACAAGGCTCTATTTAGAGCCTGTCCTATTCACTTTCCTATCAATAACTTGGACGGCGATTTTGCCATCATTCCACTAAATTTGGGAATGACCTGAAGCTAAGAAGGGAAACAACTACTCTAAAAAATGAGAAGCAAAACTGAAAAAGAAAAAAATCCATCAAGGTGACTGATTCCCTGAAAGTAAGACGGAATTCTCCAGCAGTAAATGCAAAACATTAAGCATGAGTTTAAAACTCTAAGTGGACAAACAGTGGAGAGAAGAAACACTGCTCTCTACATGGAAAAGGACTGCACATAAAGGTCTCGATGGTAAATTCGAGATGAGTAAGTCATACAATATGGCTGTTAAAAACATTCATCTTATGTTTCATTAACAAAAGTATACTACTCAAAACTAGAGAAGGGATAGTTCAGTTACACTCTGAAGTAGTTGGCCAGAATCAACAATATCCTATTTTTAGTTCCATTTAATAAGCATGGCAACAATCCAGGCTTCATTCAGCATCCATGGCCCAGATGGTCAAAGAGCCAGACCAGCCCCATCTGACAGTGCTTCCCACCACAATGATAGCGACTCTATCTCCAATGCAGTAGTCACTACCCACATGTACCTACTGAGCTCTTGATATGTAACTAGTGTAGCTGGGGAACTGAATTTTTAGTTTTGTTTAATTCTAATTCATTTAAATTTATGTATCTGCTTGTAACTTGGGGCTACCAAGTCGGGCTGCATAGCTCTAGACAACGCCATATGCCAAATGGTAGAAGTAACTCAAAGGATAGCAAACCCAAACAAAAAAAAAAGGGATTTGGGGACAAAATGACAACAGAATTTAGTATCTGAAGTTCTGTCTTGTGGAAAAGGAATTAGAAATATTGTTCGCAACCCATCGGGCAGAATTAGGACTTAGAGAAATTACAGCAAGATAATATCCATGGCGCTGAAGAAGTAACTGGTTAACAGTGACAACAATGTCAATTCTACGAGAGCAGGACCTGTCGTCACCATACTCACCACCTAGCACCTAGCACAGTGCCTGGCACCGAGAAGGCCCCTCAGTAAATATGTCTACTGAATGAGTGAATGGTTTAATCCACCCATGAAATAGGAAACTGTCCAAATGGAACATAAATAACTCAAAAGACTATGAATTGCCCCTCTCCCCAATCTGGAGGAGCCCCAACGAGCTGGCTAACAACTTGCTAGGGATACTGTGGAAGATCCAGGCTCCACCAAAAGGTAGCTGGACTAAATGGCCTTTAAGTGCTCTCCAGATCTGCTAAAAGCCTTTTGCCTCTACTATCAGATGGGACTGGGTTCAAATCCTGACATGGAATTCACATGACTGTGTTTCTTATCTAATGCATAATAGACTACATGCACTTAGTGACTTCAAGTAATACACATTTGTTATCTCACAGTTTCTTTGAGTCGGAAGTCTGGGCATGGCTTATCTAGATGCTTCGTTCAGGGTCTCAAGAAGCTGCGCTCAAGGCACCAGGAAGGCCTGAGTTCTCACCTGGAGGCTTGGGGGAGGAAGACTTCCATACTCCCATGGTTGTCAGCAGTATTCAGCCCTTCATCCTTGTGGCTGTAGGACTGAGAGCTTCAGGGATTTTTGCTGGCTCTAAGCCAGAGGTTAAACTGTTCCTAAAGGTCACTTGCAGTCCTTTACCACATGGACATCCCCAAAACACACATTCCCTTCTTCAAGCCATCACAGAGTCTCTAGAGCAAGTCAGCTAGCAAGGCAGAGTTTTATATAACATAATCATAGAAGTGACATGCTATCATCTTTGCTGTATTCTATTGGTTAGAAGCAAGTCAGGTTCCACCCATCTCAAGGAGAGGCAATTATACAAATGTGAAAACACTAAGATGTGGGGTTCATAGGGGCCCACCCTGGTATCTGTCTGTGATAGTAATCTTAGCAAGTCACTTAACACACTCCAGCTTCTCATCTATAAAAATGAGGCCACTAATAGTACAGTGGAATCATGATAGGCACTCTTAATATGCAAACTCACTTTAGGATGTAAGCAGTCAGGTCTGTCTCCACAATAGCATTGAAACCTCACAACAACAAATATAGTAAGATAGATTTAGGTTAAAGAGGCTTAAGACTAAAAGAGAGGCAAGCCAACCCTTTAAGCCAGAGATATACTTAAGAATTCTCAAGCCATCATCCACTCTATAGAACTGTGATAGTTAGAAGCAGAATTCATTCAACATTCATTTATTCAACAAATTTGAATGCCCAGACTTCTGCATGTAGACATTCCCTTTGTTCCTTCCTGTGGACTAGCTCAGCAATTCTCAAACTTTAGGACTAAGAACTCTTCTACAGGGTTGTACACAAAAATATTTTATGGGATTTTGCAGGGAGTTATTCTGACTATATACAATTTTTCTTTTGCATAGTTCAGGACCAAATCTCATGTGCAATCAGATTCCATTGTACCAACCTCATAGGTTTGTTCTAATAAAACATCAATAAAAGATTAACACAATGCTTGGTACTTAATTAAGTGCTTGATAATTATCAACTCCTACCTCCTGTTCAACTACTAAGCATGTAAAAAAGATATGATAGATTTTGCCTGAAATATTAGTTCATTTTAATTTTGCATTCTCCAAAAAAGGGTCAAACTTTGGATTTTTCTTTTCTGCTGAATTTATATTTCAATAACTGTAGCCCCAAAACACGTTAAGGGTACTGCTCACATTCAAACAGCTCGCTGCTGAAAGCAAAGACACTGCTGATGTTTGGGAGGAGAGCAATTATGCCAAGCCAATCGATAAAATGACCTGTAAAGATTAATCCTCCATAATCCATTTTTTTCCTATAAAAGGCTGCATTTGGAGACTTAACAGCTTTCCCCTATGTTTCTATCATCTTCTCATAAGACAAAGACAAAACATCAGCCACAGAAAGGTGCTGTCCAATTAGAATCAAATGTTCTTTTCCAAGAGCTTTACATTCCCTGTGTATTTTGACGGAAGGGACACTAACGAAGACTTATGTGTTAAGCACTCTGCTCAACAAGATCCCATGCTAGCTCATTTATGCCTCACACACCCCAGGTGATGGGTATGATCAACTCAGACAGAGAAACAGAAGCTGTGAGAGAGGTTAAATGATTTGCTCAAAGCCACACAAATCCCCCAAACTAATCATTTGTTCAACAAATATTTGAGTCTTCTATGGGCTGGACACCACCAGCCACTGCATGGCTTATACCTAAATCAGAGAACGAATCAAGAAGAGAGACACAAAAATACAAGTTCACCTGTAACCTTGAGTTAGCAGGGAGGGGATAAGGAGGGAAGACTGCTTAATTTGAGTCGGTATGTCAGAAAAGGTGAAACAAAAATAAAACACCACAAACCTTCCTAGGGAGGGTGTGCGTATGTTTGGGTGTGTGTCAGCCAGTGGGGCTGCCTGGGCTCAAAGCTCTTATTAGTGGTAATATGTTTCCGACCCACACAGAGAGCTCCAGTGCCCAGATCATCAGCCCAAGCACTGGGAAATCATTTCAATTCTCCACACCTCACCTCCGAAGCATCACTCCCCTCATAAGCCCCTCGGATCAATGCTTCATCCTCTGCATTCCAGTAAATCACTGATCCTTCTCCTTCATTCTTTGGGTCTGAGCTCACAGAATATTTCCCATACTTTCGTTCTGTTTTTCACCTGACATCACCCCCCACTCATTGGGAGAGTCCTTCTGTTATTTTCCCCATTGTCTATATCCCACTTTCCAGGACATGAAAGAGGAACCCACTCCTAGAGGGGAGTATGAGCCAGTTTTGTTTTCCTACACCTGCCAGGGCCCCTTTAATCATGAAACCACAGGGAAGACCTGAAAACCGAAATCCCCCTTCCAGTTTTACCAGTCTCATCTAATCTGGGTCTTTGTATTTGCTTGCAGAATAGTACATCAAAAGAAAGATTGGGGGGAAGGGGAAATAGCCATGATTAAAAGACTGCTGCAGCTCAAGGACAGAACCAAAATGTTAGATGCCTGACTTCACTACTGGCCGCTAATTAAATGCAAAACAGGAGCATTAATTTGAAATGGGATGAGCAACACTATATTGAGTTTTTATTTTTTGATGCAAAATGAGCACCCCCGCCCCCCGCCACTTGGCTCCCTCCCCAATCCTGCCGTGTTTTCGAAGTGTTGGGGACCAGATGAGCAAGCGAGCGGCATGCCGTTAATCAAGTCTTACTCATCTGTGTGTGCCGCTGCATTCAAAGAGAATTAATAACGGGCTTAGCTGAGAACCGGGAGGACCAAGGTGCTGCTGGCTCCTGTTCAAGTGCTCCCAGATTCGTGGCTGTTCTTTTAAAGCCTCAAGAGATCAAACTCAGTTTTACTTCTGTGATACCTTGAAAATTGCAAAGCCCCAAGAATACCCTGTCTGGGACTCCAGGAAACCACTGGAGAGCAACAAAGTCGAAAGAAAAAAACCTGAGTTTTCTAGTAGTTTCCTCTAGGTGGATGTTAATAAAAAGTAAGATATAGATTTTACTCTAAGGTTCAAGTGTTTACCCAGGTTCCTGAATAGAGGGTGGCTGCTGGAATAGGGGTTACCAAAGGTGATAAGGGGGAGGAATCCTGCCCCAAAATATTTCCCCAACTGGGTTACACTATTAGAGATCAATTCTTTGGGGTTATTTAGGAAATGTCTGTCCTAGAGGAATAACATGCAAAGACTTTAAGCTGCTAATTCATTTAAACTGCCCTAACTACTTATATGAATAACCACCAAAATAAATAATGAATGCAATGGCCGCTTCTACCTAATGAAAACTTCCTGTGTCAAAACACTGCGCTGTGTGCTGTACATGTGTCTTCCATCTAATCCTCACTTGTTATTTTCTTCCTTTTACAGAGGATACCTGAAAGAGCTAACATTATTTGCCCAGGGTTGCACAGATAGTTAGGACTCAAGCCAAGATTTAAATCCAGGAGACTGACTGCAGAGCCAGTTTTCTAAAGGCCACCCAGTTCCATCTCCTTGTATACCCGGTGGCTGGGCGGAGTTGCAAAATAAAGCTGGTCATCAGGGAACAGAAAGGAGGGCATGGAGGAGGTGGCACCGCCAGCTAGGGCAGCAAAGTGCCTAAGAAGAAGGGGAAAGATGTGATGGAAGGGGCAGGGAAAGGCTGCCAAAGACAAAATGTGTTTTATTTAGCAGAATGGTTAAAAGCAGAGCCTTTGAAGCCGGACCACCTGGGTTCCAATTGGAGTTCAAGTCGTGAGCTGCTGGTATTCAATTTACAGTGCTGTTTGTTCCTTGCTTGCCCTCTCTCCAGCATACAGTCCTACAGAATGAGAACCATTTGGAGAAATTATTTGTTACTAATCTGATCAACGTCTGAAAGACAGTCTCAATTGGAGACAGAGAGAGAAAGAAATTCCAGCTCTAGAACTCACGAGGTATGACCCTGGTAAAATGCCTTATTCTATGCCTCAGTTTCCTCACCTATAAAATGAGGACAAGAATCCTACCCATCCCAATTGAGTGTGTTAATATAGCTAAAGGATTTTAAATAGTGCTTGGCATAAAATAAGTGCTATATATGTGGTAGCTGTGTTTTCTTTTAATTATCAGTTCTGGCAAGAAGTAGTCCTGAGTCCAACAGTCTGAAAAAAACAAGGATGTGCAACAAAAATGAGTGCTTACATCTGCCAAAAACATGTATAAGAATGTTCACAGCAGCTTCACTCATAGCAGCCAAAACCTAGGGGAAAAAAATAGATGTTCAACACCAGAATAAAGTAGCCTATTCTTACAATGAAATACTACGCAACAATGAAGAAGAACTACTATTACAGGTAACAGCAGACATAGCATTGGGCAAAATCTTAGGGAATGATATAAATTGTATATTTCCATTTATAAGAAGGTGTCAAAGAGAAAAAACTAAGTTCTACTGGTAGTGGTGTGTATGACTAGGAGGGTTACAAAGGACCCATCTGGGTGCTGGAAATTCTGCATCCTATCCAAGTTGTGGTTTCATGGGTGCATACTTATGTGAACATTCACTAAGCTCTAGTAATTAAGATTTGGACACTTTATTGTAAATTGCGCCTCAATTTTTTTCAATTAGCAAAAGGTATTAAATCAGTATATGTGATGTGACCTTACGTGTAAAGTTAGTAACTAAGAGTTTTAAAGTTTATTTAAATTGAGATGCATTAGTGATGCATTTCATCAATTAAGCCAGAACATCAAATTCATTATTAAGATGAGACCAAATATGTCTATTTCAATAAGCATATTTAATAAATAATGCAGTAAAAAAGCCATGGAAGTGGTGTGCAAATGAAGGAAGTCTGGACTTCACTAGACTATGGAGAAGGGAGCACACAGTCCTTTATTCCAGCAGGGATCAACAAACTTTGTCCATGGGCCAAATCCAGCCCACTGCATGGTTTTGTACACCCTGTAAACTGAGAATCGTTTTGACCTTCCCAAATGGTTGGGAAAAAAGGAATAGTATTTATTGATACGTGAAAGTTAAATAAAATTCAAATTTCAGTACTCATAAAATGTTATTAGAACATGGTCATGCAACATTCATTTACATACCGTCCCAGGCTTTTTCCCCACTTCGGCAGAGTTGAGTAGCTATAACAGAGTTCATGTGGCCACAAAATATAAATATTCACTACACAGCCATTTATAGAAAAAGTTTGTCAACCCCTCCTGCTCAAGTAGATACGTTTCATCATTGTCACTGATGCAGTGCCATAAAGTCACCTCCCTGTTCTAATTCTTTCTTACTAAGAGGCTATTCTCAAATACCCACCATGATTAACTCCTTGGCTCCAAATTCTGAAGCCCAGTGAGTGTCCAAGCTCTGAGTTCTTAGGACAAGCTCTGGCCCAGTGGCAACTAGAACACTATTACAAGATCTTTGCCAAAAAAGACAATAAAATTACAAACTATCACAAGCAAACATTATGACTTAGTCTCTTGTATCACATTGAAAAAGTGTCCTTTTTTCTGGAATTTTTACTGTGCCCTCGTATTAGTTCTTGCTTTAAAACCAACCAACTGTAGAGTATCTTCTATGCTTTCAAGTCATTACTACATCTTTAAAGTAGAAACATTTAGGGCCCTTGTTAAAAATGTACGTATAGAAAATAATTGGGGTGCTAATTAGGTGATAAGAAAGTTTAACTCTCAAAATGGTGATGGAAGATGAATTTTCCCACCTCTGAACTTTCAATAGGCTTTTTTCCTCCACATGGGAATATCCTTCCTCCTGTCTCCATTGTAGCTAAATCTCCCTTACTAAACTTCACTGGATACGAAATCCATATTAGAATTAATAACCATACCCAGCCCATCACTTTGTGCAAAACGGGCACTTAAGATACATACGAAGTGAAGAAAAATTTATAAATTTCTGTCTCCATTCAATAAATATTGAATTGACCAAGATATGCTGAATATATCTGCTCATCTCCTTAGACTTTAAGTGACTATTTTTCTATCCGCAAAAGCAATAACTATTTTTGATAGACAAGTTCAAAACCTACCAGTGTGAATGTGTACTTTTGAAAATAGGATAAATACCTTGCAATTGTGAGAAATTCTTTCTTGTGGAATGCTGTTTAAGAAAAGTTGTGAGGTTCCCACTGACTCTGTCTAATGTTAATCATTTATGAAATACTGTGGTTCAGAGTTCAGCAATTGAAGTCATTTCAGGCAGTAAATATACATTTTCTGTCAAAACATATCAAATGGATAAGACTTTAACTTATTTGAGAATAAGTTGTAACTCACTTCAATATTGGCAATGTGGAGGAATCTCTGATGGCTTTTAATAGCCTTGACAGTTTTCCTGTTCTTGCCCCCAAACCACTGAGTACCCCCATTTGATCCTTCCCCAAAATGACCCTCAGTATCTATCCCTCCAATTCCAAATCTGTTGTGTGGTTTCCTTTTCCATTACTCGGATTTTACAGAACTCAAGTTAGGTCTACACACAACTTGAAGCACTCTGGATTTACAGATTATTACCTCATTAAAACTAAGGTCCCAACTTCATTTATCACTGCATTCTGCCTATATCATTTCACCCCACATGTAACAATGCCCTAGAAAATAAAAGCTTTGATACAAAATTTTGTTCTTTTTGCAAAAATTAAGCCCAGTGGTAGAACGGTCAAGGCAAGTACTTCAGCACCACAGAATCACCAGGACCTCAAGGAGCTTCTTTCTGTTCCGTCTTTTTCCCTTCTGCCTCTTATCCTCAAGGTCACTTCACAGGCCAAAATAGCTGTTGGAGAACAAACTATTACATCACATTCCAGGACTTAGAAAGGAGGAAGATCCAGAAAGGGCTCTACCCCTGGATTTTAGAAGACTCACCAGAAATAACCATCCAAAACTTCTACATACGTCTCCTATGGCTATCCTGGTGCAAGAGAGTCTGTAAAACATAGTCCTGATTCTGTACAGCCTGTGTCTTACTAGAAACCAGAGTTCTATCACTAAGGAAGGGGAAAGAATAGAGGTGATGTACGCAGCTAGCATCTCTTCCACCCTGTATTGCATATATCCATTTTGTATAGATGGACCACCAACAATTAAATAATTGAAAGAAATGTAGAAATGTCTCCAGCACAGGCCCTTTCATCACCTAAGGGAAACTTTCAGAAGATTCCACTTCAACGTCTTGGAGGGCAACTTTCACTACTAGTGAGGAAACACTGATGTACTTCTTCTCAAATTGGACATGGGGGTGTATTTCATACTTCCTCATCAGGTTAATGTAATGACAGGTTTCAGATATAAACAGCACCTCAACTGCACTTACTATGAGACTGTGGTGGTTCTATGGTTTGAGTTTTTACGGCTTTTTAAAATCTCACAGGTGTTCCTACCTCATCCAAACCCAAGAGCAGAATCAAGAGACCTCTGCCCCTGTGTGTCAGTGTGGAACAGACTGAAAGTTACCAGGAACAATGGTATTTACCTAGGACTGAGGGGGAAGGTAGAAACCTAAGCTCTGAATTCAACACTTCTGAGATTTCAGTGACACCCAGTTTATGGAAGATCAGGACAAGTTGGTAGACAGCAACGTGGCTTCTGGCAGATCTTCAGGAATAATGATAATGTGCATTTATACAATGAGCTGTAGTTTTCAAAGCATTTTCGCATAGTCATCAATTGGAAACTCCCACCAGTACTTTATAGCAGGCCAGATCGTTGTAGCTTTGAGTCGATTAGGGATTTATTACTCAAGGTTTTCTCTTATGAGACAACATTTGAGACTTAAATGATGAGAGGAAGCCAAACACACACACATACACACACACACACACACAACACACATTTCACATTCCAGGGAAAGGAAATCAGGTACAGTGCCACTGAACAAGTAAGGAACACATTCGCTGCATGGTAAGAAATGAGAGATGGTCAGTGTGATTACCTCAGAGGAAGGGGGAGAGGTCGCAAGTGACAATGGAGAAAAAATCAGCGCACTGGCAACCGTCATCTTCTGATCCTACTTCTAATATAACTTTTGCTTGTCCTACCACCAGATAGATTTTCAACATGGGAATCTTATCCATTTACTGCCTCTGTCATCCTCACTCAATCTACTTCTAAAAATGTCTTTCAAGAAACGAAAAAGAAGCTGTTTTCATTGCAAGCTATGTCCAATTTTAAAATATATACAAAATTCCTAAATTCTAAAACTTCATTTGATTTTTTGTTTTTCCTCCAGACATGGTCTTGTTCTGTCACCCAAGCGGGAATGCACTGGTGCAGTCATAGGTCACTGCAGCCTTAACCTCCTTGGTTCAAGCAATCCTCCCATCTCAGTCACCTAAGTAGCTGGCACTACATGCATGCATCTAACCATGCCTGCTTAATTTTTGTATTTTTTTGTACAGACAGAGTTTCACCATGTTGCCCAGATTGGTCTTGAACTCCTGGGCTCAAGAAATCTGCCCACTTTGGCCTCCCAAAGTGCTGGGATCACAGGCGTGAGCCACCATGCCCAGCCTCTTCCATTTGCTTTAAAACCAGGTTTTCTACAAACTTTCTGTAACCAGCACTTTCAAATTGTAATTAACTTTGTGTGTTTTTAAAATACCATGTACACAGACATATACAGCATCCTGTTTCCTGTATACCAAGAGTAAACCTTCAAAATATCCCTCTGACAAACGAAATTCCAAACCCCTGCCATAGGATTCACGCTCAGTAGGCCTTCAATTTTGTCAACTTCCCTGCAACTTCCCCGGTCCACTGCTTCAACCAGTTAGGAAAAACAGTTTTAAAAAAACATCTTGGCATCCATCAACCAGCATTTTCAAGGGCAAGAAAACAGCAACGCCCAAGGAGCTGTCTGAGGTGCTTAAGGTTAATGGCTGTATTTACATAGCCATCAATTCACTTTACAAAGAACTGCCCGAGTAGGACTGTGCAACTCCATCAGGCGGCCCCCGTCAGGACAGAGCAGACAGGAGTCTCTAAACGAGGAAAATGCCTGATAAATCTTAATGACATCGTCTTGTTTTCATTCACTTACTTATCACCTTATTTTCAGGTCAAGAGTCTTGAGCCCCTGAATGAACAAAATAGACTACACTTCCATTTCTCCACGAGTCACTCTCTAAAACTTTTTGCAATTGTAGTAAATTACAATGGCCTTACCATTTATGATGATGCATACCTTGCACCAGCGCTGTCCAATCAGGCAGCCACTACACATACATGGCTATTTAAGTTTAAAGCTAAATTAACTACAATTAAAGAAAATTTAAAATTTGCTTCTTGAGTCACATTAACCACATTTCGAATACTCAAAAGTGACATGTAGCTTAGTGGCTCTCACAGTGAACAGCAAGAAGTTTGGAACATTTCCATCATCACAGGGAAGTTCTACTGAAACATACAGGAATTTGTAAGATTCTACTAACAGATTTTATTGATAATGTCTAGGGCCTGACCTGTTCTGGAGTTAACATATCTTAATTTCAAGGGAACATAATGATAAAAGACTTTCTGCAGTCCCCACATTTTCCAGATGCATTCCCAAGCCACTGGTACACCGGTGTTTTTAATGCTCTAAAACACACCCTCTGACCAGGCAATTACACTTCTACCCTAGAAAAATGCAAACACATGGGTACCAAGAGACTGTAATTATGAGAAGGCTTTGAACAGTAAACACTGCATCTCAGTTAACACCATATATGACTTTGTTCAAGAATGATATCATCATATTCTCTATAGCAGAAAAAAATGGGAAAAATCTGAATGCCCGTCTGTAGGGAAACAGCTAAATAAAATGCAGTACATTCATAGTGGAACACTATATGGCAGTTAAAGGAATGAGTGAGAGCTATGTATGTATAAACGTGGATAATCTCCAAGATACCAGTAAGCAAAAAAATACAAACTATAGAATCAGATGTATAAAATGACACTACTTAAGTGAAAAAATTCACACACAAAACTGTATATTTAGTAACCATACATACTAATATAAATAGCAAAGTTTAATATATTTTGATATTTTCACATTATACTTTTTAAATAAAGTTAAATGCCAAATATGCTTCCTATTTCTGTTGATTAGTTGGCATTGATACAAATCAACTTCAGATGATAAGAGAGAATCTACCAGGTCTTCATCAGTCCATTCTTCCTCCTCAGGTTTGGATTTCTTTGAAATGTAATGTATATTAAATATTTTAAATATGTGCAGAAGGCTATAACCCAAACACTTCATAGTATCTGAGAAGGGAGAGACAGAAATGGGTTGTAGAGAGAGTTAGAGGTGATTTTTACTTTTTCTCTAATTTTTTTTTTTTTTTTTTTTTTTACAACTTGTGTATTCCCTGCAGGGGTTCTACAAAGTCCCTATGACCCTGTATTATGACCAGTGGCATCACTATCCCCTACAATGCAGCCTGAGTAGCTGTAATAACACTAACCAGCCATTCCCAGCCAACAGACAGTACCATCCACACATGCCATGTTCTACAGTAAATCAAAGACCATGGTTTTCTAAAAGTAGATATTGTTCTTTAAAAAAAAAATTAGGCCAATTTTGTTGTTTGGATGCTTCTGCTGTTTAGTCTTCCATAGAAGCCATCTCCAGCAGGGCCTTCGTCTGCCACTCAACTTGGAAACCTCATCTTCTAACTGTCTGGGGTTGAGTGCTGGGGAAACAAAGGCCAAAAGGGTCAGCAGCCACGGAGGAGAACTGTAGCATCTTGACAGTTGGGCAGAGATGACCAACGTGAAAACCTGCCAAGGGGACAACAGTGACTGATGGGTCCCAAGGAAATGTTAGTACAAACCTACTCACAAGCAACACCCTGCTGCCCGCAAGAGGGGATCACAGTTCCACAAACCAGCTATGTAATTAAAACACAGCTCTGGAGACGAAGGAGGTTAAATGACTCTGACCCAGCCCATCCGCTCCACTTGCTGGTTGCCAATTCTAACCTTCCTGCCAGCACCCACACATTTCTATAACTCAGATTATGTCCAAAATATTTCACAAACTTCCAATTTTTTTAAACGAGTGAAGGAGAAAAAAAAGCAAGCTCTTTACATGTGTTTTCTTATTCAAAGGGACTTCAGTTTGCAAACTTTTAATTTTTTTAGACAATGCAAGACAAAGTAAAATCCACTGAAAGCTTTTCATTTAAGCAAACACAGAAGATAATTTATTCCTTCAAGTGGCAAGAGAAAGCAATAAGCCAGGCATCTGTCCAAAAACTTCCCATACCCCCTCAAGTCCTATAACTCTGTCTACAACTCCATCTTCTGGTCCTGACTAAATCTTCAGTTATTCCCAGAACGGATGAAATCTTAAATCCACATCAGCTTTTAACATCTGCTGAGTCTTAACTACACAGGAACAAAAACGAAATTCCTGTATGTCACCTGCCGATAGGATTACAATTTAAATCAGATCAAAACTATATGGAAATTGAAGCCATGTTTTTTCTTAGTCCAGTGTAGACATCAGTCGGATGACGGAAGTTGGCAATAGGTTGGTTACATGCTACGTACAGCAAACCTGCCTCAACATTCATTTAAACAACTAGGCAATTATTATTTTAAAAGGCCTCAAGTACAGAAAACACATCTTATGCTCTAAAAGAAATGTCAAGACATTATCAAAATCAGTTTCTCAGACACAATACTGATCCAATGAACATTTAATTTGTACTTTTGGTTCAGTAATTTAAATCAACCTTCTGAATCATACTATTTAGATAAGCTTACCAACATATTACAAAATGAGAAACTCTTAACCTAATCAAAACAACCTATTTTTATAAAAATTTCTGTATTAAAATATTTAAACTCTGAAAAATGTATTGTCTAAGAAAGTGTTATACAAACTGTGATCCAAAGCTTGGAAGCACCTCATGGGAGCCTGCTGGAAATAGAAATTCACAGGCCCCATCCCAGAATTACTGAATCACAAACTCTGGAGATGAGGCCAGGGAATCTGTTTTAACAAGCCTTCCAGGTGCTCCAGCACTGGTCTAAAGGATAATATTAGGAATATCAGGAATACTGGAATTTGGGGACTGGTATACCAAACAAGATTGATCATGTAAAATCAATTTTTAAAATCCAACAAAATTCAGATTTTGCAGAGGACAAAAAAAAAATTGCAATCAGCATAAACCCTATATTCATCTCTCTTCTTTCCTTCTAAGTAAATGAGGATCATGAAACGTACATATGGATATAGTCAATTGCTTGTAAGTTCATGTCTATTTATGCTGTGGTTCAGAAATATTTGCACATCAAACCAGAATCTGAGTTTACACTTGGGATCCTGAGTCTTTTGTAAATGTGAAAAGAGCAAATTTGGAATCAAAATGTCTTGAAGAAACAGTTTTCTAGGAATCTTGCCAGTCCTTTTTCTCAGGATGACCTTAACTTTCAGTCTTGAGGAATGTTTTCCTTTCCTGATTAATACTTCATAGGATGATTAGTATATTTTGTACATGTGTACATCAGGACAAGCCGGCTCGTGACTTTTCCCCTACTATTGAGAACACCAGAGCTTGGTGCTCCATTGTAAAAGGGTTAACTAACATGCTAGGCCAGTATCAATGGCAGAGCTTACTGGCACTGTCTGCTCCCCTGACTCACCTATGAGGAACATGGTTCTAACCACTGCCATTTTCCTTTAAAATAACAAAGAAACCTGGAAAATAAACTACACACATCTGACTCAGGATTCCATGAGGCCCAGCCCTCTCACTCCCCTTCCCCATACAGGCTTATTTCTGGGTCTTTAGAATCAAATTAGAACACCCTGTCAGACACATATTTGTGCAAACTTAATTTCAAGTGTATTTAAATGTCTTCACATCTTGCTATTGCTCATCACATCAAGCAGAGCCGCTTCCACTGTGTAATCACAATAATGAATAAACATGGGGTGCTTAGAAAGGACTGAGGCACCACAAAACTGATCAATTGTTAATTCTATAAAGTGACTAAACGTGCCTTCCTTTGCAATAACTCCATCAAGCTGTGTTTTGGGTGGGAAGGATGCCCATGTCCTCTGCCTACTGTCTCTGTAAAGCAAAAATGCAATCATCGGTCAGATCCTACCTAAGGCTTATCTTAATCTTGATTATTTCCTCATATTGTCTCAACCCACACTCCCTCCCAACCCCAGTGAGAAGCAAAAATTGTAATGGCATTTAAAAAACCATGGGCTGCATAATTATTAATTGCCAAAGGATTCGAGGCAGCACTAATATTAACAGCCTAACTAGCCACAGTGTGTATTTATTGCCTGTTTTTATTTTGATAAAATACCAATTTCACAATGAGCATCTGACCCACAGGAACTCCAAATCTCAATCAAATTCCTTTGTGTGTCAGGATGAGGACAGTTAGAGCATCTTAGGGTAAACACGTTTGTTATTTACCTCTTCTCCCCAACCATGCCTGGGCCATATGCATGAGGAGTTTGGCCAACCTTTCTTGAGTTCAAAGAATGAATAATCTACTAAGAGTTTTGTCCCTGGACCACACTGCCTGGGTTCAAACTGCGTCTCTGCCACAAACTACCAGTGTGGCTTCCACCCTGCGTGCTTCATTTTTCTCATGCAAAGAAGGGAGATGATGATTGTGTCTACCTTGTAGGACTTCAGGAGGATTAAATCAGATAGCACAAAAATATTCTTAGTATAATAAAATGGCACAGTCACCATGGAAAACTAGTATGGTGGTATCTCAAAAAATTAAACACAGAATTATCATCCAATCCAGCAACTCCACTTCTGGGTACAGACTCAAAAGAACTAAGGCAGAACTAAAAGCATCTTGAATAGATATTTGTATGCCCATGTTCATAGCAGCATGATGTGCAATAGCCAAAAGGTGGGAAAAAAACAAATGTCCATTGAAGGTCACATAAAAAATAAAGTGTGGGCTATATATGCAATGGATTATTCAGCCTTACAAATGAAATTCTGACACGTGCTACAACATGGATGAAACTTGAAGACGTTATGCTAAGTGAGATAAGACAGACACAAAAGAATAATGTATGTCTCCATTTATATAAGGTCCTAGAGGAGTGAAAATCAGAGAGACAGGAAGTAGAAAGGTGGTCGTCAGGAACTAGAAGGGGGAACGGGAAATTCGTGTTTTATGGGTACAGAGTTCAGTTTTGCACCATGAAAAGGGTTCTGTGGATGGAATGGGCGATGGTAGCTTAACAGTGTGAATGTACTTAATGCCACTGAAATGTACACTTAAAAATGGTTAAAATGATAAATGTTATGTTTTTTACCCAAACTAAAACAAAAATGCTTAGTACAGTACCCCGCAACATCCTTACTCAACAAATGATAACTATTGTTACTATTATAATTTTTTTAAAGTTCCACAAGGCAAATATTTCACAAACATTCTCTAATGTAAAAATGGCCAGCATCCGGAGAAAGCTCTCATGAAAGAGACACTTGCTAAGTAAGGTTCAATTCCATTTAAACATCTCCTCACCCACTCCCCACTGCCTCTCTCACCCCCACTAGTAGGTATTCCTTGACCTTAATGGGGATGTTTAAATGTTAACCAATGAGTTTTCTAAATCTCCTCAGCTGCATATCAGCACCTAAGCTTTGAGGTTGGGGAAATTCCGCATACAAGGAGAATGAGATTGGTACCAAGGGGCAAACTCACAGCCATCCTCCAGCTTGCTTAATGGAGTTCCGTGCTTCTGAGCAGACCTAGAGTCTGCAAAGAGCAGGACAGCGTGCAAAGAAGATGTGAGTTTTTTATCCTGGGAGGACTGAGTCCATAGTAACCAATTTTATGGCTCTTTTGATTTGTGTCCATGGTTATCTGTGTGCGTGCGTGCGTGTGTGTGTGCTGAGAAGGAATTAATCCAAAAATATAGACGAAGAAAGCTGCATCTCTGATGTGAAGCCGAGTTGCATAATCAGTTCTGAAGGCAGAGAAAAGGTAACAGATGTTTACATTACAATCTGGCTCCTACTGGAAGAGCTGCCAAATGATTTAAATAGTAACAAAGATTACTATTCCAGTAATTTGTTGCCCCCAACGATACATACAGAGAAGAATTCACCCCAGTAACTTTTTCTTTTGATGGCCTTAATTAAACATTGCACTGTACAAAATATTTATGGCTTTCAAACTACTTAAAAATATTAAACTAGACACCATTTTAAAAGGTTGAATTGTAGGACTTACTCCATTACTGACATATGAAACTTGATGTCTGGTAAACAGGATGCGTTACAAAGAAAATCAAAATCTCCTTTAACTTTTGGATGTTTGATGACTAATATTAAGATAAATTTTTAGGTAGAATAGCATATAGCCATGAAAAAGAATGACATATAGCTCTCTTCACTGATTTGTCATCTTTACTGGAATCACTCCAGAGCACATCTGGGTCTCATGTAAAATGATCACCACAACGTAGGTCTCCACAGGCAAGGAATGTTGGCCTCCTTCCCTAGCCAGAGGTTCACCAGAAGCCCTCTAATGGGCCTTTGCTGAGTAAACAAAGCAGGACACAGATCATATGATGTATGAACCCCCGTATTCAAAATTGTCAGGTCTAAGCTGGGCACAGTGGCTCATGCCTGTAATCCTAGTATTTCGGGACGTGGAGGCAGCCGGATTACTTGAGGTCAGGAGTTCAAGACCAGCCTAGTCAACATGGTGAAACCCTGTCTCTACTAAAAATACAAAAATTAGCCAGGCATGGTGGCGCACGCTTGTACTCCCAGTTACTCAGGAGGCTGAGGCAGAATTGCTTGAACCCAGAAGGAAAAGGTTGCAGTGAGCTGAGATCACGCCACTACACTCCAGCCTGGGCGACAGAGACTCTGTCTCAAAAATAAATAAATAAAAAGAAAACAAAATAAATCAGGTCTAAATATATGTGGATAAAAGCAGCAGGAGGGATTTGGAAATAGGTTTACCAAAGTTTAAAAAGGAATTGCCTCTGGGTGGCAAAATTGGGTAGGTTTTTTTTTTTTAACTTTCCTTTTTATATTTTTCTGCAATATTTGAATTTTTCTACCCCAGGTATGTACTACTTTTATAAATTAAGAAAAGAAATTTTCAAAACAGAAGCCTAGGGTGATGAAAAGAATTGTGGCCTATGCATCAAAATACTTGGGTTCCCTGACAGAAATAAAGAGCTGCAGACATTGGATAAGATATTTTTCACTACTCTGGACCTTAAAAGTTTCATTAGAGCAGAGTTTCTCAACCACAGCATTCCTGACATTTTGAATCAAATAATTCTTTGCGGCCAGGCATGGTGGCTCACGCCTGTAATCCAAGCACCTTGGGAGGCTGAAGTGGGTGCATCACCTGAGGTCAGAAGTTTGAGACCAGCCTGGCCAACATGGTGAAACCCCATCTCTACAAAAATACAAAAATTAGCTGGGCATGGTGGCGGGTGCCTGTAATCCCAGTTACTAGGGAGTCTGAGGTGAGAGAATCGCTTAAATCTGGAAGGCGGAGGTTGCAGTAAGCCAAGATTCCGCCATTGCATTCCAGCCTGGGTGACAGAGCAAAAACATAAATAAAAAATAATAATTCCCAAATAACTAAATAAAAAATAATAATTCTTTGCTGTGGGAGCTGCCCTGTGCACCACAGGATGTTTAGCCAGTATTCCTGCCCTCTGCCCACGAGAGACTGCTCTCCCACACCATCCTGCCCCAAATTGTAACAATCAAAAAAATGTCTCCAGACATTGCCGAACCTCCTCTGGGGAGCAAAACTGCCCCCCACTGGAGCAATTTTAAGTTTCCCCCGCACGTCGTGGTCTGTAAGTTTCTTCCTTGCTGAAAACCTTTGTTAATTTTTAGAAGCTGTATTTAAAGTTTGTGGTTTTAGACCCAATGATTCCCAGGTTAGTAACTACGGTATACCGCAGATTCATCAATATTTTCATCACTTACTGGAGAAAAAGATGAAATGGAAATGAAGAAATCAAGAAATAAAACTATTAATTTTCAGAGAAAACTTTAGAACACATGGCACAGATGTGAAACTAAAAGAATCCAAGCAGACACGGTGGTCATTAAAAACAAAAAAGAAAAAATAATAACTAGCTTTTGACAGTTCCACCTTTTGTTAAGGTAACTGAAATACTGTAGAATGTTCTATTGCTTTCTAGTTTAAAATGAACTTATAGCACTAGCAAACCCAACAGAGTAGTTTGCGTGTACTGCCATAGTTTTATTTTTTTTTAAAAAAAAAAGCTTTGTGTTTTCTCTTTACTTCATAAGAAATACAAGGATAGCCAGGCACAGTAGCTCATGCCTGTCATGTCAACACTTTGAGAGGCTGAGACAGGAGGGTTGCTTAAGCCCAGGAGTTCAACACCAGCCTGGGGAACATGCTGAGACTCTGTCCCTATACAAAATAAAAAATTAGCTGGGCATGGTGGTGCACACCTGTAGTTCTAGCTACTCAGGAGGCTGAGGCAGAAGGACTGCTTTAGCCCAGGAGGTCAAGTTTGCAGAGAGCTATGATCACACCACTGCACTCCAGCCTGGGTAACAGAGTGAGACCCCATCTCAAAAAAAAAAAAAAAAAGAAAGAAAGAAAGAAAGAAAGAAAAGAAAAAGAAAAAGAAAAAGAAAAAAGAAATACAATGATATCTTCCTATTTTTCCAATAAGGATATTTTACTCTTCTAGACTAACAATTCCACAATCTCATAAAAGGAAACAAATTACCCATGTCTTTATTATCTTTCTAAATAGTGTCTTGTCATTTATTAACAAGAACTCCCTAATATTTGATGCTACCATACTTCTGAATTAAAATTCTTTATGCTTGTGTTAATGATTTGTTACTCTAAGATCCTGACAGCTTTTGAATTAAAAAGAATGACTAAAAAAGATTCAGTGTTGCCTTAGATTCATAACTCTGAAACTCAGTAGTTCATCCATATAGAGAAAGCCATCTAGTAACTAGAATGTTTCCATAACATCAACACTCTACAGGTGGCACATATTAAGTGTTCAACAAATGTAGGGTACCATTATCATTATTCACAACCATGCCATAAAATAATGTTATTCCAAATTATTGGCTAGTATTGGCTCTTATAGCAACTAAAAGGCACTAAGTATGAAAGTGCAGCCTATCACCTAATAGATTAATATTCTGAGTTCTTTCACAAGTAAACCATAAATCATTAAACTGCCTGACCATCATTTTAACATCCATGTCTTTCCACGTGTTCAGTTAGGTTCAAATTGAGTCACCCTGCCCAATCCCCTTCTATTGCCAGCTCCCCTTTAAACATTTTCTTTATAATTGTGGATACTGTGGCAGCTACTAGGAAGTAACCCAAGCTATCTAGTGTATACAGCTGTCCAATCCTTGAGGTGGGCTCAACTAGCATGGTAGTCTAGCAAACTGATGGTGCAAGAAGCCAGTGTGGCCCTCCTCTGCAGAGACAGCCAAGGGTAGGGGTCCCACCACATCACAGAAATCATTCTCTCCCAGGCTTCACTGGAAAGCTCACTGGGCTAGGAATTAGGACTCCAGGATTCTAATCCCAGGTTGGTTGGTTTTTTTTTTTAATAACATGCTAGATCCAAGGTACAACAATACCTCTTACCCCTGATCTTCTAGAAAGGTGAAATCTGAGGTACTTTCTAGATTTAAAATTCTTTGAGCATTTCCTTAAACCAGATTGTACAATTAAGTTTATGTTTTTTTTTTTTAAGAGCCTTTTGACTGACTGAAGGAAAATGAATTGAACTTGAATAGTGACTATAAAACAGGAAGAATTTGTCTTATTTTTCAGCAGATATCAAATAGATGGGAAGTCAAGGTCAATTTTATCTTTTGAGAGGTGGGTTGCAGGAGATCACAAATTGAGTGGGGCATTACAAAGTGCAATGTCATACTACAGATTAAGTCTCTAAGTCAGGGCTGTCTAGGTTCTGACATGGCTTTTAGAAATAACATTTTCAAAACAAGTAATTATGAAGTGATTAATGTGGCCAAGATCACTTCACCAATACCTTTATGGATACCGTTGTTTCCTATTGCCTGAATCCTGAATCTTGTTTCCTATTGCCTCAATCCCCCACCCTCAATCCTGAATCTTGACAAATTAGGATAAATACACTGTATGACCTCCCAATCATTTGTGATTGATTGGCTTCAGGACTTTAAGTCGTCTTGCTAATCCTGACTGATTTATAGCCAACACCTGAATAAGTGAACGCACGTACTCAAACAAATTAGCCCATCACCTACATGGCTATCTCTAGGACAAAAAACAAAAGCAAAAGATTATTCCATTTACTATGATGTCTTTACATATTTGTAAAGAAACAGAGCCAGAACACAGGGTGAAAAACTCCCAAAGAGGAAAAAAGCGTAAGGGGGAAAATCTCCTTATGCAAATTCTAAAGAGACCTATAAAACTGCAATCTGAGAATTTTATTATTAAGCTAAGCCTCTTAGTATAGAAATACCCAAAACTCTCCAACTGGGCAGCTAATTGAGACTTAGAAAGCGCTAAGAAGACTTCATTGCTTCCCTCATTCATCACAGGCAATATAGAATCACTTGCTCAATATGATAATGTGACTTTTGTCAATGCATGTTCAAATCAGATCAAGGATTGGCTGGTGATGATGTCATATCCAAGGGTTAATCCCCAGTGAATGCAGTTTTAATATCACATGCATCAACACACCATTTACACAGCAAAGTATTATATTAAGTGTAACAGTAAATGAGTGGTGCAGAAAAAAGCAGCTCTTAGGAAAAGGCTATGTACCACTGAAAAGGAGGTGGTGGCGGGGAGCAAAGGAGTTTCTTCTTTTTCTTTTTTAATTACTAAGTGGAACTAGTAATTAAAATACACATGTCTAGAAAGATCAGAAAATGAATACTGAAATTCAAGTGACCTAGAACATCCTAGTACTAGAAATATAAAAATGGTTGCCTTCAATGAAAAATATCCAATAATCAAGCAGAGATATTTGTAGGGTTTTTTTGTGTGTGTGCTAAGGGAACAAGCAATACAATTAAAGTCATTCAAAGATAGATAAATTGGCAACCACTGCTTTTCTGGACAGGGCAACTTTCTTATTTTTAGCAGGGAAAACTGGCCAAGTCAAATTGTGACTTGAAGGCTTATAATAAATTTTAAAGTGTCAAAGGGCAGTTAAGATGGTACTGAGGAATGAAAGCAAAGTCATGCAAAGCAGAACAATGAGACAGAAGAACTTAGGAAGGAAACCTTGAAATATGGCTTTCTGCTATGAGAATATTGATCAAGAAATGTCCACACATATGAAGACAGCTTTTTGCACAAATGAGCCATGCCAACTCACTCGATCATTTTGGGAGGACATAAGTCATCATTAGTCATAACGATTCTGAAAACTGCTCTCACACTACCTTATTAAGGCCTGTATTTTCCATCTAAAGGAAGTGTTGGGCTTTCACACCGATAGGACTATAAACTTAGCAGAAATTCTTCTCACTATAAAACCCATGCGAGCTATTGAAGAATTCTTCAGGTCATACATTTGTTCTCAGTGACTGAGTGGAAACACTAATTATATTGCAAAATGGCTGTTCCTAAATTATTTTAGCCTTTAAAAAAATCCAAGGCCTTCCCGAACTGGGTTCAGACACAGACAAACTGCCCCCTCCTCAGCGAGTGTTCTAGAGGAGGCCAAACGAAGATGCGTGTGAAACCTAGGCCATCAATGTGCACAAGTTTGGGTGACCGAGTCTGCAGGTGGCAGCTCCGGGTTGTGGTGGACAAGCTTTATGCCAAGGATATTAAAGGCAGAAACAGACCAAGGCTTCGAATGCGCCCATCCCCACATACAGGGATCGCCTGTCACATCACATCAACCTTGCTTGTCTCAGAGGGAAGACCATTGAAAAGTCAAAAGGGAAAAGAGCTCAGGGATAAAGACGTTTCACCGAAGGGGGTCCCTGAATCTCGGTGAGGGGGGATGGGCACCAGGCTAGGTCTCCGTGAGTCCGTGAACCCGTGCATGTACATACTGCTTAGGAGCTGATTCACAGCTTGACTAAGGCTCCGTGGAGCCTCCAAAAGTTAAATGATGCTGATTCAAGAAGAAAACGCACCAGCAGCACTGTGTCTGGTTTCGGCAGCCTCCCCAGGTGCAGGAGATCAAGCTTTCCAGTTCCAATCCTCCCCTGAGCTCCTTGCTTAGAGTCAAAGATGCCCTCTCTTCTAGGAGCGGATTAACAGGGCAGAGGGAAAACGAGAGAAAGAAATGTAGAGATGCCTCCCGCGGAAAGAGACGCAACTTCCAGACCCGCTCCAGTTCTCCACTTGGGCGGGAAGCTTTGCGCTCCCAGCTGGAAGACGCGTCCCGAGGGCTCGCGGCGCCCTTCCAGCAAGATCCCAGCAACCAGCGCTTCAGGGTGGGGGCAGGGGTACGCTGACCTGCCCCCACCTGCTTGCTCCTATAAGGATCCTAGCTCAGATTAAAGGGATGAAGAGCTAAGGTCGGCTTGTCCAGAAAAGAGCTCACGGCGAGTTCACCACCCCCTATATCAATTCATCGAGTGGCCTCCTCCGCATCAGCAGAGCACCCCGGGGATTCTGATTGTCAGTCACGAACCCCGAAACTGGAAGCAGCCGCTGCCTCTCTCCAGCCACACATCCATACTTCGGAGCGCCGCTTCCAACTTCGGGTTGCACTCCGACCTCAGTACAGGCAGTCGCCCCAGCACCCCAGAGAGCCGGGATGAGGGGAGCTGCACCGAGCTGAGTTTAATCGGTACCAGACCGAGAGGCAGCGGCTGCCCACGAGACAGCACCTAAATACAGGGTCCAAATCCACCCCCACCCCATCCTCTCGCCCCTCCTTATCCCTTCCAACCCTTCTTACTCGACTAGAGCCGGCATCCAAGTCGGACCGGCGCGTCAGGAACTAGGCAAAGATCGCAGCACCGGAGCCAGAGGACGCTCACCGTGCCGCCTCCCTGCGGGCGCCCCGAGAGCGGCCCATTACCTCTGTAGCCTCGCCAGGAGAAGGAAAGTTCCCACGTATCTACCAAGAGAAGCCCGAAGCTGCTGCTGGAGAAGCAGCGTCTGCGGAGAGGCGGCTGAGGCTGGACTCCCGATGTTCGCCCGCAGCCGCGCGCGCAGTCGGTGCGCCCGGTCCAGGGCGGCTCGCAGCTAACAGTGCGGGGCAGAGCACAGCTAGCGCGCTGGTCAGGAGGGGCCGGGCCGCCGCGGAACGCGCTGATTGGCCGGGCCGGCCGGCTGCTCCTGCCCCTGCCTGGCCCCGCGGTCCACTTGGGCCGGCCCTCTCCCCGCCCCGCACCCCTGCTCCGCCGGCGCGCCCCCCTGCCGGCCTCCGGGAGCCTCTCCCGAGCGCCTCGCTGTGGCCACCACTCCGCAGGTGCTGAGCAAAAGGTAGTCTTCCTGAATACCTGAGAGTCGCGTTGAGCTCCGCATAAATGCCTAAATCCAGGGTTCGGCTCTCAATCGAAACCATTCCCCCACGCAGGACCCAAAGCAGTTTGCAAGGAGGATTTCTTAGCCACCCTGTGCCGTAGCACATTCATGAACTAATCTGGCTTCGCGTGTAATGTGCTTGTAAAAGAGAGGAGAAAACCCGGCCCACGTATCAATACCTGAATACTTTTATTTTTAAATATGTAAAATACAGCCAAGACTTCTGTGACTCCTTCCTCCAGCCCCATCCCCAGTCATGCCCTCCACTCTTCTGCAAGTGAAGTAACTGATAATCAGTGACACTCAGTGGTATTCATTTTACTGGGATTACTTCATCTGATCTCAATTTTATAGATGAGAAAATGGAAGCACAGAGAAGTTAAATCGTTTACTGAAGATTACACAGGTAACTAGTAAATCCATGCTCTTTAGTATTCAAAGCATGGCTCCGTAGAGCCGTCCCTTGAGAACACGTTAGAACTGCAGACTTTCAAGCCCCACCCAAGAACCAGAATCTTCATTTCAACAAGATCCCCAAGTGGCTGGTACATGCATAAAGTTAGAAAGCGTTGCTCCGTACCACTATGCTGCTCACTGTCATTGGCTTGGCTTATCATCTTCTGGTCCTTTTACTCTGCATTGACATACAATTATGTGCCATCCTGACCCCGCTGCACTCCAAAGTATATTCGCCCTTCTCTTAGTCTACTCCTTAAACTAACCTATGGCAGGCTTTCTGCTTCTGTTCCCCATACCACACACACCGTACACACAGCAAATTTTATTTGTTAAACAGTTTCAATCTCTTACTCTCTTATTATTAAAATGAGGATTCTACATTCAAAGGCAATCTGTTATCAAGTTGTCACCAGCTTAAGAGAATTCAAGGTTTGGAGACAGGGGCTTGATCTTTGAGATTTCCTTTAAAGACTAGCATTGAAATTCTGTGACGGTTAAGGTGAGATCCAAGCAACACCTGAAACAGCATGCCAGGAGTCTCCAGAGCTCTTTCTCAACAACATTCATTCATTCATTCACTCAGCAAAACTGAGGGCCTACTCTGTGTCAGGCATTGTAACAAGTGCTGGCACATACAGAAGGAAACACAACAGTGAAAGTTCCTGAGTTCATGGAACTTACCTTCTAGTAGGGAGAGATGGGCAATTAACATGACAAGTAAGTGAATTACAGAGTTTGGTAGAAGGTGGTCAGTGTTATAGAGAGAAAGAAAGTAAGAGAAAAGAAGGTGAGTACTGGGGAGATGGTGGTTTTAAGAATAGTAGTCAGGCTAGTTCCCACTGAGAAGGTAGTATCTGAACCAAGACTTGGAAGAAGTGAGGGAGCAAGTCATTTAGAACAACAAGTCCACATTCATTCATTTACCAAATATTTGTTACTTCCATACTGTGTGACAAACATGGTTCTGGCAAAGATCTGTGTGTTTACTTAGGCCCTGTTTTTCATATCTGCAATTTTCCTGCACTGGGGGTTTCTTGTCCCGGCGAGGAAAAACAATAACATAAGCAACTGTGTTTGGCTCAACCTAATACCATGTTCTTCCATCCTGGATGTTCAGTATTGTTAGGGATTCAACTTTGTCTCCTTAAAATGTATATGCTTAAGTCTTAACCCCCAGTACCACAGAATGTGACATTATTTGGAGATATGGCCTTTATAGAATTAAATTAAATGCGGTATTTAGAATCCAGTATGACTGTGTCCTTATAAAAAGGGGAAATTCGGAGACAGACATGCACACAGGAAGAACGCCATGTAAAAATCAGGGCAGAGATGCAGTGATACTTCCACAAGCTAAGGAATGCCAAAGATTGCCAGCAAACCACCTAGGGAGAAGAGAGGCATGGAACAAATTCTTTGCAGCCCTCAGAAGGAACCAACCCTGCCAACACCTTAACCTTGGACTTCTAGCCTCCAAAACTGTAAGACAAGAAATTTCTGTTGTTTAAGCCACCTAGTTTGTGGTGTTTGTATGGCAGCCCTAACAAATTCATACAAGCATAAAAGTGTGTTTGTTTCAAAAGCAAGATAGTACAGTTAAGGGACTCATCTTTAAGTTTCCAATGACCTGATGTCTCTTGTGCAGTAGCAAGAAGCCAGAATGATCTGATGAATTGAGATTTACTAACCAAATCACCATTAAAAAAGGCAAGCTATATTAAAAAAAAAAAAATAGCCACTGAGCCCCAATTATCCAATTGTTTCCTCATTCAGCTATTTATCAAGTGCCCACTGTGAGCCAGGCTCTAGGATATGGTGACAAACAAGGTACATGTGATTTGCGTGTATTCTTGTGGGGGAGGTTGGACAGTAAATAATTCAACAAATATATGAATAAGGTAATTTCAGAGCAGAATAAGTGCTAAAAGAAAATAAAAGAAGGCTAGAGCATTAGAAGGATATGAGGATGGGTTTAATTTAGATTGGCTGCCTAGGGAAGGTCCCTATGAGGTAGTGACATTTGAGTCAAGACCTAACTGACAAAAAGCCATCCAAGCAAATATCTGGGCAAAAAATGTTCCAGGCAGAGATAGCAGTTCCACTTATAAGAAAATATCCCTGTCATTCATTCGGTAACATTCTTTCTCTCTCTCTTTGCGACCCATTTTGCATCCTTTGAGGTTGTATAAAATCAATCAACATCTGTTTCCTAAAAATGGAGTCAAATTTTTTATTTTCTTATGTAAGAACCTGTGAAGGTCACGCCAGCAGTGTTTTGCACACACCACACATTCACAAAATACCCCTTGACGTGCCTCTGTATTTGTAGGTAGTGACACCACGTGACTTGGACATTGTGTTTGCTTTCCTCATTTGTATAACATCCAGAACACTACTGGCATGTCCTGGTGCTTAATCAATATGTACTGATGACTGGCTATGCCTGAAAGGAACGTTCTGACTCTCCTGGGCCTGTTTATAAAATCCTCTTGTTTCCAGCAAAGCTTTAAAATTTTGCAACACAATTTTGCACTTTGTAATTTTTCTGAGGAGACTAATAAGAAAGATAGCTAACTTAATCGGAGGCTTGTGTGTGGCTCACTATGCTAAGTACTTCACACAGATTATCATCTTTATAATCCATGTAAATATAAGTAAAGGTAAATATAAGGTAAATTCTCTTATTATAATCTCCGCGTTACAGATGAGAAAACTGGTGCTCAAAAAAGACTAATATGCCCATGGTTGAAACCACCTTTAAATGGCCGACTTATGGCTTGAAACAGTCTCGCTTATTGTCAGCTCTGTGCTTGAGTGGTTGAACAGTGAAACAAGTGAAGAAAGAAAAGAAAAAGCAAAAAGCATCTGTCTGGGTACACATGGACATACTATGTAGAATCATAGGCACTGAAGACTACAAAATGTGGGAGGATGGGAGTGGAGTGAGGGCTAAAATCTTCCCTGTTGGGTACAGTCTTCACTATTCAAGTGATGGGTACACGACAAGCCCAGACTTCACCACCATGCAACATGTCCCTATAAGAAACCTGCCCTTGTGCCTCCTAAATATATAAAATACATTTAAATGTTTTTTAAAAGCATCTGTCTATTCCTTTACATTTGCCTTTGAAATTTTCAAAGCAGTGTTTTCTAACTTTTTTTATTTACCCCAGCCTTCTAGCTTTCAAGTACACTTTTCTAGCCAGATATTTGCTTTGTTTTCCCTTGCTTCAAACTAGGAACTGCAGGGACTTTATAAATGAAACAACTGATATATATATAATTTTTTTTGTTTTGTTATCAGCCTGTCTGTTCTTCAACACCTCTAAGGAAATGTAAGTCAAGCTTCTTAGAGCTCAGCCTACTTTGACAGACATCCTATCTCATACACTGACAGTGCCGCAACACTAAGGGGTTCCTCCCCTTATTCAAATAGTAAAGAATATCACATCCCTTACCAGACCAAATGCTATACGCAATTTCGCAATGCCAGCTCTGGCCCTCTTTACACAGATACTAATAGATCCTCCTGCCTGAAAGTGAACATCTAAAAATGGCTTCAGCCAGTCTTTGTGAATAACTTTCTATTCTCGTGGCTTCCCCACAGTCCTGGTCAGGGAAAAAGGCCGGAAAACTTGCAACAGTGAAAAGATGTGAGGCTTCTCTCATTGCATCCTGGATTCCTCCACCTTGCTCAGGAAGTGGGTAGCCATTTTAGCCGTTAAATGACTTCCTGCCTTGGATGGCTTGGTCAGACTTGTTTTAGACTTCTGGAACTCAGACAAGGTGTCTGGATATTTGCTTTGGAAGGCTCAGGTGGGTTTCACTATCCTTCTCTTTGCTGACCACAACTGCTTCAATAATTTATGCCCTGGTAAAGATCAGCACTTCAGGGCAAATTAGCATAAGAAGGATTTATGAAACCACAGTGTGAGGGCACTTTTAGAAATCATACAAGAGCTGTTGCACAGAGCAATACAAGCTAGGTTCCAATCAGGATCAACCCCAGATAGAATCATCAAAGAAATAATGCTCCTTTTGATACCCTCTCTTGTGTCCATCCCTTCCACTCCGGTGTCTCCCAATATGATCACATAGCACTCAGCTATACAGAAGGCTGGTGATGTCATTCATTAATTCATTTTCATTGATTCTTTTGCTAATTCATTTAAACGTTATGTTTGTTAAAGAGATATTTGAACACCCACATTCATAGCAACATTACTTTCTGGATAGAAGCAACCCAAGTGTCCATCAATAGATGAACAGATAAATAAAATGTGATATATACATGCATGCAATGGAATATAATTCAGCCTTTAAAAGGAGGGCTATTCTGACACATGATGCTAAATGGATGAACCTTGGAGACATCATGCTGAGATACGCCATTCACAAAAAAACAAATACTGTATGATTTCATTTATGTGAGGTACTGAGACCAGTCAAATTTATAAAGACAGAAAGTGGAATCGTGTGACTTATGCTTATAATCCCAGCACTTCAGGAAGCCAAGGCAGGAGGATGGGTTGAGCCCTGGAGTTCTAAACTAGCCTGGGTAACACAGTGGGACCCCATCTCTACAAAAACAATTTAAAAACTTAGCCAGGCATGACGGTGCTCATCTATAGTTCCAGCTACTTGGGAGCCTGAGGTGGGAATATTGTTTGAGCCCAGGAGGTCGAGGCTGCAGTGAGTCATGATCATGCTACTGTACTACAGCCTAGGTGACAGTGAGACCTTGTCTCAAAAAAGAAAAAAGAAAGTATAATGGTGGTTGCCAGGGGCTAGAGCTGGGGTGTCCAACCTTTTGGCTTCCCTGGGCCACATTGGAAGAAGAAGAATTGTCTTGGGCCACCCATAAAATACACTAACACTAATGATAGCTGATGGGCTTTGAAAAAAAATCACAAAAAAAATCTCATAATGTTTTAAGAAAGTTAACAAATTTTTGTTGGGCCACATTCAAAGCCATCCTGGGCCACATGCGGCCTGCAGGCCACGGGTTGGATGAGTTTGGATTAGAGGAAGGGAAGAATGGAAAGTTAGTGTTTAATATATGTAGTTTCCATTTTGCAAGATGAAGAGTTCAGGGATGGATGGAGTGATGGTAGCCCAATAGTTTGAATGTACTTAATACCACTGAACTGTACACTTAAAAATCATTAAGCTGGTACATTTTATTACTAAGTACATTTCACCATAATTTAAAATAACTTTAAAAAACTAATGGAAGTTCTTGTAAATGTCTAAATTTTCAAATTTGTAAAGCTGAAAATGGGAGATGTGATTCAATTTGTATCACAAATTACCAAACTTAGACTAAACATATTTTGGTCAAAAAAATTTTTTTAATTTTGTGTGTTCTAGATATTGTATGAGGTACTTGAGACGCAGCTGTAAAAGAAAAATCCATAATCCTAGACCTCAAAGAACTTACAAATATATACCACAATAACCTGGATGAGACTCTTTATTCAGTTCATACTTTCTTCCTCCAACAAATATTTGATGAGTGTCTACTATGTGCCAGACTCTGCTACCTACGAGCCCACATTAGTGAACAAGGTAGATACAGATTACATTCTCACAGGACTGCCAGTCTAGCAAGGAAAAAAAGATAATAAACAAAAAATTACTGTTTCCCTAGGCCAGAGTGTGGTGGCTCATGCCTGTAATCCCAGCACTATGGGAGGCTGCAGTGGGCAGATCACTTGAGGTCAGGAGTTTGAGACCAGCCTGGCCAACATGATGAAAGCCATCTCTACTTTAAAAATACAAAAATTAGCCAGGCATGGTGGTGTGTGCCTGTAGTCCCAGTTACTTGAGAGGATGAGGAAGGAGAATCACTTGAATCCAGGAAGCAGACATTGCAATGAGTCAAGATTGAGTCACTGCATTCCAGCCTGGGCAACAGAGCGAGACTCCACCTCAAGAAGAGAGAAAAAAAAAAAAAGGAATAAATTATTGTTTCTCTAACCCCTATCTGCTCCATCATAATTTACTGGTTCCCTGTACCTTCACCTTCTAGACCCTAACAGGTGACCGTATCAAATCTGCTAATGATTTCCAGATATAAATAAAATTTCTAACCATTATCCCTCCCACATTTGTAGCACGTCTATGTGGTAACACAAGAAACAATATATTAACCCAGTATTCTCCAAAATATGGTTTTTATTCCACAGATGGGTTGCAAAATCACTTTACCTGAAATGCAAAGAATTTTTTAATAGTTTTAATTGTTTTAATGTACATTAGGAAAAAGTTAAATGAGAATATCAAACCTGTGGTTTCATCGAATGAGGCTAAATTCAAAGGTGATTCCAATTAAAGAAAAATATTGGGACAATGATTTAAGCAAATAGCAAAATTGGAAAGGTGGGGCACAACACAATCAGAAGGGGGCTGAGATTTATGAAAATAGGTGTGACTCCATTGGCAGAAATGGCCAATGAGAATGCTATTCTAAAGAAACACAGGATTTGTAGTGCCCTCATATTCCACCGTGGGCCTAGCTTGACTCCATCCTTAATGTTCTCTTCTCTCTCTAGCTCTGCAAACCTAAGGGGCAGCCACTCTGCCTCACACTGAATGATGATGTATACTGAGAATTTCTTCCTTCCCCATTCACCAACTCAGCTTCCCCTGAAACGACTCAATCTAGTGAGGATGGTGGCAAAGGTGGGCTACCAGTTAAATATCTTTGGAACTTGGGTTCTGAGCATGCTGAGTTTGTATCTTGCAAGTTGATATTGTGACAAAACAAAGGTGGGAAGAGAAACCATTCTGCTGGTCATTACCTATCCTATCTACTCCCTTAGAATTCTAGCGCAAAGTTTTGGAGAAAACAGAAAAGTAAGCATTGGGTTTTATTCCAGCTTTTTTTTTTTCTATTTATCGTATTCTAACACATGCAACAAAAACCACATGCCATTTGACTTTTATTTTTGGACTTGAGTTTTTTGCCTCTACCTTGGAACAACATTATTTAGTAAAAGGTCATGAATGTTAAAGTAGGACTTAAGAGGCTTCACTTGGACATCTGACATTTGGAATACTCTCGATTAGGGACTTTCTCGCCAGGGAAGCTAAATCTATCCATAGACCTCAAATCCCATGGATTTCAATCTGGATGCAGTACTAGACATTTGCCTGCCTGCCAAGCATCTCCCGAGAAAGACTCCTAGCCAAAACCCTTGGTTGCAGGTGACAGAAACCCAACACAACCGGCATAGGCAGAAAGGAACAGCTATCTGCTCACATAACTGAGAAGTTCCAGAAGTGTAATTGGATATTAGTATTCAGGGAAGGAACGTATATGTATGTATATCTTTCCCCATCTCTTGGCTTTTTTTTTTTTCTTTTTTTTATAGTTGGCCTCATTCTCTTACAAAGAAGAAGCTACATCCAGAAAGCAGGGGAAATGTTATTCAACAATCCCAAGCTATTCCCTTCCAGCCATGTGACCCTAAAGGCAACAAGAATTCTCCTCTGACTTCCACTTTTTAAAAATCTAGCCCAGCTTGTTTCACAAGTCCATGTCCATGCCCAGGTTGGGCAGGGGGCAGTGAATGGCAGCCCCACTATCATTACATGGTTATAAATTCCTAGAAAAGAAGGAACGTTGGACAATGCTCACTAATGTCCATTGTGGGAATCTGCCCTACCCACTGCCCTGACTGAACAATTAACCATGTTCCGTATTAACCAACCCACGTGGCAACAGCTAAATAAATTAGGTTTGAGGCCCTAAGCCAAGTACAGTTCATCTATCCAATGCCTCTGATTTGTGTGGCCTCACTGGAAAAGTGGCATGGGCCAAAGAGACTTTGCTTCCTGGAATTTGAATATGGGGGACCTAGAGACTGAGCCATTTGGTTGGGGCAGTTGAACTAAATGTCATAATAAAGTAGAAGACATGATAGACAATTATGGACAATGTGCAATTGAAGATATGAGGAAGCCAGTCTACAGAGTTGGAGATCTGTGACCACAGCAACTCTAAAAAAGATATTCAGGAAGTAACTGACTCAATTTACTGGGAACTTCAGTGCTTGAAAATTTTGTGTCTGAGTAGAATATCTAGGTAAGAAAAGGCTAACATATTTAGTAATTTTACCAACATTGTCTTATTTTCGCTCTGTAGTAACTCCATTAGAAGGTATTTATTTTCTCCATTTTTACCAATGAATAAACTGAGGCTCAGAGAATGTATTTGATGTTTCTTAATGTGACTTTTTTCAAGCTAGAAAGTCTCTAAGTCAAGAATGCTTTTCCCCTGCTACAAGTTGCCTCAGAACTTTGAGTGGTAGAAACATGGATTTCAAAATCATCTGCTTAGATGCTTAGAGGTACTCATTGAAGCCACAGAAGGGAATGAGGCTGCCAAGTGAAAGTACACAGTTAGGGAAATACTGTGATAGCCTCATCTATTGGGCACTCATTTTGTGCAAGGTTCTACACATTATATACTAGTAATGACTAATTGTATGTGTTGAGTTAACTGGGCCACAGCATGCCCAGATATCTGGTTAAACATGATTTCTGGGTATGTCTGTGAAGGTATTTCTGAAAGAGATTGATATCTGAATAGGTAAACTAAGTAGAAAACAGATGGCCGTCCCCAATGCGAGAGGGCATTACCCAATTCACTGAGGCCCTGAATAGAACAAAAAGGCAGAAGTTTGAATTCACTCTCTGGCTGACTGTTTGAGCTGGGACATCGATATTCTCCTGCCTTCAGCACTCCTGGTTTTCAGGTTTTTAGATTTGGATTGGAATCTACACCATCAGCTATGGAGCTCTCAGGCTTTTGAGCGACACCCCTGGCTTTCCTAAGTCTCCAGCTTGCAGATGGCAGATCATGGAGTCTCAGCTTCTGTAATTGCATGAGCCAATTGCCTTCCAACAAATCTCATGTTTATTATATATATAAATAATGTATATTTATATTTATTTATATATAATATATATTTATATTTACTTATATATAATTTGTATTTAAATTTATTTTTATATAATTTGTATGTATTTATATAATCTATACTTATAATTTTTATATATAATTTATATTCATATTTAATTCTATGTGTGTATATATATCCTATGGGTTCTGTTTCTCTGAAGAACGCTGACTACTGTAGTATTCTATCAACAGAAACGAGATTGAGGTAGAGTTTACAGAGGTTCACAGTGACCATGCTTCTAGGTGTCATGAGATGGAAGGAACCTCAAGTACTTTGTGTTCTAGGATTTGATCATTTTCCTGCCATGCTCACGTTCCATTACCCTCATAGTGTGCCTGGTCTGAAAAATTCAATCTGCCTTAGTGATTTGCATCTCTAAACAAACCTTGCAAATTAATACAAGTCTAAAAGACCAGGCTGAAGAGAACAAGATGGGACCTGGAGAATATCAAAAAGTGGGTATCAGCTGGGCGCCATAGCTCATGCCTGTATTCTCAACACTTTGGTAGGCCAAGGCAAGAGGATCACTTGACGCCAGCAATTCAAGACCAGCCTGGGAAAAATAATGAGACCCTGTCTTTACAAGAAATTTAAAAATTAGCCAGGCGTCATGGCAGGCACCGGTAGTTCCAGCTACTCAGGAGGCTAAAGCAGGAAGATAACTTTAGCCCAGGAGTTTGAGGCTGCTGTGAGCTAAGATTGGGCAACTGTAGTCTATCCTGGGTGACAGAACAAGACTTTATCTCTTTAAAAAAAAAAAAAAAGTGGGTATCAGGTTGAATATGGCGACACCCCAAGGTGACACTTCCACCCAGTCTTGATAAACAAGGTTCCAAATTGAGTTAATTTTGCCTCTAGAGAATTCAAAACATTCTAACACTTTCATAAGATTCTTAACAAAAACAAAACTGTAAAGTGTGATTCATTATGTCAGCACTTTATTTTTTAAGGTTATTAGCACACACTGACATACATTTTAAATAATAAATAAATGCACTGAGATAATTTTTTAAATATTCCCTTGTACTTCCTTTTACTCCATGACCCTTCTTTCCTTCTTGCACTCAACAAATTGCAGCAACAAGACAGTGTGCTTACAGCCCTAGGGAAAAAAATACCAAAGCAAAACTCTGAGAACAAAGAGACAAAGCCGTGGCTTATGAGTTTCAAAATAGGCTGCTGAAACCCACACCAGAGATAATAGTTTTGAAAGGGTTTCTGAGCCCCAGAAGCCAGGCTTTTGAATATCAAAAAGCCACAGCATACCCTGAACAATAGGTTGGGGAAAATAGCCTCCCTTCTAGCTTTAGACTAGGTACACACTCCATGGGCTGAGTGCAAGAGAAGACGGTTTGAAGAGAACAAAGTCAGATGGGGGTGAGCATTACCTGGAGAGACCACTGTGGACAAATCTCCCTTAGCCTTCAGCCCTTGTTCGTGAGACCAACAACTGAGATCTGTCCTAGGAGGAAATGCTCAGGGTTCTCAACCTCAGCACTATTGACCTTTTGGCCAGATAATTCTTTACTGTGGGAGGCTTCCCTGTGCACTGTAGGGTGTTTAGCAGTATCCCTGGTCTCTTCCCACAAGATACCAATAGCATTTCACAGTTGTGACAACCAAAAATAGCTCCAAACATTGCCAAACATTCGCTGGAGGTGGGGATGGGGCTCAAAATTAGCACCAGTTGGGAATCAATGAGGCACAGATATATATTACACACACATACATGTGTATGTTTCTAATAAAAAAAAGTTATATGTGCTTTATACAAAAAAATTCAAAAATACAGAAAATCCCACTCAAAATAAAAAGTCAACGATGCTTCATCCACTCAGAGCTTATCATTAGTACTAGTTTTATCTATTTTCAGTTTTTCCTATATATTTTATTTCAACAAAACCAAAAGTTGGGGTTATATAATAAAATACTGTATCACAGTCTGCAATTTTTTGCAGATTACATGTTGTGAAACCTCATAGAGGTATAGTTTTCATTACTATAGCCATAACATAATCTATTTTGCCAATCTGTTATTGTTGGACATTTAGAGATTAGTCCCAATACTGCACCATCATTGGTAATGTTTTGATAAATATCTTCATATATTTCTTTGATTGTTTTGTTAGGAAAAATTTCTAAGGAATGTTCTTAGAGAAAAGCTAGCTGATATGTTGGGGTTTGGATCTGTAATATTTACTATCTCAGTGGTATAAGTTATAGTTTTCTGTCTTAACATACACATTTTATTTCTCAAGTGCTTTTAACTTTCCACAGTACTTTCCACCTTACCAAGCACACAGGGAAGCTACCAATTGTTCCCATTTTACTGATGAGAAAACTGATATCATAGAAGTTAGACGATTTGCCTATGGCAACACAATTATTTTACAAGAATTCTAAAACCCATCTTGCTTGAGTCCTGGGCTTTTTGCTACTTTGGCAGCATGTATCCCACCAAAATTGACATAATCCAGAGAAAGAAGATTAGTATAGTATGCCCCGTACTCACATATGACATGCAAATTTGTGAGCACTGTGGTGTTAAGAAAATTTTAAAATATGAGTCCTATTTCTAAGTATAATTTTCTATAAATTTCAGAGGTCCCAAAATGTAATCAAAGCTATGGACCTCAGATGGGTGAATCTACCAGTTCCCATGAAAAATTCCACAACCAATCTTGTCTCCAAATGCTGATTTGGAGGGTTAATATCTAAAGTGCTAATTCCAACATCTGCTTCTTTCTTATCCCTAAAGCCAAATTAAGTTGGCACAGTCTGTTTTTACTTCCAGCTTCCCTCTAACACAGATTTATTACCAATTAATTTCTTATCGAGGAAAAACAATCCCATCATAAGTATTTTAGATAATGACATCTAAGTATTTTATATTGCTTTAAGTCTGAACAGTTAGAATAGAGTGCATCCAATGTTCATTACCTCTTAATGCTTGCATTCTTTTATCATGTTTTGATTCATCAGAATAAAAAAGAGGAAAAGAAAATGCTACCGACTGCTTCGACTCTTTTTTAGGTTTAATGAGATTAAATAAATTCTGGGGAGGGGAGAGAAGAATACAGCTTACTAATATTTTAAGTGGTTTATGGAAATACTCCTACCATGGGCACAATTTTAAACCAAAGCCAACTTCTGCAGTGCTATTGAAGGTTAATGAATGCCTTAATAACACGCAGAGGAAAATGTGATGAGTTGATTAGATACAGAAATATTCTAGACTTCTGAAATACAGTTAGAAAAACAACTCAATTGTACTCAGAGACAGAACTCATGACAAAGAATTATCTTAACTTCCCAGTGATCCATTTCACCACCCATTAATAGTAAGTGATCTTCTTGGCAGTGTATGTTAAGGTAATTGACACTGATTTGAGGTTTAGACTCTAAAGCTCCACGTAAACCTTGAACCAATTCCTCTCAGTTATAATAAAACTTGGAAAATTTAGAACATCATATAACTTTTCTATTTCCTAGAACCTAGTTGTTGCCAATCCTTCTTTCAGTTAGTTAAAATTCTTTTGAAGGGACATACTTTTTTTTTTTTTTTTTTTGAGACGGAGTCTTGCTCTGCCACCCAGGCTGGAGTGCAGTGGCCGGATCTCAGCTCACTGCAAGCTCCGCCTCCCGGGTTTACACCATTCTCCTGCCTCAGCCTCCCGAGTAGCTGGGACTACAGGCGCCCGCCTCGTCGCCCGGCTAGTTTTTTGTATTTTTAAGTAGAGACAGGGTTTCACCGTATTAGCCAGGATGGTATCCATCTCCTGACCTCGTGATCCGCCCGTCTCAGCCTCCCAAAGTGCTGGGATTACAGGCTTGAGCCACTGCGCCCGGCCCCAGGGACATACTTTTTAAAAATGAATTATTCGACATATTCTTCTGGAAATCTTATTTTTCTTTTCCCAGTTGCCTATGTAGTCTTTGGAACGGTTCTGTATGTATATCTCTTTGTGTGTGTGTGTGTGTGTGTGTGTGTGTGTGTGTAAGATTGTTACTTTCAAATAGACTTGCTTTCTAATCATATTACATAAAGATGAAATAAACAGTGTTTTTTAGAGTCTGGCAAATTCCAATAGGGTTGTTATTTGATCCTTGGAGTCTTGAGCAATGGGATACGGGAGATATCACACTGCTTGGACAAAGAAGGCAAATATCAGATAACAGAGGCCATCTGAACACATAGGCAGTTAGGGAGCTCTCAAAGAATGTGAAGAACAAGTAGATAGAAAAAAAACATGCAGAACAACAGTAAAAAGTTATTTTTTAAAAAAACTGATAGATAGACCAGGCATGACTGCTCATGCCTGTAATGCCAGTACTTTGGGAGGTTGGGGTGGGCGGATCACTTGAAGTCAGGATTTCTAGACGACGCTGGCCAACAGGTGAAACCTCAGCTCTACTAAAAAAAAAGAAAAAATACCAAAAATTAGCTGGGTGTGGTGGTGTGTGCCTGTAGTCCCAGCTACTCAGGAGGCTGAGGCAGGAGAATCGATTGAACCCGGAAGACCGAGGCTGCAGTGAGCCAAGACTGCTCCACTGCACCCCAGCCTGGGTGAAAGAGTGAGACTCTATCTCAAAAAAAGATACATTTTCCAACACTGATGAGTCTTGAAAACATTTTGTTCAATGAAATAAACCAATCACAAAAGACTACATATTGTGTGATTTCATTTCTATGAAATGTCCAGAATAAGCAAATCTACAGAGAGAGGAAAGACACTAGTAGCCAGGGGATGGGGAAAGGAGAAATGGAGAGTGACTGCTTATTACGGTTTCTTAATATACATAGGGTTTCTTTTTGGGGTGAAGACAATTTTCTAAAATTAAGTAGGGATGATGGCTGCACAACTCTGTCAATATATTGAAGCCACTGAACTGTACATTTTAAAGGGGGTGAATTTTATGGTACGTGAATTATATCTCAATAAAGCTGTTTAAAAAAAAAGGCAGAGACAGAATTAAAGAGTTAGAATAAAAGAACCAAGAGCCTGAGATGGACAGAGGATTCCATCATTAGAAGAAGCTTTTTTCCTCACTGGTTCAAGTTGGCTAATGAGGTTTCCAGACAACTTTGATGTGATTAATTGGAAATTTTTTAAAAAGCAAGTTAAAATCAACATTGGGCTTGTGCCAGCCAGATTCAGCAAATATTGTCCAGGCACCTACTATGCACTAGCCGCCTAAAATATAAAGAGATCATGGCCCTTTTGGAGTGACAGGCTTTTAACTAAAAAGTAAAATATTTTCGACTGGGCACAGTGGCTCATGCCTGTAATCCCAGCACTTTAGGAGGCCAAGGTGGGAGGAGTTTGAGACCAGCCTGGGAAATATAATGAGATACTGTCTCTAGAAAAAATTTTAAAATTATGCATAGAGGGAGAATCACTCAAGTCCAGGAGGTCAAGGCTGCAGTGAGCTGTGATCATGCCAGTGAGCTCCAGCCTATGCAACAGAATGAGATTCTGTCTCAAGGGAAAAAAAAAAAAAAAAAAAGTAGAATATTTTTTGAAAGAAAGGAAGTACACATAGTAAGAATGAGTTTTTTAAGTGATAAAATTATGAGTATTTTCTTTTTTCCAGTAGTCTACAATATAATGACTTTTGTATTATAAAGAAAGGGAAATACATTTTTAAAGGAAAAAGTATTACTGTGTGATCTAATAAATGCTCTATGAAAGCACACAGGAAGGAGAAAGAAGTTGGGCCTGAGGAAGGAAGGTCAGAGAAAGCTTGACAGGCAAGTGTTTGATATTAACCCCAAGAGATGGGAATCACAGGCTTGAAAAGGACTGAGGATGTTCCTCCACCCTTCAAGCCACCACCCTGACCCCAGCCCCTCTTCAGGGAACTGAGAGGCTGCATGCTCAGGTCCAGGGAAATGTCCCCCCTTCTCTGTGGCCTCTACCCATGATCAGGGCCTCCCTTTTGCTTCAGTAAGGGTAGGAAGACTGGTAACAAATAAAAAGTCGTTAGGAAGGAATTCCCTTCTGGGTTTAGGAAGGAATTCACTTCTGGGTTTGGCCCAGTGGGTACCACTTCAGACTCTTATTGTTGCCAAAGCACATAATATGGCAAGACAATTGCTCTATCACTGCAGAAGTTAGTGTTGGGGACGTTACTATTAATGCCTACACACCATGTGGCCAACAGGTAGAGAAAAGCCTCTATCAGTTCGGTTACTTTGAGAAGAGAGGGTCACCTTTCCAAAGTTGATGCAGAGTTCATTTTTCACTGTGAGCTATATTCATCACGGCAGCAGTTCTGATCTCATCCTCCTTTGCAGTTCTTGTAGTTATCCCAGCCTTCTCTGATGGAATGAAAGAAGATGGTAAAAACTACACTGGCTCAAACCCATGAGCCATCCCCTCATACATTCTAAGTATGTCACAGCGAGGAAGACTACTACGATAAAATAGCACAGGTTTTGGAGTTAGGCATCGGGATTTGAACCCTGGCTCAATTGACTCAGCAGCTAATTGGCTTTGGGAAAGTTATTCCACCTCTCTGGTGCTTCCTGTCTTCCTCTATAAAGTGGGAATAGTATTTAAACTTCCCTCATAGGGTAGTTGAAAAATATACATACAATCACCTGGCACCAGAGGTACTGAACAAATTTGAAGTCACTTTTATCAGTTTTTGGGGTTTTTTTGTTCGTTTGTATGTGTGTGTGTGTGTGTGTGTGTGTGTGTGTGTGAGAGAGAGAGAGAGAGAGAGAGAGAGAGAGAGAGAGAAATGGAGTCTCGCTCTGTCACCAGGCTGAAGTATACTGGCACAGTCTTGGCTCACTGCAACCTCTACCTCCTGGGCTAGAGCAATTCTCCTGCCTCAGCCTCCCGAGTAGTTGGGACTATAGGTGCATGCCACCACACCCAGCTAATTTTTGCATTTTTAGTAGAGATGGGTTTTCACCATGTTGGCCAGGATGGTCTCAATCTCTTGACCTCATGATCCACCCGCCTCAGCCTCCCAAAGTGCTGGGATTACAGGTGTGAGCCATTGTGCCCGGCCTTACTAGCTTTTCTAATGAGAGACTTCCTATAGCAATGTCTATAAAAGTTTAACAACATTACCTATGAATTCTATCACTTTTCTTCCTTAATTTATTTAGCTAATGAACATATATTTGTGTACATATAAATATATACAATATACATATATATATTAGTCCATTCTCACACTGCTATAAAGAACTACCTGAGACTGGCTAATTCATAAAGACAAGGGGTTTAATTAACTCACAGTTTTGTAAGCTGTACAGGAAGCATGGCTGGAAGACCTCAGGAAACTTAAAATCATAGTGGAAGATGAAGGGGAAGCCAGTACCTCTTACCATGGCAGAGGAGGAAAGGGAGAGTGTGCAAAGGGGAGGTGCTATACACTTTTAAACAACCAGATCTAGTGAGAACTCACTCACTATCATGAGAACAGCAAGGGGTAAATCTGCCCTCATGATTTAGACACCTTCCATCAGGTCCCTCCCCCAACGTTGGGAATTACAACAGAACATGAGATTCGGGTGAGGACATAGAGCCAAACCATATCAATATACATATCTATATCTATATGATATCTCATTTATTAGAATTGTCTTGGTTGCAAATAACAGAAATTCAATGTTACTGGCTTAGAGACTCTCCCAAAAATAAGAGAATATTTATTGATTCACATATATGAAAATCCAGGACAGGTTAGTTTCAAGCACAGCCACATCCTGTTACCCAAATAATACCATCATAAACTGGTCTCTCTTCAGGTTTTAATCTTTGTTTTTCTGTGTGGTTAAAATGAGTTAACATACATAACATGCTTAGAATAGTGCTTAGCTCATAATAAGCACTATATAAATATTTGCTACTATTATTTCATTTAATCCTCCCACCGTCCTATGAAGCATGTACTGTTATTATTCGATTTTTACAGATACAGAAACTGAGGTGATACAGCTATTCAATAATGGAGCTGGGTCAGGCAGTCTCATTCAGAAGGCTTTTCTTGACCAATTCTCCAACCATCTCCTCACTGGGCTAGAAAGGAAGGTTGAGCCTTGATTGGAAAGGGCTAGGAAACACAACCCCTAAAGGACAAATTCTTTAAAAAGAAAGCATTTGAGCAAGAAAGCCTGGGCCCTTTGCTCCCGGAAGGGTACCATCCTCTCAAATCTTTTTCTTTTTGAAAGTGAAAATCAGTTTCTACTTTTATAATTCATGCATGAATCCTATTAATCCTTCACAAAGGCAATTTTACCCCCTCAAAAATTCCAGAGACAGGGCCAGGCACAGTGGCTCACATCTGTAATCCTTTGGGAGGCCGAGGCGGGTATATCACCTGAGGTCAAGAGTTCCAGACCAGCCTGCCAACATGGTGAAACCTCATCTCTATGAAAACTACAAAAAAAAAAAAAATTACAGGTGGCAGGCACCTGTAATTCAAGCTACTCAGGAGGCTGAGGCAGTAGAATCGCTCGAACCCAGGAGGCAGAGGTTGTAGTGAGCTGAGATCGCACCATTGCACTCCAGCCTGGGTGACAGAGCAAAAACTCCGTCTCAAGAAAAAAAAAAAGAGACAGGACGTAATTGGAATATGGGTCCTTGAATTGGTTATTCTTTGTTGACAACTCCATCTCCCAACTCTAATCTATCTTCTGCTCTTGCCTGTACTTCTGCTTGGCTCTGTGTCCTCTAGAGCTGATGGACTGAACCTCTAGATTCCCTTACCCCTGGTTTCTAACTGGGTTTGACCAATGAGGTGTCTTCTTTTGTGGCTTCAGGCCCACAGGTGGTAATAGCTTCCCATGATTTCTAACCCCTGAGGGCTTTGCCACCTCTTCCTGGTTTTCTTCACTCAAGTCATACCTTTGCAAAGAGCCCCTTTGCATCATTCTCTTCCACTAAAATCTTGGAGTTTGCCCCAGCTTCCAGGCCTACATCATGGTTGTTTTGGGCCCTTGGCACTCCTACTTACATGACCTCCTTCCTCTATAAAAAAGCTATGGAAAATAAAAAATTTAAAAAAGAACTTTTTAAAGCCATTGAAAATTATATTTTATGATTGTGTTGATATAAAGGCATGTCATCCAGACTGGATTATAATCATTTTTTTTTTCCAATTTCAAAAGAAATTAAAATACTCCATGGACCCTAAGCACTGCGCCTACTGTGCCTAATGGAGAAGTTGGTCCCAGTTATTTTCTATAGAGGCCACTCTAATGGATGCATCCTCTTCTACCCAGAGGCCTAACTGACAGAAAATGAACAGGAGCTCCCTGGAAGGTGGGCTACTATCAAGTTAAAATCATGATCCTTGGATCAAATTTCCCAAACAGCCTGTTTCCATTACAGTGAGCTCAGCATCCTTGTCCCTAAGTAGATCCTATTTCCAAGTCACAGCTATGATGACAAGATAACAGAAAAAAATGGTGTATCTACTGTTGAATTAATGCCTAATTAATTTACTACTCACCACATTCCAGTGACGGGAGGCACAACAATCACATAGTTCATTAATCATTCTCCATTTCCTCTATGTAAATATATCACTCTATACCTGGGAAGGAGAGAACATTTTCCATATGTTCTCTGCTCAGAAAGAGCCTTACAAAAAAAAAAAAAAAAAATCACATTTTTGCTCCCAGTTGGAATTTGTTTTGTTTTCAAACGAGATCTGAGAAGTTTTTGAATGACGAATACTGCCTTTAATTGGCAATTTGTTAAGTATCGATGATACTGAAGGTTATATTTAAGATTCTATTTGTTCACCCGGCCCTCAGTCTGTGGCCGTCTCATAGACCAGGCAGAAAGTAATAGAAAACGTAAAATTACACTGGGAAGAAGACAAAGCTAGACAGCAGAAGTACTTTTAAATCTAAAACCAGCAGTTATTGATTTTCTGTTGGAGGTAAACACCTCATACTCTACCCAAATGTGGGACTGATGCTACTTCAGATTCTTTCTTTGCCTTTTTAAAAACTTCATTTCTAATTGCAAATTAATGCCGAACTTAAATCTCTAAGCCCCTGGATTTTTCTGCGCTTCTTCTCAGTTGGTTCTCTGATTGACTGGAGGAATGAGGAGGTTCTGCAAAGGACAAGGGAAGCTGAGAGTTTGCCCCTCAGCACCCTAAATATCAACCATAAAACTAATGAACTGTGGCAACTGAATTGTCTAAGTTCATTCCAAATTATGTCTTGGTAAAGTTCATCTTTGTTTTCAATTATCATCCTGGAATCATAAATGTCGAATCCAGGGTGCAGCTTCTCAGCTCTTTGAGTCTTGTTTGCATTCTTCTTACTGTTAAGCCTATGCAGTGGGTATGTTCTGGCCCACTGCACTGGATACTCAGGGCAATGAGTACAAGTCCTCTTCTTAAAAATGTCAACCTCTTTTTAAAGGAACAAATCTGAAAGAGTCTCTGAAAAAAATTGCCATGATTCAATGAATCTGCATTTTTGATATGTCGCTAAGGATCATGTTTTTAAGTATATCCTCTTTAACTATTCATAACCCAGTTACAAATCTTATTTTAAAACATTTTCTTCATTCTCTTATGACTACATAACATTTACCCTGACAAGTTTATAAAGAATATTGAGGTTGATACTTGCTGGTCTTAGTAGAAATTAATCAAAATCCATCTGTTCCCTTCTCAGCCTGGACATTTTCATTACAGCTAAACCAGGGATTATAGGATTCTTATATCTTCCTTTTTTCCCTATACAGTTCTGTTGATTTAGAAACAATGATTAAAGCTGCTTACTTTAAGGAAGATTGTTTCCAATCTTCCCTTCTTGCAAGGCAGAGAAAGATGAAAGCGTCTTGATCCTGAAATATTTATATCTAAGACTGGAAATCTGTATCAGAGGTATGATGAATGATTGCAACTAAAGACTTTTTTATTTTAAAGTCATATTTCTTATCTTTACACTTTCACTTTCCTTACAAGTTTGAGGAAATAAACGCCAAATTCATTCACTGCCCCCCACCTCAAGTAGATAGATTTTCTGTCTTTATTTAATTCTAAGTCCAGTGTGACATAATAAAGAGACATGCAGAGAAAGATTACCTTTCTGACACTATTTATAGGGATAAATATCAGTTATCCTTATGTGGCCTTAGAATGACTGCTTTCAAAGGAATGGAGAACACAAATTAGAGGGAATGAATGTAAGCCTCCCACAAGGGAATACCTTGATCTGGGATTGAAGAAATCTTAAGAATTATAAGTGATTACTAGAGAGTAATTCTAGATTTACCCAGCCTCAGACAGGTGCTCTAATTAACTATTCTCATTCTTCTTATTTTTTTCTATCTAGTTTTCATGCTTTTTTCCCCTCTCATGCCCTTATAATTGAGATAAATGTATACACTCATGCAACCACCACCCTAGTCAGGATCTAGAACATTCCGTACTCAATTTTGGGGGAGCTGTTTTTAAAAATGAGTATTATTACAGTCCTTTGCTAGTAGGAACGAACTCCTCTCTAAATGCCAGAAAAAAAGTAAAATAAAACTGAAGGACTGTGAGTTGGTCCCCTACAGAGCCAAATGCTGTTTGAAACCAGTCCGTGTCGAGGGCCTTTTAACAACATAACAAAAAGAGGAACTGATCTTGACCAGCAGGCAGAGGGGTTGGCGTCATGGTCCAAACATCAGATTAGAAACACAATGATTCCCTGGGACTGGACGCTAAATCCTGGCAGACAACGCAGCCTCTCATCTTCTAAAATGGATAAATTGAATGAAGCAAGGCCAATTCTGGGCCAAGTTGTTGGATGAGATTTTTTTTTTTTTTTAAGTTCCTAACTGTTCTACACAGACATTAAAATGTCCATTACAGCAGACCTAGAAATTGTCCTCCTGTCCTTGACATTTCCTCCTTCCTCACTGGTTCCTTTGTAACAGGAAGCCAGCTATTTGCCTTAGTTCCCAGCCCTCTGTTCACTGCACCTCAAGGGTGCTTCCTTTTATGGCAGGATCCCCCTAGATAGAAGGAAAATTATAAACACTCATCCTTAGAAATTTGGAAGGGAATATATATACAGCCTGAGGAGTGCAAAAGGCTCTGCGCTTCATTCAGCTATCGCTGCTCAGGGACTGTAAGTACAAAAATAAAGATGAACTGGCTGGAAAGTATAATAAAGGGAGCTGAATTACAGGGAGTTGTTTTTGTTTTTTAACAAGAGTTCTGTACTGGCAAGTTTTATTGTCACCATATTGTGATACCACAGTGGACTGAAGGATCTCTGATGCCAGGCTATTTGGGTTTAAGTCCTGACCCTGCCACACATCCGATACATGACTTGGAACAAACTATTTTATTTTTCTGTGCTTTTATTTTTCACTTCTGTAATGTGGACAGTAATAATACCTAGCTCAAGGGTCAATGAACTTTTTCTGTAAAAGGCCAGACACAAAATACTTTAGGCTTTGCAGGCCATGGGCTCAGTAGCAACTGCTCAGCTCCGTCTCGTAGCATGAAGCAGCCACAGGCAATATGTAAGCCAATGGGTGTGGACATGTCCCAATCAAACTTGCTGAATAGACTCTGATATTTGAATCTCATATCATATTCACTTGTCAAGAAATATCCTTGTTTTAATCATTTTTTCAACCACTTAAAAATGTAAACGATATTCTTAGCTCACAGGCTGTATAAAAACAAGGAGTAGCCACATTTGGCCATCGGGCCATATCAAGTTGGTCGACTCCTGACGTAGTCTGCAAGTTTGAGTATAACACATGTAAGGCTCTTAGATAAGTGCCTGATACAACACAAACACTACTTCCATGTTGTTATTTATTATTATCATCTAGTGGACCATGATGAATGCTACACTCTCCAGAGATCTGGTATCAGTATTATTTCCCAGAAAGTCAACCTTATGGGCTTCTAGTTTTGAGAAAAAGAGATGGAGGTCCTAAGAGAGAAACTGATCTTAGTGTCTTCTTCCAATATCTAAGAAAGATACAGTGAACACTCCCCAGATATGGATCCAACATACAGAGTGTGCCATTGTATAGATCTCATCATTTGGGGAATGATTTTTTAAAGCCATTGCTGTCCATTTTTGCACATTAAATCCCACAAAGAGATTTATTTACAACGTTAAATCATTTCTTTGTGCTGCCTGGCTACATTTTTAACTATTAAAATATTCATCACACACTCTAAGAACCTAATGCCAAGTGTTTTATGACCTTTTAAAGGATGGCTTCTTTAAAAAATCACCTTCAAATGTGGATGTCAGTTTCCAAGTTGGGGCTAAGGAAGAGCAGTCTATTGTCAAATATCAAGGGGATAAACAAGAGATCATTGCCCATAAAAATTCCACCGGAGATGGGCTGATCAAACAGAAATGTACATAATGTGTAAAGCTGTGGATTAGGGAGGTAGGGATGGGAAGTGAGGAGGAGTTTGGGGCAAAATTTGTTTGCTCTTTAGAATGAGAAACACACTGGACTGTCCACAGCAATGGTTCTCAATAGAGGGCAATTTGGGGCCCTAGGAGACATTTGTCAATGTCTGTAGACGTTTTTGATTGTCAGGGGTTACTGTTGACATCTAGTGGGTAGAGGTCAGAGATGCTGCTAAATATCTTGCAATGCACAGCACAGCCTCCACAAGAGGGAATTATCTGGCCCAAAATTGTCAATAGCGCCAAAGTAGAACAATCTTATAGATTCAGGAACTACCGTGGCTGACCCCCACCTCACACCTGACTTTATGTTGCCGTTATTTCGAATTGGCTATTACAGGCATGTGTCAAACAACTAAAGATCAACACTAGAAAGCATCCCTCGCTATGTTCCTCTGAAGGATCGCAATTCAATTTGAACTCCCCATCCACTCACTTTTTCAAAGGCATCGTGATGGAAAAATTGCATTTAAACTACACAAATTAATTCAATTACCCTGAAGAAAACTGGTACCAGATCACCAGATTGCTGAGCAACTGATGCTAATTTTGTAATTCAATTTACTAATGAGGTAATGTGACAAATGTTTAAAAGCTAGTCATCTGTAGCTAGAACCAAGTCATCCAAGGAAGTTCGTACCTGCTGTGTATTTGGATACAAATCTCCTTGATCTTGACCAAAATGAATCTGTTCAATTTCCTTAATATCTTGCAATGCACAGCACAGCCTCCACAAGAGGGAATTATCTGGCCCAAAATTGTCAATAGCGCCAAAGTAAAACAATCTTATAGATTCAGGAACTACCGTGGCTGACCCCCACCTCACACCTGGTGGACCAACACAAGGTGAAAATGAACTCCCATCCTTTTGCAAAGAATCAAAATACTAAATAAGCAGAAAAAACGAATGAAAAGCTTCTGAATCAACTTATGGAGAGTTGAAATAATTCTGATTAATCTTAACGTAACTTAAAATTATAAGTACGCTAATTAACATTGTGTATTTAACACTGTTTTAAAACTTCGTCAGTTTAAAACTTTCGTTTTACAGTGAAATCTATTTATTCTATTTAAATTAAACTTAAATATTTAAATTAAACTTAAAAACGTAGAGTGCTTTACAATTCTATTTAAATTCATATATATTTGTAGAATGCTTTATAATTTATGAAGTGCATTCACATATATTATCTCACTTGAGCCCTAAAATAATTCTGAGAAGCAGGGATGACAGGTATTATTATCCTTGATTTACAGATGGAAACACAGGTTTGAATACATCATATAGGTCCTTTTGGCTTAACAGAGGACTCTACTGATGCTATAATGTTTTACAAAATTGGATTACGAGGGAATATGGTACAAACAACTGTTTCTCTTCGCTATTGCTGAGTAAACAACCCAACACTCAGTGACTTAAAACAACAAACATTTTGTTGTATTTCACAACTTAGTGGGGCATGAATTCAGGCAGAGCTCCGACGAGCAATTCTTGTGCTCCATATGGCAACTGTTGACTGGGACCACAGGAATTGCTCTGTAGTGTTCAGCTGGTAGCTGGTTTGGAGGGTCAAGACAGGTTTACTCACACCTCTGGTGCCCTGGAGAGATAGCTGGAAGGCTAGGCTCAGCTGGGTCTCTCTCTCTACATGGGTCCAAGGGCCACATAGTCTCTCCAGCAGGGTAGTAGTTCAGATTTCTCAGTGGTGGCTCGGGATCCAACAGCAAATACTCCAAACAACAGGAATGGGAAGCTGCCAGTCTTCTAATACTGGCCCAGGGTCACTTCTGCCATATTGAGTTGGTGCAAGCATCTGTGAAGCCCTCCAAGAATTAAGAGGTGGGAAGGCAAGAAATACACTCCACCTGTAGATGGAAAGAATGTCCAGAAATTTATGGCTATCTTTAATCTGCCACTTGACCTTAAGAATCTCTTCCAACTCAAATATCGAATGATATTCTTCCCTGATGACGCTGATTTCTTCCCTGACCTTGGGAGTGATTCTTCTCAAAAAAACTTATACCAGGGGAAACTCCAAACCAGAGAGGCTGATGTAAGCAGTGCTCAGCACCTGTGTGTTCACCTGTATTCTATGTTAATTTACTGCTCTCTATGATCCTATCCATTCCTGTGGCTTCAGCTGCCATTTCTATGCCCATGACATCCATTCTCCAAAGCTCCAAGACTGAGTTCACCAGAAATGTTCAACTGGATAGCTCACAGGCACCTCAAATTCAGCACATCCCAAACGGAACTTGCCATCTTTCCTTCCAAATCTGTCTCTCTTTTGCCTTTGCTATCTCAGCAAGCTACGCAACCATCCACCATGTTTTCCAAATCTGTACCCTGAGTAGCATCCTTATCTCCTTCTTCTCCCTCACCCTCTGCAGCCAAATTATAACAAAAGCTTATCAATTCTAACTGCTATTATCTACCACGTTATTCCGTCCTCGTTGTCACTCTTCTGTTTCATGGACTTCTACACTCTTCTCCTTACTATTTCCCCTAGTCCAGAGTGACCTTTCTAAAATCCAAATATTATTATGTTGCTTCCCATTTTTGTTGGAAGGTATACTGTTGAGGATAAAATCTAAACTCCTTAATGTGATTTATAAATGTTGTTCTTGGGTGATTTGACTTAAAGACACCAAATGCCCTCCTGCCCTACACATTTCTCTCCCTAGCATTGCCAATAAAATGTCCATGTTATCCATTCCTTCTAGTTAAGGCACCTGAAGTCCTTGTTAATTGCAAATGGTATCTGAGAGGCATGGCCCCAGTGAACCTGTTAGCAGCCATTAACTCCTTTATGCCATTCATGAAAGTATCCTCTGTGGCTATTCGGTCCTTTTGAAACTGGTCATAGGATAGATACGTTTTGAAAAAAGGCAAGGGTTGTCTACGTTAGTGTCTGGAGCCATTTCTGATATATTCAAATAAAAATAATTTGCTGGTGAACATAAAATATACAAGCATCTGGAAAGATTCTGCATTGTGAAATTATTCTGTATGCGATTTTTTTGATGAAGAATTAAAACGTTACTGATATCAGCAAAAAAAAAAAGAAAAAAGAAGGAGGAGGTGGCCAGTGGCCAGTGTAAATAGCCATTTAGGATCCAAGAGTTCAAAATAATTTAATCGTTTCATTTGATAAGATTAGCATAATAGAGTACCAATTAAATCCCCCCAAAACTAAATTCCAAGGGATGACTTAAATGTATGGGTCACATATAAATTTGGGATATCAATCATTTCTGGAAATGAGGGACCCATCAGGCAAGACTTAAAAATTGTTTCCATATATAGCTCAACTTCTCCATTATAATAGTATTTATTACTATGATAGAATTTGACCTTTAATGGAACTTAACATTTGTGAAACTCAAGTTCTGTCTCCTCCTCATCAATCTTCCACTGATGTTTCACTTCCCCAAGTTCTTATCCTATTGTTTAGAAGCAGAGCACTGACAAGTGACCACCACCATCAGACACTCATGTCCTTACTCTCCCCCATGTCTGAATGTTGGCTGTCTGCACAGACACTCCTTCATCATGTATATCTTACTTCACCCACCTTTTTCGAATACATCTGCCACATTTTCCATCTTCATCTCTCCCAGCAGCTTCTTAAGCCCCCACATCTTTTATTTTTCAGGCTTGAAATTTTTGATATTTTGCATTTTTTTTTTTTTTTTAATTTCAATAGTCCTTGAAGAACAAGTGATGTTTGGTTGCATGGAAAAGTTCTTTAGTGGTGATTTCTGAAATGTTGGTGCATCCATCATCCAAGCAGTGTACACTGTACCTAAAGTATAGTCTTTTATCCCTCACCCCCTCCTGCCCTTCCCCCTGAGTCCCCAAAGTCCATTGTATCATTCTTATGCCTTTGCATCCTCATAGCTTAGCTCCTCCTTATAAGCAAGAACATACAATGTTTGGTTTTCCATTTCTGAGTTACTTCACTTAGAATAATGGTCTCCAACTCCAACCAGATTTCTGCGAATGCCATTATATTGTTCATTTTTATGGTTAAGCCCCTACATCTTATTACTCCACTTGTCAACACTCCCGTGTCATTTACCTATAAAATCTGAATTCCAATGATGATAATGGCAATGATGATTATTTAGATTATTTAAATTTTTTTATCACTTTGATGTTATGTTATCTTGAACTATCTCCTATAATCCTTGTATCACCACTATGATGTCTAAGTATCTCATTTACAGAACAGGAAACTGAGACTTAAAGAAGTCAAATGATTTTTCTGAGGTTCTATAATCATGTTTTACAAAGATATTCTGATAAGGCTGGATCAGAAAACTAAACTGGGATCAATCTGTCAAAATCACCTTTTTATACATTAAAATATTTATGAATAAAATGATATGACATTGAGAATTTGCTTCAAAATATTCCAGTGCAGGAAGGAGTGGAGTATAGATAAAATAATTGACCATTATATCGATGACTTGTGAGTGAGTGATGGGTATGTGGGCGCCCATTGTACTATTCACCTTACTTTTGTGTATCTTGGAAGCTAACCATATAAAAAGGCTTTGGGATTTTTTGTTTTGTTTTGTTTTGAGACAGGGTCTCATTCTGTCACCCAGGCTGGAGTGCAGTGGCACAATCATGGCTCAGTGCAGCCTTGACTTCTTGGGCCCGTGGATCCCCACTGTTCAGCCTCCTGAGTGGCTGGGACTATAGACATGCCAACATGCCTGGCTAATTTTTTTGCATTTTTTGTAGAGATGGGGTTTTGCAAGGTTGCCCAGGCTGGTCTCGAACTCCTGGGCTCAAGCAATCTGCCCACTTTGGCTTCCCAAAGTGTTGGGATTACAAGTGCAATCCACTGTGCCTGGCCCCTTAAAAGGTTTTTTAATGTCATCTTTTTTATACAATTAGAAACTATCCAAGTCCACTGATCAGTATTGCTATTCAATGTTTGTAGATAATTTTGAAAATGTTTCATTATGTGTCTAGGTTATAAATATCTAATATAAGAAGCTTTAAATACAAAGGCCCCATTTTTGTCACACAAGTTTATTTTTTTCTAAACCTCCGTAATATGCATTGCATACTTATCTAAGTGGAAGAAACAATTACCCAAGCACTGTGTCCAACTGCATGTTGTTATCTTTTAATTAACCTGTGTAACCTTTTTTACTTAACCTAGTTTGAGAAGTGACAGCCACTGAGCTGTCTAAATAATGTACGCCACTGCTCTTTTATTGGATCTATTCAATCAAAAACAATAATTCCTGGTGTGTGGTCCAGCCCTCTAGAGCTAGATATGCTTTTTATTCAGTCATGAGCCTTGTCTTGTATATCATTGTTGAAACTTGCCTTGCTAACCAGAGTACTTAGAATTGTTTCAATACAGGAAACAAAGATCGATCCCATATGTGTAATCTTTTCCATATTTCACACAATGTTTTGTGTAAAAGCTATTCTGCTACTCTGCATCCATCAGCTTAGAATATCCCGTGAATAAAGCGGGTAATTGGATGCTCACATATATGCTGAGGGCTAGATTAAAAGTGCCACATTGGCCGGGCGTAGTGGCTCATGCCTGTAATCCCAACACTTTGGGAGACCAAGGCGGGAAGAACACCTGAGGTCAGGAGTTTGAGACAAGCCTGGCCAACATGGTGAAACCCTGTCTCTACTAAAAATACAAAAATTAGCCAGGCATGGTGGTGCATGCCTGTTGTCCCAGCTACTTGGGAGGCTGAGGCAGGAGAATCACTTGGACCCAGGAGGTAGAGGTTGCAGTAAGTAGGTGACAGAGTGAGACTCCATCTCTCAAAAAAAAAAAAAAAAAAAGTGCCACATTTCTGGATGGAATTAAATTTATCAATACGTGATCAAATCTCTAAGAGTGTGCATGCCCTGGAACCCAGTAGTGCTATATCTAGGAATTTATCCTAAGGAAGTAACTGGACAGATGCACAAAGGTTTTTATGCAAGGATATTGAAGGCAGTTGTTTTTTAAATAGTAAATAGAAAGAGTCTAACTGTCCAACAATATGGTATTGGCTTAATGAAATTATCCACAGAACTCTAAAATGCTGATGCAAATAATTGTATGGTAGTAGAGAGGTATTCATTAGATCCTGTTAGTAAACAGGTTATCCACAAATATGCATTTAATGAATATATATATATTATATATATACACAAACACACCCAGACATATATGGCCTCACATGAAAAAAAATTATCTCTACATACATATATGTGTGTAAAATTTGTGTAAAATGTATGTATTTAAGGGAGAGTTGTGGAGAAGAGTGTGCGCACAGCTTAGGTCTGGATTGAGAAATACGGTATCCTTTAGGTGATTTTTTTCTAGCAGTATCTTCATATATTTCTATAAAGGAATACTACTACAAGTAGTAGCTACACAAGAAATAAAAAGGAACAAAAATAACAGATAAAACCTATTCTGTCTAAATGTGTTTCAAATGTTCAGATAAAAGGCAAGCGAAACAACCTAGAGAAGATATAAAAAACCTTTTGGGAGCATTGTTTCAATAAAGAAAAGCCTCTCCGTATTAATTATTGAGTAGAAATGATGGAAAAGGTAATGGGGAAAGAAGCAGAGAGGAGTGAAGAGTCACCCTGCAATTGGTGATAATTTCCCAAGTTGAGCCTGGGAGTTATAAGTGAGATGTGCCCCCGCTCCAACCAAACCGGTGAAATACCGCAGCACATTTTTCTCTCCCTTTTTTGGAGTGCCAGAGCTTTTTGGAGTTCCTGTAACAGGCCAGGTTTTATTTGCTGATCCTTAACCATGACTATTTTAAGGTAGGTCTTCCTAAACTGTGGCCCAGGGGGTGGGGGGTTCAAGGTCTTGCCCAAGGTCATATAGCAGGCAACCTGTGAGCTGAGATGCCCTTCACCAAGGGCATTCCCTGAGATGCCATTCGGGGCTCTCCATTGCAGAGAAGAAGGATCCAGGAAAGTGCAAAGAAAGTCATTGTCACTATTACAGTGACCAAGACAACACCTTGGTAACATTTGGGTAGAATTCTCTGAAGAATGGGGACAAGCTGAGTTGTACAGGCAGCAACTGAGAGGACATTTTTAGGAACCAGAAGTAAGCATTTGTGATTGTAAATTATTCAGGCTAGATGTTTACAATGAGCAATTTAGCTTCAGGCCAATATTAACTTCCGTTCCTATTACTATCAGATTAATTGCATTTTGTTGCTTTTTCTAAATACACTTCAAATCAGGAAACCTATAATTCAGCAGTTAGTCATTAAAGTAGCAGTGGATCTGCAACTGCGTTATCTGAAGCCCTTCTAAAAAATAAAATAAAAATCCAGGGCTTCTTTTTTTGGTCTAATAAACAGAGCATTAATAATAAGCAACTAGGATGTTCTTCGTACGATGAAAAATGTCTAAATTGAAAAAGTCTTCAGATAAAAGAAATCAAGGTAAATAGACAAAATATGATTGAAAGAAGTTGGACAAATTTAATCTTAAATAATGCATCTATAGAATCCTAGAAAATACAGTTGCAAATTGTCATTTCAAGATTATACAAACCATTTTATACATATAGTAAGTACAAAAACAAGTTGGACTTAAAGTGCAGTTAGTATTATCTGACACATTTCAAATACTTAAGTAGTAAAACGTCATATTTCCTATGCATTACAGAAATTATATGAAAATGTGTATATGTGTGTATGTGTGTCTTTCTTCATTTTTCATTGTTCTTCATGATCTCATGCCTTTACCTGCAGCTAATATCAAGTACGGTTTCACAGCAAATCAATGAAACACAGTTTACATCAAATGACCAGAGAGTTGTCAATTTTTAAAAATCCCAGCCTCTCTTGTGGGTTGCTGACTTCAAAGACATGCATTAAGATTATTAAGCAAGTAATGATTGATTTATCACATAACATTAAGAAATGTTTTCTTTGAAGCACAAATTAAAAGGTCATGGATGCCCAGATTTTTCTTCAGGTTGATAGTTAAAAATGCAGAATAGATAATATTGCTGGCTATGAAGGACACATGAAGGGGATTTGAAGTAACTCTCCTTTCTGGGCAATATTTTAATGAAATGCTTAATATTCTGCAGTGGATTAATGAGGCAGTTCTCTATTTTCAAACAATGGGTGAACAGTTAGGACCCAATCCTGAGAACAAATTGGTGTCGCTGTTATTTTGTGATGGTATTTAAAATGACCATTGCTGTAGCAACAAGGCATTATTTAACAGGAATGAAAATAACCATTTACATCAAGCATTTCAGCGGAGATATTCAGGAAAAAAAAAGGGGGGCAGCTGCTGTTCCTAGAAATAAAGCTGACATTTTAGGATGAAAGCAACCAGCTGAAACCTAAACATGCTTTGTGCCATGTTCAGAAGTCACCCAAAACGCATGCCAACGTGCTAAACACTCCCCATAAAGCCAGCAAGCTGTCCAATTTCTCACCCTGGTCTCAAAACACTCAGGGGAGAAGAGATGGGTGCAGATCTTTGAAGAGGTCAGATTTGAGAATCAACAGAATTAATTAGCCACATGAGAGTAAGAAAACCATACATCAAGTGTGGGAAAAGTTATCTACATATGGAGATTAACTGGGAAAAATTGATCTTCCAACCAAACTCAAAGTCCAATCCAAGACTACCCTAAACACCTGCACGTCCTAAATAATCAGGAACTATATTGCTCAGCAAGCTTGCCTAACAATGTAAACAGAATAATAAATTGTCTCTGATTTTTCCAGTGCATTGTTATGGAAAATGAGGATGAAAATTCTACAGGTGGTCAATGAGAATAAACTATGTTTTATGCCCAAGAGTCACGTAAAAATCAGGGACTTTTCCCATACTTATGTGAATTGTAATATATATTTACCTCAATTTCTTCCCTGAGGAACATTCTTTCTAATTCTACTTCTCACACCTCTAGTCTTTCCTTCCCAGGTTGCAAAGTTATTTTGCTTGCTAGTTGAGATAAGTTCTATAATTTAGTTCCCCTCCTTCTTCCTCCCCCCAAAAAAGACTATAGGACCAAATTGATAGGATGAAATGATAGGTCTAAAGAATAATTCATTATACCATCAAAATCTTGGCATGCCAATAGCTGAAAAGACTATTTTGAGCTGTCAGTTCTAAAGCACATATTTTTTCATTGACTGACATGCCAAGTGCTTGATAGAATAATGAATTGTCCCCATTGACATCACCATCGCAAGTAACTCTTGGGCTCCATGCAGCATTTTTCAGGGGTGATGAATAACATCAATGTTCTTTCCATAGTGTGTAAAGCTAGGAGGATGAGGGTAGGCTCAGGGACTGCTGAAGAGGAGGATGGTGGTTTAGGGATGTAGGGAAGAATGGAGGCAAGGTCAGAGGTATCATTAAGGTCACACATGACTGTGGTGCATGTGATAACACCTCATAATTAAAAATATATGATTCCAACTGGGTGCTGGTGGCTCATGCCTATAATCCCAGCACTTTGGGAGGCCAAAGTAGGTGGATCACTTGAGCTCAGGAGTTCAAGACTGGCCTGGGCCATGGTGAAATCCCGTCTCTAACAAAAATACAAAAAATTAGCTGGACGTGGTGGCCTGTGCTTGTTGTATTCCCAGCTGGTGAGGTGGAAGAATGGCTTCAGCCCAGGAGGCAGAGGTTGCAGTGAGCCAAGATCATGCCACTGCACTCCAGCCTGGGCAACAGAATGAGACCCCATCTTAAAAAAGAAAAACAAAACAAAACAAAAAATACAATTCCACATTCACATTTTGACATAATTGCAACAAAACACCATCCAAGCATTCTGCCTTTTTACTTGGGAAAGGCTTGGGGTTTGAATTTTTTCTGGCTTGGAAGCTATTTGCTACTACTGCATTCAACTCAGAAGCCTAGCTCCCCTGGCTCAGAGATAAGAAAGACAAAAAGAAGGTACCCATATCAAAGCCATGGGGCCATTTCCCATAGAATAGGTCACATACACATACCCAAGTTATACTCTGCTCCTAAAGCATGATCATCCTTCTCTGTATCTCCAGGGTCGGCCAAATCTGAACCATTGTAGCCAAGGGAATGTTTCCTGAAGGCTGTAAGACCCACTGAGCAAACCTGTCAGGAGCCGCTAGTAACATTAAGAGCTAGAGCTACAGATTGTGACAGAAGTCACAATCCACAGAGCTAGGCATTAATGCATTAGGCACAATTTGTGTCAAAAACTTTTTTTCCTGCATTTAAAAGGCAGTCTTGGACCTTCATTAAGACTCTGGTTTCTCCTAGGTAATACCATTCAGGACATAGGCATGGGCAAGGACTTCATGACTGAAACACCAAAAGCAATGGCAACAAAAGCCAAGAGAGACAAATGGGATCTAATTAAACTAAAGAGCTTCTGCACAGCAAAAGAAACTACCATCAGAGTGAACAGGCAACCTACAGAATGGGAGAACATGTTTGCAATCTACCCATCTGACAAAGGGCTAATATCCAGAATCGACAAAGAACTTAAACAAATTTACAAGAAAAAAACAAACAACCCCATCAAAAAGTGGGCAAAGAATATGAACAGACACTTCTCAAAAGAAGACATTTATGCAGCCAACAGACACATGAAAAAATGCTCATCATCATTGGTCATCAGAGAAATGCAAATCAAAATCACAATGAGATACCATCTCATACCAGTTAGAATGGGGATCATTAAAAAGTCAGGAAACAACAGGTGCTGGAGAGGATGTGGAGAAATAGGAACACTTTTACACTGTTGGTGGGACTGTAAACTAGTTCAACCATTGTGTGGTGATTCCTCAAGGATCTAGAACTAGAAATACCATTTGAGCCAGCCATCCCATTACTGGGTATGTACCCAAAGGATTATAAATCATGCTGCTATAAAGACACATATGCACACGTATGTTTATTGTGGTACTATTCACAATAGCAAAGACTTGGAACCAACCCAGATGTTCATCAATGGTAGATTGGAATAAGAAAATGTGGCACATATACACTATGGAATACTATGCAGTCATAAAAAAAGAATGAGTTCATGTCCTTTGCAGGGACATGGATGCAGCTGGAGACCATCATTCTGAGCAAAGTATCACAAGAACAGAAACCAAACACCGCATGTTCTCACTCACAGATGGGAATTGAACAATGAGAACACTTGCACACAAGGTGGGGAACATCACACACCGGGGCCTGTCATGGGGTGGGGACCAGGGGGAGGGATAGCATTAGGAGAAATACCTAATGTAAATGATGAGTTAATGGGTGCAGCAAACCAACATGGCACATGTATACCTATGTAACAAACCTGCACATTGTGCACATGTACCCTAGAACTTAAAGTATAATAATAATAATAATAATTATTATTATTATTATTATTATTATAAAGACTCTGGTTTCCAGGTAGGACCTTCTCTGGTTTCTAGGTAGAGGTCTTCTCTACCACATTCACCTGAGTAATGAGCATTATAATAATAACACCTGCTTCAGGAGTTCCCCTCCCCCTCTACCAAGCAGCAATTAATTTTCTTAATTTTGTTATTTCAAAAAAAAAAAAAAAGGACAGCTTTCGTTTCCCCTCTCATGGTAGGCATTTTCCTACTATAAATGAAAACACTGGATTATGTGAGTATTTCTTTCTGTCTCAGCCCATCTCTCAATACAAGCAGATGAATAATCCCCCCACTAACACAGGATTAAGAACACACGCATTTTGTATAAAGACTTTAGGATAAGGCACAGAACAACCATTTTTCCATCAGAACCACCAAGTGGCTATTTTATATAACATGAGTTTACCTGTGTGCATATATTTGTATATATCCACATTTAATTTGTCATTTCATCATAGACTTGATGAGCAGAAGTCTAGACTAGATAGCTAGAGCTCAGATAACATGTCCAAACTCCTCACTGAAAAGCTGAGAATGCTAAGGCCTGGGGAGGAAGGTTGGCAGACAGGGCCTTTTTAGTTAGTGAAGTTCTTAGATGATGTTGATAAAATGACCGCAAGGCAAAAGTTCCAATCCTGCAGCCCTGGAGCATCTGCCAGTTTTCCCAGGGGGCATCATTTGCCATCTGGTCTCACCCTTCTCACTGAGGGTCTACATCTCAGACTGTCAACTCATCACAGGGCCAAGCATTCTGGGGTTGTAGACCTCAGTGGCCATTGGCATCATGGCATCTCAGATTAAAGTTTGGCACCTACACAAAGGTTTCTCTGGGGTACATGGGCACATGGCCTTGGCTTCCTATATGTCTGCATCTTCTTCCTCCTCTTCCTCCTCTCCCTGCCACCTTGCTGTTTATTGAGGACTTGCCAGGTTCCAGGCATTAAGTGTGCTTTCTTACATTTCCCTGGGAAGAAGCTCCCCTGACTGCTCTACGCCTCAGTATAAAGTGTTTCTCTTGGTCAGGAACATTATTGAGTTTAGCCTAGACTGGGCATGATGGCTCACACTTGTAATCCCAGCACTTTGGGAGGCCGAGGCAAGCAGATGGGTTGAGTCCAGGAGTTCAAGACCAGCCTGGGCAACATGGTGAAACCACATCTCCACTAAAAACAGAAAATAAATTAGCTGGGCATGGTGGCACATGCCTGTAGTCCCAGCTACTTGGGTGACTGAGATGGGAGATCATATGAGTCCAGGAGGTAGAGGCTTCACTGAGCAGTGATTGTGCCACTGTACTCCAGTCTGGGTGACACAGGGAGACCCTGTCTCAAAAAAAGTTTAGCCTAAAGCTGCCTTCTCACATATTTAAAGTTCTGCCTAAAAGTTTCTACGTACACGGGAAACTGTATCCTAGATGGAGGTATAAACAGATTGTAGCCTACTCTTGTGCCAATCACAGGGGCAATCGAAGGGGGCCAACTGTTCAAACCATGTTAAAACAAGAAAAACACCAGGCTGTAACTAATCTGGCTGTTTCTTTACCTCACTTCGGCTTTCTGTCTATCATCTTCCTTTTTCTGTCCATAAATCTTCCACCATGTGGCTGCACTGGAGTCTCTCTGAGCCTGCTCTGGCTCCGGAGACTGCCTGATTTCTGAACGTCCTTTGCTCAATTAAACTCTGTTAAATTTAATGTGGCTAAGGTTTTCCTTTTAGCAACATGTTCCTTCCCTTCAGGGCACTTCTCTCCCTTTTTCCTCACATACCCTCACTTGTGTGATTATCTGACTAATATCAGTCTCCCCTATTCCTTACCATTGTGTTCTCAGCAGAGTGCCTCATACCTGGAATGACCAAATAGCTCCTCACAACCACCTGATGAGGTTGGGCCCCTTAATACCCTCTAATTACAGATGAGAAAACTGAGGCTCAGTGAGCTTAAGTGGTTTGCCTTAGGTACACATGTAAAGAGTAGCAGCACGGGGCCCATTTGAGTCCAGAGCCTATACTTTCACCTGTCTCCCACACTGCTGCTCCTCATGAGTCTGCAAAACCCCTCTAATTTCTGTCAAGATGTCATCTGCATGCACTTGCCAAACATCACTACCTTACGGAAGACTGTCGGTGGATGTCAAGATGTCTCAATGGGCGAAGCGGGTGTTATCTTCAGGCTAATTTGGGTTCTCTTCCAAGGGTCAGGCACAGATCCTAACGGAGTAAGTCCAAAATCTGCTATGATGTCTTACCACATGGGTCTTCACTTGGACAAGATGCTGTTACGTAAGAAGCAACTAGTCAAGTCATTTCTACAGGATTCCTGGCTGATGGGTGCTATTAAGTTTCAACAGGAAAGCAGACTTTTACACCACAGACTTTTAAATGCTATTAGAATTAAAAAGAAGGAGGAGGAAGAAAGGAAGAAGAAGGAGAAGAAAGACAAAGAGAAGGAGAGCATATTTCCCAGCTATGGGCCCTTTTCACTACTTTAAAAGCAAAACCATCAAAGAATGGGCACCTTTCTCTGGGTTTGACTTTTATCCCCTTGTCCTCTAGATTTATTGCTTGCACCATGTAGCTTCTACCATAAAACTCTTCTTTCCAATAGACTGCTATCTGAATTGCAAAAGCAAGACTCTCCAGTAACATATAATCCAGTAAAAAGTAAATATCATAGACTAATAAAGCGATTTCTGAAGGTGATTTATTTGCATAGAGATACCTGACAGGGAAAACCAAAATTCCATCTCAGAATCTGGTGATGATATACTATGAGATGCTCCATCATTACATCTTTTAATTTTACAGAAAAGCAGTTGTAGCAACTGGAGGAGGAAAACCTGTCAGTCTCATTTCTGCAAGGTGAACCATAAACACTTCTAAAAGCCTCATGTGTAAACTCTCTCCCAGCACATTGCTGAATATCACTTGAATATTTGAAAAATGATACGCAGACAAAGATATTTTTCTAGAGGATTCACATTTTTCCATCGATGTAGAATTGCCCTTGCTGTGAATAAGTACTTGCTTTCTTTTCTCCCCATTTTCCACACGCCTTAAGTGAAAGGTTGCTATAGACGATGTTGACTTGTTTCCTTAGTTTTTCCATTTTCCTCCTCATCCTGCTTTCTTTTAGCTGGCTTTCAAATGTTAATCCTGGCATTTTCCTGCCTTGCCTTAGATCTGTTCAATGTGTCCCTAGTACTACTCTCCTTTCACCTGTCACCTGCTTTATTTACATGTCTATACCACTTTAACTTTGGGTTTTCTTCTGGGACTTGCAACAGTCACCTTTAACTTCATCCCCTACCTGCTGATTCCTCATCCAATGGCCTTATATCAAACTGGCCTGATTTGCTGGCACCTTTACTTAACACTGTGCTCAACTTGGATTTCCACCCAAGACAGGAGACACTTCAGCTGAATTGTGTCCTTGCCATTTACTTTCCAGATTTCTCTGAAAACTACAATTACTTTTTACCTACTCTTGTTCTGCTGATTGAATGACCTCAGCTTTAGGGGAAACAACACAGTGATGTAACTGGCTGGCATTCAACTTGGAGTAAGACAACAAAGGTTCAAGTCCCTCAACCTCAGTTTGCTTGCATCTCCACAGCGTAGTATGGGGAGAATAATACCTGCAGTGTTGGTGTTGCTTTGGCAGTGAAGTTCTTCCAGATTGTAAGGATGAGCTGATCCAATCCATAACCTAAATGTCCTAGTGGTTTCATGGATAACTGGAAAGTAACTCATAATTGTACCCCATATAGGAGAAGCCCTAATAGCTCAGGTCTGGTGTCTTTGTCCCAGGAACTTTGGCATTCTCTTTGCATCTCACCTTCAAATGTCCCCAGCAGAATGGCTCTGGATGGGTCATTTATTTACCATTTATCTCGCAGCCTCTTGATTGAATAGACTTTGGCTCAGCTGTTGATTCCTGGTCCAGTTAATAGGGACCAGGTAGCACAGTTGATTTAACTCAACAAATAAGATACAACTGACCAGAACAACTGCATGGTGAAGGCACTGCCTGGCCCCCCTTTCCCCAGAAGGGGGCTTTAGCCATGGCAAATGCTTAGGGTAGCCTGCCTGGAGTGGGATTCTTGCAACACCAATCCTCATACCTCTTGAAGAAAAGATTCCATGGTCAAATAAACTTGCATGCAATGCAGTGGCGGGATCTTGGCTCACTGAAACCTTTGCCTCCTAAGTTCAAGCAGTTTTCCTGCCTCAGCCTCCCAAGTGGTTGGGACTACAGGTGCATGCCACCATGCCCAGCTAATTTTTGTATTTTTAGTAGAGACGGGGTTTCACCATGTTGGCCAGGATGGTCTCGAGCTCTTGACCTTGTGATCAGCCCGCCTCAGCCTCCCAAAGTGCTGGGATTACAGACATGAGCCACCATGCCCGGCTGTAACCTATTTTTTATGGAACATCTTATGGACACTCAGTGGAAGATACTTTGGCAAATTCTGGCTTAGACCTCATGAACTGTCTACTGCCACCAGCCTCATCGGTGTCTCCAGAACAGCAGTTCCCAACCCCTGTACATCAGAACTACCTGGGAACATTTCACAAAATATAGTCAGCCAGACTGTGCCGCAACGGATTCTGATTTACCTGGTCTGAGGAGAGGTCTGGAGATCAGAATTTAAATGCTTCCCAGGTATTAGACCCTTAAATAATAACTCTATATGTAATAGCGCAATAATAGCATTTACTAAACATTTTTTGTGCCAGGTACTAGGTAAGTGTGACATTATTCTCTTATTTTATCCTTATAGGAACCCTGCCTAATGTATATTACTACCAATCTACAAGTAAAAAAATATAACCTAGAAGACCAACATAAATTTGGTCTGAAGAAGAATTGAAGAGTTCATGTGCCAGCTATAGATCCTAAATAGAACTAGAGTCCTCATCAAATTATCTACCAAGTCAAAAAGAATGCATTCCCCTAAGCAGCTTCTGTCACTAGAAATCATCTTCTGAGAACCAAGCACTCTTCCCACAAGATGATCAGGAGATATTATACAGGATCCAGCTATTGGCGGCAGCTAAGCAATTCCACACTTAAACTTGAAAACCGTCCGTGATCATTTTCCTACATTCCCTCAAATCAGGAATAACAAAATCCATCACACTCAGAAGCAAGGCCTTACTCCTAAGACTCAGGTGCCTGGAATCTACAATGAAATTCAGACATCGGGCTTCAGACCACCCAAGAGGCCATTTGGAAGGGCTTGACTGCCACCTTGTGGTCCTGTGGACTACCAGCCAAGACGAGGACACACAGCCAGCTAGAAACAATATGTGAGCAAACTGTTTTAACCCACTTCTGTTTTGACAAGAATGGTTATAACATCTTTTAACATGGCCCAGTAAGCTGAAAGAGAACAAAGGTATTAAAATATTCTGGCAACAGCCCTTGCTTGGGAGCAGGTTATTTTAAACAATTGCTTTCTCCAGGGCAATCATACCTGAGTTGATTTGTGTGTATGCTCCTAGTTTAGAAAAAGCAAGTATTTTCCATATTTTCTCTCTACTGACTAGGTTTCAAAAAATAACTATTTTGGGCCAAGAGTGGTGGCTCACACCTGTAATCCAAGCATCCTGATTATCTTGTGGGAAGAGTGCTTGGTTCTCAGAAGATGATTTCTAGTGACAGAAGCTGCTTAGGGGAATGCATTCTTTTTGACTTGGTAGATAATTTGATGAGGACTCTAGTTCTATTTAGGATCTAGACCAGAGGATCTCTTAAGCTCAGAGTTTGAGATCAGCCTGGGCAACATAATGAGACCCCATCTCAACAAAATATGAAAAATTATCCAGGCCTGGTGGTGCATGCCTGTAGTCCCAGCTACTTAGGAAGCTGAGGCAGGAAGATCACTTGAGCTCAAGAGTGACCTATGATTGTGCTGCTGCACTCCAGCCTGGGTAGACAGAGGGAGACCTGTCTGAAAACAAACTAAAAACCAAAACAAAAAATTCATTATGTAACGGCAAGAAAAGGCCCAACTACAGGACTGTTTTCTCCATGTTCTATATCCCCCAACTAATTTCTCCCTTATCTTTTCCCTTCCTTCTTCTCTTCCTCCCTTCCTTCCTTCCTCCCTTTCTTTCCTCCCCGACCTCCTTCCTTCCTACATTACATGTAAACATCCCTATCTAACTCGAAATTCCTTCACCAAGAAAGCCCTATGTCCAATCCTTCTGCTACTGACTGTGTGGCTTTGGCCAAGTTCCTTAACCTCTATTTAAACATCTTAGAAGAACGGTTTTTACATTTTTAAAAGACTGCAGGAGGAGGGCAACAAATAATAACACGCAACAGAGACCATATGTGGCCCACAAAGCCTAAAATATTCACTATCAGCCCTGTACAGTGTGCTGACCCCTCCCCTAGACTTGTACCATGTGAAGTACACAGTATCAACTATAAGTATTCTTTAAAAATAGACATTAAATCTGAATCTTAAGGAGACTTTAGATGCAACTTCCAGTTGACAGGAAGCAGGAGGGAGAGCAGGACAAGCTAAATGCCCCACCTTGGCACCACCTCACCTGCTAGTGAATGTGCCGCTGAGCTCCCCTCCAGACTGAAGCACTCAGTCCCCAGATTGCTTGAAATGTGGCCGCTGACGGTTCACAGCTGAGCTCCTCACAGGCCTTGCCCTCCAGCTGAAGAGAGTGGCCTTGCTAAGGCCCCACCCCTCCCTAGGATGGCCCCTATTTGAACTTGTTATGTGCATTTCTTGCCTCATCTGGGGACCTCACTGAAGGACCACACCAGCTCTACAGCACCCCGCTGAGGCCTCACCTGGCATTGCCCCTCTATTTCTCCCTCTGTCCAAGCCTGGACCCTTTACATCCTCACAGGTGTTGTGTTGTGAGAACCTTCCCCCTCAAAAAAACGATCTGCATTCAAATCTCCATCCCAGAGTCTGTTTTCCTAAGACATCCCTCCACACCCTATTCTCAGCATAACAGCTGTTATGAGATAAGGCAGGTTTTTACCCCTTTACTCAGATCCCTTCAATGGCTTCCATCTCATCAGAACCTTGCCATCTACACCCTTGTTGCATTATCTCTTGACTTCGCCTCCTACTTCTCTGCCCTTGATCACACCAGCGACACTGACTTCCTTGCTGTTCCTCAACCATACCAGGCATGCTCCTGCCTTGGGGCCTTTGCACATGCTCTTCTAGCTTCCTGGAATGCTCCTTTTCCAGTTATCTGCATAACTCCATCCCTCACCTCCTTCTAGTCTTCAGTCAACGAAGACTTCCCTGACCCCCTACTTAAGTGTGCAGGACTCCACTGAACCCCAGACTCCATATCCCTCTTTGGTTTCTCCATAGCATGCATCAGAATCTGGCACACTGTACCTCTTATTTATGTTGTTTAATGTCTGTCTCCACCAGAATGTAAGCTCCATGAGGGCAATGACTTTTATCTAGTCTTTTCTTTGCTATATTTCCAGAACTTAGAATAGTAACTGATACAAAGTTGCGGCCCAATCAATATTTATTGAATGAACAAGTAATAAATGAATGGAAGACTGTGAACGTGGAATCAGAAGGCTTACGATCTTTAGGGAAGTCCCATAACTTCCCTAAAGTGGAATGGAAGACTTTCCTAAACGAATGGAAGACTGTGGATATAGAATCAGGCGGCTTGTGATCTTTAGGGAAGCATTCTTCACATAAAAAACAGGAACCATAATTCTCATGTCATTTTGGTAATGATTATACAATGTACCATTTATAGAGGCATCATGTAATAAACTGCTAAATAAAAGGTATAACTGTTGATCAAACCGAATTCTTCACCAGAGAGGTACTTAATTTTTATAATCTAAGAGCTACCAGATTGCCAAAAACAAAGCACAGAAACATTCAGACACAGAAAACCTTAACAATGGTTCTGATATTCAAATAAGATATAAAACGATTTATTCCAAAGCCATACCCAAAATATACAATGAAATGCATCCCTGTTAAAGACTTAATAAAAAGAGCAATCTTTACATTTTACAATGTGAAGACCTTCTGTTCCCACAAAAAGTCTCATGAAAGTTAATTCCATAAAGTGTTAAACGTATTTTCCTGTTTATATAAAATGTATTCTCTTTAAATGCAAAATATTCAAATATAGCAGTTTTATTTTGAAATTGTTCTCAATTTCTGAAATTCTCACTACTCTACAGCATCCCATTTCCACACGCTTCTTAAAACGAGGTAAGAAGACAAACGGTGAAACCTTTTTTCAGATCATTTTTTCAGAAGTCAATGCCTTGCTGACGTGAAGTACAACATGCTTTTGTCATTCCTTTCGTCTGAAATATTTTCCCAGTAGTTACTCAGTATTTTGCACAAAAAAAAACCTTGCAATACCTGTCATTTAAAAATCCGTAACATGTTGTAATTCTTTCTATACGATTTTAAGATCTGAATCAAAGCTATTGCTACAGTGATTCACTATTTTCTTTACAGGTACTTTAATAAATATTCCTCAATTCTAGAAGACTATTCAAATCCTTTAAAGTGGGGGTCAGCAAACATCTTTTGTAAAGGTCCAGATATTTTGTTTTGTGTGTCATTTTTCTGATGCATATTTTTTACAACTGTAAAATGTTTTTAAAAACTATTTAGCTATTCTGTAATTTGCTACCCCACTATTTTAAAAAATAGAACTAGTCTCTAAATTAGACTACTCAAGTGTTAATAAAATGTAAACTTCACATTGTGCAGTAAAATAAATCCACGGTTTCTGACTACTAAATTGAAAGTTCATAAGCAGTAAGAAATGAATCCCATTCAAAGAGTAGGGCTACATTCCAGATATTCTTTTTAATCAATGACACTTTCTTGTGGCTTTTCACTTTGATTGAATGTCACACATCTTTAGTTTGTTTTTTCTTGGTCTTACTTTTTTATAGGGAAAAATTCTCATGAGGCTAATTTGAAGTTTTTGAAATTAAAGACTAGAATACTTTGATGCTGACAGAGGTAGATGCACACACACTGGTATATGCAGTTACAAATACATAAAATGGAAACCACTATTTCATATACAAATTAATCACAAATGCACTCCATGGCTAAGGAGGAATCAGTGGAAACCAGATAGAAGGTATGCAAAACAGTCCTACAGAATGTTCTAATTTTCTTTTATCACATATAGTTGCTACATTTTAGGAAAACATGATTTGAATACGAGACATGTAAATATAAATTAATATAGTGGCATGATTTACTCAGGTTCTTGATGCATATAACCTGGAGGTGACTAAACTCTGATCTATATAACATGGTCCTATAGCTTGGTACTGAGAATCACAACTCTGCGTGTGTGTGTGTGTGTGTGTGTGTGTGTGTGTGTGTGCTGCATGTTTTCCTTTCCTACTACAAACAGTGTTGTAACCAGATTATGGCAAATAAAAGAACAGTTGTAAATTTACCCAAATATATCATAAACAAGTTGGAACACTCTGGAATTACAGTCATATGATATTCTACAAAAATATTTACAAATTCTAAAGCTGAAAAAGTTGAAAACTTTGGTATCCATAAAAAGAGAAAGTTCAGGGCCATGCGTGGTGGCTCACACCCGTAATCCCAGCACTTTGGGAGGCCAAGGTGGGAGGATTTCTTGAACCCAGAGTTCAAGACCAGCCTGGCCAACATGGTAAAACCCTGTCTCTATCAAAAATACAAAAATTAACCAGGCGTGGTGGTACACACCTCTAATCCCACCTACTTGGGAGGCTGAGGCACAAGAATCACTTGAACCCAGAAGGCAGAGGTTGCAATGAGCTGAGATCATGCCACTGCAGTCCAGCCTGGGTGACAGAGTGAAACTGTGTCTCAAAAAAAAAAAAAAAAATTTAGCCAGGTGTGGTGGTGCAGGCTGTAATCCCAGCTACTCAGGTGGCTGAGGCAAAAGAATCGCTTGAACCTGGGAGGTGGAGGTTGCACAAACTGAGATCATGCCACTGCGCTCCAGCCTGGAGTTAAGCAACCTATATCTTTAATGTTATAAAGTCAGCTTCGTGAAATTTGGGCTTAGAAAAATCTATTAGGTTATATATATCTGTTAGGTTTTTTTTTCTGTTTCAGAAAAAAAAAAAAAAGAAAGAAAGAAAGAAAGTTAAAGTGTACCAGGGAGTCCATGCTCAATTTTTGAACTATAAAAAGTTTTCAGTGCAAAATTATTGCTATTGATAAATAGCAATGACACAAAAACCACATGAAACACTTAACGTCTATAAAACACATAACAATATCCTGAAGGTATGTTTTGGCATAGAAAAGGTAATTCAGGGATAGGAAATAACAGGTTGCTTTACTGATTTAATTCTAAGTCTGGGTGTTGGAGTGTTTAAACACTCTCTTTTTGCAAACAGACTCAACGTATTTATAGCTCATCACGTTTCTTCTTAAATGGCCACTTTGGGTGTTGCAATACGTGGTCTGCAGCCTGAAGGACAAGATACATAAATTCTTCTACATCGAAAGAGTAGTTGGTGAACTTCGGGTGCTCCCCCAGGGTTGGATGGTGGCCCTGCGAAAACAAACCAAAACACGAATCCATAACTCACTAAGGGCATGGTTTTCTCTACAGCAAGAAAATTATGTTACTTTGGCTAAGGCAACTAATTTATGTTCTACATCAGAGACCAGCAAACTTTTCCTGTTAAGGGCCAGAAGATAAATATTTTCAGCTCTGCTGACTCTAAGGTCTCAGTCACAGTTACTCCACTCTGTCACTGAAGTGCACAAACAACTAGAGACAGCGCATAAACAGACAGGCATGACTGTGCTTTCTTTACAAAAACATGTCATGGGCTGGATTTGCCCACAGGGCTGTTGCTTCTTGATCCCCTCTCTATATATAATCTAATAGATTTTTCTAAGCCCAAATTTCACGAAGCTGCCTTTATAACATTAAAGATATAGGTTGCTTAATTCCTCCTTTTCTCCTATTTGCAAATATAAAATAAAACAATTCAGTATTCCAGAGAACAGTTTATCTTTGCAGCACTCAAGTTCAATAACCGTTTTTCATATCAATAATTGGATACTTTAAACCAATTAAAAATGAAGCAAGGTAAGTTTTGTGATTGAACTTTACCTTATCCTGAGGAAAGACTTTGTTCTGCCTTTGCCAAGTGATGTAGTGAATGCCTCTCAGCCTGGCCAAGTCTAAGTAACAGCGTTCATCTTCACAGTTGTACCTAAGGACACAAGGGTGTCACAACATGAAGCTTTTGTCCAAGGTTTTTGCCAAATCAACAACTCTCTATGAAAATAAAATGCAGCTCCCAAATATGTCCTTGCAAAAGGTTGTAAACAAGACTGACGAAGATAGTAAACAAGACTGAGGAAGAGAAAGTAAAAATATTCTCTGAACTAAATGAACTTAACTTTTAAAAAACAAAATAGGATCATGGAATGGAAAGAACTGACTTTGTTCAGTAGGGCTTGCTGCCCATGAACTTGACATCACCTTATAATACCTATCTTCAAATGTATTTAAGTGGCAAGGGGGATGGGTAACACTTCCAAGGTCATATAACTAGTGAAGGATGCAAAAGTAGAACCCAGGTCTATTAGACTCTAAGGCTTGAGTTTTCTCAGTTACATTTCTCTCCCTTCTCTCTCCTTTCTTCCATCCTTCCTTCTCTCTCTACAGGAGAAATGACAGGAGAAATGACAGAGACAGAATCCATTATCTGGCTATTTCTCTACATATATTATATATATTTTTGAAATGTTTTGCAGGGCACTGGAAGTTCATGACAACTTTTTTCCTAAATAGCCTCCTATTTAAATACAGAGTCAAATCATTTTTCAAATGAAACCATAGAATCCAGATATTTAGCATAATGGGGGGGAAACAGGTAACAGTAACTGCTGTTAGTGTCTCAAGAACTAACATGAAACACAGTGTCAATAGCAGAATTCTTATCAGAGGGAAGGCCATGTCTCCATAAAACCAACCACTGAGTTAAAAGCATGCCCTGGGCAAATCATTAATACCCAAGGGCCTCAGTTTCCCTGTGTATGGGATCAGCAAGCACTAAGTGAAGTGGTTGGCTTGTGTTTTGGAGCTATGTTGTGCATGAGACATAAATGTTTTCTTTTAACACAATAACTACACTGTTTGCAAGAAGCAGCTCAGAGTTTGGGAGGTATGCAGGAACAAACTCAGAATAAGGAAACCACAGATTCACATCTTCCGTATCATGCTGGGGATGGGAAGATGAAAGGGTAGTTGGCTTACTAAGCGCAATGGCAGGCTACGTACTTTGTATTTTTAGCTTCAGGCCTTTTTTCTTTCCAGATGTCTATATGATGTGACTTCTGTTTTTGAATGATTAAATATCAAGCCTTTTGATGCTCAGAATGAAAGCCTTAGCATGCATAAAAAGCATTATCAGTTGCTTCAATGTAAAACTGCCTCCAAACACTTACAGTTCAAACACAGCAGCCCAGTCTGGAAGGAAAAGTAAGTGGGTCAGACCAGCTCCATGCATTCCAATAAATATGTCTGTGTTGTGTGTGATCCTCAGTTGATCTAAAAACCCAAGTTCTCTGTGAACATACAGAGTAACACGAAAGAGATGGGGAGAAGAGAGAAGTATCAGGTTGAGTTAGTTCATGATTCATAGTAAGGATATTTATAAAAGTGTATTGCCCATTTTAAACCACATTCCATTTTTAAGAAGCATTTTTGCCAATTTCAAGTGCTCTCTAGTAATTAATAAATTTCTTAATAATTTAACATATTTTCTAAGTAAGCTCACCTATCCTTTTAGGTTTCAGTATATTTAGTTTTAAAGGAAACTTTAATATCTGTCTTAAATGGAAAATCAGTGACATATGACATTAACAAAATTGTAAAAATTGACATAATCAAACTAAGTAGTGTTCAAATTGAGATAGATACTATTGCAAGACAAAGCTCAGAGCCTGAGGCCTGCTCTTTCTTCATGAAAAAGGGAAATTGGCAAGTGTTAAAGAGATGTTATGACACACTAGCACTAAATTAAAAACTATTTCCTTAGGATAATATAAGGACTTTTTAAAAAGAAAAATTTCTCCTTGTGTGATTTAAATTTTTTAATGCCAGCTGAGTGCATCCAAAATGATCTCAGATACCACCAGTGCATTATCCTGCCTTTGGAATAGACAAATACACAATTTTACGCATCTTAGGACTGTACAAGTGTTCTCTAAATCCAAGACACTAATAAGTGTGTAACCCTTGAACCAAAAATAAGTCCCCAAACAGTTCACCGAGGTGAGGCTAGGGAGAAATGCTGGAATAAGGCTGACACTCTGAATAAACAGAAAGAAATGAGATCTCCCAGCCCCACTTTACCCAAAGTAAAGAAAAAGAAATGATCAAGATTATTTTGGATCTAAGAAGGGAAGGTGAATTCCCTTTTACACCAGCTAACAACAAAACTCCGCACAGGAAAAGGAAGACAGCTCCATGTGTATATGCATCGCAACGAGAACATGTGCCTCAGTTTCTCCAGGAATGTGAACTGGTGCCAAGGGAAGGACGGCCATTCACCCAGATGAACATATCCCTGGAGCCGCCAGTTGTGGAAACGCCTGTGGTCAGCACTCACCAATCCCCACGCTAACATGTTACTAATATTTCCTGCAGACTGGCAAGATACGAATTCACTGTCATTCTTGCTTATCTGAGAAACTACAACATACCCTTAAAAGCCAGTCAATGATACAGCCTCAGAGGTGCCCTCCCCAGTTCCTTCCATTTCTTCCCAGCCTCATCTCAGTGAATGGTTTTGGGACTGATGTGGGGGCCCCATCTTGGCTCACTCATTTCTTCAAGCAACACTGACACAACATTTCTTCAGCACAGCAGAGTATAATCTGTAAAATGGGATTGGATGGGCCAACTCAGAAGACTGTTGAAAGCATGAGATGAGATAAATAATGGCTGTTTTTACGATTGCTATTTATCTCTATTCAGTGTCTGAGATCCTCAAGACCAGGGCTATGCCATCCGCCATAATAGGATTCCTACTGCTGAGACTGGCGACCAGCTCATGAGTCCCCAGTAGAGATTTACTGCACAAATGAAGTAAAGTAATGTAGGATGAATGAAGTGCAAAGCTCCCATGCTTACATTCTCTGAAATTAAGTGTATCTATATTAGATACCCACATGCTGGGACATGTGTACTTCTTTTAACTGGAAAGTCTTCATAGTGTTAGATTTGGGAAACACAGCTGTGATTGCAGGTGGACATGGAGACAAAAGTTTTCACTTTTCCTTTTGATCTTTTCTATACTGCCTGACTTTTTCAACCAGAAACATGTATTACTTTTACCAGTAAGATGTAATTCTAGCAACAGGAATTACCTAAACTGTGAATAATAGACATATTCTGTCTTTCTAAGTCTTTTAGTTGTATTAAGAGTTTTAAAAGAAATGTAAATATTTGATAACATTTTTTAAAATTTCATGTTATTCTGACCCTCAAATTATCCCCATATAAATAATTTTAAGTCAGATGTTGAAATCTGGCAGCAGGCAGGGCAAATTAGGTTTATAACATCTGTAAATTTTGAACTAGTTGCCCTTTTTTAAAATTTTTTTTTATTTTTTGGAAACGGAGTCTCGTACTGTCACACAGGCTGGAGTGCAATGGTGCAATGTCAGTTCACTGCAACGTCCACCTCCCAGGTTCAAGGCATTCTCCTGCCTCAGCATCCTGAATAGCTGAGACTACAGGCACATGCTGCCACACCCGGCTCATTTTTTGTATTTTTTAGTAGAGATGGGTTTTATCATGTTGCCCAAGGTGGTTTCCAACTCCTGAGCTCAGGCAATCCACCCTTCTCGGCCTCCAAAATGCTAGGATTACAGGCATGAGCCACTGTATCCAATCTGCTAAGTTTTTAAAATTATGAAATTTTAGGCCAAGTGTGGCGGCTCATGCCTGTAATCGCAGCACTTTGGGAGGCAGAGGTGGGCAGATCACTTGAGGTCAGGACTTCAAGACCAGCCTGCTAACATGGTGAAACCTCATCTATACTGAAAATACAAAAATTAGCCGGACATGGTGGCACATGCCTGTAGTCCCAGCTACTCGGGAGGCAGAGGCAGGAGAAACACTTGAACCCAGGAAGTGGAGGTTACAGTGAGCCAAGATGGCACCACTGCACTCCAGCCTGGGCGACAGAGCAAGACTCTGTCTCAAAAACAAACAAACAAACAAACAAAAAATTTCCGAAATTTTAAATGAAAATCTGAATTCATCACTTATTTTGAATAAGGAGATGGAGTCTCAACATCAGGCCCCAGAAAGAAAAAGAGTAACTGCCCTTGTTCCCAGGGCCCTCACCTGCCCATTTCATTCATTTATAGGATCTACTTGTCCCTTCTGGGCCTACAAATGCCAGTGACTCCCACTGGAAAAATGCTTTCTAGCCCTCTTGATCTCATCCAAGCAAAAGTTGACAGTGTCTGCTGAGATTGGCTATTACTTACCTATACTTGTAATCAACAATCTGGACTTCAAATGTAGGTACTGTTTTCAGTGCATTTACAAGCTGGGAAAAAAGAGAAACATTTAGCATTTCTTTTCCTTCTTTCTCTTCTGTTTTTCCTTTATGAGTCCTAACATTTCTTTCCTTGCATATACTATTTCAGATATTAAATATCATTTGGTAACAACAACAACAAATAAAAAGAAAATAAATATCATTTGGGTCGACAGTTTTGAACCGTCATTAAGTTCAAATCCAGGCTCCACCTGTGAACACATGACTCTACCTCCTTCAATACCAATGCACTGTGTTGTTGTGAGGCTGAAAGGAAAAGAAAATTCATGGAAGCAAAATGCTAGGCACAGAAATACACTAATCATTAACTGTTATTCCAGCCTTTACCTTAAGAGTTTTTGTCCCATCCATTATCTCATTTCAGACAAACCACTAGTGCTTTGAACCTCATCCTCTGAAAATACTAAGGTCTTGGCAGAAAAACATTTTCAGTACTTCTACATAAAAAAACTATTATTCTTCTAGCAAACAGAAAGTAACAAAGCATTGTTAATCTGTTATGAAAAATATAGTCATGGTTCTCTGTCCCCCACAATTAGGCCATAGGGGATCACCACCATTCAGAAATGTCTGCACCTGAATCATGTTGCCTTGTGGCATGCTCTACACTGCAACAGCAACATCAACAGTTGCACATATCATTGACGGGGCATGTAAGCGGTGCTGGCATTTCTAAGTGTGTCGTTAGGCTTACTTCACTTAATTCTCATAAGCATCATACCAGTGGCCAGGCGCAGTGGCTCACGCCTATAATCCCAGCACTTTGGGAGGCCAAGGTGGGCAGATCACCTGAGGTCAGGAGTTCGAGGCCAACCTGACCAACATGGTGAAACCCCATCTCTACTAAAAATACAAAATTAGCTGGGCGTGGTGGCGCATGCCTGTAATCCCAGCTATTCAGGAGACTAAGAGAGGAGAATCACTTGAACCCAAGAGACGGAGGTTGCAGTGAGCCGAGATCGGGCCATTGCACTCCAGCCTGGGCAACAAGAGCAAAACTCTGTCTGAAAAAAAATAAATCATACCAAGTAAGTATTAGTACTATGCCCACTTGACAAATTACACAAGATAGGCTCAGATAAGTGAAATAACTTTCTCAGGATCTCACAGCTCCCAAATGCACAGCCAAAAATAAATCTAGGTCTTCTGACCCTAGAACCTGTGTTCTTAACCAGTGTACTCTATTGTCCTGCTTCCAGAAAGCAACAAGCAGTGACCAAGATTGAATCCCTCCCATGTCAAACACACACACACACACACACACACACACACACACACAGAGTCATAACTGGAAATTTCTCTCTCCAGACAGCCCCTGAACTCTTATGAAGAGTTGAAGGGGTAAGAAGAGTAGCATTCTGTTTTACAGGAGAGATGGCAGATGGTATAAGCCTTGGTCTTTTACCGAGATTGCCCACATAAAAGGAATCACGTGTGCTGAGGGTCTCAGGGCAAGCATGCCCTTTTTCATGACTTCTAGTTGCACGAGAAAGGTGGCCCTATCCCTTCCGATAGCTATTTAAACCCTGCAGTTGGGCAGGATTCCACAAGCCATGATTTAATGAGGCCATTTGGGTTGTATTATCTATTTATTAATCAAAGTATAGCCAAAGGTGCTTTCTTCCCTGCCCAGGAGCTGCCTTTCTAGTGAGATCCAATCCTCAGGATAGAAGCAGCCAGTTGGGTGCTCTTTGGTTTGGAGTTGGGGGCTGAAAGATCAAATTTCACCTTTGGGCGCCATCATCTGGGCAATGTGCATGACTGAATCTGAAAACCTCACGCCTGCATTAAAGCACCTACCAGCACTACACCTTTCTTTTTTTTTTCTTTTTTTTTTTTATTATACTTTTAAGTTCTAGGGTACATGTGCACAACATGCAGGTTTTTTACATATGCATACATGTGCCATGTTGATGTGCTGCACCCATTAACTAGTCATTTACATTAGGTATATCTCCTAATGCTATCCCTCCACTCTTCCACCTCCCCACAATAGGCCCCGGTGTGTGATGTTCCCCACCCTGTGTCCAAGTGTTCTCATTGCTCAATTCCCATCTCTGAGTGTGAACATGCAGTGTTTGGTTTTCTGTTCTTGAGACAGTTTGCTGAGAATGATGGTTTCTAGCTGCATCCATGTCCCTACAAAGGACATGAACTCATCCTTTTTTATGGCTGCATAGTATTCCGTGGTGTATATGCACCACATTTTCTTAATCCAGTCGTCACTGATGGACATTTGGGTTGGTTCCAAGTCTCTGCTATTGTGAATAGCACTATACCTTTCTACTGGACTTCTCTGCAGCAGCCTGATGCTATTCCTCAGCCTGCCCCTTCCTGATGGACTGGGGCCAGATGTAGATTCTGCCTCCTCTGAAATCTATTTGCTGTTTCAGTAGTAGCACACTCTGGCTAGGAAAGCAGTTTCAGTCCCCGACTACCTTGCCTCATGTCCCCATTACTCTTAATCACCAGCTGGGTGACCTTAGGCATGTTTTTTAACCTCTGAGTCTCAGTGTCCTTGTCTAGGATAGAGGATAATAATACAATACCTACCTCATGGGTTTGCTGGGAGGGTTGGGGGGCACAATGTACAAAAGGAACACACAATAATATGCTTGACCCCCAATTGCACTCAATATGTATGGTCTATACCAATATATACTGTTGACCTGTTGGCTACTGAGGCTTCCCATTTGTATACCCAACGTTGCACTATTTGATAACGTTATTTCTAGGTCTTTAAACACACACATACAAACACACACACACTGCTCATTTCTTCCATCCACAGAGCTTACAATTAACACCTCATTATGCCATATGTTCATGTCCTCTGTAATCCATATGGGTCTCAGGAAGAGACGTTAATTACATAATTCTGATTAGCTTGTTAGGCAGCCAAATTAGTCTGTGTAAAATATTTTACCCATCAAAACATGACCCCCTCCCCCAACTTCCCTCTTACTAAATATTGTCCAGTTTGTTTCCAATTACCTGCTCAAGTTAAAAGCCTCCAGTCACACTTGATCCTTGATACCTTTCCTGGCCTTCTCTAGTGTGAATGTACTTCTACATTCCAAAAGTAAGTATCATAGGTCCTATCTCCAAAATATATCTTGAATCCATCTACCATGTCATCTCTACTGTCATCACTTTGGCTAAACGCTCTCCCCTGGGCCACAATAACAGCTTCTGATCAATATCCTTGCTCTCACTCTTGCAGGCAGAATGACTTAAAAACAAATGTCAATTCATGTCTCTCCCTCTGTATTTGTTTTCTATTTGCTGCTGTAACAAACTGCCACAAATCTAGCAGCTTAACACAACACAATTTATCCCCTTACAGTTCTGCAGGATTGGAGCCTGACATGGGTCTCACTGGGCTAACATCAGGGTGTCAGCAGGGCTGTGTTCCTCCTGCAAGCTCCAGGGAAGAACCCACTGCCTTGCCTTTTCCAGCTTCTAGAAGCCCTCTACACTCCATGACTCAAGGCCTGCCCCCTTCATCTGCGAAGCCAGCAACATGGCATCTCTCTGGCCCCACTTCCCTTATATCTCCTTCTCTGACTCTTTCCTGCCTCCCTCTCCCACTTTTAAGGAAATGATGAACTGAGATCTGATCAGTGAGAAGAAGCCAGTGAAGAAAAGAGCTGTCCAGGCACAGGCAAAAGTTCTCTGGCAGATGGAGTTTAAGGCCCATTTGTGATTATACTGGGCTCACATGGATAATCCAGGATAATCTCCTTACTTTTAGACCAGTTGGTTGGGCACCTTAATTCCATCTGCAACCTTACTTTCCCTATGCCATGTAACCTAACCTGTTCGTAAGTTCCAGGGATTTGGACATGGACATCTTTTGGGAGGAGGAGGAAGAGACATTATTCTACCAACAATGCCTTGCTTTAAAACTTCACAGTGACTTTCCCCTACACTGGAATAAAATCCCTCTTCCACCAAGGTCTAGGAGGCTGATATGATCTGTGACCTCCCTGCCCCATGCCTGACTTCTTGGATATCGCCCCACCTCTCTCAAGATGCTACAGTCATATTGGTATTCTCTCTGTTTCTAGAATACTGAAAGTTCAGTCCACTAGAATACATTTGCCTCTGCCTGGGAGGCTCTTTCCCTTGTTAGATCCTTCTCTAATTAGGTCTCAGTCTAAGCAGTGTCCCTTTGATGCCCTCATATGAGTACCAACCCCCTCCATCCACATTCCCAGTCTCTATGACATCACCCTGGTTCATATCCTTTGAAGCACTTATCACTGCCTGACATCACCGTACTTATTGACTTTTTTACTTACTTCTTATCAGTCTCTCACCTCTAGAGTGTAAGCTCCATGAGGTCAGGCACCTTCCCCATCTTTGCTCTACTCTATCTCCAGAACATGGCCTGACACATAGCAGGTGCTCAATTAACTATTGTAGAATAAATTCTTACTACTGAGAGGCTATCTTCAGGCCATGATGTTGTAGGTAGTGGACTTGCATGATGATCTCATTGAGGTTAAATATAATTTATGAGTTAGTGCTACTGAAATGAGTCAGGATGCCAAAAATGCAGTTTCTAAGACATGGTCATGTAACAGAATAGAGATTCTTCCAACTGAATCTGCTGCTGATACCACAGGATCAATGGCCTCAACCATCTTTTGCATCAACTATGCAAAAGAAAGTCTTGCATTTTTGCTACTTTTTTGTCCGGATGCCCTCTACTGCAGTCAAGGCAAGATTCAGACAGCTTTCTCCAGGCTGAGTTGATGCAGATGAACATTTACTATAAGGCAAAGCTAGTTTGTCCATGGTTGGTTTGGTGAATCTCACTAGAAATTCAAATCCAATAAATAAACTGGGTATAGGCCATCAAACTTTTCTCAAAACTAATAGTTTTAAAACCAAAGCTTTTCATTGTAATGCAAAAAGAAAAAAAAGCACAATTTTCTTTATAAATTCAATATGAAGGCATTGAAAATGTATACCAAAAACTAACCTCATTTTGGTTTAGGATTTTCCGGTATTCTGTGCTCCGTGCAAGAATGGTGACTCGAATTTTTCCATCCTGTAATCAAAATAAAATAATGAAATAGTAAAATAACACTGTATATGCCTGGGTAGATGAATGAACATCTGAACCTAAAATGTGATTTTCACAAAGAGATGAAACTCAACCAGGATCCATTAATAGAACTATTCTTTTTTAGCCTGATTCCTTCACCACTCTCAGGGAATAAAAATGTATCCACTTCAACCACCAAAGGCAAAAACCAATTCATTACATTATCTGTTTGGTTGGGTGGGTGAATTTTTTGGCAGGGGTTGTGTAAGTTAGATGAATATTTGCGGAGGTGAGGGAGATATAGCCAATGAAGGGGGAAAGGAGGGCAGGAGGAAGCACATTCTTGCAATATCCCTTATTTTCTCTTTTACAGGTTTTTGACACCTAGTTTCAGATGACTTCAAGTCAGAAAATGTTCTTGGGTTTTGTTTTGGGACAGAGTCTTGCTCTGTCACCCAGGCAGGAGTGCAGTGGCATAGTTTTGGCTCCCTGCAGCCTCTGCCTCCCGGGTTCAAGCAATTCTCATGCCCCAGCCTCCTGAGAAGCTGGGACTACAGGCACGTGCCACCACGTCCAGCTAATTTTTGTATTTTTTGCAGAGATAGGGTTTCGCCATGTTGGCCAGGCTGGTCTTGAAATCCTGGACTCAAGTGATCCACCTGCCTTGGCCTCCCCAGAAAATGTTAACACGAAAACATGGTCTCCTGATTATTTCTGTTTCTGAAAAGGTGGTATCAACTTTTATTAGGGAAGAAAACTCAAGCCCATCTCAGAATCCATTACCTTGGGTCCTTCTTGTGTGATGTTTAGTCTGTGTAGCACATGCTGGGAAAATGCCCTGAATAGTCCAGTATTTTGACAGCCAGATATCTAAAATAAAAACAATGGTTGATATTACAATGAATACTTCTGTATTGTAATTTAAGATACTGTCAAGTTATGTATAAATGTTATAATGTCTGTAAATATGAATGCTAATGGTAGACAACATGCTTACCAGAGGAGTATTATAGAACAGCCCATATCTCATGCGGGGGAGTAATGAAAAAACAGCTTCTTTAAAACATACCTAAGAACAAAGATACATTAAAAGATAAGAGGATGTAATTTGCACCCTTCACACCAAAATAGCATGTATAATTTTGAAAAATTGATTTTAATTAATCTCCATTTTGCATTAAGATTGTTTGAATAGCACACTATTTCATTCAAAGAGAACAGAATTCATATTTTTGGAAAGATTATAGAAAAAAGTTTTCAAAGGCTGCATGATTAACAACACTGATGATTCTAATTATAATAAAAGAAATTCAGAATTCAGAAATCAGTGGTAATGGCTAATAGGAACTCATAATAAATGTTTATTTTATGAGTGAGTCATCTGCACTCAAGAGATATTCACAGACATTTCAGGAAAATTTCCAGTACCCTTTTGGAATCATAAGTTTTCAAATGTATAATGTCATAATCAGTAAATGCATTCCATGTGTCGGAGAACAGGTCACCATATCCGTAAGAACTCTGAAAGTAGAAACAAAACAAGGTTTTAGGGCAATGAAAGGATACAGCATGACTTTTCAAAGATGCAACAAAATACCTGAATTTGCTTGTGTCAAAAACTAACAATCCTACACAAAATCCGTATAAGCAAAATGGATCTTCATCTTGGGCCAGAGCAAATGCCTAATTTGATGAAATATCATCAGAAATAATTATCACAATTATACTCTTAGCCATTAACAGTGTTTCATTTTTCTACCTTAACTTCTTTTATTCTCACATCTTTGAAGTTGTAGTTCAGGGTTTTTTCCTGTGAACATCTTATCCAAATTATAGATGCACACAACACACACATATACCACCGTTTGTACACACTCTGTTATGCTCAGTGTGCAAAAACCATCAGGATGAATGAAAAATACTTTAGAAAAAAATTTCAGAGCAAGAAAATGGGTTCAAAGTTTTAACACTGGCTGGGTGCAGTAGCTCACAGCTGTAATCCCAGCACTTTGGGAGACCGAGGCGGGCAGATCACCTGAGGTCAGGAGTTCAAGACCAGCCTGTCCAATATGATGAAACCCTGTCTCGACTAAAAATACAAAAATTAGCCGGGCGTGGTGGCATGTGCCTGTAATCCCAGCTACTTGGGAGGCTGAGACAGAAGAATCACTTGAACCCGGGAGGCAGGGGTTGCAGTGAGCTGAGATCATGCCATTGCACTCCAGCCTGAGCAACAAGAGCAAAACTCAGTCTCAAAAAAAGAAAAAAAGAAAGTTTTAACATTAAAAATAAAGGCTGGTCACAGTGGCTCATGCCTGATTCCAGCACTTTGGGAGGCAAAGGTGGGAGGATCACTTGAGCCTTGAAGTTTAAGGCTGCAGTGAGCTATGATCATGCCATATACTCCAGCTTGAGCAACAGAGCAAGACCTTGTCTCTAATAAAATAAAATAAAAATAGATAATATATGGAATTCTATTAAATGTCCCCCCACCCATTGACTAGTGAATAAAAAGTGGTAATTTCCGATTAATATTAATGGTGTCAATAACAACTTTATATAATAATAGCATCCTACACACTTCCTGTGTTCCAGGCACTGTTTTGGGCACTTCACATTATTAATGTACATTAAGCCACCCACAAGCCTAATGAGTAGATAATATAATTTTCCCTATTTTGCAGATGAGGAAACTGAGACACAATTTTAAGTCATTTGCCTACACTGCAAAGCAACTGAGTTATAGAGCTGGGATTCAACCTAGCCTTTGCTGCCAGTTCCATCTGACAGTTGCCTCTCAGTGGGAATTAGTTCTTTCTAGTATAATTACATGTTTTTTTGGTTTTTTGTTTTGCTTTGTTTTTGTTTTGAGATGGAGTCTCACCCTATCGCCCAGGCTAGAGTGCAATGTTGTGATCTGGGCCCACTGCAACCTCTGCCTCCCAAGTTCAAGCAATTCTCCTGCCCCAGCCTCCCGAGTAGCTGGGATTACAGGCACACGCCACCACACCCAGCTAATTTTTGTATTTTTTGATAGAGACAGGGTTTCACCATATTGGCCAGGCTGGTCTCAAACTCCTGAGCTCAAGTGATCTGCCCACCTCGGCCTCCTAAAGTGCTGGAATTAAAGAAACCACACCCAGCCTCATTTCTCTTTTGAAAAGTAGTTAATTACGAGCTCCATTAGCTAAGAAGAAGAAGATCAACTAATTTTTAAATGGTTTCACTTAGATTGAAAAATTCAGCCAACAGAAATCAGAAATATGCATTGTAGCATTACATTCAAGCTCTATAGTTATGCATTATGTTCATGTCTTTTTATCTTTATAGCATTTTCTCAGATTTTCAAAATTTTATGTTGCACATACTGCAGTTATTTCAAAGTTATTGAGATCTGTTAGATGTGAAAATTTTAAAAAAAAGGCTTCTTTCCATGTTCCTCCAATGCCATTCTAATAAAGGCCCTTCTCAACACCATCTAAAATGAAATGTCCCTGTTCTGGCTCAATAATAAATAAAGGGCAATTAAAAGAAGTGATTCTGGATGGTTTCCTGAGATAAAATACTTCAGATAAAATAAGATATGTTTGAAAGGAAATTTTAATAATAAAATACTATAATCCTGATTGATCCTTCCTCAGGGAAATCATACATTATTTAATAAGAACCACTTCCAGAAGCTTCTTTTCCATGTTTCCCAAGTCCAAATTATCTACCATGAGGGAAGGAGGGGCTTCTTCCTACACTCATGTTGAAGAATATTTGGATAGTCTTCAAGATGACAAAAAATTTCCTTTAGTGTGTCTCAAATTTAAACATGCACATAATCTATGACTTAGAAATTCCACTTACAGGAATCTGTCCTACAGAAATGCTAGGATGAGCATGTGAAGATATAGGTATATTGAAAGGATGTATGTGTTTACAGTAACATTTCAGTAAATACCAAAGAACTAGAAACAAAACCAAATGTGATGGGGGGGTGGGGTGGGAAATGAATACATGCACTGATGCATGCATCCAACTTCCAAAACATCCATTAAACAGAATACCACATAGCACCTAAAGTAAGGATAGCCCTAAAGGTACTGACTTAAAGAGACATTCCAGAGATAATACTAAGGTGGCAATATGAGACAGAGAGTATATTTTCCATAAGAATATAAACACATTGGCCAGGCATGGTGACTCATGGCTGTAATCCCAGTGCTTTGGGAGGCTGAGGTGGGAGGATCACTTGAGGCCAGGAGTTCAAGACTATATTAGTCAGTTTTCACGCTGCTGATAAAGACATACCTGAGACTGGGGAGGAAAAAATGTTTAATTGGACTTACAGTTCCACATGGCTGGGGAGGCCTCAGAACCATGGCAGGAGGTGAAAGACACTTCTTACATGGCAGCGGCAAGAGAAAATGAGGAAGAAGCAAAAGCGGAAAACCCTGATAAACCCATCAGATCTCATGAGACTTATTCACTATCACGAGAATAGCATGGGAAAGACTAGCCCTCATGATTCAATTACCTCCCCCCCGGTCCCTCCCATAACATGTGGGAATTCTGGGGGATACAATTCAAGTTGAGATTTGGTGGAGACATAGCCAAATCATATCATTCTGCCCCAGGCCCCTCTAAATCTCATGTCCTTACATTTCAAAACAAACCATGCCTTCCCAACAGTCCCCCAAAGTCTTAACTCATTTCAGCATTAACCCAAAAGTCCAGAGTCCAAAGTCTCATCTGAGACAAGGCAAGTGCCTTCTACTTATGAGTCTGTAAAACCAAAAGAAGGTTAGTTACTTCCTAGATATGATGGGGGTACAGGTATTGGGTAAATATAGCCGTTCCAAATGGGAGAAATTGGCCAAAACAAAGGGGTTACAGGGCCCATGCAAGTCCGAAATCCAGCACGGCAGTCAAACTTTAAAACTCCAAAATGATCTCCTTTGACTCCAGCTCTCACATCCAGGTTACGCTGAAGCATGAGGTGGGTTCCCACAGTCTTGGGCAGCTCTGCCCCCGTGGTTTTGCAGGGTACAGCCTCCATTCCAGCTGCTTTCACGGGCTGGCGTTGAGTATCTGCAGCTTTTCTAGGTGCACAGTTCAAGCTGTCAGTGGATCTACCATTCTGGGGTCTGGAGAATGGTGGTCCTCTTCTCACAGCTCCACTAGGCAGCACCCTACTAAGGACTCTGTGTGGAGGCTCCAACCTCACATTTCCCTTCCACACTGCCTTAGCAGAGGTTCTCCATGAGGGCCCCACCCCTGCAGCAAACTTCTGCCTGGGCATCTAGATGTTTCCATACATCTTCTGAAATCTAGGTGGAGGTTCCCAAACCTCAATTCTTGACTTCTGTGCACCACAGGCTCAACACCACATGAAAGCTGCCAAGGCTTGGGGCTTCCACCCTCTGAAGCCACAGCCCAACCTGTACATTGGCCCCTTTCAGTCACGGCTGGAGCGGCTAGGACACAGGGCACCAAGTCTCTAGGCTGCACACAGCATAGGGACCCTGGGCCCAGCCCACGAAACCACTTTTTCCTCCTAGGCCTCCAGGCCTGTGATGGGAGCAGCTGCCATGAAGGTTTCTGACGTGGCTTGAAGACATTTTCCCCATGGTCTTGGGAATTAACATTAGGCTCCTTGCTATTTATGCAAATTTCTGCAGCCGACTTGAAATTCTCCCCAGAAAACAGGTTTTTATTTCCTATTGCACAGTCAGGCTGCAAATTTTCTGAATTTTTATGCTCCGTTTCCCTTTTAAAACTGAGTGTCTTTAACAGCACCCAAGTCACCTTTTGAATGCTTGTCTGCTTAGAAATTTCTTCTGCCAAATACCCTAAATCATCTCTCTCAAGTTCAAAGTTCCACAAATCTCTAGGGCAGGGGCAAAATGCCGCCACTCTCTTTGCTAAAACATAACAAAAGTCACCTTTGCTCCAGTTCCCAACAGGTTCCTCATCTCCATCTGAGACCAACTCAGCCTGGATTTTATTGTCCAATTCACTATCAGCATTTTGGACAAAGCTATTCAACAAGTCTCTAGGATGTTGCAAACTTTCCCACATTTTCCCGTCTTCTGGGCCCTTCAAACTGTTCCGGTTGCTGTCTATTACCCAGTTCCAAAGTCACCTCCACATTTTCGGGTATCTTTTCAGCAATACCCCACTCTACTGGTACCAGTTTACTGCATTTGTCTGTTTTCAGTCTGCTGATAAAGATATACCCAAGACTGAGAAGAAAAAGAGGTTTAATTGGACCTACAGTTCCACATGGCTGGGGAGGCCTCAGAATCATGGTGGGAAGTAAAAGGTACTTCTTACATGGTGGCGGCAAGAGAAAATGAGGAAGAAGCAAAAGCAGAAAACCCTGATAAACCCATCAGATCTCATGAGACTTATTCACTATCACAGGAATAGCACAGGAAAGACCAGCCCTCATGATTCAATTACCTCCCCCGGGTCCCTCCCACAACATGTGGGAATTCTGGGAGATACAATTCAAGCTGAGATTTCGTGGGGACACAGCCAAACTATATCAAGGACCAATCTGGGTACCATAACGAGATCTTGTCTCTACAGAAAATAAATTCAAAAATTAGCCAGATGTCAAATCAGAAGACAGTAATATATATTATATATACACACACCCACGTACATATGTTATGACAATATATATATTGTCATAACACATATATAACATATTTATGGAAAAGAATAGCCAGGGATGGTGGCATGCACGTATAGTCCTAGCTACTTGGGAGTCTGAGGCAGGAAGATCACCTGAGCCCAGGAGAGCAAGGCTGCAGTGAGCTAGGATCATATTCCTGGACTTTAGCCTGGGTGACATATTTGCACTTATTAAAATAAAGAGAGTCCTGCAAGGGATTCACACACAACTGCAGTTACCCTTGGGGGAACAGGGAATTGGAGAGGAATAAGGAGACTTCTTAAAAAACTTTGCATACTTCTGTGTTGTTTGAACTCATTATAAACAGGTTATTACTTTCATAATTAAAAAAGTAATCACGGCTGGACATGGTGGCTCACATGTGTAATCCCAGCCCTTTGGGAAGCCGAGGCAGGCGGATCACCTACGGTCAGGAGTTCAAAACCAGCCTGGTCAACATAGTGAAACCCTATCTCTACTAAAAATACAAAAATTAGCCAGGCGTGGTGGCCCACACTGTAATCCCAGCTACTAGAGAGGCTGAGGCAGGAGAATCACTTGAACCTGGGAGGCGAAGGTTGCAGTGAGCCAAGATTGCGACACTGCACTTGAGCCTGGGTGACAAGGCAAGACTCTGTCTCAAAAATAAACAAAAAAAAGTACTCATAAAGCTATACTACTTCTCAGCACAAGCAAATGTGGAAAGCCTACAGTAATTTCTCCTTTTATTCATTCTGTTTGATAAGAGCAACCCTGCTGTGCCCAGAGAGGCAAGTGAAGATGGGTCCCTTTATGCATGTTTGCAGGTTGGTGGCCTTGCCCATCCCACTGAGGATGCCACATGCTGAAGGGAGTAAACTGCAGAGCTTTACAAGGAGGAGAGGGAAGGCCCCATAGGCTTCCTTGTGGGGACAGTTTGGAAAATATCACCAAGATGTGAACTGCAGTAACAGCTACCTCCCTGCTCTTCCCTGGGCAAACTGCTCGTCCAAGACCATCAGGACTCTGGCAACACCATCCACTGTGAGGGATTCATGTCATGGTCAGCCTGCAGGTCACAGCGCTGCTTAATTTAAGGCCTTACCAACAAAAGAGAAATAGCAGCCACACAAACCCTTACTTAGTGCCATCCCCATCCAACCTACCATCTTCTGTGGGCCTGATTTCTGGAGCAATCTGGCAGAGCTGCCTGTCCTGAGAACCTGGCATAGTAAATGGCAAAGACTTCTTTGACCAAGAATGCAGGTTTAAAATGGATGCAAAGGGAGTGGTAAAGGAGTGGGGGGTAACACCGAGCAGCCACCCTGCTGGGCTACCCCCATCCTGCCTATCTGTGCCACAGCGGAGGTCCAACTGCCCTCATGTCTCATGCTCAGCTGACTGAATAACCTGGGGTCTTCATGGTGTCCGTGCATCCTACTCCAGCAGCCACAGAGAAGGGGAGGGTTGTAGAAGCTGGCTCACTATAACAGTCCATTTGAGGAAGATGTGGAAAAGCATGCAACAGGTACAAGGAAGCTTCTGGAAGGCATCTGATAAATTTCTGTCAACTTAGTTTGGCAACTTAGGTACAGTCCTCTTCAGAGAACTTTAAGAAGACGACACAGCACTGTGGTGTCCAAGCACAGGTCTGGAGTCAGGCTGCCTGGATGGAAACCTTGCTTCTGCCCTCGCTGACGGCATTATCTTACAACACTCACAGGCCTCAGCCTCTTGTCTGTAAAATAAGCTAATGAAAACTCAAGTCCGCAGGGGGTCATGAGCAGGAAATGAAGTAACATAATTTATGTTAATTACAAAATTTAAAAATAATTTTGCTTAAAAAGGGCAAAACAACCATGAGTTAATAATTTAGGGCTTGTAACAGCTGCTGAGTGTGACCTGACTTCACTGATACAAAAAGAAGAAAAGAAAGGGACTGTTGTTCCCTTTGCTCACAAAACATTTCCAAGAAATGAAACTGTGGTGGCAGCAAAACTGAAATACAAAAGGGAAACGTAAATGCATATAGATAGAAAATAAAAGAAAGCATTAACACGCCAAGAATTATAGTCTCATCAGACTTCAAATCTAACTCAAAGTCTAGGGAGCAGTGATCCTGAAAACCTTTTTACGCAGCTCTACTGCAAGCCTCTTATCAGTGAAAAAAGGGTCAGCAAAACTATCTCTCCTTCTGCATGAGAAGTTGACCTCCTGTTAACTAGCTAACTCGGCTCTCTGGAAATGGCAATGCCTTGTGTCAACCATGTGCCTAGGCAGCATTGCTTCTGATCTAAACAGATAGATGCTTGATGGGTAAATTGCATCTGGACTGGGAAAGCCATGTTCCAGATTTCCTGAGTACACTGACTCCTGGAACCAGGCATGTCTCTTTCAGGGATCCTGGAGACTTTGCCAATGCAGTTGTGTCAGGAGATGTTGGCCTCAACAGGATATGAGGCTCTTAAGCCAAGGCATCGCCTGTACCTGCCCCAGGCAAATCTTGTCTCCTTGCACCTGAGCTGTGCTGTGTGAACTGCTAGCACTCCCTCTGCAAGAAACACCTAAGGATGCCCTGCCAGCAAGCTGTGGTTCCCCTGCAATGTCATCCTGAATAGACTCACACCAAGAGCCGAGCATATGAATGTCGTGAGTCAGAATGTTGAGTGGAACCTTATATGACCCCTTGGTGGGTGTTCCAACTTCCCAGTTTAGGCAACCTCTCTCGTGTACACTACAAACCATTTATTCTCCTTATTGTAATTGTCACAGTTAACATTCAGAGCACAAGTACTGTGTACCAGGCATTGTGACTGTTCATGCACCATATGGTTCCTTCTCAAAATGACACCTAGGTAAGTGTCATTAACTCACTATCTCATTTCAGAGCTGAAGATTCTGGGGCACATCTTGGGGTTTCCTTAGCAGGTGGAGGGGCCAGATATGGGAAGAAGCAGGGAAAAGGCAGGCAAAGAGAGAGAAGAAAAAAAAGACTGCACTAAAAACAAATAAATAGCAGGTGTCACTCAATGCATGTATTTATGTGCATGCCTAAGAACTGCCCTATACAGTGAGCTGAAACTCACAGCATAATTCAGCACAAAGGACATAGTAACGGGGAAGCTGCTATTAAGCAAAGGCAGACAGTAAATGCAAAAGGCCAAACAGTAAACAGAGGCAAGCACTTTCAACATAGGTTATAGAGGTTGAGTGAATGACAGCCTTTTTTTTTTTTTTTTTTTTTTTTTTTTTTGAGACGGAGTCTCGCTCTGCCGCCCAGGCTGGAGTGCAATGGCTGGATCTCAGCTCACTGCAAGCCCCGCCTCCTGGGTTTATGCCATTCTCCTGCCTCAGCCTCCCAAGTAGCTGGGACTACAGGCGCCCGCCACGTCGCCCGGCTAGTTTTTTGTATTTTTTAGTAGAGACGGGGTTTCACCGTGTTAGCCAGGATGGTCTCGATCTCCTGACCTCGTGATCCACCCGTCTCGGCCTCCCAAAGTGCTGGGATTACAGGCTTGAGCCACCGCGCCCGGCCAACAGCCTTTTTTTTTGAGACAGAGTCTTGCTCTGTCATCCAGGTTGCAGTGCAGTGGCATGATCTTGGCTCAATGCAACCTCCACCTCCCAGGTTCAAGTGGTTCTCCGACCACAGCCTCTTGAGTAGCTGGGACTACATGTGTGTGCCACCACATCTGGCTAATTTTTGTATTTTTAGTAGAAACAAGATTTCACCATGTTGGCCAGGCTAGTCTCGAACTCCTGGCCTCAAGTGATCCACCCGCCTTGGCCTCCCAAAGTGCTGTGATTACAGGTGTGAGACACCGTGCCCAGCTGAATGGCAGTCTTTCATATGTGTGTCCCAGAGGAACACTGAGCCAAAGTCACTAAATCTCTGGCCTTTGGCGCTCCACCCATCCAGAAAGGGAAAGAAACCTTCCCCACTGCCTCATTCTAAAATTCAAAGAACGAAGGTACACACATACATACCTATCTGCCTATATGTATATGCAAATGTCAACACATATATGTACAGATACGTTCGCACCCAACCGCATATGTGCGGGTGTGGATATTGAAAAGTATGTGTCTTTGAAAATTCTGTTTCACAATATCAGAGTCACACACTGATACAAGGGAAAGACAGTACTGAAGCGGAGAGCACATTCTTACTTACGGTGTCCCACATCACGATGTACACGTCAGTACTGAATGAGTTATTAACGTGCTGGGTAATATAAAGATTGATGAAATCACAGAAGTGGTGATACATGTTAACACCTAGTGTTGGAAAATGAAACTACATTAATTAACACCAAAGAGTACATGATCAAGCAAGTTTAATTCTATCCCATCTATTTACAGTTTAAGAGAATTTTAGTTGAAATGGGGAAAAAATAACTGTTTTGTTTTTCCAAACATGAAATGATCTAGATACATAGGTAGTTCTCAATTTATGGCCTGATTGGGTTTCAAAAGTCACTCTAAAATTGGTTATTTAAAATCAGGAATGCATTTCCCCATATATCCCAAGTAACAAATGATGATTAAGTTCCCAGAAAAAAACAAGGTAGGTCTATTTAACTCAAAACCGAGTTGAACTACAGGCCCAGGAAGACAACTCATTATTTCTTCTGACTTTATTTATTTATTTTTATCAGGGGTAGGGTCTTGGTATGGTGGCATGTGCCACCATGCCTAGCTTGATCGTTTATTTTTTAAAGTCAATTAAGGGGCCAGGCGCAGTGGCTCACACTTGTAATCACAGCACTTTGAGAGGCTGAAGCAGGCCAATCACTTGAGGTCAGGAGTTCAAGAACAGCCTTGCCAACATGGTGAACTCTCGTCTCTACTAAAAATACAAAAATTAGGTGGTGTGGTGGCACCTGCCTGTAATCCCAGCCACTCGGGAGGCTGAGGCAGGAGAATTTGCTTGAACCTGGGAGGCAGAGGTTGCAGTGAACCAAGATCATATCACTGTACTCCAGCCTGAGTGACAAAGTGAGACTCCATCTCAAAACAAAAAAAAAAGAAAAAGAAAAAAAAGCAATTAAGCAACATCTGTTCATCATGGAAGTACTGGCAATGATGGCAACTAACATTTTGGTAATTTTCATTCCTGTCTCTTTTTTCCCTATTTAATTATTATATATATATCATTCCTGGAAAAACATTAACCAATTATCATATAAAAGAGGTGAATGTCATGTGTTCTGATTGAAAGAGAAGGAATTCTGGAGTAAGAAGCTGAATTCCAGCACAGCCATGCATGTGCAACACTCTTAGATGAGTTCATCAAGTCCCTAAGTTTTAGCTTCTCTATAGAAATGGGAAATAGTTACCTAAGTCCAGCTTTATTATGAGAAACCCAAAGATAATACATCTTAAAGTGCCCATCCCAGTGCCAGGCACATAGGAAGACCTGAATGAAGACTAGTTGGATCCCACTAGGTCAGATAGAGTGGAGAGGGCTGTGGGTGCCACTATTTGTAAGTTCACATGCCACTCATTAAAAAGAAATAGAACGTACACCCTCTCTACTTAGGTATGCAGGACCCAATATTCATCCTGGAAATGTACAAATCTAAATGGGATGAAATTCCAAGAACTGACACTTAGAGCATGCATTTTAAAGGTGGGAAAATGTTAAGTAAAAGAAAAACAGGGACTCTCAAAAGCAGAAATCATAAAATATTCTGACTTCATTCCCACAGTGAATAAATAACATTGTGTGCCAGAAGTAACAGTATAAAAATATTCTGTTTTTTTCAGCATGGTTATCTTAGATTATTGTTTGGAAGGGCTAATTTTTTCATCCAGAAAAAACCTGGCAAAGAATATATTTTCAAATTAACAAGAAAAAAAATGTTCTATTGGAATCCATCCTCTTTTCCCAGGTTAGCCATAGAGCACACACGAGCTCTTTCACATAACATTTAGTGAGTTCCTAACAGTTACTGAGGAATGCAGCAGGCACAAATCAGTACTTGGGGCTGTAAGAATTTATAAACAGAGAAGAAAACATAAGCTCCATCCTTGAGAAATGTGACCCCTAATGAGTCTTGATCTGTAGAATTCTCATTTTCCTAAGGTACAAGTTAACATGAAAAGGGAAACTGAACCAGGCACAGTTACTCACACCTGTAATCCCAGAACTTTGGGAGGTCAAGGCAGGAGGATCACTTAAGCCCAGGAGTTCAAGACCAGCCTGAGCAACCTAGTGAGACCCCGTCTCTACAAAAAATATTTTAAAAATTAGCCAGGCATGGTGGTGCATGCCTGTGGTCCCAAATACTTGGGAGGCCAACGTGGGAGGATCCCTTGAGCCCAGGAGGTTGAGGCTGCAGTGAGCTGTGATCATGGCACTGTACTCCAGCCTGGGCAATAGAGCAAGACCCTGTCTCTAAAGAAAGAAAAGTAAAATTGGAAGACAGCATAATTTAGAAGAAAAAAAGTAGAGTTATGAATATAGGAAAGAAATGGGACATGTCTACTCTGGCCCATTATTCTCACTTTATATACTTTATTGTATAAGTATCTGCATAAATTTAATAGCTCACACATATTTGCCACTTTTACAGGCAGATCAGTGTTTTCTTTGCCCCTTTTTAATCTTCATATTTTAAAAACGAGTCAAAACCTGGAACATAGCATTTTTACTTGCTCTTAGTTCAAAAACCTAAACTTGTCTGATTTCTGAATTTAATACTTCGTAATATTAGAATTATGACTTCAGAAGGCAGAGCACATTAAAACTATGATCAGGGCCGGGGCGGTGGCTCAAGCCTGTAATCCCAGCACTTTGGGAGGCCAAGACGGGCGGATCACGAGGTCAGGAGATCGAGACCATCCTGGCTAACACGGTGAAACCCCATCTCTACTAAAAAATGCAAAAATCTAGCCGGGCGAGGTGGCGGGCGCCTGTAGTCCCAGCTACTCCGGAGGCTGAGGCAGGAGAATGGCGTAAACCCGGGAGGCGGAGCTTGCAGTGAGCTGAGATCCGGCCACTGCACTCCAGCTCGGGCGACAGAGCGAGACTCCGTCTCAAAAAAAAAAAAAAAAAAAAAAAAACTATGATCAATAAATTATAGTAATTCTGAAATATGTGTGACAGAGGCTCTCTATATTTCACTGTAAACCCAACCTCTCATGAATTTTGATATGATCTAGCACAGTAATCCCTGTCTCTCATAATGAGAGAGACAATATAGTACAATCTGTGTTTCTCCTCTCCAGTGTAACTAGTTTGCAAAGTTAAAGCTCTACTTGCAAGCTGAGAAAGAGGCTATAAGTCTAAATGATAAAATAATTTTAATTTTATTTCAAGAATAAATTACACTGGTAACTTCCAGAAGAATTTTAAGTTCACTTTAGTAATGGAAATGATATAGAAGGTTTGCTAGCGCAGGTCATGGACACTTCTTTCCCACCCATACTATACACACGGCTTTTAATATTTTTTTAAATTTATTTTTTATTTTTAAGACAGAGTCTTGCTCTGTCGCCAGGCTGGAGTGCAGTGGCGCGATCTTGGTTCACTGCAACCTCCAGCTCCTGGGTTCAAGTGTTTCCCCTGCTTCAACCTCCTGAGTAGCTGGAACTACAGGCGCCCACCACCACACCCAGCTAATTTTTTGTATTTTTTTAGTAGACATGGGGTTTCACCATGTTGGCCAGGATGGTCTCGATATCCTGACCTCATGATCTGCCTGCCTGTGCCTCCCAAAGTGCTGGGATTACAGGCGTGAGCCACCATACCCAGTCCGGCTTTTGATTTTCAACATCTTTTAATGAAAGACAATCTAAACCAAGTGATTAGAGAAACGAGATGGGGTAAATTTAGTTACAAAAGCATAAATATGCCTTCATCTCTCATCCTTTGATTTTGGTTAAGTCCTTTGATATAAATGTGAAGGTTTCTTCTAAAATGCCAAAGGTATAAAATAATGGGAAGTTCAAACTAGTTCAACTACTTCTTAAGAGAAGGAAGCAAAAAAACAAATCTACTGTTCGTCATACTGCTTCCAAAAAATTTGTAGAGAACTACTGCATCCAAAAAAAGGAATAATATCTCATTAACAAATACGCAAATAACAGACAAATTAACTTCTCACCTGCATCTAATTTCATGAAATATGTTGGTTTTTCAATGACAATGTCACACTTAGCATCTTCTATAGGTGTGAAGTTGAGCTGAGTATAGCTTTGTAGCTCAGCAAACCTGAAATTATGAATTGGTATATGACTTTAAACTGATTCTCCCAAACTTCCTATTACAACATTGTAACTTACGATCTGTTCATTAGGCATATTTTACCTCTAGTTGGTAGAGACACTCCTATGGACACCTGTAACTTCTAAAACTTACTGACATTTATATAGGTTGATATCAATTTTTTTTTTTTTTTTTTTTTTTTTTTGAGACGGAGTCACGCTCTGCCACCCAGGCTGGAGTGCTGTGGCCAGATCTCAGCTCACTGCAAGCTCCGCCTCCCGGGTTCACGCCATTCTCCTGCCTCAGCCTCCCGAGTAGCTGGGACTACAGGCGCCCGCCACCTCGCCCGGCTAATTTTTTTGTATTTTTTAGTAGAGACGGGGTTTCACTGTGTTAGCCAGGATGGTCTCGATCTCCTGACCTCGTGATCCGCCCGTCTCGGCCTCCCAAAGTGCTGGGATTGATATCAATTTTAATGTTAAAACAAAGAACACGCCAGGTGTGGTGGCTCACGCCTGTAATCCCAGCACTTTGGAAGGCAGAGGCAGTCCGATCACAAGGTCAGGAGATCAAGACCATCCTGGCCAACATGGTGAAACCCATCTCTACTAAAAATACAAAAATTAGTTGGGCATAGTGGTGAGCGTCTGTAGTCCCAGCTACTTAGGAGGATGAAGCAGGAGAATCGCTTGAACCCGGGAAGCAGAGCTTGCAGTGAGCCAAGATCGCGCCACTGCACTCCAGCCTGGGGACAGAGCAAGACCCCATCTCAAAAAAAAAAAAAAATGACAAGGAACAAAAATGATTTTAAAATTCAGTCTTAGTGCAAGATAGATAGATTGGGAACTTACCACACAAAAAAGATATTTATATATTGGGTTGTCTAAATAACCTACCAGTAAAAGGAGAAGACTCAAAAGATTTCCCAATGAGGCTCAAAAAGAACAATGAGCCAGAGGAACTCTTGACAGACTTCTTAGATTCTAAGAGACAGCATTCCAAGAATCACCCAGTGTCTCAGAAAGACAGCAGAGACAGCTAAGTGTCCCAGAAGAAAGGAAGTTTATCTCTTGGAAAACATTTTTGGAAGCCACACAGCACAATTTTCTTCCAAACAAAAGACGACAATCCCAAGCATGGATCATCTGTACTTCTTCCTTAAGATCATACCTCATGTAAAACAAATATCAAATAGATCCTTTTAAAACACAACGCCAACATAGTGCGGTGGTTTCAAACATAGGTCTACAAACTCTTTAATACCTCTGCCTTCAAGAGGAAGAAGTTAATTCCCTCCCTTTAAGAGTGGGCTGGACTTAGTGATTCACTCCCAACAGGCAGAATACAGCAGACCTGATGGTAGGTCACTTCTGGGATTAAGCTATACAAGTACTGTGGCTTCCATCTCAGAGCATGTACTCCCTCAGACCATGTGCTCCTGGGAAAACCAGGAGCCATGCTGTGAGCAGCAGTAGGGAGAGGCCCATAGGATCAACACTGAAGTCCCTGGCCAAGAGGAGACAAGGCTTACAACAACCTGAGTGAGTTTAGCAGCAGATTCCCCAGGCCCAGGTTGAGTCTAGAGATAGCTACAGCCCTGGCCAACTCAGCCAAGCTGCTCCCAAACCCTGACCCTCAGAAGTATTGTGAGATAATAAATATCTGTATTTTAAGCTGCTAAATTTTAGAGTGATTTGTTATACACAATAGGTAATAAATACAAATAGACCCTAGGGTACACTTTGGAATAACCTGTCACACAGCAATAAGTAACTAATACAATTATGCCCTGTGCAACTACCATGTGGAATCAAATATCAAAAAGTACCAGGAATCAAAAAGCCCACTTGATTATAGAAACTACCTCTTGTAAAAGTCTGCTAAGTGACTTGAGAGACTGCATTGCAGACTGCAAAATGCCAGATAAATGTGTGGAAGATTATTATTCTGAATGATCTGCAGCCAGGCAGTGAGGCCTCTTTAAGGAAAAGAAAAAAAAAAGCTCAGCATGTTTTTTTTGTTTTTTGTTTTTTGTTTTTTTTTGAGACAGGGTCTTGGTCCATCACCCAGGCTGGAGTGCAGTGGCACAATCATAGCTCACTGCAGCCTCAACCTCCTGAGCTCAAGCAATCCTCCCAGCTCAGCCTCCCAAGTAGCTAGGATTATAGCGGCATGCCACCTCACCCAGCTAATTATTTTTTATTTTTTATTTTTTAGAGATGAGGTCTCATCATGTTGCCCAGGCTGGTCTTGAACTCCTGGCCTCAAGTAATACTCCTGCCTTGACTTCCCAAAGTGCTGCAATTATAGGCATGAGCTGCCATTCCTGGCCTTGGCATGGACGTTTGACCTTAAAAATTAACATTATGTAAGTAACCTGTGACTATACAGGAGTAGCAGGAGAGTTTCTTTGGATGATGGAAGGATTCTGCATCCTGATTGTGGTGGTCCCCACCTCCGCCTCCCCCTCCCACTTCCTCTACCTCTCCCTACCTACACACCCACACCTACACACATGATAAAATTTTAATGAGTGCAGGTAATTGCTGGTGAAACCTGCACAAGTTAATACTACTGTACCAATGTCAATTTCATTGTTGTGATCATTGTGCCACGGTTATATGAGATATTATCATTAGAGGAAGCTCAGGGAATTAGACAATGTACAAGTTCTCCTTGTATTATGATATGGTTTGGCTGTGTCTCCACCCAAATCTCATCTTGAATTGTAGCTCCCATCATGGGAGGGACCTGGTGGGAGATAACTGAACCATGGGGGTGGGTTTTTCCTGTGCTATTCTCAAGATCTGATGGTTTTATAAAGGGCATTTCCCTCTGTACACACTCTCTTGCCTGCTGCCATTTAAGACATGCCTTTGTTCCTCCTTTGCCTTCTACCATGATTGTGAGGCCTCCCCAGCCATGTGGAACTGTCAGTCCATTAACCTCTTTCCTTTAAAAATTACTCAGTCTTGGGTATATCCTTATAGTAGCTTGAGAACGGACTAATACATACTATTTTTAAACTTCTATGAGTCTAAAATTATTTTAAAATAAAAATTTTTTAAATTCAAAAAGCTGGCCAATGATGTTAACAGTCGGAGTAGCATTTACCGTTGGAAAGGGGGATGGGGGTAGAGCCTGGGAGGGAGCCTGAGGTGCGGTCGATGTTCTATTTTTACACCTGGGTAAAAGTTACATAGGTGGGTTCACTTTTTCACAATCCAAGCTGTACCTTTTTCTGTATGCTTATTACATATTTTAATATATGTGTATTGTTTTTTAAATGTGTTCCCCAAAAGACATTTTTATTTTTTAGAGATGAGGTCTCATCATGTTGCCCAGGCTGGTCTTGAACTCCTGGCCTCAAGTAATACTCCTGCCTTGACTTCCCAAAGTGCTGCAATTATAGGCATGAGCTGCCATTCCTGGCCTTGGCATGGACGTTTGACCTTAAAAATTAACATTATGTAAGTAACCTGTGACTATACAGGAGTAGCAGGAGAGTTTCTTTGGATGATGGAAGGATTCTGCATCCTGATTGTGGTGGTCCCCACCTCCGCCTCCCCCTCCCACTTCCTCTACCTCTCCCTACCTACACACCCACACCTACACACATGATAAAATTTTAATGAGTGCAGGTAATTGCTGGTGAAACCTGCACAAGTTAATACTACTGTACCAATGTCAATTTCATTGTTGTGATCATTGTGCCACGGTTATATGAGATATTATCATTAGAGGAAGCTCAGGGAATTAGACAATGTACAAGTTCTCCTTGTATTATGATATGGTTTGGCTGTGTCTCCACCCAAATCTCATCTTGAATTGTAGCTCCCATCATGGGAGGGACCTGGTGGGAGATAACTGAACCATGGGGGTGGGTTTTTCCTGTGCTATTCTCAAGATCTGATGGTTTTATAAAGGGCATTTCCCTCTGTACACACTCTCTTGCCTGCTGCCATTTAAGACATGCCTTTGTTCCTCCTTTGCCTTCTACCATGATTGTGAGGCCTCCCCAGCCATGTGGAACTGTCAGTCCATTAAACCTCTTTCCTTTAAAAATTACTCAGTCTTGGGTATATCCTTATAGTAGCTTGAGAACGGACTAATACATACTATTTTTAAACTTCTATGAGTCTAAAATTATTTTAAAATAAAAATTTTTTAAATTCAAAAAGCTGGCCAATGATGTTAACAGTCGGAGTAGCATTTACCGTTGGAAAGGGGGATGGGGGTAGAGCCTGGGAGGGAGCCTGAGGTGCGGTCGATGTTCTATTTTTACACCTGGGTAAAAGTTACATAGGTGGGTTCACTTTTTCACAATCCAAGCTGTACCTTTTTCTGTATGCTTATTACATATTTTAATATATGTGTATTGTTTTTTAAATGTGTTCCCCAAAAGACATTTTTATTTTTTAGAGATGAGGTCTCATCATGTTGCCCAGGCTGGCCTTGAACTCCTGGGCTCAAAGAATACTTCTACCTTGGCCTCCCAAAATGCTGCGATGATAGGCATGAGCCACCATTCCTGGCCTTGGCATGGACGCTTGACCTTAAAAATTAACATTATGTAAGTAATCTATGTGACTTTGTAAGTGAATAAAACTCAGCAATCGTGAGTTAATAAAAATGGATTTTTGAGCTGATTTTTTTCTTTCACTAGCAAACAGTAAGTACTATACTACTATTATAAACACATATTTAATTCAGATGCAACTGAGGGATTCACTCGGTTTCTACCAGTTCCCAGAAGCTCATGCCAAATTATGTACAAATGAAGTAACATTTTCCATTTGAGAGTCCCCATTAATATCTGCAAGTGCCAAAAATAAAGGCAAATATTTCTGAAACAGACATGTTAAAAATATCTTACCATGACTGCAGAGGGCTTTTGCGCTGACCTTCAGACATCAATGTACGGATGTCAAGTTGACAGTGCCCTCCAATTTCACCACTCTGGAAAAAGTCCTCCTTAAATCTGGTGTGTAACAAAACATTAAATTGAGTTCAGAAAACTTCTTCATGACCCAAGCACGTGGGTTGTAACTAAAGAGGATTACCAATTTCCAAACTCAATTTTTTAAAAGAATTCAACTATTTATAATAGAAAATTTCAAGTGTATACGAAAGTAACAGAATCATATCAGGACCTAATGTATCCAAAACCCAACTTTGTGATGCAATCAACTTGTGGCCTGTCTGAGTCATCCACCCCCCATCCATTCCCCAACCCCTCTGCCATATCATCAAAAACAAATTCAAGAAATATTCCTTCAGCCAAGCTTGGTGGCTCACACCTATAATCCCAGCACTTTGGGAGGCTGAGGTGGGAGGATCACCTGAGCTCAGGAGTTTTAGACCAGCCTGGGCGATGCTGGGAGACCCCATCTCTTCAAAAATTAAAAAACTAGCCAAGCTTGGTGGTGCACTTCTGTAGTCCCAGCTACTTGAGAGGCTCAAGTGGGAGGATCACTTGGGTTTGGGAGGTCACAGCTGCAGTGAGCCATGATTATACCGCTGCACTCCAGCCTGGGCAACAGAGCAAGACCCTGTCTCAAAAAAAAAAAAAATCCCTGAATCTGAAAATATTTCAGAATTTATATTAGATGTTAACATTAACCACTTAAGTACCTGTCATGATTTCTTTTGATGTTTCTTAAATCAAGGTAGAGATTGGTTGCTCTGCAGTACTGAAGATAACGGGAACACATCAGACTTGAGTCACTCTGAAGGTTGTGCAAAAGAAAAAAATAACCCTGAGTATTAACACAGCAAAGACTCACCCAGACTTGCTAGACATGTTGACAGCATGGACGCCCTCACGTTCAAACCACACGACGTGACAAGGAAAGCTCTCCAAAGACTGCATCTGCTGAAGGATATTTTCTCCTTCCCAGCCGACCCTGGCCAAGCATATTTTGCCAGTTTCCCACTTTTAAGTTACTATGGAGAACTCCCAAACAATCTGTCACCTCAAATTTTAAAGCCAAGATCTGTATAGGTGGCTCAGTTCAGTTCCCTTTAAAAGAAAAAAAAGCACCCAGAAACAGTACTACTACCCCCACAGCTATGTGAAAAAGCAGCTTCCAAAAGCAAGCCAAAAGAAACAAGGAAAAATGCACACGTAAGAGACGTTAAAAGCGGGGAGGGAAGTTTGCCAGTTTTAATAAGAGGTACCTTCTGCAAACCGTAAAGCTTGTGGGAGCCTCTATCTCAACAGCAACATGAGGGCAATATTTTCTAAATAATTGAAGAAAGGAGTTGAAGAGTCAGCTACTAGAGTCTGATTCTATTTCAACCAATCTGGGTTGTGCTGAGAGCTTCAAACACTTTTATCTGCTCTGGGTTTTATTTATCGATTTAAATGTCATTTTAATTGTTTTTCCCATAACTCCCAATGAACACAAAGGCTTAATCTTGACCTGCATGGCGTTTTGGAGTCTGTAGTTGGTAAAAGATTGCAATGGACTGAATGTTTGTGTCTCTGCCAAATTTATATGTTGAAATTCTAACCCCCAATGTGATGATATTGTTTAGAAGCCACCCAGTCTATGGTATTTTGTTATAACAGCCCAAACAACTAAGACAATCATACTCTGCTAGCACAAAGCAAATCAAGGTAAATCTTAGCCAAAAGAACATTGTATAAGCCATCTTGAAAGAGGCGTGCAAGATAGGGGTTGTCATTCTTCTCTTGCCTTTTCCACGTGAATAGCTAGACTTGAGCCAAGTGTGCAAGACAGAACAGAACTCTGTTAAAGATACCCTGCAGCCGCGCAGTTTAATGGCATGCCTCATATCCTCAGGCCTCATTCTCCTTGCTAGAATGCTCAAAGCTCTATTACGTGACACCCCCCAATAGCTCTATAAAGCATATAATCAGTTTTTGAATATGAGTAAATTTAAAATTTTTTTTAGGTCCCCACTGTGGTTGGAGATTGGAGACCCCTGAGACGTCAGAGACTCAGGGTTCAGGATCATTGAGTTAAAGAATAGTGTACCTTAATCGTAAGTGCTTACAACTTCATCAACCTTCAAAAAATAATGCTGAGCCCTTTGTGGGAACCAGGCCCTGCTGCACTGAGCATTTTTATCTGCAGAACCTCATTTCTTCCTTACCATATGCTACATAATGGGCATGGCTTTAAGGCAGAGGAAATTGAAACAAGGAAAGCCTAAGTACCTTGTCCAAGACTCAGGATCTGAGTTGTAGTTGAGAGCCTGCTCTTATATTTACTACCCCAAACCACCTCTTGACAACGTGTTTATCTGATCCACTGAGGTACAATATGGTATGGTTGAAAGTAAACTGGAAAAAACCTGCATTTTAATCCTAGATGTATAATTAATTCTAAAGGGTAGCTGTGCAATCTTGGAGAAGTTGCTTAACTCCTCTGAGGACCCCGTTTTCCACACTGATAAAGTGGCATCAGTAGTATCTGCTATAACGCTTATGAGCATCAAACCAGATAACATACATAAAAGCTTTCTGCAAACTGTAAAGCTCTGGGCAAACACAGAGCAGTATGGTGGTGTCATATCATCTGTCCCAAAGTATCTGAGAATAAATTTGTAAAGATGCAATTTATCAACTTCTCTTCTTTAGCATATGTTTGGGGGAAAGATTCTAAACCTAAAAATATTTCGACTGTCTTAAAATATGACTATCTGATAAACATGGGATAAGGAGGACGGGGTTTCCAAAGGAAAGAGAACAATCTATTTAGGAAAGTTACATAAAATTCTAAGCCAATAACTAAGTGAGAGTGAGGAATTCCTTTCATAGTGCCGTCTATCTTATTTTTACATTACAATCTAAATGATAAATATTAAAAATCAATAATCAATAAGTAATAAAAATAAAACAGCTTGGTTGAACACAGTGGCTCATGCCTGTAATCCCAGCACTTTGGGAGGCTGAGGTGGGCGGATCCCTTGAGGTCAGGAGTTCGAGATCAGCCTGGCAACATGGCAAAACCCTGTCTTTACCAAAAATACAAAAATCAGCTGGGAGCGGTGGCACACGCCTGTAATCCCAGCTACACGGGAGGCTGAAGCAGGAGAATCCCTTGAACTCGGGAGGCAGAGGTTGCAGTGAGCCGGGATTGTGCCACTGCACTATAGCCTGGGCAACAGAGAGAGACTCCGTCTCAAAAATAAATAAAATTAAAATTAAATAAACAAGCTTATTTAGTAAGGAGCGAAATACCCACCATTTCCTTAGGCTGACAGAGCACATGCATCTCCTCCAGCCTCTCTCTGGCATATCCAAAGTCAGCCTGTTTCCAGAATATGTCCTCAGCTGACTCAAGAGTGTCCGTCCTATTTGCAAATAAAAATATTCTGTGGTTTTTTTCTTACTTTTTTTGGACCTTGAATTTTTATTCTAAAGGTTAAAATGCTAGAGGTTCCTTATTACTTTAATTTTGTTACAGTATACTATCATAGTTTTTCCAAAACTATGCCTCACTACATGAAATTACCAAACTAAGTTATTCACAGAATTATTCCCTTATCATAAAAATATGTAACAGGCATGTATGAAGTTATCCCCTGAAATTGAAGACAATGATGCATTCTTAATTACTATGTTTTCTTTACCACATTAACACTGCATGTATTAGAAGTACTAATTACACTTAATTCTCCCAGGAAGAATCAAGAGGAAACCATCCATTTATCTTAGTATACAATGGGGGAAAACATCATCTATGGTCCCAGCTGTTTCTCCCTCTGGCAGAGGAAATGACAGATATTCCTATCCCAGAGTGAAATAGTCAAGTTGAATTCATGACTGTGTAAGCAAATTAATATCTAAATGAATTACTATCTAAAACCAAAAGAATCTAGCTAGAAATTAGGGCATCAACATACACTGTATAGAAAGAAGAAGACTTGAAGAGGGTATTCCATATGGAAACTTACCATCCCATGTCGACATAGCTGCAAACTGGGTAACCAAACCTGAACTCTGGTTTACAGGATTTCTCATAACCCCAGCAGTACTTTAGCTTTTCTAGGTGTTTCTAGAACATAAAACTTACATTGATTTCCCTTCTTCTGACATTTAGAGAAGACTCTTAGATTTTTCCATTAAGAAAACAAATCATTATAGAGCATTCATATTTACATTTTATAATATGTCATCTTATCATAATAAATTTAAAACTTACAGTTAATTCTAAAAAGAGCAGTCTCAAGGTTCTTAACAATCCTCCTTCCTCATCACCCCCACCATATCTGTCCCCTAACCAAAAGTCTGGGCTTTACCTAGACGCTCAAAGACCACTTGAATTTGAATCTCTTGAAGTAGCTTAAGAAACTGCCTTTCTCACTGAGCAAGCAGATTCTAAAATCAGTCCCTAAAAGATATATAAACTGGAATTTGTGCTACCAAAGGAATCACAGCTAAAGTGAACGAATCAGCAACTTCACTCAGCAATCAAGATCAGCAGAGACCCCACAACACATGGACAACTCTGCCACCCTTGGGAACCACCCAGCTGCTGCTGGACAAGGAGCTCAGAATGCTCTTCTGCACGGCCCCAGAAGCGATGCTGGTCTGATTCCCAAGTCTGCTTTTCCATATGCTTCCTGTGCCAGCACCATGGGAAAGGAAGTGTCTCACAATGCTCAGCTTTGATCTCTGAGGCCCTGTGAGATGTCTTAATGGGCTCCTATTTGAGACCTTTCCAACTCCTCTAAAACAGAAAGAAAGCCACAGTAACAGGCTTAATTATGTGGAGTCAGAGACTGAGGTATCATTACTGAAAGTAAGTGCTAAGCGATCCTCTTATGTGCCATTTAAGAAAGAAGAGGTGTGAAATTCTTTAGTTACTTTAAACAAGATGTTCTTTCCTGCATAAAATCTAATTGCTTCTTTACAGAGTTTACAAATAGTATTGGCTACTTGTTTTAGAAGTGATTTAGATTTTAAATTTCTCTCTTACAAATGGGACATAATTTTAAGCAGTTTAGTCACTTAGAAGTATTATATGAAACTGAAACAATGATTAACTTATACAGTGACAACCAAAAATTAGAATTCTACCTTCAGCTTCAGGTTATAAAGCAGAACCAGTAAGCCAGCCAAAATTGCATCCTCATAAAAATAAGGAAAGAAGAAATAATACCTACCTTATACGGACAAAGAGAGTCTTTCTTACAGACAGTGGCTATATGCCTATTGTTGTGCAAAAAGAAGGGAATGTGCTCCTCTGGCAAGCGGATGCTGGCATAGTTATACAGAGGTTCGCCTGGAATGCTGGGAGTGTTAGGAGGACCTTCATTCTGATCACTCAGTGGGACTTCATGAAGTAAGACTCCAAAGACAAACAACATTAACATAGCAACCTGTAAACCTAGAGATCAAATTGAAGACATCTTTGTTAACAAATTTCCTTTAAAAGCCAAAACAACAACAACAACAACAAAAGTGTCAAGAGCTAAGTATAATTACAAAGCACTTTGCTATCCCACTGAGTAATGTTCCTTTATTAAATTTTCTTTTAGCACTTGCTTGGTGCCAGGCACCACATTAGCAAATGGGTATACAGAGGTGAACAAAACAAGAAAGAGCCTGGCTCTCATGGTGCCTTTAAGCCTAGTACGACTGTCATAAACAAGCAATCAAATAAATAAACAACTTCAGCTGATGACTGGGTCCGTGACTTAAACCAACTAGGGGCCAGCAAACTTTTCCTGTAAAGGAGAAGCAGTAAATAGTTTTGGCTTTGCCAGACATAAGATCTCTGTGGCAACTACACAATGCCTCTGTCCAGAAAGTAGCCATGGTCTATTATAAAAGAATGGATGAGGCTGTGTTCCAATAAAACTTTTTAACTTACAAAAATTATGGAAGGGCTTGATAGGATCCAGTTTAGTGATACCCGAAATAAAATAAAGCAATGTGATAGACAACATAGCATGGTGGTTAAGAACCTGAACCTTTAAAGCTTAACCACCTGCATTTGAATCACAAATCTGCAGCTTCCCAGCTGTTAAGACTTGAACAAGTTACTTAACCTTTCTGCACCTAAGCATTCCCCATCTGTAAAATGGAAATAATAATAAACCTTCGTCGTAGAGCTGTCATGAGTTAAATGAGTTAATTATTAGTAAAGTGTTTAGAAAACTATCTGGCACACACTAAATGCTATGGAAGTCTTTATTAAATAAATGTTTAAAGCCATGTGGGGCAGAAAAGGGGCTCAAATAACATTGGAGCTGAGAGCTGAGTGATGAGTAGGGGGAAAAGCATCGGTGAGAGAGCAAAGGGAGTGGGATGGCTCCAAGCAAGCGTGTGTCTGCTGAATAAAAAATTATAATCACAATCAAGGTGTGAGCACAACGTTCCAGGAGCTCTTCTGAACCCAGGATACAGCAACGAAGGTGCAGTCATGAACTAAACTCCTTGCCCTTATGAAGCTTACATGCTAGTAGGTATAATAATCAGCTATGATAATAGCTAAGACTTAGAAACTCCAGGAGTGATATTAAGCAGTCTGTGTCAAAGACTGTGCCCTTAAACTCTCCCTTCACGCCTCTACACTGTGAACACTGACAATGGTCACAAACCTCACTGCACTTCTAACTTACCCAGTAAGTGTTAAATCTCTTAGACCAGGTTTCTCCTCTATATCCCAGACAATGATCCTGCCATTCTCAGGTCACTTTAGTGGGATCTTTGTTCTATTTTTTGTTTTGTTTTGTTTAAGTGGTCTTTCCACTGGATGACAGAATCTTAATATACATTGGATGTTCATCAGCTAGGACTGCTGTTTCCTGGGTCATACCGGAAAACCCATGTTTTGAAATTAGTCTTCATTGATTATGGGCTGTGAAGATGGAGCCTTTAGAAACAGACTGCAGGCCCAATGCGGTGGCTCATCCCTGAAATAGCAACACTTTGAGAGGCCGAGACTGGCAGATAAGCTGCTTGACTCCCTGAGTTTGAGATCAGCCTGGGCAACATGGTGAAACCCGGTCTCTGCTAAGAATACAAAAAATCAGCTGTAGTCCCAGCTGAAGTGAGAGGATCACTTTAGCCTGGGAAGTCAAGGCTGCAGTGAGTAGTGATCTCGCCACTGCACTCCAGCCTGAGCAACGCGAGGGAGACCCTGTCTCAAAAAAAAAAAAAAAAAAGAAGAAAGAAAAATGGAAATTGACTGCTATGTTCCATCTTCTCAAAAAAAAAAAAAAAAGAAGAAAGAAAAATGGAAATTGACTGCTATGTTCCATCAAACCTCAAGTTCCAAGGCCATGGAATTCTAAGTGAACAGTAGGGACACCCAGAAGAAACTCTTTTTCCCCTATTTTTCCCCCTAGAGTAGTTAAGTACTGTGGATTTTCACTTTGGCAGCCCTCAAGAGTATGGTGTTATCTGCTGTAAATCTGATCTGAATTATAATAATATTTTCACTTGGGGCTTTTACCCAAGCATGAGTTGACAGTAGTGTTATAAAAATTTAAAAACACATATTCATAGTAACAATGACTACTTAAAATAAAAATATTTACCTCTTGAATCCTCAGAACCACTCAGAAGCTTCTGTGATGTTTCAGGTCTCTAAAACCTGTCAGAAATGAAACATATTACCTTAAAAGGATGCTAAAGTAAACTTGATCATTCAGGTGATGTTGTGAATTAAAGGAAATATTAAGAAAGAAAATAATGTAACGGGATAACCCTAAGCCAGAAGGCCTGGCCGGTGTGGTGCGCTTTCTTTTCCTTAATGAATACCACACTGCTAACCGAGTTCACAGGCACCACCCCCAACAAAGCAACTCTGACCAGATTCCAATGGGGAACAGGAGGAGGTGGCCCACTTTCTACAGGCATCCACTGGAACTGGCCAACAGGATACTTAGTGGATCAAACATTCTCAGGAGCAAACAACTTTCCCATTCTCACAGCAGTAATCCCTGTTGGCTGAATCACAGCGCTACCCACCTAGAGTGGCGAGCCTGAGGGTTCCCAGGCCTTCCTATTTTTTGAATTGTCCTTCCCGGTAATAAAGTCATTGTTATGACCAAGCCCTGACCCTTGTTATCCAAGTCCATTGTCCTCCAGTGAGCTCTGGCCATCACTAAACTCACCGATCAGTTGAGAAGTAACGCTCAGGCGATGGAAAAAATCTAAAGACGCAGATCAGAAAGCTGGCTTCTGGCGACGGCATGTACCCACTTGCATAAGGCGGGTGGGGGTGGCTGCCGGGCCTGGCACAAAGCCTTCCTGGTGTCGGTCCTCCTGCAAGGCCCGCGGGGATGGGTAGCTGCACTCCTCCAGCACAGGGACGCTTTGGTGGCCAGGCTACTTTTCCTTCAGCTCAAAGCAGCTGGACTCACACTCCACTCCAGAAACCCTTGATTCGATTTCCACAGGCCTAATGAGGGAGGAAAAAAGGGAAACATCTGAAAGATGATGGATAGGAGGCAAAACCTGGGGCTGACACAGCGGGCGAAATGGGGCAATGTTGCAGAGCGACAAAGCTTGGAAAAGTTTAAAGAAGGCAGTGGGCAAATGGAAAGTTCAACACGTGAGACTCCGAATGACTCAATGGCTGGCCCCTACTTGAGCCAAAAAGTCTCTCGGCGGGTGCCAGGCAGGGCTCAGGAAGTGCTCGGCTGCCCAAGAGCCCAGCTGTCCGCTTGAACGTCAGTCCCGGCCCAGGGCTGAGGGGTCAGCGGCGAGCGCCCCGCCGCGGCTGAGACGACGCGCTGGGGTTCTGGACCGTGGGTGCTGCCAGGGGCTGCTTTGGGGGCGGAGATCTCCCGGGGTCGCCGGCCACCCTGCACCGCGGCGTCCCGGGTCCCCAGCGCGCCTGGGAGGGGTCCCGGGGACCGGCTCCGCCCCGGCTGGAAACCTGGTCAACGAGGCTAGGGCCCGGGGCCCGCCTGCGCTCCGGACGCAGGGAAGGGGCCGTGCGCCCCGGGCCGGGGAGGGCCAGGATCGGCTTCCGACGCCCGCCTCCCGGCCCGCAGGGAATGGGAAGGCGCTGGCTGAGTGAGTGCGCAGGCTATAGCCCTCCGGGAAGCCGCGCCGGGAGCTGGAACCACCCGGGGCAAGAGCGGCGCAGAGCGCGGCCGCGGTGGGAAGGAGAGCGGGAAAAGGCTCCGCAGACTGCGGGCGAGTCCCACCTGGAGCCGCGGCAGCCGTGACTACCGAGGAGGAGGCGGAGGAGACTGCGGCTGTTGCAGAGGAGGGAGTCGTCATAACCGGCTACTGCCGCTCACCGGAAACCTTGGGCGCCGGAGCTGGGCCAGGGGGCGCCAAGGAGCAGCTGGGACACCTTGGCCAGCCGGCGCCGTGGGCGGGCTCGGGCCCCGCAGACACAGGACCGGACGACACCCGGGAGGGCCAGGGCGCGGGGCCCGACGCGCGGAGCGGCTTCAATCCGGCTAGCGGCCTCGACCCGGAGAGCGCGGCAGGGAGGTGCTCAGAGTGAGGGAACCATCTGCCTTTCGTGGCGCTCTGCCGCGAAGGTTCGCGCGAGTCCGCCAGCTCCCTCACCAGGGCCGGAAAGACCCGCGGCACGTGCCGGAGCCGGACGCCCATGTCCATCGCAGCAGCCGGCGCCTCCTTGAGCGAGAGCGTTAAAGCGCTCAGAGGATATTAGGGCCTGGTGGATAGAAAACCTGACCCTTCTGCTTGCACTGTGGCGGATTTTTACTTTTGTCTTATTTCAGGCAGAAGTTGCCCCCCTAACTTCCAAATTTGAGGACTGAACATTGTTCACCGAATACACTTTGTGATGGTGAGGATACTTTGGAGCCAACACACATTTTAAAAACAGTGTAGTTTTACCTATCTGTAAACGCATCAAGTTCAAGTACTACTCTGTGGAGTTTAATTTTTATGGTTTTGTTAATTTACTTTATTACTGGTTATTTATAATTATTTGAACTCCCATTCCCCATTGTCGTTTCCTCTAAGCTCCCCCAAGCCTAGTATTCCATCTACAGCACAGTAGAGTTGATCATTAGTGACTAACGTTGAACTGATTATATGAAGGTGATGCCTTCAAAATAAACATGCTCAAATGCATCAAGTCACCAGAAGTTAAGTAATATCATAAGGAAACAAGTTTGTTTCCAAAGGTTTACATGCTTTTTACGTAATTTTTTAAAGTAATGTTGTTTAAGAATTGTTACAAGTTCCATTAGTGACTTGCTAAATTAGGAATCTTATCTGGAATTTTTTTCAGATAACAACAGCAAAAACATATGTGGTGGTTAACATGTGCCAAACATTGTTCTAAAGCACTTTACAGTATTTATTTATTCTTTTTATTAAAAAGATTTTGCCCCTAAGGGAACTGTCAGAGGTATGTGAACCAGAGCAACTCCATCTTAAATAGGAGCTGAGTAAAATGAGGCTGAAACCTACTGGGCTGCATTCCCAGACCGTTAAGGAATTCTAAGTCATAGGATGAGATAGGAGGTCAGCACAAGATACAGGTCATAAAAACCTTGTTGATAAAACAGATTGCAGTAAAGAAGCCGGCTAAATCCCACCGAAACCAAGATGGCCATGAAAGAGACTTCTGGTAGTCCTCACTACTACACTCCCATCAGCGCCATGACAGTTTACGAATGCCATGGCAATGTCAGTACGTTACCCTATATGGTCTTAAAAGAGAAGGCATCAACAATCCACCCATTTAGCATATCATCAAGAAATAACCATAAAAATGGGCAACCAGCAGCCCTCAGGGCTGCTTTGTCTATGGAGTAGCCATTCTTTTATTCCTTTACTTTCTTAATAAACTTGCTTTCACTTTGCCCTGAATTCTTTCTTGCTTGATATCCAAGAACCCTCTCTTGGGGTCTGGATCGGGACCCCTTTCCTATAACAGAATTACTGCTCTATTATTTTATACTTTGCATACTTCACCCATCCCACACTAATAAGGACAGTAATTTTTTAAAATGCTTCCTCAAGCCAGGCACTGTGGCTCATGCCAGTAGTACCAGCTACCCAGGAGGATCGTTTGAGCCCAGTGAGGTTGAGGCTGCAGTGAGCCATGATTGAGACACTGCACTCTAGCCTGGGCCACAGTGAGACCCTGTCTAAAAAAAAAAAAAAAGCTGCCTCAGCTTACTTGCTACCATCCTGTTTTTATCACATACAAAAAGGTTCAAATTAGTATGATGTGTGCATGGTACTATTTTATTATTATTATTTGTAGAAACAGGTTCTTGCTATGTTCCCAGCACTTATTTCCAACTCCTGGCCTCAAGTGATCTTCCAGTCTCAGTCTCCTAAAGTGCTGGGATTACAAGTGTGAGTCACCACGCCTAGCTACATGGTGCTATTTTAAACAGCTACATATTGAATGGTCATTCAGACTTACAGGAAACCAGATAAGACAAACTTGAACATGAAATTGAGTCTCTCTTTCTGCAACAGCCATTCTCAAATAGAATTTCTCTCCAAAATATCAATGTTAGAATTTAAATTTTCTTTGAGTTGACATAAAATTTAAATGTCTACCGATAGAAGGTTGGTTGAATAAACTATGGTTTATCCATAGTGTAAAACTATGCATGCATAAAAAGGAATTGAGAAATATCTCTATACACTACAGGATATTATTGACTGGGAAAAGAATATGTAATATGTAAATACCATTTTTATAAGAGGAAAATGTATGTATACATGTGTATACACATATATATTTACTAATTATTATTTTACAAGTAGATTAATATTTAAAATGACTATATGGGCAAGGAGGGAGGAGGAGGGGTATAAGGAACAAAGAAGACATGACTTTGTTTTTTGGTTTTTGTTTGTTTGTTTGTGTGTGTGTGTGTGTGTGTGTGTGTGTGTGTGAGAGAGAGAGAGAGAGAGAGAGACAGAGTCTCATTCTTTTGCCCAGGCTGGAGTACAATGGTGCAATCTTGGCTCACTGCAACCTCCGTCTCCAGGGTTCAAGCAATTCTCCTGCCTCAGACTCCTGAATAACTGTGATTACAGGTATGTGCCACCATGCCTGAGGAATACTTGTATTTTTAGTAGAGATGGAGTTTCACCGTATTGGCCAGGCTGGTCTCGAACTCCTGACCTCAAGTGATCTGCCCACCTCGGCCTCCCAAACTGCTTGGATTACAGGCACGAGACACCACGCCTGGCCTGAAGACATGACTTTGGAGCCATGTAAATATGTTACATTATAAAGCAAAATTCTATTTTTAAAAAGCAATCCTTGAAAGTAAAATGAAACTAAATGAACCTAAATGTTTTCCAATTGTGGCATATCACCCAGAGGAGCTATCCCAAGTGACTTTAAAACTTAATTTGTATATACTTAGTGGGATGTTATCTCAGGACTAAAGTAAGTACAAAAAAACTCTTGTAGACTGCATTCTGTAACCAAATTGTTGGTGGCAATATTGGTATTGTGGGATACACCAAGTTGAAGTAATTATGATGGTACCTTTGAAGCTGAAATTTTTGACATGAGATAGAGATATGAAAGCTTAATCAGGCTATATAAACATCCTGTAGTTCTGAATTTCATTTAGAGGCCTCAGTATGATTAACAGTATGGTTAATCTTTAAAAACACATCTCTCCTACATGCTCCATTGGAAAGGCCTAGAGACAAGCTACCCACTAGAAAGAAGCACCCCCTTGTGCTCACACTGTGATCTCTACAAACCATTTCCCATTAAAAGAAACACTGACTCTGTAGAACAATGGATGATCTTGGGTCTGGAGCAGGAAATGTACAAGATAAGCCTGCAATATCTTACATCAGGAAGCAGCAAAGCAATCAAAAGGCTATTAGGGTCATATCAAAAGGACTCAGGAGCCACCTTGAAAACCTTCCTACTGGTCAAAGATAGGATAATTTAAAGCATAAATAAAGGTAATTAATTGGATGAAGGACAGATAAATTTAAATAATTACATCAGACACAACCAGTCAACCAAACATGCAAGCCAAAAAGGTATCACCGTTCATTTTTAATGATAGAAGGAAACCAACTCTTACTCTGAAAACTGGTAAACAAAGGGAAAGAATCAGGAATATTTATACTGTCTTTCCTATATGAATTATGATGCAAGTAACAAAATAACTGAAGTAAATTTTTTTATGGAAACATTCCAACTACTAAATGAAAAAGAAATGACAATACCACTCCACAAGTTCTGTAAACTAATAGATTTAAGAAGTGATCATCAATGATTTCTTTATCACAACTGAAAAACCATGGGACATTATCTGTCTCCTGCTGGAAGAATATACTTCCACCTAATGAAGTATTTTTGTTGAAAAATAATTGCCTTTAGATTTAAACACAGGAGGCTAACAAACAAAAGGTAAGAAATCAACATCCAGATGGAGGGAAACTATAGGACAAATGACCTAGATTTTTCTACAAATAAGAAACTTTATCGAAATTGCAAGAAGAAAAAGAGAGAGATGGAAGAATGCATTGCTTAAAAAAATTGAGACAAATCCAACAAATTACAATGAGTAAATTGATAACAATATCAGCAGAATATAGTATACTGGTTCTCTGATATATCCAACTGTTAGACCATAATTAAAAGGTGTTGACATTTTTAATGAATAAATTTTTGCTGTAACTGATCTATATGCTTATGATTTTACAGAAAAGCAGTAGGAAAAGTAGCACCATATAGTTAATAATTCAAAACATGGACTGTGGAGCCAAACTGCACAAATTAGAATCCCAGCTTTGCCACTTACTTGCCATATGACCTTGAGCAATTAATCTTTATTTTTAAAAATGGGGGTGATAATGGCATCCACTTTAAAAGGTTGACTTGATGATAAAGTCTGGGTACACACTTCCTTTTCCAAAATCCTTGGGTCCCTGTGTGTTCCTGAACTTTAAAAAATAGAAAAGATATGCCCATCGTTTAACTTAATACCCCCATTGAGTCCTGGGTGAGTACCCCATAATCTCACACAATATTTCTGCAGCAAAATGTATGAGTATTCACACCAAATGAGTTAAAGACTATACATAGTCCTATGTCATTGCAGTGCATGCTTTACCACCAAAGTAGATTTAACAGCAAATGGATTAAAATATATGTGGTTTTTAGAGCTTTGTGGATTTCAGAACAATGATTATGGGATTATAATCCTACATTAGTGAATTCCTTACACAGTGCTTGGAACAAAATAAGACTATGTTTCCCAAAAGAAGAAAAAAGAAGAAAAGACTGTATTTCCTATTACCAACCTGACCACAGATTTTTGAACAACATATATTTTAAAAAATTAAGACTGTAATTTTAAAAGAGACAAATCGGCATGGCATTTTATAAAAATGGAAGGAATACCTCTATCTACTATGCTGTGCCTACACCTGTAGAAGCAATAAGAATGTTTAATATTAAACAAATGGAAAAACCTACCATTACCTTCTTGTTTAATATTATTTGCGATTCTAAATATTAAATTTAGCCTACTTGAGAGTAGGGCAGTGCGGGAATTCCAAACAGTTCTATGAGTAAATTGTCTTTACCATATTTGTGAATTACTGAAGCATTTTGAGTTTTTTGTTTTGTTTTGAGAAAAGGTATTTAAGTACTAAAAAGAAACACATTGAATTTCCAGTCTATCTTACAAAAAGGTCTTAATTTGCTAAAAGGTAAAATGCATATGTATAAAGGCAACAGATTAAAAGTACTTTAAAGGTTACAGAGCTTAATCCAAGCAATATGAACTCAGAAATAGAGGATAACTTATTTTAACTGTTGTTATTACTTGAATACAGAAACATAAGAAGACTTTTAGAAGAATGTCTTGATACTGTTTAAGATTAAAAACAGACACAAATTAACCTTACAGTAGTTACCACTTAGTTATAAGTAAATTCTTAGAACTGTTTTCTGAAAACATATCTTCATCAGAAAAACTACACTTCGGGCCGGGTGCGGTGGCTCATGCCTGTAATCCCAGCACTTTGGGAGGCCAAGGTGGGCAGGTCACTTGAGGTCAGGAGTTCGAAACCAGCCTGGCCAACATGGTGAAACACATCTCTACTAAAATTACAAAAATTAGCCGGATGTGCTGGTGTGCACCTGTAAACCCAGCTACCTGGGAGGCTAAGGCAGGAGGATCACTTGAACCTGGGAGGCGGAGGTTGCCATTGCACTCCAGCCCAGGCAACAGAGTGAGACTCTGTCAAAAAAAAAACAAAAAAAAAACTACACTTAATACTAATAATATAACTTATAGAATATTGGGGCTTATCTTCATTTTCTTAAAATATTAATCTCAAATGTAAACAAGTTATATTTTCATAAAACAATATTGATTCCTCCTCATTACTATTGACCACTATACATTTTGTTAAAAATGAAATACACTATTACTATTTTAAAATCTTTATTCAATCAGATCCATGCTTATTTACATTATCTTTCATTTAGAATTAAAATATTATGTCAATCTGTAGTTTAAATCATACTTTTAGCCCTTTACAAAATATGTGATAAAAGTTTTCATAGTTTAAAATGGACCTAGAATAGGGAAATTTTGATTCACTTTAATGAAAATGAAAAATTATGATACACTAGAACATAAATGTATATGTACTAAACATACAGTATTAAGATAAAACATCTACACTTTTCTTTTTTCTTCTATTTTCTAAATACTATAAATCATATACTTTTAATAAGCATTCAAATAAAACTCTCAATAAATGCCAAATGAAGAGACGGCAAAAAAAAAATTTCCTGAACATTCTTTTCACTTACTTCACTGCAAACTTCATGTTTCCTAGGTCAGAAGTTATCCACATTTAGAATATCTTAAGTCACAACATAGATATATTTGGTACATTCCACATGCTAAACACTGTACAACTGGCAATTCCCATAAAAGAGGTAAAAGAAATGTTAAGAAATGGTAGACTCAATTTAGCCTCCCAAGAATTGGAAGGACATCTACAGTCTGTGCTTAATTGTCTATAAATCACCACACAACCTTCCCTTTGTTTACTCATTTTTTATATTATTGAGAATGTTATTTGCAGCTTTTTTCTTTCAAGAATGGAAACATCTAATTGCAAATCATTTTCCTATCCATTAAAATATAAATATTATTTTGCAACAATATGGGTAGAGATGTTTTAATGACAAACAGCAAAGTATAGCAATGAATATTCAACAGGTATTCTGCCACCTACTGGAGTTTTTCAAGAAACTATTTAAGTTCACTTTAACTTACAGAAGTATTGCGAGATCCGAGTGTATAACAATCAAAATATGATCAGCATGAGTATCAGCTATTTATTTGTAGATAAAGAGTAATTATATGGTAATATGTAGCCAGAAACTTAAACAGCTGTTTGTCATTTTAAAATAAAATGGAAAACACTTGAAAATTTTCAGTGAATTGATCTTATTAATGTTAATAAGGATTAAAAAAATGTTTAATATTATAAAATTGAAAGGTTTAGGAAAGAGTTTTATTGCACTCTTTTCTCTGCAAATGAAGTTTTTCCTACTAGTGGATATTTTAAAGGGACTACTTCATAATTCCAAAACGTCTAGTTTCAAATGCTTCACAGAATTTTGTAACTTAAGTTTCGTATAGCGTAGTCTCCCCTTATCCACGACTTTGCTTTCTGTGGTTTCAGTTACTCATGGTCAACCACAGTCTGATTACAGGTCAGTACCGTACAATAAGATATTTTGAGAGAAAGAGACAGAGAAATCACATTTACATAACTTTTATTATAGTGAATTTTTATAACTGTTCTATTTTGTTATTGTTTATCTCTTGCTGTCCCTAATTTATAAATAGAACTTTATCATAGGTGTATATGTTTAGCAAAAAACAGTGTATAGAGGGTTCTATACTATCCATGGTTTCAGACATTCACTGGGGGTCTTGGAATGTATGTCCCATGGGTAAGAGGGAACTACTGTATTTTCTAATTCTATACATTTCTTATTGCTTATCTGTCCTGTCATTCTGCCCTTGAATATTACAAAAAAAAAAAAAATCAAGCTGACAAAAAGCTATTAGACTGCTTTTTACCACTAAAATGAAGAAAATTAATTTTATGAATCTGGCTCACACTGAAAGAATATTTATTAATGCTACAAATCAGAGATCCAATGACAGAAACACTGTCTGGAATACAAAATGAACAAAAGTGAGGTCATTTGAATTGCCCTGAAAAACTCCAAATTCTTCAAGATGTCTTACTTGTATTCATACTCTGAAGTACCAGTGTTTTAATTTTAACTAAAAAATGAGAGTTTTCTTTTTTTTTTTTTTTGAGATGGAGTCTTGCTCTGTCGCCCAGGCTGGAGTGCAGTGGCGCAATTTTGGCTCATTGCAACCTCCACCTCCCAGGTTCAAGCAATTCTCCTGCCTCAGCCTCCCGAGTAGCTAGGATCACAGGCGCACATCACCACGCCAGGATAATTTTTGTATTTTTAGTAGAGATGGGGTTTCACCAAACTGTTGGCCATGCTGGTCTTGAACTCCTGACATCAGGTGATCCGCCCACCTTGGCCTCCCAAAGTGCTGGGATTACAGGCATGAGCCACGGCACCCAGCCGTAAATGAGAGTTTTTATGTGCAAGTAAAGGCAGTTAAATAACTTTCAGTAATAAAATGCATCAAAATATTTCACAGTTTTTAAAACACAGCCTGGTTACCTTTTTGAATAAAATAACACTTGGAAGAAAGCATAGCTATTTTTAAAAGCTATTCCATGCCTTCCTTGTGTTTGAAATTTCAAGAAAAAATAAAACGATAATTCACACAGAATTATAAAATGTCAAATTCAAGTTAATTCCTATAATTTTTCCCTTTTGTTATGAATATTCTGTAATATCAAACATTCATTTTTAATGTGCTAAAAATATGGGTTTACAAAATATGAACAGGTAATTTTTAAAGAGTAAATTATGTTAAGAACTTTATTATTTTCGATTCATTTTATAGGGTAGTAAAATAATACTTCTTCAAAATCATTTAAATGTTATTGATGCCACTGCAAAATCATTATAAATTTTCTCCATTATCCAATCACATCTAGATAACATTGAATATGTACAGGTTTCTCTGGATAGGCACCAAAAGGTACCACATTTTATACAGACTTAATTGTGAAAGCTAGGTGAAATAAAATTTCAGACCAAAATTTTTTTTTTAAGTTTAAATCATTTACTCTTTAAATTTCAGACAGTGTCAGTGTTACTCTTACTTTTAAAGGAAAAAAAAATTAGTTTAAAATTTAATGACCACAGATTTAATAATTTACTTTAACACAATGTACATTTTCATGAGTAGTAATTAAGATATGCTGAAAATTTCAATGTGAAAGATTTCAAAGTTTCAGTATGTTAACATTACTCTTTAAATGTTCTTAATATATATATATAAACACTTACAAATTATAGATACAACTAGTTGTATACCTATAATACATGTATGAACACCACTCTTCTTCCCTAGCCATATTGATATGAGGATAAAGTAATAAATCTCTGTGCTATTCAAGGGAAAAACAAATGAATGCTTTAAAAAATAAATCTTTAAAGAATAGTTTCAAAAATAAAGTTCAAATATTGCACAAAATAATTTAACTGTAAATATTACTATATAGTGTAAAACAATTTAAAAAAAATTTTTATGCTCTACAGTAAATCCCATTTTCTAATTCTATAAAAGAATTTATTGGAAGTCCACATTAAATGTTTAGATATTAAATGTTTACATTCAGTTTGACGGGAATTCAATTTTCACAAGTTAACTGAGCCTTTGTCTTAAAAGTTCATCTATTTGAGTTTTATACATATTTTTTACATCTTCAAGATCTAATCGAAGTTCTTCCGCCTCTTCTGCTTTTTCTCCATACATCTGCAGAATAGTGTTGTATCTTTGATCCAAATCCTGCAAAATGTATTTGTTTACAATTTTTAAAATAACTACACAAAACATCTTTAATGTTTATATTGCCATAGGAGTCAACAATGAAAACACTACAATTTAAATAAAAGTATATACTCATCTCTTTTAAAAATTAAACTCACACTTCAATGTTGAACTAAATAGCAAAAAAAGGAATTAAAGAAAAAAAAACAAGCTAGAAGGCTATCAATTTTACCCTCTCTCTCCACTAAATCTACAATTCTCCCCATATATGAGTTCTCTCCCATTAATGTAAGCACACCTGATATAAAATTTAGTCTCTTTGTTCCGTGGTGGTGTAAGTATTACCTGGCATTTAGCCCACAGGAAAGATCAAAAGAAAACATATTCTCACTTATGGCTTAACAGTGTCTTCTAACATCCAGATAAAACAATTGTGATGATACATATAACATCAATCAACAGAATATTACTAAGATCATACAAAGTTTAATGTTATAAATGAAGCATACCCAAATCTAGTTCTTTTCCTATACTGGGACTAAACGTGATTGTGAAAATTACTTTGAATATGTAAAGACACAAGCAAGATAAAAGATTCATTTTTAAAGTTCTTTGCTCAAATATTAATACTCTTTAATTTTCAAAGAAATCACTAACACATACTATAAACTAAAAACATGAGATTTAATGTAAATGAACTAAAGTATCTTAGACTCATCCTTAGGGGAAGAATACTTACTCTTAGCTGAGTTCTAAGTTTGGGTATCTCCTTCACCTTCTCTTCAAGTTCATCATTTTGATTTGTTAATTTAACTAGTTCTTCAGCCATTATTGATCGAGTTTTTTCTAGATTGCCAATTTCTAGCTGAGAAGCATTACCACAAAATAGTTTAAATCAAAACATATCTTTTATAATACTCCCACTAATATAAAAATATTTAATGGGTTTTTTTTTTTTTGGAAATAGATATGTCAACACATAACCTTTAGCTAGCTCTTTCTTAAGGGAACAGTGGCAGAAAAAGGGTCCCAACTTTCCAGAGAGATATACCATTTATAAGGTTTACTATGCAACAGAGATAAAGAAGAAAATCCAATTTTTTGTTTGAAAATATTCAACCATATATTTTTCTAATCTAAGGAAATGACATATATTTCAGTTATTCTAAATTACTACAAGAACCCAGAGAAATAAAAACACACTTTAATGTAGCCCCACCTGTGTAGGTTGTATCGACAGAGGCTTTCATCATTATCAAAGAAATTTATTAGGTCCCTATATAGTGTACTGGCTATACAAACATCTGGGATTAAGATTAGTCTGATCTACTTTTTGTCAATTCAAGTTCTTTAATAGAGTAATACTTTCATATAACTGAAAGTATATAATAGGAGTTGAATTTTTACCTACTTCTGAGTGTATTGTGTTTAACACTGAAAAGGGGTATCCCGATTCAAAATGCTTGAGACCAGGAATGTTTCAAATTTCTTTTTTTTTTTTCAGATTATGGAATAATTGCATTATGTACTTATTGGTTGAGCATCCCACATCTGGAAATCCAAAATGCTCAATTGAGCACTTCCTTTGAGCAGCATGTCAGCACTCAAAGTTTTGAATTTGGGGGCATTTCAGATTTCTGACCTGGGATGCTCAACCTGTAAAACATTTTAACATTTCTGACTGCATAAAGTTTTTTAAAAGCCAAAAAGGTTAAGATGGAAGGATGCTCCCTCAACAACTCCTGTTGTTTCCTCCCATGTACAGTGTGTTACAGTTCGAACATCTCATCCCTTTATCCCTTCCTTCCCGGGGTAGTTGGAACAACTTATCTAAGAGGTAAATCTGAATAGAACAGGCATTCACAGCTCAGCAACTTCCCTTTATTCTGTTGGGAAACAGCTGCTTGAAAGGAGGAGGCATTCTCTGCTCCTAGATGCTTATGTCTTATGTAGGCAGGTTGTAACACATGAGAGGCCTGCTCCAGCCCAGTATTTCCTGTGACAGATCAGTCAAAACTGCCTATTTCTGGCAATCAGCAGGTTCAGCTGGCTGTTATCCTTAGCTAATTGCTCTTTTTAGCCTTTATCACTGATATATGTGATACATTTTGGGCTTCACATGCCACTATGTCATCTTGTTTCTCAATTTGCTCAGAATTCAGATGGCAATGAAGGGTGCTATTTATTGGGCCTCAAAACTTCATTTACTTCTATAGCAAATTTAATTTTTCCAATACCTGTAAATGAGTAATTTCCCCTTCCCTTAGCTTTAGCTGAGACTGTAGGTTTTCAATAACGCTTGATCCTGCTCCCATCCTTACAGCATCATAAAGATTGCTTCCATTTGCTGATACAGACATTGGTCCAAATGAGTGATCATGAGATTCATCCTATGTTAATTAAGAAAGTTTACACAGTTACTCAGTTATTATAGCTTGTCTTCCATTACCAGGTTCTAACAAAAATGGTTCTGTCAATTTTTGCTTTAAATGTCTTCTCAAAGGCAGAAAATCATTCATGTATTTCCTCTCACTACAATTAGCACTCCTCCACAAGTATTCAGATGAATTGCCTACAGAATGGCAAAGTCATGATGACAGACAATATTGCTATTTGCATATTTCCTTTATTATTATTCTAAGAACTAAGCACATATAAAAAATAAAACATCACCTGAGACAGAAAAGATGTCTGTAGTCCTGCCATATCAACACCACTTATTGAACTTGAGCGTGACATGGTGGGAGTGCTAGAAACAGAAAATGGCTTGCGTTCCTTAGGGAGTAAAAAAAATTCTGTTCAGATTAAAGAGCAAAGAGATAAGCAGAGAAAGCAAGCACATTTCCCAGGGTTAACGAGAACAAAGATTCAGTCTTTTAAAAAAGCCACACTACAAAGGAATTCAATACGATCAAAAGAAGGAAAAAAAAATTTTTTTAAGATTCATTCTAATTTCCCCATAAAATGGCTTCTGAAGTCTTATCAGAAGGACAGTATTTGGCCAGGCGTGGTGGCCCATGCCTCTTATCCCAGCACTTTGGGAGGCCAAGGAGGGTGGATCACCTGAGGTTGGGAGTTCAAGACCAACCTGATCAACATGGAAAAACCCCGTCTCTACTAAAAATACAAAATTAGCTGGGCGTGGTGATGCATGCCTGTAATCCCAGCTACTTGGGAGGCTGAAGCAGGAGAATAACCCAGGAGGTGGAGGTTGTGGTGAGCCGAGATAGCACCATTGCACTCCAGTCTGGGCAACAAGAGTAAAACTCAGTCTCAAAAAAAAAAAGTACAATATTTGCTAATTAAAACTGTAGATAGACTTGGTTAGATCATCACAGGACCCATTTATTACAACAATGTAATTTGTTGGGTTTTATAATGGAATGAGAATGTTTCTGTTAAGTTTCATATTCTACAATATACTATCAATTAAACCTATTTTTTTAACATAAAATTTCTAATGAGTGTTACAAACTATAAAATTTCTGGCTTATCCATTTTATTTTTAATGTATTTTTAAAACTCCAAATAAATTCCATAGGTAATTTAAATTTACCTATCAGTAGTTTAAATATATTATGCTAACTCCAGGTACACGGTAATTCTTTCAATATGGAAAACACATTTTATTTTATATATATATATATATTTTTTTTTTTTTTTGAGAAAGAGTCTCGCTCTGTTGCCCAGGCTGGAGTGCAGTGATGCGATCTCGGCTCACTGCAGCCTCCGCCTCCCGGGTTCAAGCAATTCTCCCACCTCTGCCTCCTGAGTAGCTGGGATTACAGGCACATGCCACCATGCCCAGCTAATTTTCGTATTTTTAGTAGAGACGGGGGTTTCACCATGTTGGCCAGGCTGGTCTCGAACTTTTGGCCTCAAGTGATCCACCCACCTCAGCCTCTCAAAGTGCTGGGATTACAGATGTGAGTCACCATGCCCAGCCTCAGAAAACTCATTTCAGAAAAATTACCCTCATTAACCAGAAAGAAAACAGCCAGATTTACTCCTTAAGTGCCTATAGACCAAATGAGGTGCACTGGTTTCAGTGACAGACGATTAAATTCATTTAAAAAAAAAGGGCAAGAGGTTTTATATTTCAAGTCCTAGAAATCATAGATCTCTTTGGATAAACTCAAAATTACTTTGGGTCCACTCTGAGCAGGACACTGATTATAATACTAGAATTCATCACTATGTTGATTTTAGACATTAAAAAAAGATACTTATAAAGCAGGGACGTCCAATCTTTTGGTTCCCTGGGCCTCATTTGAAGAACAAGAATTGTCTTGGGCCACACATAAAATACACTAACAATAGCTGATGAACTAAAAAAAAAAAAAAAAAAAAAAAAGAAAAAAAAATCTCATGATGATTTAAGAAAATTTATGAATTTGTATTGGGCTTCATTCAAAATCATCCTGGGCCACATGCCAACCAGGGCCACAGGCTGGACAAGCTTGTTATAAGCATAGCTAAAATTAAAAAGCAATGATTAATCACAGCATCTACTAAATGGTTACACAACAAACAAAAACAAAATTCAATACCTTTTCTTTTATTGCTTCTTGAGTAAAAATGGCTTTCTTCCTTTCTTGTTCAACTTTCATTCTTTCCATTTCTAACTGACTATTCAACAGTGTCTAATGGAGAGAGATAAAGTTAGACAATTTCTGTGACAGTAATTCATGCCATGATAAGTCAATCTCAAAGTTAGAAACATAAAGTGTAAACTCATATTTGTTTTACTACTAAAGACTAAGTTCCAAAAGCAGTGGCATCACCCATTTCATCTTATTATCTCATTAGTTTGCTGCCATCCCCAACCATTCTCTAATGTAAGCCCTAAGAGGTTAGTGATCATGAAGAGAAATACCTTTTCTTTCCTTGTCTCTTCAAGTGTTCTTACATATTCATCTTTTAGGTTTTCTAATTCAACCTGGTACCTATTAAACAAGAGAAAAATTTTTTTTTAAAAAGAACAGAAAATGAAAAAGACGACAGTATAGACTATTAAAAACTCAGTACTTTATTAACTCCAGCTACATATTGAGAAATCATTTTTATTTCCAGCTTGACATCAGTGATGTTCCAACAGTGTATTCCAGATCCTATCTGAGTTTCACTCAGGAACCAAACCACAATTGAAAAAGCTCCACTTTTGTGCATTTTATTTATTGGTGCTCTGGGTTAAGATTTCATTTAAAAAGAGACTTTATAAAAATAATTTTGAGTATCATCATCCTATAATATGCTCAGATTCCACAAAGCCTATTAGGGAGTTCTATGAAAATGTTTATAAAAGTTCAGACATTTTACTTTAGAAATTATTTTTACTTGATTACTTTTTTAAAAAGTAAAATTTCCAAGGAAGAACACAGAGGGTAAAAAATACTAACCATTGCCTTAATATAATCTCAGATAGATGGATTTTATAGCCCATGGTTTCTAAGAACCCAGAAATTTATTTAGAAAAGACTTAAATTATGCTACTAAAACCCTTGTAATATAAAAGTAACTCCGAAGAGTAGTCTCAAAACTATTTTGTGGTGTTACAGGTCCCTTTAAAAAATCTGATTAAAGGTACAAATCCTTTCCCTGGAAAAATAAATACAAAACATGTCACACAATCTCAGCAACCTATAGGACATTCAATGAATCCCAGTACTAACTTCTTGTTATAATATATAATATCCTGTTACTTTTTTTTTTGGAGACGGAGTCTCACTCTGCCACCCGGGCTGGGGTGCAATGGTGCAATCTCTGCTTACTGCAACCTCCACCTCCCAGGTTCAAGCGATTCTCCTGTCTCAGCTTCCCAAGTAGCTGGGATTACAGCCATCTGCCATCACGCCTGGCTAATTTTTGTATTTTTAGTAGAGACAGGATTTCACTATGTTGGCCAGGCTGGTATTGAACTCCCGACCTCAGGTGATCCACCTGCCTCAGCCTCCCAAAATGCTGGATTACAGGCGTGAGCCACAGCACCTGGCCATAATATCCTGTTACTAATAACCCTAACTTTAAATGCTAAAAGTGATTACTTTTAGTTCTTGGTACTCTGAAGCTAAAAGCCAACAACATACTTTGTTTATTTATTTAATTTTATTTGTTTATTTATTTTTTGAGACCGAGTCTCATTCTGTCACCCAGGCTGGAGTGCAGTGGCGGGATCTCGGCTCACTGCAACTTCCGCCTCCCGGGTGTAAGCGATTTCATGCCTCAGCCTCCAAGTTGCTGGGATTACCGGCACACGCCACCACAACCAGCAAATTTTATTTTTAGGTTTCACCATGTTGGCCAGGTTGGTCTCCACCTCCTGACCTCAAGTGATCCGCCCGCCTTGGCCTCCCAAAGTGCTGGGATTACAGGCGTGAGCCACTGCACCCGGCCCAACAACATACTTTAAAAAAGTGCTTTAGGATGTCATGGAACTAATACAAATATCACTCAGAAACCATGCTCACCTATTGTTCTCATCCTCCAGCTTACATAGCCTATTTTTCTCTGATTCTAGCTGGGCTTGAAATCTACTATTTTCCTGTCTTAAGAGAGAATTCTGTGACTCCATGGAAGACATCTGAATTTTGTTAGCAAGGAGTTCTTCTGTAGCTGCACGTTCTCTTTCAACTGCTGCTGCCAGCAAGGTCTGGGATTCACCTGATTATAGGACAGAAAGAAAAATCACATACACATATAGCCCAGAGACCAAAATACCAAGTCAATTCTGATTTCAAACATTTAATGATGCAAGTAGCCACACTTAAAACTGATAACTATTTATTGCCTAAGGCAGGACTGTCTACTGAGACAAATGAACCAATCTTAACTTATATTTGCTTTATCATTCTTTTCCAAAAGTATTTTAATTTCAAAATGGAGTCATGCATTAAAAGAGTAGTAGATCAACAATGATCCTGGAGCAACTGGACATCTATATGCGAAAAAACAAAAAGCCTACACATCACATCATTCATGAAAATTAACTCAAAATGGATCATAGACTTAAATATAAAACATAAAATTATAAAACTTTAAGGAAAAAACAGAGGAGAAAGTCTTCAGGATCTACAGCAAGGCAGATTTGATACAAAAAGCAAGAGCCATAGAAAGAAAAACTGACAGACTTCTTCAAAATTTTCAACTTTTAAATCTATGTAAAGAGGATGAAAAGGCAAGCTACAGAGTGACAGCAAATAAATGCAAACCATATATCTAGGACTAGTATCAGGAATAGATAACAATCCAGTTAGAAAATGGGTAAAAGACATAGAAATTTCACCACAGAACATGTACAAATGGAAAATAAGGACACAAAATGATGTTCAATAACATTAGCCATTAGGGAAATACAAATTAAAATCATAATGAGATATGACTACATGCTGTCTGAGTAACTAAAAGAAAAAACAGGGACAACATAAAATGTTGGCAAGGATGTGAAGAAACTAGACTACTCTTATACAGTCACTTTGAAACAGTTTGGCATTTTCTTAAAAACACTAAACATGACCTGGCAATTGCACACTTGGGCATTTATCCAGAGAAATGAAAACTTAGGTTCACACTAAAACCTGTATGTGAATATTCACAGTAGCTTTATCTGTAATAGCCAGAGCCTGGAATCAGCCTGGACGTCCTTTGTGCAGTGAATAGTTAAACAAACGTGGTACATACTATGGAATAACATTCAGCAATAAAAAGACTAAACTACTGATACAAAAACAACTGTGTTAACCTCTTCCTGGGAATTACACTGAGTGAAAAAAGCCAATCCCAAAATGTCATACACTGTATAATTTTATTTATGTAACATTTTTGAAATGACAGAATTTTAGAAACGGAGGACCGATGAGTGATTGCCAGAGATTTGGGACAAGGGAGGAAGGGTTGAGAGAGTGGTAGGTCTGTTTCCAAAAGGGTAACATTAAGAGCGATTATCTTCAGCCTAGAAAAAAAGAAAACAAAGCTAACAGGAAGGACTCAATAGTGCTGGAACTGTTCAATATCTTGACTATGGTAATGGATATGTGGTAAAGTTGTACAGAACCTAATACACACACACACACATACATACACACAAATGAGTACCAATAAAACTTTGGAAATCTCAATAAAATCAGTAGATTGTATCAATGTCAATACCATGGTTATGATATTATACATTAATTTTATAAAATGTTAATACTTGGAGATATTAGGCAATGTGTGCAAAGGACCTTTCTATATCATTTCTTATAACTGCACATGAATCTATATTATATCAATAAAAAATTTCAATTAAAAAAAGAGCAATTGGTAAGATTCTGAGATTTAACTTAGGTAAGAATTATCATATTTTTTCTTCACCAAAGTAGAACTAGTAATACCTCTATTTTACATTTGACACTCTGCTCCACAGCATATCTATGGTCTTTTTAATAGCATTCCTTGGTTATGTTTGTCCTGTGGCTTTGCCTATATGCTAGCACAATACCACACATTGCTGAGGGTATGTAGACTTCAGTCTAAAAACCACAAAAGTACCAGTTTCTAGCACTCATTTATTGCTAAATATTTATTTCAAAACGTATCATTTTCAGATGTCTCATATTTCATATCACATTGCTCAAAAGCTGTCAGAGATAAATGACAGACCTAACATTTATACCTATAAATTTAAATATATATGAAGGTTTATCTAGTTCAGTACATTTTTTTTTAAGTAGATGAATCTTTTTCTAGACCAAATCTTTCATGGAACTCCAATAAAAAAAGATAGACAAAGGAGGCCCTATTTTCATTAAAGCAGCCAGAGAAGCCCAGCCTCTTATTTATCAGGCTTCCCTCTCACCATGACAGCAGCCCCAAAGGTAGCTAAGAGTCCACTGAATACCATTTGAAAGTCACTAACCTAGTTCACCCCTCCTGATTCACAAGGAATAGCACAGAGAAAGTTGGAACAATATAAGTGACTTGTTCCACACTGTTTTGCTGGATGATTCAAAACAAAACACGCTGAGTCCACGTCTCCTGACTCATATTCAGGTCTGATGTTATCACTACCCTGTGATTTCTCAAATTACAGTTAGTGTCAGGCATAGAAGGCATACATGAATTTTTCATGAATATCCTAGCTTCTGGGATACCTATAATATACATACACTACCCGTCTGTGCTAGAAGGGAAACATTTTAGAACAATACTTTTCTTTTTATTAACAACACAGAAGGGCAACCTGGGGCATGACTGTAAAGAAGCAGAATATGGAATCTTTTTTTTTTTTGAGATGGAGTTTCACTTTGTCACCCAGGCTGGAGTGCAGTGGTGTGATCTCAACTCACTGCAGCCTCTGCTTCCCAGGTTCAAGTGATTCTTTGCCTCAGCCTCCCAAATAGCTGAGATTACAGGCGTGCGCCATGACATCTGGCTAATTTTTGTATTTTTGGTAGAGACGGGGTCTCATCATGTTGGCCAGACTGGTCTTGAACTCCCGGCCTCAAGTGATCCGCCCACCTCGGCTTCCCAAAGCACTGGGATTACAGGTATGAGCCACCGCACCCTGCCAGAATATGGAATCTTAAGACTCCCTAGTATCTCTCTTCTAGGGTCGATCTTGACTCTCTGTAGACCTATTTTCGCTCTTGGAATTCTACCAGTGATGAGAATCAGATCTGATCTCTACCTCCTATACTATGGCAGACAAGCTTCAAAGGGGTCAGATTTAGCAATGGACAAGAAAAAAATCGAGTGCAGCAGTCTACTAAAAATACAAAAAATTAGCCAGGTGTGGTGGCAGATGCCTGTAGTCCCACCTATTTGGGAGGCTGAGGCAGGAGAATTGTGTGAACCCGGGAGGCAGAGCTTGCAGTGAGCCGAGATCGTGCCACTGCACTCCAGTCTGGGCGACACAGCGAGACTCCATCTCAAAAAAAAAAAAGAAATGAATGAAAGACTGACATGGAAGTACTTTAGCCAGTATGTGATAACATTGTGTAATGGGAAAAAATGGTTTGAAACAGACATAATAAAGGTATTAAAAATACATGTAGAAAAAGAGAAAACATAAAAATCTACATATTAGACACAAAATGTAACTATCAGATCAAATGAATTTCAATTTCATACCATTATTCTAATTCTATAAACAAGATGGAAGGGCTTCTGCATCGAGCATAAAAACTAAAGCAGTTACCAAGCCTATCAGAAAGATTCTTCTCTAATTTCTCCCACGACGATGTCTGGGATCCCAGGGTTGCTTGCAAATTTTCTATTTGTCGAAGCAATGGTCTTGTGGTTGATGAAACACTTTGACTCAGTTCCTGGTTTCGATTCTCTGCCTCCTGGAGTCTCTGAATCACGAAATTCTCAAGTCATTACCAATGACAGCAATAAAAACATTAAAAACACTAGCAAACCTAAACTTTATGAGAGGTTCCTGGAAAATTATTTTTCCAAGAGAAAATTATTTGCTTTTTAATAATAATAATTATTATTATTATTAATTTTAGAGACGGGGTCTTGCTCTGTCACCCAGGCTGGAATGCAGTGGCACAATCTTGGTTCACTGTAGCCTCAACCTCCTAGGCTCAAGCGATCCTCCCACCTCAGCCTCCCAAGTAGCTTGGACTACAGGTACACGCCACCACACCCAGCTAATTTTTGTATTTTTTTGTAGAGACAAGGTTTCATCATGTTGCTCAGGCTGGCCTCGAACTCCTGAGCCCAGACAATCTGACTGCTTCAGTCTCCCAAAGCATTGGGATCACAGGCATGAGCCACCATGCCCAGCCCTTAATTACTTTTCTAACTGTTCGATCCTTCCAATAGAGTTAGACTGTATAATACAGTATCTTAGTAAGTGCTTCTTTGGCCAGGCACGGTGGCTCATGCCTGTTATATATATTCAGTATTGCTTTTCCATTTGTAATAGCTTATTAGTGATGCCAGTCTTTGATTACTGTGGGACAGGTAATAGTTCCCGGTTTCTATGCTTCTGTTAATTTTCAGTCATTTATAACATGCACAGGAAAAAGGAGAGGAAATACAATTTAGGTTGATTTCTGTTTTTAAAAATAGTTAGAAATATTTGGATGAGGAGGCAACTACTGAGAGGTTTCGATGAACTCTTTTTTAACCTTTAGGTAATTGAAGACTAAGAAATGTTTTTTAAAGAAGCACTTATTTATTTATTTATTTATTTTATTTATTTATTTTGAGACAGAGTCTTGCTCTGTTGCCCAAGCTGGAGTGCAGTGGCATGATCATGGCTCGCTGCACCCTCTGCCTCCTGGGTTCAAGTGATTCTCCTGTCTCAGCCTCCAGAGTAGCTGGGATTACAGGAATGCACCACCATGCCCTGCTAATTTTTGTATTTTTAGTAGAGATGAGGGTTCACCATGTTGGCCAGGCTGGTCTTGAACTCCTGACCTCACGTGATCCGCTCGCCTCAGCCTCTATCATAACATTATGCTCTATAAAACAAAATAAGGAATTTCCTTGTATATATTTTTAAGGTGCCCATTCTGATTTATTCACACAAGCCACAAAAATACAGCAAATGCTAAGTGTGATAGTAATCCTCTCAATTCCATGAACATTATCCCGCTGAGTAATTATTTTATTTCTAGAAAAACACATACTTCTTGGATTTGTGTTTTGGAAAACTGTGACAGTACCTGCTGAAGTTCACCGATCTCATGGCGTAAATAATCCTCCTTTCTGGCAGCTGCTTGTTCTGTGCGCTGCAATGCAAGCCTAAGGTCCCCCACCTGTAGGAGGAGAAACAATACATTCACAAACCATGGTACAGTATTATCTATAACTTCCCGCTAACTACACATTTTGTGTTGTGTCGACATTGTTCATGTATATTTCATACTCTCCAGTGAACTTTTAATATGATTATCACACCTGTCATTCATCAAGCAATTCCAAAACTGTATGTATATTCAGTGCTTACTTAGAAAAGCACTCTGTTAAGGCAAAGAAACACAAACAAATATGTATAAGGCACAGCCATTACCATACAATACTGGAGAAAAGACAATGCATCCATAAATATTTGCCACATCAGACAAAAAGTGATAGGTGCTATATGGGTTATAAAAGCTAGGTGCTCCACTCATATGCAGGAGCATACATTATAAACCACCACAGCCTTTTTGGAAACATTATAACATGTTTAAAGAATCATCAAACTTCTCATACCCTTTTACCTGGCCATCCTAGTCTTGGGAATTTACTCTAAGAAAGCAGATATGTAAATACACAGGGATATTCCCTATAGTATTAAATAGGCTAGCAAAAACAAAGCTGGAAATATTCTAAATCTCCATCACTAGTAATCTATATTTGCAAATGTTGATACAACATGAATATAACCATTAAAAATTACAATAAATGTATAAAACATAAAAAAAGTCTAATTTATCATTAAATGGAAAAACTATAAAATAATATGTAAGACATCAATTATGAAAAATACATATATGGAAATAGAATAAAACACTAATACATAAAACTGACAGTACTTGTAAAAAGTGATGGATTCATGGGCCGGGCGCGGTGGCTCAAGCCTGTAATCCCAGCACTTTGGGAGGCCGAGATGGGCGGATCACGAGGTCAGGAGATCGAGACCATCCTGGCTAACACGGTGAAACCCCATCTCTACTAAAAATACAAAAAACTAGCCGGGCGAGGTGGCGGCGCCTGTAGTCCCAGCTACTCGGGAGGCTGAGGCAGGAGAATGGCATGAACCCGGGAGGCGGAGCTTGCAGTGAGCTGAGATCTGGCCACTGCACTCCAGCCTGGGTGACAGAGCGAGACTCCGTCTCAAAAAAAAAAAAAAAAAAAAAAAAGTGATGGATTCATGGATGGTAACTCATATATGCTCTATCTCCCATTCCCCCAATTTTTCTGTACTATTATTCTAATGTATTTCAAATTTAAATTGCTGATATTTTATCTATCTCAGTAATAGAGCAGCAGAAACACAAAGAATATATGGACCATAGCATGACTTATAATAGCAAAATACTGAAAATAACCCAAATATCCATCAATAATAGCTGAAAATACTTCACCTAATAAAGTATTATAAAACTGTAAAAAGATATTTTTTAAAAACCTCTATGTTTACTAGAGTGATCACCAGGATATTTTATTAAGTAAATAAAACAAGTTATAAAACAGTATAAAGAATAAACTATCATTTATGTAAAAAGGATGTAGGAGACAGTAATAGGTGTATAATCCATCAATAAGAAAGAGCTGAAAATCCTTCACCTAATGAAATATTATAAAACTGTAAAAAGGGATTTTTTAAAAACCTCTATGTTTTACTAAAGTGATCAGGATATTTTACTAAGAAAATAAAACAAGTTATAAAACAGTGTGAATAATAAACTGTCATTTATGTAAAAAGGATGTAGGAGATAGAAATAGGTATATAAGTGAATGTGTATGTATATAGAACATGTAAATATATAGATACATATATTTTCTTGCATTTTGCCAATAGAAACACTGAAAAGATAAGCCAAACTCTAATAAAACCATTACCTACAGGCAAAGAGAGGAAATGGGGAGCAGCTAAATTGGAAGTAAATGTCTGAATAGATTTTGCTCTTTTTTTTTTTTTTTTTTTTTTTTTTTTGAGACGGAGTCTCGCTCTGTCACCCAGGCTGGAGTGCTGTAGCCCGATCTCAGCTCACTGCAAGCTCCGCCTCCCGGGTTCACGCCATTCTCCTGCCTCAGCCTCCCTGGTAGCTGGGACTACAGGCGCTGCCACCTCGCCCGGCTAGTTTTTTGTAGTTTTTTTTAGTAGAGACGCGGTTTCACCGTGTTAGCCAGGATGGTCTCGATCTCCTGACCTCGTGATCCGCCCGACTCGGCCTCCCAAAGTGCTGGGATTACAGGCTTCAGCCACCGCGCCCGGCTCTTACTTTGGAATCATGTAAATGTTTTACATATACAAAATTTAAAATTAAATCAAAAGGGCATAGGAGTCAATAAAAATAGTTTTCTCAACAATTGGTCCTGCAACAACTGGATATCCACATGCAAAAGATCTAAATGTGAGAGCTAAGACTACAAAACTCTTCGAAGGAAACTGATGAAAATCTGCATAAATTTGGATTAAGCAATGGTTTCTTACATATGATGCCTAAAGTACAAATAACAAAAGAAAACCTAGACAAGCTAGACTTTATTAAAATTAAAAACTTTTGGCATCAAAGGACACTACCAAGAAAAAGAAAGACAACTCACAGAGAGGCAGAAAATATTGACAAATCCTATATCTGAGAAAGGCCTAGTATGCAGATTATATAAAGAACTCATAATAACAATAAAAAGATAAACAGCCCAATTTAAAAATGTGTAAAGGATTTGAATATTTTAATAAATTTCTCCCAAGAAGATATATAAATGGCCAATAGGCAAATGAAAAGACATCCAACATCATTAGTCATTAAGAGAACGCAAATCGGCCGGGCTTAGTGGCTCAGGCCTGTAATCCCGGCACTTTGGGAGGCCAAGGCAAGCGGATGACGAGGTCAAGAGATTGAGACCATCCTGGCTAACACGATGAAACCCCGTCTCTACTAAAAATACAAAAAAAACTTAGCCAGGTGGCAGGGTGCGGTGGCTCACGCCTATAATCCCAGCACTTTGGGAGGCCAAGGCGGACGAATTACGAGGTCAGGAGATTGACACCATCCTGGCTAACATGGTGAAACCTCGTCTCTACTAAAAATACAAAAAAAATTAGTCAGGTAGACGAGCGCAGTGGCTCACGCCTGTAATCCCAGCACTTTGGCAGGCGGAGGCGAGCGGATCACCTGAGGTCAGGAGTTTGACACCAGCCTGGCCAACATGGTGAAACCCCATCTCTACTAAAAAAAAACAATACAAAAAATTAGCCGGGCGCGGTGGCGGGCACCTGTAATCCCAGCTACTGGGGAGATAGAGGCAGGAGAATCGCTTGCACCTGGGAGGTGGAGGTTGCAGTGAGTCGAGATTGTGCCATTGCACTCCAGCCTGGGCAACAAGAGTGAAACTCCGTCTCAAAAAAAAAAAAAATTAGCCAGGCATGGTGGCACCCGCCTGTAGTCCCAGCTACTCAGGAGGCTGGGGCAGGAGAATCGCTTGAATCCGGGCGGCAGAGGTTGCAGTGAGCTGAGATCGTGCCACTGCGCTAAAGTCTGACAAGAGTGAGACTCCGTCTCAAAAAAAAAAAAAATTAAAAAAAAATGCAAATCAACACCATACTCAGTTACCACTTCACACACACTAAAATGCCTATAATTTTAAAAACAGACAACAATACAAGTTGGCAAGGATGTGGAGAAACTGAAACCCTCACCTATTGCTGGTGGGAATGTAAAGTAATGCAGCCACTATGGAAAAGTTTGCCAGTTCCTCAAAGAGTTAAATATATAGAGTTACCATATGACCTAAGGATATATATCCAGGAGAATTTAAAATATATGTTCACACAAAAATTTGTGCCTGGATATTTATAGCAGCATTATTGATAATAACCACAAAGTATAAATAACCCATATGCCCATCAACTGATGATTTTATAAGACAAAGCCTCACAAATTTTGTTTTTTCTACTTCATCTGAGGTCCTTGGACTCCCACAGATGTTATGAATGAGCTCAGGAGTTAAATGGACTCTCTCAAAATTATATGCAATATGTATGTGCATTTTTGCTCTTCTCTTGTAAGAGAGTCCCTAGTTTTATAATACTCTCAAATGGGTCTAAAACTCACAAAAAAATTAAACAATACTGGTATCATGTAAGCATTACTTTGTTTTAAAAAATACAACTGGTTAAATTTAGCAGAATCCAGTACTCTGAAATCTAACACATGTATCACTACATAAAGTTTGATTCAAATCAGCTAATAAATTGTTTAATTGGTAGAAGCATAAACAAATATTTTTAAAACTACTCTAATTCATCATCCATTGCTTACTTGAATGGCTAATGTTTCTTGCTGCTGACGGGCTTCTTCTTGGGCCTTCTCTAATGCTGCAGAAAGTTCTTCTTTAGCTTTCATTTCACGGCTCAGAGCAGCTTCCTGTGCCTCACTATCCTTTGCAGCATTGGCTTTGTGAAGATCAGTAAGTTCTCTTAAAAAATTAGATTGAGTTTATAAATGTTGCCAGTGATCAGATAATAGAAAAAGTATTCTTCAACATCCTACTCTGATAATTCATTCTAAATGGGTTGCATATTTGTTCATTTTCTTACTTGTATGCACTATCCAGGGCAGCCTGAATACTTCGGTTCTTTTCTTCAAGTTCATCCATGTCTACCTGAAGACGGCCAAGATCTTTCTCCTGGCGTTCTACCACGGAATTCAGTTTTTTAATATTTTCTCTATGTTGTTTCTCCACCTCTTCTTTGCCATCAAGGACCTATATGTTATAAAAACAGACAAAAGTATTTTTCAAGAAATAATACCATGGTAAATAATTGTATTCCAGCAATCTATAATAATGGAGAAAAATATATATATTTTTTGAGACAGAGTCTCGCTCTATTGCCCAGGGTGGAATGTTCTGGCTCACTGCAACCTCTGCCTCCTGGCTTCAGGCAATTTTCATGCCTCAGCCTCCCAAGTAGCTGGGGCTACAGGTGTGCACCACCACGCCTGGCTAATGTTTGTATTAGGTTGGTGCAATATTTTTAGCAGAGACAGGGTTTCACCTTGTTGGCCAGGCTGGTCTTGAACTCCTGGCCTCAAGTGATCTGCCTGTCACAGCCTCTGAAAGTGTTGGGATTACAGGTATGAGCCGCCCCACTCGGCTGAAAAATCTTATCATTTATCTATTGTTTGAAAAATTCTTCTTACTACACCCCATTAAATCTTTTCAAATGCTCCATAACCATGGCCAACTGCTCATACAGGAAGTAATAACAATATATATGTAGAGAATTATGATTGCTATTCACCTGTTTCAAATGCTGCAACTCCTCTTCTAGCTCTTTAACTTTTTTGTTCAGTTTTGCAACCATATTTTCATTCTCCTTGTCTTTAGCTCTTAATTTCTTGATGATGTTAGAATTATGCAATTGCTGTTTTGAAAGTTTTTCTCCTGGTGATGGTAAAAACGCATAAAATCAAATGACAACTATTCCCTAAAAATCTCAATAGAATGTTTTATCTAATCAATAACACAAAATAATAGAATTTTTTTAAATCACAATTTTGTGACCCACAATGTTACAACTAATTTGGACAAGAATCATCAATGAATGTTAAAATTACTGGGTAAAAGGTTGTTGGGAAACTGGATATTGACACGGTCTTAAAGAATCACTCTCATACATCACCTACTAATTTTAAAGAGAAAAATCTGGCCGTCAACTCCTTAACTAAGCATTCAGTTTTGGCATCACCAATTGTAGTACAGTTTGACAATATGTGCCTACTGATGTGAGGTAGGTGTTCAATATCACCTAGATATTTCCTCCTAGAAATATGATCTAAATCTAATCATGAATAAAGTAACAAATTCCCAAACATGGGACATCCTGTGGGACAACTGCCCTGGACTCCACAGAGTCCTCAATGACATAAAGAAGAGAGAACTGTCCTAAATTGATGGAAGACTAAAAGGACATAACAACCAAATGCAATGGGCAAACTTTGGATCCTGGGACAGAGCAAATGATCAACTATAACAGACGCTTTTAGAGAAAACTAGGATAAATATTAAAATATATACTGGATTATAATTCTGAACTAATGCTGATTTCTTAGGTTTGACTATGATGTACCTGTCAAGGAAAATGTACTTGCCCTTGGGAGATGCAGACTGAAGAATTTAGGAGCAGAATGTTATGGTATTTCTAACCTCCTTTCAAATGAGTTGACAAAAGCGTAGTGTATGTATGTGCAGAAAGATATGGAAGAGGTGCGGCAAGATGTTAACACTTGATGAATCTAAGTGATGACGTAATCAGGTATTCATTGTAGTGTGCTTTCAGCTTTGAGTTTTACAGCTCTTTAGCTTTAAGTTTTCAAAATATTGGCCAGGTGCGGTGGCTCTCACCTGTAATCCCAGCACTTTGGGAGGCCAAGGCAGGCACATCACCTGAGGTCAGGAGTTCAAGACCAGCCTGGCCAACATGGTGAAAACCTGTCTCTACTAAAAATACAAAAATGAGCCGGGCATGGTGGTGGGCACCCGTAGTCTCAGCTACTTGGGAGACTGAGGCAGGAGAATCACTTGAACCTGGGAGGTGGAGGTTGCAGTGAGTTGGGATCATGCCACTGCACTTCAGCCTGGGCAATAGAGTGAGACTCTGTTTCAAAAAAAAAAAATTTCTGGGGCATGCGGAAACAGTATGTAATACCTTTGTGTAAAATGTAAATACTCTGTGAATATAAAACACTCCCATGTGAAATTGCTCTATTTTCTCTGTAAAAAGATTCATTAAGCAAAACATCAGTTCATTCTCTGACGAAATTACTAAATTACAAAATAGTAACATTTGATATTAATATTTTAAATAACTTTTTAAAAATAAGAAAACCATGCAGTCAGCCTTGCCCTAGGTCTCCAATATTATAAGGCAAGGCAGTCAATAACTTCAAGACATCTTGAGAAAATAATTATAACAATTCTTCCTTCATTTTTCTATTTTAGAGCTTAGAACTGTGTTTTATAATTATCTGTGTTCCTATATTTCCCTCTCACTAAACTAAGCTCCTAAAGGACAGAGTGTGTCATATTTATTATTGTATCAAACATAATATTTGACATACTAACTCTTCAATAAATATTAGTTGAATAAATTAAAAAGTTGAGTAAAGCTAACTTTGAAATGACTGCTTCCAACTGTTCTCAAACTCTACACTTTCTCTGGAAATTCACTTAGGTTCAATGATTTAAGCACAAAAACATTCATCCTACCACTAACTGTAATATTAACATTACAGAAATAAATATACAGCATTAGAAACAGTAAAACATATTATGGTATACCCATATAATGGACTTTAATGTAGCCATTAATAATGATAAAAAGCATTTAATGGCATAGAGAGATATAAGAGAAGGAAGACTGCAAATTAAATATATGATCTTAACTATGTTTAAAAATGCATGGAAAAATGCATTAAAACTAGAAAAAATTAATAGTTCCTTATAATACTGAATTATAATCTACTTTTCCTCTTTATTCATATATTTTCCTATAACTTCAAAACTTTCTACAAGTAGCAAGTATTACTCTTATAACTACAAAAACTTTAATTAACAACAAGAGAAGTAAAAAGAGAGATTCACTTGACCACCTTTTCCAAAACCTCCTGTCTTCCAGGATATTACATGAAGAACTTAATTCACTGTCCATTTGTAATGATTTATTTCATGAATAGATCTTTAATTTCTATAATGCTGCTAATTTTATTTTATTTCACTTTTTTGAGACAAGGCCTCACTTTGTCGCCCAGGGTGGAGTGCAGTGGCATGATCTCGGCTCACTGCAGCCTCCACCTCCCAGGCTCAAACAATCCTCCTGTCTCAGCCTCCCAAGTAGCTGGGATTAGAGGCATGCACCACCACCACTCGGCTAATTTTTGCATTTTCAGTAGAGACAGGGTTTCACCATGTTGGCCAGGCTGGTCTCGAACTCCTGACCTCAAATGATCCATCCACCTCGGCCTCCCAAAGTGCTGAGATTACAGTCATGAGCCGCCACACCCAGCCAACCCTGTTAATTTTAAATCTTTTCAGAGACAAAGGTGCTGAATAATTTAAAAATTAAAACAGTAAAATGAAAAATTCACTATCGAATGCCAGAACAATACAGTATCATATAGTAACCAAGCTAGGTATTCAGATATTACATAAATCCCAGAATTATACATACACTTTGAATGTCTTGGTTTAAATGATAGGCTCTTAAGACCTGTTTAAAGTTTTCTTAGGGCAGCACACAAATTTCTGTCAATTTTATAGGGATTTATTTTTTTTACTCCCTAAAAACAAAAGCTAGAAACACATATCTCTGTCTCAATATATCTTACTCCTCATTCTTCTGTAAACTGTCACCTACTATTTCTACGGTTTACGTCCAAACCCTCCTTGCTTTCAGTATTTTTAATTAGGAAGCATCAGCTAGTTATGTGGCAAGTACTTCTTACATAGTCAACCAAATACTTTACGCACCTTCTTCCATTAACCCTTGGATCTGCTCATCTTTCTCTTTCAAAAGGTCTGCAGTTTCACTACTATTTAATCTAGTGGCAAGCTCTTCTTTTATGTTTTTGATTTCCTAATAAAAAAGAAATCTGTGAATACCATAAAGAATTACTTTCACTCTAAGTACAGTTCTCATTTTTCCCTCATCCAAAGAAGCTATCCATAATCACATTCTCAATAAAAATCTGTAAGTTTTGTTCAGTTAATCTACTACCTTGGTTTACTAAGACTAAGAAAACAGCTTTGAAAATGATATACAAAACCTAAATTCAGATATACAAGCAAGTTTTAATATGAAAATATAAATGAGAATAAATTCCTTTTTTTTGAGACAGGATCTTACTCTGTCACCCAGGCTGGAGTGCAGTGGTACAATCACGACTCACGGCAGCCCAACCTCCCAGGCTCAGGTGATCCTCCCACCTCAGCCTCCTGAGTGGTTGTGACCACAGGCGCCTGCCATCATGGCCAGGTAATCTTTGTAATTTTTGTAGAGATGTGGTCTCACCATGTTGCCTAGTCTGGTCTTGAACTCCTGGGCTCAAGCGATCCACCCTCCTCGGCCTCCTGAGTAGCTGTGACCACAGGCGCACACCAGCATGACCAGCTAACTTTCTGTATTTTTTAGGAGAGGCAGGGTCTCACCATGTTACCCAGGCTGCTCTCTAACTCCTGGGCTCAAGTGATCAACCCACTTCATCCTCCCAATGTGCTGAGATTATAGGCATGAGCCACCACACCTGGCCAAAAATCTACAATTTAAATGTTAATAGATGATATCCTTTTCACCTTACTTCTCTTTTTTCCAATATCAAAATATGATGAATGCATTCCTCAAAAATCTATGTCTCTATAGAGTTTAATTAATATTACTTTAAATTTCAATTACCTTTTTAGCAGCATCTCTCTCTTTGCAGGCTAGTTGAACTTTCTTTTCTGCTTCTGCAATTCTTTGAGTAAACTCATCTTTCAAGGAAGAAATGCTACTGCTTTCTTCTTTCACTCTGAACATTTCACTAAATTTAAAATAATATTTGAGAATGAGGATGGTGTTTATATATCCCAAAGGTATACATGAGTTCAATTCTCAAAAGGAAGATAACTTTTCTCTGACATATACCTTATTAAAATAGAACAGTTGAAGGCCTATTAACTTCTAAGAAAAAAAATAAGGAAATTTCCCTTGTTAAATTTATTTTGAAACACCTCAAAGAAAACCTGTTAGAAAGTGAAATGTCACCAATATCTGACATGCAAAAATAAGAGCAAAGTAAATACAATGATTCAATTCTGAATCTTCTTGAGTCACATTTTCCCAATGAGCTCCTTATAGCAAAACTGTGTTATTGTATAATACAGTTTTCTTTAAATACATGTTTTAAATCTCTTAATACTAAAAGACTAAAAATGAAGGGAGAGAGTTTTACAGTTTTTGCAAAACGACTCTCTTCAATGGCAAAGGTAATATGGTAAAGACAATTAAAAGAGAAAAGTAATCTTTAGGGTTATAATTGAAAGCCATACAACTTTCAATAATGATAAAATTACAAAACATTTTAATTTCAAAAACATTCTTAAATATGTACAAAGTATACAGGCTTCCAGAAAATGTGTAACATTATTCACATTTGCAGAATACTTACTCTTTCAGGTTATCATAAGCTTCTTCTAGAAGTGCTTTTTCCTTACTAAGAGATAATAACTGAGCCTCCCTTTTTTCCAGCTTTTCATTCAGAAATTCAACTGTCTGGATAAGGCGAATACATAAAAATCAGAACACTTAGCTTTAAAAAAGACCATTTTTACATGCAGTTATATCACTGTAACAAAGAAAACAGCTCTATCTCATAAAAACAATTAAGAACAATATGAGGAACACAAGAGGATCCAGAACAAGAAGAACTCTTAGGCAGCTGATAGGAGAGTAAAAGTAAGTACAATCAAATAGCTAGTGGGAGCGTAAGTTGAGAAACGACTTGGGAAAATGATTAGGCAATATCTAGTTGGGGATCTACACACTCTTTGATATAGAAAATTTCACTTTTAGGTATAACTTAGAGGAGAAAATTCTTGCATAAATGCAGTAGGTGACACGTATAAGAATACTTACTGTAGCTTCCTGGTAATAGCAAAAATCCGGAATAATCCGCGTATACATCAAAAGAAGGGAGATGGATGCAATCAAAAGAGGTCAAAGAGGGAATTTAAAGCCTCTATATCTTAGCTAGGTTGTGGATACACGAGTGTCTGTTTTCTGTATTGTTCTTTACCTGAAACACGTATCCTTTTTAAAATATGATATATTGCATTTAAAAAATAAAAGTAGGTCGGGCGCAGTGGCTCACACCTGTAATCCCAGCACTTTGGGAGGCCAAGGTGGGTGGATCACCTGAGGTCAGGAGTTTGAGCGCAGCCTGGACAACATGGCGAAACCCAGTCTATACTAAAAATACAAAAATTAGCTGGGCATGGTGGTGGGCAACTGTAATCCCAACTACTTAGGAGGCTGAGGTTGCAGAATCGCTTGAACCCAGGAGGCGGCAGTTGCATTGAGCCAAGATCATGCCATTGCACTCCAGCCTGGGTGACAACAGCAAAACTCCATCTCAAAAAATAAAAATAAATAAATAAATAATAAAAGTAGAGGCCGGGCACGGTGGCTCATGCCGTAATCCCAGCACTTTGGTAGGCTGAGGAGGGCAGATCACTTGAGGTCAGGAGTTCGAGACCAGCCTCACCAATATGGTGAAAGCCCATCTCTACAAAAAATACAAAAATTAGCCAGGCATGGTAGCACGTGTCTGTAGTCCCAGCTACTCAGGAGGCTGAGGCATGAGAATCACTTGAACCTGGGAGGCAGAGGTTGCAGTGAGCCAAGATTGCGCCGCTGCACTCTAGCCTGGGTGACAGCGCAAGACTCCGTCTCAAAAAATAAATAAATAAAATAAAATAAAAGTAGGGCTGGACACAAGTTCATGCTTATAATCCCAGCACTTTGGGAGGCCAAGATGGGAGGACTGCTTGAGCCCAGGAGTTCAAGACCAGCCTGGCAGCACAGTGAGCCCTCATCTCTACTGAAAATCAAAAAAATAGCCCGGCGTGGTGCGAGCCTGTGGTCCCAGCTACTAGATTGGATCAGGTGGGAGGACTGCTTGAGCCCAGGAGGTTGAGGCTTCCATGAGCTGTGATCGCACCACTGCACACCAGCCTGAGCAACAGAGAGAAACCCTGGGAGCCGTGGTCGCAGCACTACACACCAGCCTGGGCAATAGAGAGAGACCCTGTCTCATTCATCCATCCATCCATCCATACTAAAAGTAATTTTAGAAAACCCATAAGAATTTTTAAATCTCCATAATGTATCAGTATAAAGCTAAACAAAAAGTAATGCTTAGAATGTCTCATTCCTTAGGTCCTGCTCAAACAGTGATAAACTTAAGTATAAAAAGAGTAGGAATGGTTCCTTTTTGGACTTAAAAAAACAAAGTCTTACCTGAGTTTAGTTTAGATGAACTTAGAAATCACTTACCTTCTTAAATATACTGAAATTCAAAAATATCTGATAGTAATTAGTGCTGGTTTCTAAGAATTCAAACTCCTATTATATATCTTACAGTATATAGCTATTAGTAATTGAAATATTATTGCACAGCATTTTTGTTTGTGAATATTTAACCTGAATAACAGAATCTGGCACTTTAAAAAAAAATTGAGTAATTCAATACATGGCACTTACAGGACATTTCTTCAAGACATCCTACATCTCAGAAGTCTATTAAAGATGCTAGATCCAACTCAATTTCTATATCTAAAAATCACAGTAAAAACCAAAACTAGGACTTAATGTTAGTTAAAGAATTTATATCACTTTCTTTTCACATGTATTAGGTAGAGCAATTTGTCACTCCTAAGCAATGCTTTTGTTCCTTAGACATTTCTCTTTCTTGTTCACGTGAAATATAGCTATCAATAGATCTCAAAAATAACATAAACAGAAAACAAACTGAAGCAATATAAGGATATACACTCCTTATATATGAATGAAAATACTAACAACAGAAAAGCACCAATAATAAAAACCTTAAATTATCATTTAATATTTGCTACAAATAATGTAAACATGCAAAAACAAATTCTGATACAAGAAAAACCATAACATTTAGGTTTTTTTTGGCACATCCATCTGCAAAGGAGGTGAAGATACATGTTAATGTAAGAAAATATTCCTTTGCAAACTGACATACTAATGAGCATAACAGAATTTTAAAGTGATAAGGACTCAACAATAAAGATGTAAGATGAAAATTTTCATGCTTAACTAGATTGAAGTATCAACTTATTCTACCATAATTGCCTTGGAGAAATTTCAAATTATATTAAGAATTGTTGAACTTCAAGGTCCTTAATGCTACACTGAAATGGCAAAAGCCTGTGTTTTAAAATATGTACGAATTATCATGCATCAATGAAAATATATTTTAAAACAAATGATTTAATCTCTGAAAAGCATATCTAAAAATCCCTTCCACCTACTGGAGTTACCTTGCAAACATCTTCCTTCTCAGAAAGTGCTTCTGGCTGACTTTCAGCAGGTTCACACTGCTCAGCCACCCTGTCTAACACAGTGTGTCCTTCATTTATTGGTGTAGAAGAAACCAAGATATCAGGCTGTTCACAGTTAACAGGAGTTGCACTTCGTCCACTTTCTTCCATTTCTGCTTCCTCAGTGGGTATAACTAATGTTTCATTTACTTCTTCAGATTTTCCTTCAGCAGATTCAACTGTTTTAGACTTTGGAGTTGAAGAATTAACTGTAATAGGCACTAAAGCATATCCCTTGCCTGACAATTCATCATCTGAATTGATTTCACTTACACTCCGGCTATCTAATGACTGTACACTAAATGAATCTATTCTTTCAAAAGCGTCAGATGAACAGCAACTCTCAGTGAGTTTTTGGAAATCATCTAAACGATTATATTCAGGACAAGCAGATGCAGAGAGAAGCTGAAAAGATGTCTGCATCAAGTGAAGACTTGATTTTGAATCTGTAGTCTCTTGTCTCGAGCTCGCTGAGCTCTCACTTATTACACTTTCATGATCTAAAACTTCAATATCACTGGTGGTAGAAGTACCTGATGAAAAGGTACTAACAGGAGGAGAAGGTGTATTGCTCTGCCTGTCTTCATGTTTTTGTTCCTTAGGTTCCAAAGCCATGTCCTTTGTTTCTGCTGTGAGAGACTGTGTAGACATATTAGATATACTTTCCGTAGTTGTTTTCGCATCAATTACACTTTCAGATACTTTCAAACTTACAGTTGGCACCTTCATGTCCAATTCTTTATTAACAGTTTCTTCATGCTTGCCTTCAGTTTTAGGTGATGAAGTACCTGCTGCCAGAGTTTCCCCTGAAACACACAAAGAGTCTTTTACTTGTGACTCAGTTGTTTCAGGAGTTCTTGACTGCCCAATGTGCAAGGATTCATGTAAGCTGCTTTTCACTTCTTCTTCTGGTCGTTGTGATTTTGCTGGAGGTTTTGATACCACTGGACTCTTCTGAATGGTCTGGACATCAGTTGGTGAGAGAAAGGCACTGAAGAAGTTTTCAGATTCGTCGACCACAGTCCTCCGAACTGGCTTTGTGATTGCTTTAGGAGAGGCTATTGGTGGACTCTGAGGTTCAGTGTTTGATTTCAACCCCCAGGTTGAAGTATCCCATCCTCCACTGACAGGCGAACTTATTCCTTTGACAAAAAGTAAATATTAAAAAAAAATAACACATAGATGTTACATTAATATTTCACTCATCATTATAAATCAGCATAAATATAAATTTAGAAAAAAATACCCTATGAAATACCTATAATTTGCACCTGCTAAACTCCTTGCTTACTAGATCATTAAGTAGTTTCCAAGTTAATACTGGGACTTAAAGAAGAAAACTGGTGTTGGTCCACCTGAGAGCAAGGAGGAGCACAGACAAAAGACTGGGTCTGGCCTGGACTACCAGATGCAAGTATGTTATTCCTCCCTACAACAAATTAAGGAAGTAACAGTATATGTTTTATAATCCACAGAAAGTCCAAGATACCTATGATTGATTTCATAATAACAGGCTTTACTTATCAATATGAAATAAACTAATATGAAACTGACTGAATATGTAGGGCCATGTGCAGTCACAGAAAAATTACCCTACCTATTCAGTTTCATATTAATTTTTACTTGTAATATCAGTAATATAGTTAAGAGGTAGACAAAAGGCAACACTCAAAAACTGAACTCAATGGGTATGGAGGTTCATACCTATAATCCCAACACTAGAAGAATCATTTGAGCCCAGGAGTTCAAGACAAGCCTAGGTGATGGAGTGAGACCCCTGTCCCTACAAAAAAAAATTTAAAAATTAGGTGGGCCTAGTGGCCCACATATGTGGTCCCAGCTACTCAGGAGGCTGAAATGGGAGGATCATCTGAGCCCAGGAGGAAGACGCTGCAGTGAGCCATGATCGAACCACTGCACTCCAGCCTGGGTGACAGATCGAGAACCTGTCTGGAAAACAAACAAAACAACAAAAGCCACGGTGAGAAATGTTCTTTTGTGAAGATCAAAGTAAACTGATGGGAATGGTAAGTTTTAGAGAATAAATTAATTTTCATCCACTTAATCACAGGCTGATTCTCTAAATTCCACTCTCCAAGCCCACTCTAAGAGGAGGTTTTGTTCTCAAATTCTAAATTATGTCAGAAATTACAAGGTCATTATGAATTTCAGAAATGTGTTTTTAAGAACTATTGCTCTTTGACATAGATCTAGGTAGTTGACACTAGGGTTTTCAAAAAAATACTGCAAAGAAAATGACTATTTTCTTGGGGAAAAAGGTAATTATCATATCAGTCATACAAATAGCTACTACTAAAATCCTGATTTTTAAAAATGGCATAATCAGGATCTTAAAAATGGTATATTCGTTAAAATATTTAAAGCATTTCTTTAAAACTGTTTTCCAAATTAAAATGTGGCTGAACAAAATATTCACAATTAGAGGTTGGTGGAGAGAGCAAAAGTAACTAAAAGCTTCTAAAAACTATCAAGTCTTATAGTAGAATCTATCCTTTAATGTGAATTCAGGCCAGGCACAGTGGCTCATGCTTGTAATCTCAGCACTTTGGGAGGCCAAGGCGGGCAGGCCACCTGAGGTCAGGAGTTGAAGACCAACCTGGTCAACATGGTAAAACCCTGTCTCTACTAAAATTACAAAAATTAGCCAGGTGTGGTGGCGCAAACCTGTAATCCCAGCTACTCAGGAGGCTGAGGCAGGAGAATCACTTGAGCCCAGGAGACAGAGTCTGCAGTGAACAGAGATGACAGCACTGCACTCCAGCCTGGAAGACAGAGCCAGACTCTGTCTCAAGAAAAAAACCAAATATATATATGTAAATATATATATGACTTCAGTTAGGATGAAAAGTAAGTAGAAAACTTCAGTTTGGAGGCATAGTTCTACACATCCATTTGCATAATACATCCAAACCAGAGAAAATCAAAATTAAAGATGCAAATGAACAACCAAGATTATGTCTGATTAATTTAAACACATTCAAAGGATGACAGGAATTAATGTTGCCTCTTGGAGAATACTTTATATAATCCCAGGGTTATCTGGCATCCATCGAAATTATACCATTCTGAAGACTATGGTCATTTTCAGAAAACAAATATCCTTACATATAAAACCTACATTCTTTCTTATCTAAAGTTTAGTAATTCTAATTAACTGGGGCACATATGAAAAAAAAACAGTTACTCCAGCAAGGTTATATGGCATCCTGTAAAAAGTAAAGAGGATCATGACATACACACATGGACCAAAATACCTTAAAATGAGGTACCTCAAATTTAGGTCCTGACTTTTCACTGATGTAAAATTAAGAACAGAAACCAGAAAGGAGTAGTCAAGCACATCTCTTATCCTTTTTCTTTTTTTTTTTTTTTTTTGAGGCGGAGTCTCGCTCTTTCGCCCGGACTGGAGTGCAGTGGCCAGATCTCAGCTCACTGCAAGCTCCGCCTCCCGGGTTTATGCCATTCTCCTGCCTCAGCCTCCCGAGTAGCTGGGACTACAGGCGCCCGCCACCTTGCCCGGCTAGTTTTTGTATTTTTTAGTAGAGACGGGGTTTCACCGTGTTAGCCAGGATGGTCTCGATCTCCTGACCTCGTGATCCGCCCGTCTCGGCCTCCCAAAGTGCTGGGATTACAGGCTTGAGCCACTGCGCCTCACACAAAGGTTCACATCCCCCACACCTGTAAATCTTTACCCCACACATCAAATGCTAACTGTTCCTTAGACTTAAGAGTCAAAAGCAACTGAATGAAGATCCCTGAAAGATTAAGCTCAATGAAACTGCAAAGAGAGATTTGGCTATTCAGAAATAAAATGTGATACAATCCAAAAATCTTGGATCACACATTCCTTGGGCAATACCTCCAGCACATTCTTATCCTCATCCGCCGTGTGACCTAGAGCAAGTTACTTGGCCATTCTGGGCCTCATTTTCCTCTTATGTAAAACACGGATATAAATCAAGCTCACTCTGGGAGTTGTTCTGAAGATGAGAAGGCCATAAAAAAGCACATTACAGGTTTACGCCTGTAATACCAGCCCTTTGGGAGGCCGAGGCGGGTGGATCGCCTTAAGTCAGGAGTTCGACTAGCCTGGCCAACATAGTGAAACCCCGTCCCTACTAAAAATACAAAAATTAGCCGGGCATGGTGGTGGGCGCCTGAAATCCCAGCTACTAGGGAGGCTGAGGCAGGCGAATCGCTGGAACCTGGGAGGCGGAGGTTGCAGTGAACCGAGATCGCGCCACTGCACTCCAGCCTGGGCGACAGAGTGAGACTCCGTCTCAACAACATAAAACCACATTACGCGCTACCAAGCGCGAAATGTTCACTGAATGTTAGCGATGGTTCTTCCCTTCCCTGATGATTTACGTACTTGAGACCTTGGATCCCAACAGTGCCGGAGACGAGAGGCAATTCGAGATTCAGGTTCGGGAAGGTTGTGCTTGGAAGTTGCGTCGAGGGAGGGCTTGAGGGCAAGACCAACCAACCAAGTCCCCTGTCATCGAAGTCCACAAGCCTCGCGCCCACGACCAAAGACAAGGGGGAACCTGGGGCTGGGTTTTCCCTCAGGAAAACGGCAAAGACCGACTTGGAGGCTGAAGCAGCATTAGGGAATGGGCCGGGGAGAAATTACTTTCAGAGAACTCTCTCAGCAAGGAAGGACCCCTCTCTACACCACTTAGCCTGTCTGCATCAGGAGAACAGCAGCCTCCGAGAGCCGGGAACCCCGCTCCTCTCTCTCTTACCCGGCTCTCCATACGGAATGGTCTCGGCCCAGATGCTCGGCTCCTCTTCCTGGATGTCCAGAACCCTGTCGATGGACTTCTGGGCCTGGGACAGGGCCTGCTTAGCGAAGCTGGAGAGCTGGGAGGCGTTGAACCAACTCATCGCCCCTCCTCAGCCGGCAGTGGCGGCGGCAGCACCAAGCGGGAAGGTCTCAGGCCTGCGGAAGGGTGCAGAGGAACGGCTTGGCTCCCTTTTCCACTCGGCTAGTTGTGTCAGCGTGTGGCCATGACCCCGACAGCCTCCCGCGAGCCCGGGATGTTAACCTCCGCTGTTCCGCACAGCTGAGACGAAGGGGCCCGTGTGCGCATGCGCCTGCTTCTTCCACGTACACAGCAAACCTGGGAGCCTAGAGTCCGGTCGATAGGCGGAAGAACAGAAGAACGTTGACGTACATCCGGGAGCGCAGGGTTGCCCTTAGTTACCGAGGAACGCGGAAGGGTTTCTATTCATAGCGATTCCGTGCTTACAGCAGTTCTTAGCGAAGGGGAAGCTATGGCTACCAATAGAGGTCGATTTCCCCGTAAGGAATACTCCAGTTTTCATGTGTGTGCTTTCCAGGAAAACAGTTCACGTGCTAAAAGCTTGCACCTTGCCAGCAGTAATTACAAAGGGAAATTTGGGCCTCACATTTCTCTTGGCCCTTTGTCTCAAATATTTAATAAGCTCTGTATTAAGTTGGTATTGTAAGGAGAAACACTTGCTTGGGCTTGCCTAAAAGGCAGGATCACGTATGAACACTGTGTCCAACCCGTGGAACACGTGATGCATAAAGCACCACCTCTCAAAACAGCAGCAAAATTGCTGCAGTCAAAATACCCCTAGTACTGTGGTCTATCGCAAATTCCTATGTTGAAACCTAATCTCCAATGGGACAGTATTAAGGGGAGCCTTTAGGAGACGAGTAGATGATAAGGATGGAGCCCTCATGAATGGGATTAGTGCCCTTATAAGAGAGGCCCAAGGGAGCTCTCAGCAAGAAGGCACCAACTCTAAGCCAGAAGAGCAGCCCTCACCAGACACCAACTCTGCCGGCTCCTTATCTTGGACTTCTCAGCCTCTAGAACTCTTAAGAAATAAATTTTTGCTGCTTATAAGCCACCCAGTTTATGGGAATTTGTTACAACAGTCCAAATGAACTAAGACACCTAGGAAGCACTAAAGCTGTTATCCTTACAATGTGCACTGTGCTTATTATTTAAAATATAACCTTTTCTGTGTGCATTCTCTTCAAACATTTGGACATGGAAAAATACCTTAAACTGGTGGCCTTCCTAATCCAGTCTGCAGCTATATTTGGTTTGAGCCCAAGTTAAAGACAAAATCCTATCAACATTTAAAAGCCAGACTTCATTCAAAAATCTAGATTTCCAGCTGCTTTTGAAAAATATGAATACCAAGCATGGGAATAGTCAGCTAGAGTGGTCACCAATAATTTTCACTCACTCCAGTTTGCCACAGACCCCTATCACTCATCTTATTACACCCTCCCTGCTGTGGTTATTTACCTCATATGCCTGCCTCCCATATTTGAATATTTTACCTCACTGCAAGGAACTCTGCAAAAAAGAATTATTTTTCTTTTAAAAAATCAGATTGAACCCCTTAAGAAGTTATAATCATCTTCCAATAATTTTGTCTAACTACAATAAAAATTTGCATGTTAAAACTAACAATTTAGTCATTTACACAAGTAGTACTAAGTAACTCAAGTACTTTCAAAGAGCTAGTTTGCAGAGGAGATTTGGGGCAGACTCGGGTTGAAATTAGCTATACAATTACAGTTCCAAGACTTCTAATTGTACAGCTTTGGCTAAATAACCTACCTAAACCATCTAAAACTATTTATTCAGCTCTCAGATGGAGATAGTCACCTTCTTACAATGCTACTTTGAGAATTATTATAGCACCTATATGGTGTTAAATTTTAGTTCCTTCACTTTCAAAATTGTAGGCTACATCTGTAACTTTTCAGGTAGAGCATATAAATTTATTCCGTGTGGTTTTATAATAAAACTTATTTGTCAATTTGTAGCTAGAAAGATTAATGAAAACTTGAGTGACACATAAGTAACCAAAGAATATCTGAACAGAAAACTGCCTTCTAAGTCAAAAACAAGGAATGAGAACACATACTTGTTATCATATTAAAATACTAGCACCTACTTTTTTAGTATTTGTGCTTAATTTTGTTTCAAGTTTTATTCACTTAAAAGAAACAAAAACATGGTCAGGCATGGTGGCTCATGCACTGACCAGCACTTTGGGAAGCTGAGGCGGGTGGATCACCTGAGGTCAGGAGTTCGAGACCAGCCTGGCCAATATGATGAAACCCCGTCCCTACTAAAAATACAAAAAATTAGCTGTGCATGGTGGCAGGCGCCTGTCATCCCAGTTACTCAGGAGGCTGAGGCAGAAGAATCGCCTGAACCAGGGAGGCAGAGGTTGCAGTGAGCTGAGGTCACACCATTGCACTCCAGCCTGGGCAACAAGAGTGAAACTGTCTCCAAAACAAAAAAAAAGTATATTATTGATACAGCAAGTTAAATTAAACCAGTAAATTTTTACTATAGAAATCGTTGTAGCAAAAGTATTAAGAGAAATAAAAATTTGAAGTAATTCTGCTACACATTTAAAAATTATTCCTATATTACCATGGAACTAATGATTACCCTCAATGTACTTTTAAAAACTTCAGTGAAAGAAGTACACAATATATGATTTTATTAATAAATAGTGCAAAAGCATCAGTGATAACTGTTTGAACATTAAATTTTTTAAACAGCCATGTCTTGGCATTAGTTAATATTGTGCATATTGGCCTCTATGGCACTACAAGTAAACAGATGAAAATATTACCCATTTTCATGCACAGGTATTCAGCTATAACACCATTTACAAATTATTATGGACAAGATAAATTCTGCAATAATAGTCATTTGGATGGCCACAATTAAATGAGTATTAAATCAAGAAATAGCCTATGTTCAATATACTCCAGATGTCGGATTGTAAAATTTAATGTTATTTAAAACTTAATTCTTTATTTTCTTTAAAGGGACATCTTTTGTGTATTTGGGTGCTCAAATGAAAACTAGGAATGCATTCTTTGACCATAATAACAAAATTCACACAAAAGAGGGTGTATGCCTCCTCCTCTAAAAGAAGCAATACATTTGCTCATAATCTCTCTCTCCAGGTATCATTTCTCATATTATTAATGAAAATGCTTACAAACACCAACAACAAAATTCTGTCTTCAAGGGCAAGTTACAAAGTTAAAAAAGAGTGGTTCATTATATAAAAAAAGACAAATCGCAGCAACACTATTGCTAAAAATAACATCAATTAAACTTCTTAGCATCCACAAAGTATATTATTTCCATAAGTTTTCTATTATGTGGAGATTTTCCTTAAGAAGTAAAATGAAGTTTGAATAGTACAGTCTGTGGGGTGGTGACATCAGCAACCGCCAGTTCTTGTCCATCAACGAGCCCCAATTCTAAAACAGAAAAAATATAATTAATACAAGCAAAAAAATCTCAACAGAAAGGATAATACACACATACACAAACTATAGAGTATTATGGTCTAAAAACATGAAAATCCAATCCTCTTTAATCAAAGTAATATTTCATATCTTAGAGATTTTAAAATATTCTACTAAAAGAGCAATTAATTCTATTAATGTCTAAAGTTATAATTATTACCTGACCATATACAAGGCATTAAGAGGAAATCTAGAACAAGCACTGATTACTTTCACCAAAAAGAGAGAAAAGGAAAAAAAAAACAATTAGTAAATACCCTATTTAAAAATACCTTTCAATGTTTTGGAGAGATTTGGCCTTGTTCGTTCTTCAATAGAGGTTACCGACTAGAAAACAAAATTATTTTAACGTAAGACACATTGAAGTAAAATAAAACTTGATATAATTTTCTGAAAAAAATTAAAAATACACATTGATAACCTGTAAATAAAGTGTTCTATTTTTTCCCTCTAGAGTGGCTGTGATGGCTGGAGATTTCATTTGCCTGAAGATTATGATGAGAGAGAAGTATCAAACATCATTTTTATCAAAAGATAATGTTTCTAAGGTTTCAAAAATCACAAAGATGATGTTACGACATAACAAAAATCTACAATACTCACAGAGAAGCACTATTGGTTAGATAATCCAAAACCTCCTGTAGTTTAGCTGATGGAGAAAACTGAATATTTTGAGGAAGCTGGCTACAAGCTGGGCAGTTTTCCTACACACATAATACACAACAAATTATAGCAGCACATGTACCAATACTAGTCTCTTTATGAACAATAAAATAAAAATCAGGTTGTTTTATAATCATGCATATTTCCTATGAAAAAATTTTTATGCTTTAAAGCCTGGCTTTTCATAATAGACCATTTCTTTTAAATTACTTTGTTATAGAGTTATTTCAGGCTATAAAGCAAAAGATACATAATAAGTAGAGTTCTGGAAATTAGAAAATGTATGGGTGACTTTGTTCAAATTTCTAAAAAAATCAAAATATGCATGATCAAAAATGTGTTCTTAATACTACTAACCTTTCTTTCTGCTTCAAATGTGTATGTATACAGCCCATCTACATCATTGAACACTAAGTAATTATTCAAGGGAATGTATGCACTGTAATGAAAAAATGTTCATCTTTATATAATTGAACCAAGTCAAAACATAGATTTACATACATATTAAAAATGAAACCCATTACCTTGTGGCTATTTTAAAAACCTCAGTGGCACACACAGCTGAAGGGGGGAGAAAATACAGGTTCTTTAACTCAATGGAAATTAGGCATGTTAAAAGTCAGTTATAAATCAGAACAGATAAATTTACATTGGCTCTTCATTAAAAAAGATATATTCCAATTTTTTAAAACTGAGAAAGTAACAAATTTTATATTTGCTTTGTGTGATTCAAGTAATAGAGTAACATTACATGTTTTTCTTGATTATCAGATTAATAAACAGCCTGCTTCAAATACATGGAACTAAAATGTCTCTTGACTGCAGAGAACTTAAGATATAATGTAAGACAAAAAATATGCAAAGTCTAATAGCTAGTTCTTTTTCGACAGCTTAGTCACACAACCCATCCAAGAAGATATCAAATTCCTACAACACAAAAAAGCTGCAGCAACGTCAAAAACTAAAGGAAGCAAAATAAACTAAGTGATGGCCTTTTTTTCCTCACCTGCAATGACGGCATTTGTGGAAGCTACTGCAGGAATGATTCTTTTTACTACCCCTGAAAAAATATATCAATTAAAATATGGTCATCTCTTTAAAATGAAAGAGTTCTCTTAAATTAGAAGGCATGATTATTAAACACCATTTTCTAAAACTTGATTTTTCAGACTTTCAAGCCAGAAAATAAATTCAACCATGAAACAATCTTTCACATCCCCATCATTTTGTAGTAAATTCAGAATCTTAAGCTACTGTAGCAAAGAAAACTCTCTCAAGTAAGTACTACAGAAAGGTGAAACAATAACATCATAATAGTTAACAATTTAGAGTATTTACTATGTTCCAGGCACAATGTAAAGACTAAATAAGATATTATTTAATTTTAATAACATCCTCATGTTAATTACTCTGATTTTAAACATAAGAAAAGTGAGACTGAGAGAAATTTAATAATTTATCCACAGCTATATACTTAGCAAGAGGTGGGGATGGTATATCAACACAGATATTAACTGATACACCATGAAGAATAAGTGTTATCTAATTATTCCTATAACAGTTTCAGTCATTTGATTCACAAACATTCACAAAAAAAGAAACGCTGCCCTTTATTATCTTTTACAACCGAGGCTACACAAAATATTAAATATAGTTCTCTACTTCAATCCCACATTTTTCACATCAGTATTATTCACGCATTAGGAATAAACAAAGCTCCACCTTAAACCATTTTTTAAAAGTACAAAATAGGCCGGACGCAGTGGCTCAAGTCTGTAATCCCAGCACTTTGGGAGGCCGAGACGGGCGGATCACGAGGTCAGGAGATCGAGACCATCCTGGCTAACACAGTGAAACCCCGTCTCTACTAAAAAAATACAAAAAACTAGCCGGGCGAGGTGGCGGGCGCCTGTAGTCCCAGCTACTTGGGAGGCTGAGGCAGGAGAATGGCGTAAACCCGGGAGGCCGAGCTTGCAGTGAGCTGAGATCCAGCCACTGCACTCCAGCCTGGGCGACAGAGCGAGACTCTGTCTCAACCAAAAAAAAAAAAAAAAAAAGAAGTACAAAATAAATACTCCATTTTAAAACTATATTTGAATTGTTCATTTTAGAAGACAAAAACTTCAGGAAAAAGTAGCCATATTATCTCAGAGTGTGAGGAAGCACTACAAGATGTGTTCCCAAGACTCCAAGTATAGGCAGGTTTCAAAAACTTAAGGAAAAACGGCAAGTAGTTAAGAAGACATGAAAGAAATACAGTTATGAAGGCTGGAAAACTTTTTTAAAAAGTTAACTGTGACCATATGATTCTCTATAGTTTTGGAGAAGAGGAAATTTAAAAAGAGATAAACTGCATGATGGTTAAACTGGAAAGCTCTCCAGTGAACCACATGTAGCAGGATGTACTGAAAGGAGGAAGTGGTAGTCACAAACAGTGAAGAGTATAAGAGATGCTGCCCAGTAAGAACATTGCCAAAATGGTAAGGACTCCCCTCTTTCTCCAACCCCTGCCACCCATACCCCTGCCCTTTGACCAAAAAAAGCTAGAGTGGGCAGAAAGGTAACTTTCTGTTACACTGAGAACAAGGGGGAAAATCACAGAATAGATAGAACCACGGGCTTGTGCAACTTCACTTCCAGTTCTCTTTCTGTACTCCTTGTTGAGGCCCTCATTCATCAGGCTAGAAAGTGCACACCAAGCCCTGGTAAAAGGTAAAGAAGGATGAATGAGACTACATATTAAAATGGGGAGTTTACAGTTCCTGATTAGAACACACTGTAATTCATTTGTGAATTCTAACAAGTAGCAAATATGTGTAACACATGCTGCAGACACCGTTCTAGGTGTTGTGCATAGTAGCAGTGAAAAAAAGTATCTGCTAGTATAGTGATTTCATTTTGGTGGGGAGATAACACAAAAGTAAATACTTGGAACATCTCAGATATTGAAGGGTTCTATGAAGAAAATGAGGTATGTGTTAGAGTGAGAATGAAGGATGCAGCCCATTAGACAGAATAGTCAGGAAGGCCTCCTGGGAGAGGTGACAATTTGAGCTGAAACCTAAGCCATGAGAAAGATACAGCCATGCAATGACCTGAGGAAAAAGCTGTTTGTCAACAATGGCAATGGTCCTGGTCCTGGGGCAAGGATGTAAGATAGTGTAAGTATGAAATATTCTTTGCATAGGAGAATGAGGCTACCATTAATTAGTTCTGAGCAATTACCAAAAAAATAGAATGGTGAATGGCTCAGAAGTCATTTCAGGTTGAATGATTAGGAAAACTAGTTAAGCAGACACCTAAGAGATGAGGAGTCAGCCTGAGGGGATCCAAGGAAAGGAACTGGGGAGTATTAAAGCTCTAAGGTACAAATGAACTTGGTGTGTTCAAGAAACACAAAGCAGGTCAGCGTAGTGAGAATGCAGAGGGCAACAAGGAGTAAGTATAAAATGGAATTTTAAAATGATGTTACGAGATCAGTAAATATAAGGAAACAATCACAGGAGAGAAATGGCAGATTTTCAAAAAGAAGACAAAGCTCGTTCTGGTGAACTTGGTAATGATCTTGGGCAAAATTCTAAAAAAGGAAACTGTAACTAGATTGGAAACATTGATCACTACAATTGAGCATGACTGGTTACTAGACAAATCATGTTGGAGTAGCCTCATTTGGCTACTATGACTAGCTTAGCAACTCAGGAAAATGCAAAAGATAGTATACCAAGGCTTCAGCAGAGGATCTGGAAAGGTTTTTCATGACATCCTTGTGAACAAGATAAAGAAATACAAAGTACTCAAGAAGGTCTGATGAACAGAATGAGATAAACCTAAAAGGGCCTGGCCAGAAGTATGATTCAGATGTCTGTTCTCAGACAGTTCAGTCTTATTACAATTTTTAATCAATTATTTGAAAAAGAAATGAAAGATATAATTATCAAAACAGGAAGCTAGAAACACCAGGTAAGTTAGCAGAATACATATAAAGAGAGAAAAGCAGGTTGAATTTTAAGAATATATTTGCAAGGACCTATACTTGGATATTAAGAAAAAAAAAAAAGACACTCTCCAAACTGCCAAGTTTATAACAGGCAGATGTGGCTTAGCAATTGCATATGTGGACAAAACATCCAGCTTTCAGTGGCTAGTAACATCAAAGAATCGAAAGTATAGCATCAATGTAAACAACGAACAAACAATAACATAAATACCTGCTCTCCTTTAAGACTGCATCAGTTATCAGAAGTCTATTATCTAAAATAAGACCAGTCGCATAATGCTGCATGCTGGCCTGAACAATTAGGAAAAGTTGTTTTCTCTAACTATATTCCAGTTAACCAATATGGATAGCTGGAATATGATTAGAGAAAAACAACATGAGAATCTGAAGCTGTACAACTTATCAAAGGGTAGGATATAGCTTGGGTATTTGTCCCCTCCAAATCTCATACTGAAATGTGATCCCCAGTGTTGGAGGTGGGGCCTAGTGGGAGGTGTTTGGACCATTAGGGCAGATGCCACATGCATGGCTTGATGCGCTCCCTGCAATATTAAGTTCACGCAAGAGCTGGTTGTTAAAAGAAGCCTGGTATTCCCTCCTCTCTCTCTTGCTCCCTCTACTGTCATATGACATGCCTTGCCATCTCCCTTAGCTTTCACCATGAGTAAAAGCTTCCTGAGGTCTTACCAGAAGCCAAGTAGATGTTGGTGCCATGCTCACACAGCCTGCAGAACCATAAGCCAAATAAATCTCTTTCCTTAATAAATTACCCAGTCTCAATTATTCCTTTATGAACTAATACAGGGTTAAAGGAAGTAACTAGGGAGGTTTATGGCACTGACAAAAATGTGCAAAGGATGTGATCACTGTCCTCAATATGTTAAAAGTTATTACTTAAAAGGGAATTAGATTGTATATGGTACTGAGACAACACTCAAATCAAACCGAAGACGATTTCCATTTTTTTGTTTGCTTGTTTTTTTGAGACAAGGTTTTGTTCTTGTTGCCCGGGCTGCAATGCAATGGCGCAATCTCAGGCTCATTGAAACCTCGGCTTCCTGGGTTCAAGTGATTCTCCTGCCTCAGCTTTCTGAGTAGCTGGGATTACAGGCATGCACCACCACACCCAGCTAATTTTGTGTTTTTAGTAGAGACAGGGTTTTGCCATGTTGGTCAGACTGGTCTCGAACTCCTGACCTCAGGTGATCCACCCACCTCAGCCTCCCAAAGTGCTGGGATTACAGGTATGAGCCACTGCAGCTGGCCTGAAGACAATTTCTGTTCAATATATAGAAACTTGTCTAATAGTCCTGTCCAAATGTGAAATAGACTGTCTCTAGGAGGTGATGAATTCAGTGGAAGATAAAGTGGACAGTTTGACTTGGATGACTTACAGCCTATGTAAGTAAGATTCAGTAATTTTATTAAATTCCCCCTAGCTAATAAGTACTATGAATTACACGGTACCTTTACTGAACTTCAAGTGGACGGTACTGTCTAAACTCACTTACCAATTATTCTCCTGAAAGCATCCCAGCCCTAAGTCATCCCAACATCATAATTCATGACAATTCGCTGACTTACCTTGAGTGAGTCTATACGTAACACCCCTAATATTATATTGTGATGCTCTCTCTAGGGATTTTTGGAAAATCCATTGTATATGTTCAGGATCATCTCCATCTAATGGAACCCCTTCTGTTTAAAAAAAAAAGGAAGAGAGAGAGAGAAAAGACAGGAATATGTAATCACAAAACAATATGTTTTTAATGAAATTATCCAAAGGAATAATATAGAAAAAATACATATTTTATGTAATCCTAGATTATTAAATTAGGTTTATTACCTCCAAAAGGCTGCTCCTTAGGCCACTGCAACATCCTTACATACTCAATACAGTGTTCTGGTAGCCTGGGCATAGATGCAATGGTGCACATGGGAAAATTAACCTAAAACCACAGTTTGTCCTTTTTAGTGAATTTTAAATGATGAATTATTTTAAAATGCAACTTCCAGTTATGATCTAGTTCTTAACAGTTTCATATAATTTGTTTCAACTCAAAATATTGTATACCATTAAAAATGCCTCTCAAACTAATATAGATTATCTGAGTCACTTCACTTAGGTTGACGTGCCTATAAAGACAGGTTTGTCTTACATTTACAAGGTATATAAAATTTAAGCTTTGTTAGACTATGAGAAGAAAAATACTGAACAGATTCTCAAATATGAAGACCTTGTTATGTTTACCTAACATTTAAGTATAAAACAAACCAAAACAAAAGCAAATTCAGAGTTAAGTGAATCCTAAGTGAATACTCAAAATTGTTTACATTTATTATTCAAAATTTCAACTGTTCTTTAAAATGGGTATGTAAATCAAAAAGCCCCATCCTTGGAAAGATCATTCTCATCCCTGGTATCTTTATTTCCCTGAAATAAATACAGGTGAAAACCACATAGATTACAGCTCGACATCAATATACAGCTTTGTAATTCTACTTGATATCTACTACCCAAATAAAAAATACAAATAAAGTATGAAAACAGAATAGTATCAAAACAAAGTACTCGGTTCGTATCTTTCCTCAAATAGAGCAGAATTTCATATTTTATCTTTCTTCTTAGTGTAATTTTTAAAATACAGCTACCTCTAATTAAAAATCCTAAATATTAACTAGACTTAATCATTAATCCCTAATTCCACGCCAAGATACTATAAAAGAAATACAGGTGCTTTTTTGATTACCTGTGGTGGATAAAGTTCCAGCGTGCATTCGATACAAGCAGTCATTCCAGGCAGAATCACCCGGGCATTTCCTTTAAAACCTTCTGTCCCCCCATCTATCAAAGGGACAATGGAGCTTGGATCTAAGACACCATCTTCATAATTTAGAAGAGATATCTAGGAAAACAATTTGAAGGGCTTTAAAGGAAAAGGGGATAAGAATTCAAAAGAAGAAATATGCTTTCAAGTAATCCTATGAGTCGGTTGTGCTATTGAATACCAATGTATCAAATCAAGGGATTATAATATTAACAATTTGTGTCTTCACCTGAAAACCAATGACTGGTAATAAACAATGAAGTAAATATACTTAATTCAAAATTAAACTCGTGATTTTTCAAAAATATGATATCAATTCTAATTTTGGGGATGTAAAGCACAGCAGCAAGAACTTCAGAGAACTATAACAAAACCAGTCTTTACCAGCATGCCATTTATCCATCTTCTGGCAATGATAGAGTCCAGTCCACATACAATAATATGAAATTCTACAAAAAAAAAAAAAAGCAACTTTAGTTTTTAAATATGCAGTTGCATGATGATCTTTCAATGTAGATTCATCAGCTGCAACAAATGTACCACTCTAGCGCAGGATGTTGATTAGGAAGGTCGTGTGTTTGTGGGAAAAGGAAGCTCTATGAGAACCCAAGTTTTCAAAAATTTTCTGTTCAATTTTGTTGTGAACATAAAACTGTCCTAAAAAATAAAGCTTACTAATAAAAAAAAATCACTTGCAAAAAATAACTTGCACTTTCTAAGAAACAAACAAAAAACCATAAGCACTTTTTATTGTAATCCCACATACGCTCTCAGAGTTCCTATCCCTTGAGTGAACTCTCATTCAGGTTAGCAAAGAAAATTGTAGCTAGTCATGTCAGCTAAAACTAGCACTCTCTTTTCAGTCTATCAGCAACATTACTGAAAAGCCAACTGCGAGAGAGGAAAGCAAGTGAAGAAAAAGCCTTCAAATAGCTAGCAATATTCGAACAGCTACCAACTAAAAAATTCTAAGAATCTAATGAGCATTTAATTTCAAGTAAAAAACTTACGTCGATAGAAAGTGTCGTTAAAATCTTGAATCTTGTTGAAATGTCTGAATATAAGTAAAGGAACTTAAGCAGCTAAGTTTTAATTTCTAAAATGAATTTGACAATGCCATAAGGAACAAACTGCGTATATTTAAAACAAGAAATAAGTAATCAATGTTCACATCAGTGGAATTCAAGGAATCTGACTAAATGAACACAACTCTCCTTTCTGACAAAACTTTTCTGCCATTCCTCCCCTAACTACTTACTTTTTCTCATTCCTGAACCCCCATATCATTATATTTATGCCCTTGGTAGGAGGTATACTTTCTACCTTGCTTTGGTTTTTATATAAAACCATAAGTCCAAGGAAAGCAGAATGTGTATCTTCAATCATCAGCATCAAGACGAGATGCAATCAATGTTTCAGTGAAGGAAAGATGCACATTATAGTTCCTATTTGCTAGGTGATTTTAAGAGTTACTGCAAAGCTCATTTTTTTAACATACACAAAATTTCAAAGCTTTTTCAGTTGGTAAAGATTTTACTGTTCTTATTTTTTATGGGGAGGAGACAAAGTATGAATTTTTTCTACCTTTCTCATTTAACTCAGTTTTCAAGTTACCCTACCAAACCCTTGCCAGTCTTCCCATCCCTGGAGGCTAAAAAGGAAACCCCATTCAAAATTGACTGTGGGTGGGTCAATATAGCACTTAACGTTTTAACAGCACATGTGCGCAAAAACTTGTTTTAATTTTTCTAATGAATGGAGCAATTGTTTAATAATTTATAAATTATGCTACTTCTCTAAAGTTAAGATAGTCCACTATAAATTTTTTAAAAGCAATACAGAGAAAAAAGGGACAATCCATGCTTCCTCTAGATTTTTAATTCTTGCCTACAAATAAAGCTATGAACAATAATTTCAATTCTAGCCCTCAGCCACTCAGACCTCTATTCCGTTTGAATACTAGGCAAGCAGGAGACCGAAGCTACAGCTACAAAGAGATCAAAAAACAAACAATGCAAACAATGGAGGAATGGCAATCAGGGAACCAAGAGTCTGACTAAGAAATCTAATCTGGATTTCTAGAAAATACCCAAAGTTTCCCAGACCCACATAATGGGGATAGACACACTGAGTGCCCCCAACTAACCAACCCACCCCCACCAAGTCAATTCTTCCTTTTTCCCTACAGGAGCCTGTATTTGCATTTTTAAGCTCTTTATTTTGAAATAATATAGATTCACAGTAAGTTGCATAGACAGTATGGGTAGGTACCATGCACCTTTCCCAGTTACATCTTACTATAGTACAGTACCAAAACCATGAACAGAACATTGGTACAATGTGTGTTTATAATTCTGTCATTTAAAAACACATAGATTTGTGTAACCACCACCCCAGGCAACACACATAACTATTCTACCACAACAAAGATCTCTCTCTTGCTATGTCTTTACAGTCAGTCAGACCATTCCTCGCCTCCATGCCTAGTCCCTGGTAACCACTAATCTGTGCTCCGTCTCTCTATATTTTTTTTTTTTTCTGAGACAAGGTCTCACTCTGTCACCCAGGCTACAATGCAGTAGCATAATCAAAGCTCACTGCAGCCTCCACATCCTGGGCTTAACTGATCCTCCTACCTCAGCCCCCTAAGTAGCGGGCACTACAGGCATGTGCCACCATGCCCAGCTAATTTTTCTAGTTTTTACAGAAATAGGGTCTCATTTGTTGCCTAGGCTGGTCTCAAACCAGGCTCAAGTGATCTTCCCGCCTCAGCCTCCCAAAGTGCTGGAATTACAGGCCTGAACCACCACACCCAGCCATCTCTATAATTCTGTAATTTCAAGAATATTATATAAATAGAATCATGTAGTATACGACCTTTTGACACTGGCTTTTTTTTTTTAGTCTAATAGCTGTATAACAGTATCGCTCATGGTGGTCTTAGTTTGACGTGAAACATCTTTTCATGTGCTTTTTGTCATCCTTTTTAGTAAAATATCTCTTCCTATCTTTTGTCTATTTTCTAATTGAATTTTTTTTTACTGTTGAGTTTCTAGAGTTCATTATGCATTCTAGATATGAGTCCCCTGTCAGATGCTTTACAAGTATTTTCTCCAGTCTGTGGCTTTTCTTCATCCCTTTAAGACGGTCTTTCACAGAGCAAGTTTTTAATTCTGATGAAGTTCATTGTAGCAATTTTTTCCTTGTATGGGTCATGCTTTTACACAAAATTATTTTAATTTTTTAGAGATGATGTCTCACTACATCATGCCCATGCTGGAATGCAGTGGCTATTCCCAGTATGACCACAGCCTACTATAGCCTCAAACTCCTAGTCTCAAGCAATCCTCCCACCTTAGCCTCCCAAACAGCCAGGACTCTGTAGTGGTGTGACAAAAGCTCACTGCTTCCTCAGTGATCTGCACCACCATGCCCCACCTTTTACAGGTCTTGCTTTTGATGTGGCCTAAGCACTCTCCACCAAACCCTAAAGTTCTATCATTTTATGGGGTTTTTTTTGTTTTTTGTTTTGAAATGGAGTCTCACTCTGTCACCCAGGCTGGGGTGCAGTGGTGCGATTTCAGCTCACTGCAACCTCAGCCTCCCAGGGTCAAGCGATTCTTCCACCTCAGCCTCCTGAGTAGCTGGGATTACAGGCACACACCACTGTGCCCGGCTAATTTTTGTATTTTTAGTAGAGATGGGGTTTCACCATGTTGCCCAGGTTGATCTCGAACTCCTGACCTCAAGTGATCCACCCACCTTGGCCTCCCAAAGTGTGGGATTACAGGATGAACCACCACGCCTGGCCCATTTTACATTTTATATTTATACCTATAATCCATTTTGAGTTAATTTTGCATAAGATGTTTAGGTCAAAATTCATCTTTTGCCTATGGATATGAAATTGCTCCAGTACGATTTGTTAAAGACTATGCTTCTTCTATTGAACTGTTTTGCATCTTTATCAAAAACAAATTGGCCATACTTATATGGGACTATTTCTCGCTTCCCTATTCTGTTCTAGTCATCTATATATCCCTCTGATAATGCCACTGAGTCTGGATTATTATAGTTATATAATAAGTCTACAATTTGGATAGTGATTCCTCCCACTTTCTTTTTCGGAATTGTAGTAGGTATTCCTTTGTTTTTCTATGTAAATTTTAGAAGAAGATCATCTGTATCGACAATTTTGCTGGGATTTTAATAGAAACTATGGTATATACGTATACAAACTTACAGAGAAATGACATCTTTACTATATTTAATCTTCCAATCTTTGAAGATGGACTATCTCTCCATTTATTTAGATTTTCTTTGATTTCTTTCATCAGCAGTTTGTAGTTTTTCACTATATAAATCGTACTTAGCTTGTTAGTTTACATCTAAGCATTTATTTTTCTTTGTAAGCACTTGTAAATGGCATTGTATTTAACGTTAGTTTTCACAAGTTCACTGGTATGTTGATTTTGTATTCTGTGGTACTTTCTACATAGAAATCACATCTTCTGACTTTCTATAAAATGCCAAAAGTTCTCCAGATCTAAATTCAAACTACAGTGTAAATACTCCTTTTTAAAGACATATTTATTGTAAAAATAAATTTACTCTGAAGTAGCTTCCATTTGGCTAATACTATATTGACTGTCTACTCTGTCTGCTACTATAAGGAAACAAAGATTAATTGGATCCAGTCTAGGAATTTACACTCTAGTAAAGGAGATATGTAATTGATACTGAAATTAAGGGCAATAATGCAAAATAAAGTAGATGAAACAGGCTTTATAAACTTAAGTTAAAAATCAGGGCCAAAAAAATATTTATATAACCATAAAGAAAAGACTGGAAGAATAGAGAGCAAAATGTTACCAGCAGTTATCTCAGTAATAAAGTTACTACTGCTGATTTTTTTTCCCTCTTGCTTATCTGTATTCTCTGTTAAATATCTCTTATAATTAAGGAAAAAGCTTTTAAAAATTAAGTAATTTTCTTTTTGTCAAAAGGATACGGAACTACATTGCAATTAGGAACTCTGTCATTTAGAAATTCTGCAGCAACTTCAGCCTTAGGTCTTCCAATATCTTTAGGCCTACAGGAAAAATATTTAAATTATAATTCATATTATAAATCTATATGATCTACATAACTTATTTTCAAACATAAAAATAAATTCACAGTAAGTTTACTTATAGGAAATTTAGAAGGAATATTTTTGCCTAAATATTTTGATTTCAGTAATAACTTTTGGTAAACGGTCATTTAACGTTAAATGTCAACCCTTGCTGACGGTCCAAATTAACATGACAAGTCTAATTAAGTATTGCTTTAATTAAGTGAAAATCTGAACAGTGTTCTTCCTCCCAGATAAAGCATAATAATGCTATGATTCCTGGCCACTTTCCACTGTAAAAAATTATCCCACTCTTAGAGCTCAGAACCTTATGGTGTTACTCCGTAGGTCTTGGCTGAAATATACACAATAAGATTCATCCTTGGGATGCAAGAACCTTCATTTATCCCCTTCTTCCTGTGTGTGCTGATTAAGCAGCAAATTTTGTGTCCCCTAAGAAGCTACATGAAAAAAACATCTCACTGAACCCTATATAAAATGGAAAAAAAAAAAAGTTGTAACCATGTTTTTTTTCTTTTTGAGATGGAGTCTCACTCTGTTGCCCAGGCTGGAGTGCAGTGGCATGATCTCGGTTCACCGCAACCTCCACCTCCCAGGTTCAAGCAATTCTCATGCCTCAAACTCCAGGTAGCTGAGATTACAGGCGCCTGCCACCACGCCCAGCTAGTTTTTGTATTTTTAGTAGAGACAGCGTTTAGCCATGTTGGTCAGGCTGGTCTCGAACTCCTGACCTCAGGTGATCCGCCCGCCTCAGCCTCCCAAAGTGCTGGGATTACAGGCATGAGAAACCACACCCAGCACCATGTTTTTAAACAAAGAATAATTCCAAAAGTGTCAGATAAAATTGCAAATGTTACTATTATATCAAAGAAGTTGAAAATATAAAGCCTCAAAAGGTCACTCTTAAACAATAACCACACATATGGATAGGAAAGGATATGAACTTCCTCCTCTAAGTTCTATACAAATGGTATTTTCTTTCCTAATATTTCCATATTCTCCTCAGAGAAATCACTCCACGTATATAATAAGAACATTATTACTTTTTTCATAACATATTTGTTTGTTATATACACGTCTATCATACCCACTAGACTATTATTTGGATGAAAGTGACCATGTACTCTCTTCATATTCCTTCATATCTAGCACAGAGTAAATACTTTTAAAATAAATGAAAATAATAAATCGTGTGCTTATTAGAAAAAAAATCTGGAATTTCAAAGAAAAATACTTTTGCATGTCAATTTTTCTTTTTTTTTGAGACATCGTCTCGCTCTGTTGCCCAGCCTGGAGTGCAGTGGTGCAATCTCAGCTCACTGCAACCTCTGCCTCCCAGGTTCAAGCAAATCTCCTGTCTCAGCCTTCAGAGTATAGCTGGGACTAAGGGCATGAGCCACTACGCCTGGCTAATTTTTGTATTTTTAGCAGACATGGGATTTCACCATGTTGGCCAGGCTGGTCTCCAACTTCTGACCTCAAGTGATCTACCCACCTCAGTCTCCCAATGTGCTGTGCTTACAGGCATAAGCCACCGTGCCAGGCCAATTTTTCTTCTCTCCATTAAAGCACTGTTCTTTTTTGATTCAAAACTTTTGGTAAATGTTTTATCCTCACTTTGTACTAACTTACATAGAAAAGGCCCTGTCATAAATCAAAGAACTTAATTTCAGTATTGCATTCAATGGCTCTGCACACAGAAAGCTCCTTAGGTATGTAAAAGGGATAAAGCAGACTTCTAAGATTATTTTAAGTAATATATTCTATGTGCTTTTATAGCAGATCCCAAACAAAAGAACTCCTAGATGGTTTCTGGGAACTGTTTGTTAATTTAGCATCCCAGGATGAAGCGATCAGATTGCTCCAGCTCAATAAAATGGCCTTTCACACACATCATCCTTGCAGGACACTCTGCCCAAATTATTCAATGTTGAACACAAGAATCTACCCTGAGGTTGTTGAGATTAAATGGAATAATATAGATAGTTTAGAAGTACTTGCTACATATCATTATTACCATCTTCAACCATTTTAGCCACAAATTAAAGGGTATGGCCTGTATCAGTAACCAATCAATTCAGTGGTATCTTTTTCAGAGCATTCACAACTCAAAATTTGACAAGCTGGACAGAGCCCACAAACTTTGCTATAGAGAAGGAAAATTTCAAGGGTTAAGAAACAAACAAAAAATAAAGCTTAAGAGTTAAACATAAAGGTCACACTGCAATTACACTTCATTAACTTGACTTATTTTAATCCATACTTCAGTCTCATTAAGATCTTCCACAAAGATAATGTAGAGGTTTTATGCCTATCCAAAAATTTAATGTTACCTTTTTTGCTAGCTCAACTTTATCCTATATACCCAGAACAATTTGAGCACTATCAGTAACAGATGCAAACTTACCTTACTAACTAGAGAGAGAAAATAAAAGTCCTTATCTCTATGTATCTGTATCCTTTGACTAACAGATACACGCTTTTACCTAAGCTACTCAAACCCCCTCAATATTACATACTAAATTCATGAATGAACATTTCTTCATGTCTGGATACATGGCCTACTTCAGTTTTTGTTTTTCGGGTTTTATTTATTTGTTTGTTTGTTTGTTTATTGAGATGGGGTCTTGCTTTGTTGCCCAGACTGGATTACAGTGGCATGAACACAGGTCACTGCAGCCTCAAGATCCTGGGGTCAAACGATCCTCCCACCTCAGCTTCCCATGCAGCTGGGACCACAGGTGCACAACACCACACCTGGCTAATTTTTTTATTTTTTTGTAGAGATGAAGTCTCCCTTTGTTGCCTCTTGGGCTCAAGCAATCCTCTTACCTCAGCATCCCAGTGTTGGGATTACAGGCAAAAGCGACCATGCCTGGCCTCTACTTATGTTCTTAAACTCATCTTTAACAAACCACTCCTTGATGTTCTCTATATTCCATATACGCCTAAGGTAACCATCCCTCTTTGTTTCACTCCAACTGGTTCTGGTTTTTCTCTCCTCAACTTTCCATTTTCTTTCCCCTTATAGGAAAAGCTCAAACTCTTTCCCAACTTTATTGCTCTAGTCACCATTCAAACCTTGGCTCACAAATCCCCGCCAATCTCTCACTAGGGCCTAATACTCCAGTCAGTATTCTCTTCTGACATCAACTAGAGGAAGAGCTACCGTTCTTTCCTTTCTTCAGAGCACAGTTAACCTGAGGATATTCCCAAAAATCATATAAACCTTTAGAAGGAGACTTCTTTGAAAAAACAAAAACATGTATTTGTTTGCATAACTACTATCACCAAGATGCCCGAAATTTTCTTACAAAACTTTACCTAAAATGGGAGTGGTAGTTTTGTTTTTTTAAAAATAAAATTAGTATTATCCTCTCAGTCATTTTTAAAAATTATTAAACTGCAATGTACAAGTTCAAATGATTATCAGAGCTTAAAAAAAGAAAACCACTAAGATATTAAAACTTACCTAAATAAAAACTGCCTATTTAGATTGGAAACATCTATAGTGTCCATATCTATAACATGAATCTGTCTAAAACCAGACAAGGCCTGTGGGAATAAAAACAATCCAATTAAGCAGAAGTTGCCTCACATTTAAAAATGTTAATATTTGTTTTCAATGTAGTCTTAAGTCTACAAATTCCCAGTAATACATTCTGTGTAATTGTATTCAATGGCTGAAAAAGAGTCTTTGCCAGGTATATAAAATTCAGAGTTCTTGAACAGGTCAGAAGTGTACAATCACTCAGTTTCAAATAATCTATAACCAAAAGAGAACAACTCAAAATTTATACAGATTAAAACTATTTTATATGTATATATAATTCCATAAACACATCTGTAAAATTTGTTGCTTCACTGCTATTGATGGATACTTTAATTTTACTATGCTTGCTATTATTTTTTCAAAATAATTGTTAAAAGCAATTCCTACAAGCTTTATCTTAGTTAACTTAACATTAAGCATGCCACAATTCAGAAATGGTAACTATTATAAGACATATAAAAACACACACATAGTATATGTAAAAGGAATATCTTAAAAGACACTGAGTCAAGAGCAAGCAATTTAAAAAGCAGGGAAAGGCAAAAAACAAAAAACCTGTTAGGTTTCAATAATAATGCCATGCATTCTAACACTACAACCACATTCAAATTTACCAGCAGATGCAAAAAAACTGAAAAAAATAAGTCTCAATAACTAATTAATTTTCTGGTCTTGGTCAGTTTACTTAGATGATCAAACAACTTGACAATAATTTTCCCATTTTTCTGTACCCCTTTATATACCAAGAGATCTTTAAGACTTATCCATATTTGTGCTTTCAAAGTCCTGACTGTTCTCAACTTTAGCCCCAACCACTAAACAGAAACTGTACTTATCAAGGTCACCAATAACCTCCGTGTTGCTAACTCCAATGACCAATTCTGTCTATCTGACGTTACCTTTCTGAGGTATTAGGTGGGGTGGGTCACTTCCTCCACCCTAAAACTTGTTCTTCATTTGGTCACCACACTCATGAGAATTTGAACACTTTTTAAAAATTGCTTTCCAGTTCATTCAGTTTTCCTCCTACTTTACTGGCTAGAATTTGGAGCAGACTTGTGCTTTGTTCTGGTGATCTCAGATGATCTTATAAGATACAGACCATCTAGCAGACATCTCAGACTTAACAGTTTCCAAAACCAAACTTGATCACTCTTGCTCACCACAACAACCAAATCTGTTCTTTTCCAAATCTTCCTCATTGCAGTAACTCCATCTTTCCAGGTGCCCGCCCCCAGAGCAAAAACTTTGTTGTATCATCCTTGATTCCTCTCTTTCTCTCACAGCACACCACCAATCCATCAGTTAATCCTGTTGATTCCATCTTCAAAATATATTCATAATCTGACCACCTGTCACCACCTCCAATGCTACCATCCTGTTCTAAGTCACATTGTCTCTTGTCTAGAGGACTGTAATAATCTTCTAGTTAGTCTGTTTCTTCCCCCTCCCTGCTCTTCCCTTAGTCTATTCTCAGTGCATCAGCCTCAGTGATCTAGGTGAAAAGTCAGTCAAGTCTCTCATTGCATAAATCTCTCCAATGACTTCATGACTCAGAGTAAAAGCCAGAGCACTTACAAAAACCTCCAAAGTCTTTTGCGATATCCACTCCAAGCTCCTCTATTTCCCATTATCTCTCTGATATGGTCTCCAAAAATGCTCCCCCAACCCACTTCTGCTCTAGCTATGATAGCCATCTTGCAGTCCTTGAACAAACAGGAGTGCTCCACTTCATAGCTTTGTACCTGCTATTCTCTCTAACTAGAATATTCTTCCTACAGATATCTGTATGACTCATTTGCTCACCTTTGTACTCAAACAGCACCTTTTTGTAAACCTTTTCCCTTCACACCATTTGACATACTATATACCTACTTTTTCATTCAACTAAAATGTGAGCCCCACCAATGCAAACATCTCTATTTGTTCAATGCTGTATCTTCAGCATCTAAAATGGTGCTTGGCATATGGGGGAGGAGGCTCAATAAATATGTGCTCAACCATTATTATTATTATTATATTATTATTATTATTATTATTATTATTTGAGACACAGTCTTGCTCTGTCGCCCAGGCTGCAGTGCAGTGGTGTGATCTGGGCTCACTACAAGCTCTGCCTCCCGGGTTCACGCCATTCTCTCGCTTCAGCCTCCTGAGGAGCTGGGACTACAGGCGCCTGCCACCACGCTCAGCTAATTTTTTTTTTTTTTTTTGTAGTTTTTAGTAGAGACAGGGTTTCACCGTGTTAGCCAGGATGGTCTCAATCTCCTGACCTTGTGATACACCTGCCTCGGCCTCCCAAAGTGCTGGAATTACAGGTGTGTGCCACCGTGCCTGGCCTAATATCATGTTCTTTTTCGTTAGAATGAGCCTTTAGGGGGCTTACAATGAATTAAATAAGCAAAACAAGGAGTAAAATTGAAAACCCTTAGTTTTCTTCTTTTGTGTAAAAGATTACTATAATGTAATAAAGAACAGGGCCACTCCTTAAAGTTGCTTGGTGACTAATCTTCAGATCTAATCTTCAATTATTTTACACTTAAAATTAGTAAATATCACATTTGCAAATAATGGCTTCAAAATTTAATAAGCTTTAGGAAACTTGTACATTTACAATACCTAACAAAAACCAATGCCCATCCTCCATAAACCCTTTCCTTCTCTAAGTCTTTGATTGTCACACTGCTAGAGTATTTATGTTTGATATGGTACTGTCATTTTGGCATCCCACCACAGAGTATATCATACAGACTGCTATTCATTTCATGTGAGATTTATCTCCCCAGTAACTTCAGATTCATTGAAGACAGAGACCATGATGACATATAATCCCCAAAGAACCCAGCAAGGCATTAAATACAGTGAAGTATATTTAAATTTTTACAACTTCACTCAAGTGACATTAGTGTTTCTTAATAAAACTAATGTGGCTATGTTTATATTTAAACTTTAACTCCCTTGGCCAATTATTAGGGTCCTCCATCTGGCTGTGACCTGCTTTATGTTCTAAAGAGTCTATTCCAGCATTTCCACTTTTCAACACAGCAATGAGAAGCCTAGCATACAACTCTAAACCAATTCTGCCTCTACTCATTTGTGTTAAATAAACTCATGAAGATTTATGAAAAGTTATTTTGTGATTAGAAAAAGTCAAGGAAACCAATTAATTAAATCAAACTGTATACTTAATTTATTTCCAAATATATGGAAATAAGTTCAGTAAAGGTTTAGCTTTCCCAAATCTTAGGTGTCCACAATTGTCTTATTAGGTCATATAATGAACTAATGGTTCACTGGAAAAGAACAGTTAACTAAGAACTGATGACCTGGATTCAATTGCAGGCACATAGCTATAATCCAGAAAACCTTCAGAAAGTAAGTCAGCATTTCTAAACCTCAATGTCTCCCTCTATATAAAATTGGGCAATGCCTTACCCACCTAGCTGGGTTATTTGGGGAAGCAAAAGAAATAATAAATTATTTGAAACTATACATTAAAATATGAATTACCAGTTTTGTTATTTACTTCACTGAAGTTAGGAGCGTTTTGCCACAGGAAGAACCAAAATTTGTTTGTTAAAGATCCGAGAAAAAAATGGAAGTATGAAATTTTATCATTAACTTTATAGGCGAGAGCTTTAGAATTTAAAAAGTTCCAAAGTTCTACCATTTTAATTACTGTTTGGAATTTGACATGCTAAACTTATCTAACAAAGGCTCAAGAGTAAAGGTTAATAATCACAAGAAATTTCCTAGTATGACAGATAAGTAAGGTTTACTTATCACAAAGAAGAAAAAAATATGTATTTATATATATATATATATATATATATATTACCAGATTTTTCAGGAGCTCACATCCTAAGCCGCCAGCTCCAATGACTAGAACTTTACATGTATCTAACAAGAACTGGAGAGACTGTAAAGAATGGAAAGGCATATTAAAAGCTGGGTGATAACCACAAGGACTATAAATAAAGCAACAAACTTTAAAATGGTTTCTGATGTTTCCATGAAAAAATGCAATTAGGAAAAAGAGCAGACTTTGTATTTGATCAATTATTTGAAATTTATGAATTCTATCAAACCAGGAATTCTAAAACTCTAATGATTTCAGAAGTTTCAACGTTAATTTTTTTTTTTTTTTTTGAGACGGAGCTCACAGGCTGGAGTGCAGTGATATGATCTCGGCTCACTGCAACCTCCACCTCCCAGATTCAGGTGATTCTCCTGTCTCAGCTTCTCGAGTAGCTGGGATTACAGGCATGCACTACCATGCCTGGCTAATTTTCTATATTTTTAGTAGAGACGGGGTTTCACCATGTTGCCCAGGCTGGTCTCGAACTCCTGACCTCAAGTGATCCACCCACCTCGGCCTCCCAAAGTGCTGGGATTACAGGCAAGAGCCACTGTGTCCAGCCGTTAATGTTTTTAAACTGCCTTTTATTGTATGAAATTAAAAGGCTATTTTTCACAAGGAAAACTATCTCTAGTTTGTTTTTTAAATTTTGAAAAGGGATACAGAACATCAAATTCAGTTATTTAACTGACTTCCCAAAAATATAAAAGTTTAAAAATTTAAAAAACAGAGGATCAAGCACTGCCCCAGGTTTTTAAAGGACTAAAACAATAAGGTAAAAAGAGTAACAGGGCTGGGCACTGTGGCTCATACCTGTAATCCCAGCCCTTCGGGAGGTCAAGGTGGGCGGATCACCTGAGGTCAGGAAAGACCAGCCTGGCCAACATGGTGAAACCCCGTCTCTACTAAAAATATAGAAAATTAGCTAGGTGTGATGGTGGGCACCTGTAATCCCAGCTACTCGGGAGGCTGAGGCAGGAGAATCACTTGATCCTGGGAGGCAGAAGTTACCATGAGCCGAGATCGTGCCATTGCATTCCAGCCTGGGTAACAAAAGCAAAACTCCATCAGGTGGGGGGACACGGGGAGAGTAACGGCTGGTTTTTTTTTCTTTATGAGACAGGGTCTCACTGTGTCACCCAGGCTGGAGTGCTGTGGCATGATCAGAGCTCCATGCAGCCTCCACCTCCAGATGCAGTCAAGCAATCCTCCCACCTCAGCCTCCTGAGTAGCTGAAACCAAAGACATGTATCATCATGGCCAGCTAATTTTTTTTTTTTTTTTTTAGAGATGGGTTCTCTCTATGTTGTCCAGGGTGGTCTGGAACTCTTGGGCTCAAGTGATCTTCCCCCCTTGGCCTCCCAAAGTGCTGGGATTACAGGCATGAGACACCTTACCTGGCCAACATCTCCTTTTGAATAAAGTGAGCAAAACTCACAAAACATGAGATAGACAATTCCTCATCAGCAGAAATACAGTCATTTAACAGAAGTAATAATCTTAAATTATCAGGCAAAAAAAAAAAAAAATTTAGAAGCACAAGAAAATATGGTGTATTATCCAAAGAAAGACAGAATTAATACTTTCAAATCCTTTTTTCTTTTTTTTTAATTTGTAATGCTTTCAGTTCTGCCCAGCATTAAAGGAGAAAGTTATTCAGATGAGACACTGGGCCAAATCAAGAGTTTGCATGTTATTTTATAGGAGTAACACAATATTTCTATTTCAAAATATTATCTTTTTATAAATACAAAAGGACATAAAGATGTGCTATAGAGTACTTTTCCCTACCCTGTAATAAAAAAATAAGTCACATATAACTGAACACTTGCCTTAAGACACCATCAGTCCAAAATTCTATGCCTCTATTATTTAGTACTCACATAATTCTTTTTTTTTTTTTTTTTTTAGACGGAGTCTCGCTCTGTCGCCCAGGCTGGAGTGCAGTGGCCGGATCTCAGCTCACTGCAAGCTCCGCCTCCCGGGTTTATGCCATTCTCTCGCCTCAGCCTCCCGAGTAGCTGGGACTACAGGCGCCCGCCACATCGCCCGGCTAATTTTTTGTATTTTTTTAGTAGAGACGGGGTTTCACCGTGTTAGCCAGGATGGTCTCGATCTCCTGACCTCGTGATCCACCCGTCTCGGCCTCCCAAAGTGCTGGGATTACAGGCTTGAGCCACCGCGCCCGGCCATACTCACATAATTCTTAACATGCAATTAATTATACTCAAAGCTAAGATGTTCATTCCAACTAAATTCCAAAATTTAAATAAGCACATCTATATTCCTATCAAAATTAATTTCTCACAGCAGCACTACCAAAGGGGAGTACATTTCAGAAAGCATTTTAAACTAAAATTTTAAATTTTTACATGAGGTCATAAAGTTATTTTTCTCACAAAAACTTTCAACTTATATTACATGAGAAATGTGAAGACTCAGTCATTCAAACAAAATCAGTTGTGAATATTCAATTTCATATTTTAAGAAAAATTTAGTTTCACAAAACAATTTTATTAGTATTTTCATTGTAAGAGCAAATTAAAAAGGAAGCATTCTATTAGTTTTGAAACATAAAACTATTAGAGCAGTTATTTAAAAATAAACGTTTCTCACTTCAGTGCTCGGTTCGAAATCAGGGTGTGTGAAGGGTCCAGATCGCTCGAGGAACTTCTTTACATGGTTCCAGCGACCTTCCCAGTCTCCAGTGTCCCCACACCCACCATCAACAGCCATTCTGCACAGAACACAGTAAATTCAGCTGCAAAGATCAGTACGAAAAAAAGCACACCTACAATTATTATGGTATCCCCAAATGAAAAGGTAACCACACCAGACCTGCTCAAATAAAAAGGGAAATATTCAACGTGATTATGTTTATGCTTTGAAATTTTTTCTTCCCTATTATACAATTCATTTAAAGTTAAGAACTGCATGTTTCTATTTTTATTTCACCCAATGGATGAAATAAATCAGTCTACATGTTTTTGGTTTCCTACAGAAATCCAAGGTCCAACTTAGGATATTGGTCTATGTGAGAAATTGACTTCTCTACATTTGGTATTTACAAAAAAAATCACTGCAAACTTCCTCAATCTGTTGCTTCAACACACTTGCCATTAGGAAATATGAGCTACAACAGAGAAAAAAAGTCACACTTTCAGAATTTTGATGCTTATGTGTCTGATGCAAATTTAATATTTATGTGTCCTTTTCAAAGGTGTAATATAAAAATCATTTTGATGCGAGGAATTTTCGCACACTTTTCTCAGAAATAGAGGTTTTTTTTTTTTCTTTTTTTCTTTTTTTTTTTTTTTGAGACAGAGTCTCACTGTGTTGCCCAGGCTGGAGTGCAGTGGCGTGATTGCAGCTCACTGCAGCCTTGCCCGCCTGGGCTCAAGCGATTCTCTTGTCTCAGCCTCCCAAGTAGCTGGGCCTATAGGTACGTGCCACCATACCCAGCTAATTTTTGTATTTTTAGTACAGACAGGTTTCGCCATGTTGCCCAAGCTGGTCTGGAACTCCTGAGCTCAAGCAATCCGTCCACCTCGGCCTCCCAAAGTGCTGGGATTACAGGCGTGAGGCCACCGCACCTGGCAGAGGTCCTAATTTATTAAAGAATCTCTTAATACTGTGAGGCGGCTTTTCTTGCCACTAAACACAAAGTTTTAGGTTACAATTACGCCACAGATAGGCATCTAGAAACCTTTTAGAACATACAACAGAATAAGGTGGGACTCCTCTACAAAATGCATCTATTTTATACTTCGTGTAAGATTCACGTTTGGCTGTGGTTATTTTTAATTTTCTAATTTTCTATAACCCCACAGTTTCTACCGTCAAATATATTAGTAATACCCAATTTTTACAAAAGGGACCAAGAAGTATTGCCTAGCAATAAAAACCATAGGTTTGATGTTAGAGCTGTGTTGGGTTCCACAATCAACAGCACTGTGACCTTGAGCAGATTACTCATAGCCATAAACCTCATCTGTAGGCCGTTCATAGCTACTTCTTTCGGCCATGAGGAGAGAGAATCACATAGCGGACTCAGTACAGTACATGGGATATGGTAAGTAATGTTTAATTGTGATTTCATGTAAAAGTGGGAGGGAAATAAAAGGAAGGAAAGAATGTGAAATTAAGTTTGTCATCCCAGTCCTCTTGCAGCTGAAATTCAACTGTCTGAGGGACATACATAAAGACCAAAGCACTGCCACTGGGTACTGGCACGGAAATTACAAACTCACCATAACCAATACAAGAGTATTTTTTCCCCGCCCAGGCAGGGAGGGGAGTAAATTTTGTAGCGCTGGCCAGGTTAGAAAACACTTCGATTAAATCTGTCTCACCAACATAGAACTAAGCATCTGATAAGAAATAGGGTGTGTAGTAAAAGGGAAAAATAGGCTGTTTGAAGTCAACAACCTCTTTTAAGAGTCAATTATTTTGCCAAAATGACTGGAATGCTTAGTACAATATCTGCCATGTAGAGTTATCATTAAAAGTTTGCAATTAGTATTACTATCTCAGTGTTTGCAAAAGGGCACAAAACGGTCTCGTGTCCTTTTCCTGAGTGTTTAAGGTAGATTGCCTTTTCACAGGGTCACGGCTCTGACAATTTGGGATGGAGGAAGAGGAGTGCACAAGGGTCCTTCCTCAAAATCTTTACGTCAGGCACCCCGGAGGGCCCCTGCAGGAGCTGGGGCAGTGCAGCCTGGCCCCGATGCCCGCACCGGGCAGAGACCGGGAGCGGCCCGCCAGGCCCCCGGGGTTGCGGGACGGGGATCAGGGGATGAGGCCGCGCGGCCTGCGCTCCGGGTGTCCCCCTCCCAGCCCCCCGGGCCCGCTGCGGCTGGTCCCCTAGGCCTGGGGTGGGGGGAGGCGGGGGTCCCCGGAGAGGGCCCCGGCCTCCCGGCAGCACTAACTTCTCAGCCAGCAGCTCCTCTATTCTCCTTCTTTTCTTCTCCCTAAAAGAGAGAATAAAAGAAGGGTCAGCATCGCGCTACACACTGGGCGCCGCGAGGGTAGGGGGGCGAGGGGACGGGACGGGGGGGTGAGGGGATCCCGGGTGGCGGCGGCAACCGCCCACCGCCGCGCTCTCTCACAACCCAGCCCAGCCCTGCGCGTCTGCAGAGCCCCGGTACTTACGGCTCCTCGCCATCCGCCATATTGTTCTCCGCCTCTTCCCAGGTGCCCCTGCGCGGCGGGGCGGGGAGGAGTGGGACCGGCAAAGTGGGGAGGGGCGGGGCCGGCGAAGCAGGGAAGGGCGGGACTGGCGAAGCGGGGAGGGGCGAGACCAGGAACTGAGCCGGCAGCGAGGGGCGAGGCTGACTGTTGTCGGGCTCCCGTGGGCTTTAAAGCCTTGCCCTGTAATTATAATCTTAATTACTTACGCTTAATTAGATAAGTCTTATGCCGTGCATAATGTTGCTCTGCAGCGTGAAAATGTAGACAACACATTATGCGTTTATACAAATTATATGTTAATACGTAATTATATAAAATATTGGTATATTCTATGAAAAACTCCTGAAGAACCATCCCAATATGCCAGAGCTTTCCTCTAGGGGCAAAGATTAAGGAAATTTTCACTTTCTGCTTTTCAGGTTCCAAAGTCTTTGCCTTTGTAAGTACTCACTTGAATAATAAATTTATCTAAATCAGTTTACAGTGGTAGGGTGGAAGATTATTTTCTTTGTACAAATCAGCATTAATATTTTCATGTCACATTCTGTTTGATAAGTTCAGCGGAAACGAAATGACTTTTAAAAACTTTTTTCCTGAGATAAATGTGTATATTTAGATACAAAGAAAAAAAGTAAAGAAAAACAATAACAAAAATCAAAAAATAAAAGTTTCAATTATTTTCTCCTAGAGTCAGAAATACAGATATACACTGTGAATCTGGATGGCTGGGTAGAGGGAAATGATCATGTTCAAAAATGTATATATATACACACACATCTCCTTTTATGGAGTAGGACAAGAATGAGATTTGGAATCAAAAGTAACTGATTTTAAATTCTTCGCAGTTGTGAGCTATGAGACCCTTAGACACTTCTATTTCTTCATTTATAAAGTAGGCATAACACTGTTCACCTTGTGAGACTGATAATTAAGTCAAATCCAGAGTGGCTCTCAAAATACAGTTTCTGATCAACGTCACTTGGGAATTTTTTTTAACACAAATTTTCAGCCCCACCCCCCTATCCCCCCACTCACCCCTCCACCCCCACCCCCACCCCTGTCCCTGGCCTTCTGCAAAGCCTGGGGTGATTCTCCCTGGTAAAGTTTGAGAGCCACTGAAATGGAGTACATAAAGCCTGATGGGTACTCAGTAAATGTAGCTGCTGTTACTACACTGTGATATTTAATCTCCTCTTGTCCTAGTTTTCCGTGAACCTTAAGGAAAGCTTGTCCTTTATGGTCCCCCAATTAGATTCAGTTCAATAGCATTCATTGAGCTGAAAGTCAGTGCCAGGCAGTGAGTGTGGGAGTAGAGTTCACAGTCCATATCAAGAGATACCAGCCTCCTTCTGCATCACATGTCTCAGCATCAACTATGAAACCATTTTTTTCTTGGCCAGACAACTCCACAGATGGTTTCACTGAGGATTTAACCTCAGTGCTTATGAAAATGGGCTCTTGTAGTCTGAACCCCCAACAATACTGGATACCCTTTGATTAGTGGTAGTGAGCATTACAACCGTCTCAGATGGCGAAAAACAGCAGGCACCTTAAGGCCACCTAGTCCAGTCTCACCCATTTCACAGGGGAGGAAACTGAGGCCTAGGGATAGAATACAGCTAGCAGATGAAGAAGTCTGCAAAGGCATTGGCCCTGCATCTGCTTGCTTTGAGACTAACACCCTGACTCACCATAGTGGTATTTTGATAAATAACACCAGGTGCTCTCACTGGCTTAGACTGATTGACGGATTAGAAATAGCCATCTGCCCTTGCCAGGAATGAAAGCAACAGAGACATGCAAGCAAAACCTTCAACAGATTTATTTTACTTCAAATGGAACAGATCATAAACAATTAGACTATCTGCTATGGTTTTTAAACAGACAGTCTGAATGGTCCTATCTAGACACACCATCCCATTATAAAAGCCCCACGAAGCGGGACTCGGCTTCCCATGCCTGTAATCCTGTCTACTTGGGAGGCTGAGGTGGGAGGACTGCTTGAGCCCAGGAGTTTAAAACCAGCCTGGGCAACATAGCAAGACCCTGTCTCTAAAGATAATAATAAATTAAAGCTCCAGGAAGACCTCTACAGTTAATCTGACCCCTCCCTCCCCGGAATGAACACTAACAAAGAGCTGCTACTAATAGCATTTCAAACAGTTACTGGAAAAAAGTAATGACTCATTATGTGTTCATTTTTATTTAAAATAATTTAACAAAGGTAGAAATGTTTAGAGAAAAAAAATCTCTCATACCCCAAAGAGAGACACAGGGTTAACATTTTGGGAGGGAGGCAGAAAGGAATCATGCTATAAACATCTCTGTCTTTTTAGAATTTCTTTATTTATGTTTAAACCTCTTTAGAGAAATAACTATTTCTTGGGTATCAATTGTCTGTGATCAAGGAGTAATCATATTGTTGCTAATATACTCTTGACAGCTTTTGGTCATGCAGTTCTGAGCAGTTGGAAGATAAAGTTCTTGGTCGTAGCTTCTAATACTCATCGATCTCACCAACAGGTGTGGGGCCTCACTGGCGTTCCCACTTTCATCTTGACCAAGATGATTTACTCAGCTTGTACACAGTGCTGCTGCTTGACATTCTGAAGCCCTGGGGAATTCCTCCACACCCTCTGACTTCCTGTAACTGATAACTGAGGCTCCGTGCATCTCTATTTAGCACTCCTCTCACCGTCTCATATTTAACTAGTGTTTCCACTGGATTGCAGGAGTTTTGAAGGCAGAGCAGGATTACATCTTTCTCCTCTTTAAAAAAAGAAAAAATACCCCACAGTGCTTTCACAGGGCCTCAAAAGAACTCGAAATATTTGTTGGCATTGTACTGAATATTCTCAGCCTTCTCCCCCTACCCAGATACAACCACAACAATAAAATTGGAGCAAGGTAGAGAAAAGTCAGTAGATGTTTATAATGAAAGCATAGAAAACAAGTCAGATTAAAGCACTATTAACAGCAGACATGAATCGTGGGCTATCCTATTACTAATAACAATAATAGTAACTTATAACTGTGAACCTTTATTATACACTAAGCATTTCCTATACATTCCTTCATTTATCCTCACCTATGTGGCAAATGTTCCATTATCCCACTTTACACATGAAGCCACTGAGGCTGGGAGAGATTAAGTAATTTCTCCAAAGTCACTTGCCAGAGAGGAAGGAGCTGGGACTCTAATTTTGCTTTCTCTGACTTCACACCATCCCATTTTTCCAGAATCAAGAACACATGAGCACTCAGGAATATTTCACATTTTAAACTTTATTCAAAAAGCAGCATATAAGATATATCTTAGTCAGCATTAATTCCATGCAATCACCAAACTTTCCTAAACACCAGTAGTAGTAGTAATTTCTTAGAGTCACTGTAAGCTCCTTAACTGTCTTCTAAATCAATAAGGAAAATTAAATTATGTTTTCTAGACTTTGCATTAGTTTATTTCATTACTTTACAAGTTTTCAAAAATTGGTGATCTGAGTAGAGTGAATTCACCTTGTCTAAGCCACTTAGGGGCTTAGAGACTCTGTTATCTTAGAAATCTTCACCTTGGAATTCTACCTATTACATTATACAATTAAACTACTTTTTCTCATGCATTATACCAATCAGCCCCTTAACTGAAAAAAGATGACCCTTTGGAAGCTTAGAAGAGAATTTACAACGAATACATCTTTTGCCAGTTCTTTCGGCTGGGATACTAAACATCACCTTATCTATGAATATACTGTGGTCCCTCAATGAAAGTTGTCACCAAATATTGCAATAAAACTAAGAAAACTTCTGAAGTGGAATGCATATTTCTGCCCAGAAAATGCTAGATGCATAACAGCTAGTTCACTGCAGACAACTTGCTTTAAAATGTAAGCAACGTGCCCAGCTGAGGACTGAAGTGGCCAGAGTGCCTACTTTATCACTTTATCAGAATGGCACAGCAGTCCAACAATTTAGCCTCAAGAGAACAGAGATGGAGAACACAGAAGAGAAGTGAAAAAAACCAGCCCTTCTGTTCTACATGACCTTCTTTCCCGTTTTGCCAATCTGATTTCACACATAGTGACTCATGGTGAAACAGAGAAAACATGGGAATTGCATTCAGATGTGTAGAGGTTAGTAAGACTTAGTTTTCAAAAGCAGCTCATTCTTCAGTAACACTATAGTTACCTTCCATTTCATTTCACTTAGATTGGCATCTGCACAGCTGCCAAAATTTTTCTCTGTAAGTCAGAGAACACACTCCCAGGTAAACCTTCAAAAACGGTATTTCAAAGGAGGCAGCTGGTATTCGGACTGCTAGAGAAGGCATTGCCACCTCGCTTCAGACAGAGGATTTCCGCTGATTGATTTCTGTCGTTTCATCTCTATTCTGCATTTGGTCCCTTGTTCTGTCTTGAGGTCCCTGTTTTCCTATACCCAACCAAGAGCCAATCAAGAAGTAAAGAGAAGCAAACACGCCCGCCCACTCCCAATTTCCTTTGCTCTGCTGTCTGCCAACCGCAAAGCCGATCGAGACAGAGCCGCTGTCAACTCTTCAACTCAGCTCAGCTGATCGGTTGCCGCCGCCGCCGCCGCCAGATTCCTGAGGCGAAGAACGCGAAGCTGAGAACATGGACGTTAATATCGCCCCACTCCGCGCCTGGGACGATTTCTTCCCGGGTTCCGATCGCTTTGCCCGGCCAGACTTCAGGGACATTTCCAAATGGAACAACCGCGTGGTGAGCAACCTGCTCTATTACCAGACCAACTACCTGGTGGTGGCTGCCATGATGATTTCCGTTGTGGGGTAAGTGGAGTCCCCCTACCCGGGACACCGATCTGGGGAGAGCACGGAGGGGCCTTGGGGTGCAAGATTCCGGGATGTAGAGAGGCTCTCTGACCACACTCAGCGCCTGCCCTGGCAATTCTGCAAGCGGCCAAGCCAGTGGAAACTTGTTCGCAGGGCGAGGCCGCAGTAACCTGGGGTCCCCTTTTCTGCACCAAAGGCTAAGACTTGAGGGGGCCCCTTGGGGAAAGAGGACGGGGAAAATTTGCCAACCGCGGGGAAGAAAAATGAGAGGTCCCCCACCGCACCGCCCCCCACCCCCCGCCCCCGTGCCAGGATCAGGCTCTTGCTGAAAAGATATTTGTAGCGCCCTCGTCTTTTAAAAATAAGAAGAAAAAGGAAAGTGGTGTAACCCTACCCTGGGGCTGGCCAGGACGGCAGGGTGTGGACCCGGGGTAGTGTAAAAAGGGCAACCAAGTGGCGACGCACTTTGTTGGTTTCTCTGCCTAATGCCAGTCACACTGTACAGTAAAGCTGAGCTTGGGATCAAGGGTGGGTGTCTCCTGGTGGCGCATCTCCCATTGTGGGGTGAAGGCTGCCATGACTCTGAGAAGATGGCCTTCTGGCATTTTCTTCCAGCAGTGCCCGGGCGTGGTCACTTTCTCTGTCTTCGCTTCCTAGACTGGGGTTTCAATGTATCAGAAGGCCTTTTCAATACCTGATACTTACAAAGTATCCTGTATTAAGATTGCGTGTACACCTGCTTTCCTAGAAACCACCTTTCCTTGTAGTTCACCCTTTAAGAAATGCTTCTCTCGCTTATGCAGGATGGGTGGTGATATTCTCAATCTTGCTGATTATCTCCTACGCATCTTTAAAGAAAAAGTCACCCTCAGACTTTATAAAGGACTCACTTGCCCTTAAATGTCTGACATTTCTATTTCAGGGCAGAGGTAGAGGGAAGAAGGAGCAAGCTGGCTTGGGAGAAAAGGGAGAAATTCACATTTGAACAGTGGGAAAGGGTGAACAGGGTGGCTTTTCAGTTGGCTCATAGTTAGTTGGCTTATACATTGAGCCACCTCTCTGTGCCTGGCCCCATGCCAAGCTCCAAGCACATCAAGATGAATCAGACTTGAATTCTGGCCCAGGGGCTCCTGGCAGTTGTTGAGAAGCTAAAGGAGCAAACACACAGCACAGAGGAGAGGGGGAGACTTCACAGTTTCTGAGTATGGTTCACAGCAGTCACCCCCATGCAGAGGTGGAAGCCCACATGTGGGACTCTATAGACGATAGTACAGATCCTTCTTCTGCATTGCTTAAGGAATTCTTAAGGAATTGCACTCTGGGAATGGCTTGGTGTGTAGGGGGCACAGGCTCTGAGTGGACTCGGAACTAGTGTGGCAGCCAAGGTACAAATTAGTCAGGACGGGGTGGGGCAGGCCCAAGGCCTGAGGCAGCTGCCTTCTGAACCTTCCCTCAGCTCTGTGCTTCAGGCTGCTTTCCTGGAACACTAAAAAATTTCTTTCTTTTTTTTTTGTTTTTATTGAGACTGAATCTCGTTCTGTCACCCAGGCTGGAGTGCAGTGGCGTGATCTCATCTCACTGCAACCTTTGCCTCCCGGATTCAACCAATTCTCGTGCCTTAGCCTCCTGAGTAGCTGGGATTACAGGCATGCACCACCGTGCCTGGCTAATTTTTGTATTTTTAGTAGAGACGGGGTTTCACCATGTTGGCCTGGCTGATCTTGAACTCCTGACCTCAAGTGATCTGCCCGCCTCAGCCTCCCAAAATGCTGGGATTACAGGTGTGAGCCTCTGTGCCTGGCCAAAAATTTCTTTTTAAAAATTTTTATTATTTATTTACTTTTGAGACAAGGTTTTGTTCTGTTGCCCAGGCTGGAGTGCAGTACTGTGATCACAGCTCACTACATCCTCAACCTCCTAGGCTCAAGCAATCCACCTACCTCAGTCTGCCAAGTGGCTGGGACCACAGGTGCGTGCCACAATGCCTGGCTAATTTTTTTTTTTTTTTTAGAGATGTGGTCTCACTGTGTTGCCCAGGCTGGTCTTGACTTCTGGGCTCAAGCCATCCTTTCACCTTGGCTCTCAAAGCACTGAGATTGTAGGCAGGGGCTACCGTGCCTGGCCAAAAATGTCTTTAAAACACAATAAGTAGTAAATAGGTTTGCATCAGTTTTTTTTGTTTGTTTGTTTGTTTCCTTTCTCTTTGCAATGAAGCAGGAGGGCATCTTATCTGGTGATCTAGTTATGGAGGTATTTTCTTGAGGTAACTTAGATGTGGGGCAAAGTTTGACACAGATCAATAATAATAAAAACAAAAAAAAGTTTATTTTTTTAAAACATGTATGCTGCCCAGACAAGGCACAAGCTCAGGCAGCCTCGCTGCCTTTGATGGAATCCATTTTTCACTGTGAGGGCCAGGGGCCAACCCTTTGACTAAATATAGCTCCCGTCAGTATTGTGCCTTAGGCCACTAACTCAGGTGGTTTAGGGGTGTTGGTCCTCCTCATTTTCCTTTCAAATAAGAGTTGTCAGTTGTCAATGAAAATTTTGAAGTGAAAAAGTGAAAAGTATCCATGAAGTTTTTAAAACTTATGCTTATTTTTAAAAACTTACAAAAGATACAGGCTAGTAGTAAAGGTTGATTTGAAAATTATGTGGATAAAATGTGAAATTTTCTTCATACTTCAGTAAAAGTTTGGTATATAACCTTCAACTGTTTTCTAGGCAACTATAAACCCAGTCAGTAGTTTTTTCCACCAATTGTTATCTTTTCTTTCTTTATAATTTAATAATATAAATAAAGATTTATTGACTGCTCTGTGTGTCACATACTTTGCAAAGTATTTTACCTGCATTATGACATAGAACCCAATTTTTTAAAAACTGTTATTTTTTTAAATTATTAAACCTGAGGCTCAGAGAGGTTAAATGATTTACTCAAAGTCACAAACTTAGGCTTGTGCTCTTAACTACTATTCTGTCTTCCTATGAGTCACGAGGAAGAAACCAAACATCTTCAGGGTTAGGGAGCTTCCTTGATTCCAGAACACTTCTCATTCTAAAGAGAACTATCCTCTTTCGGTGATGCTAGTAGTTGGGTAGGTCCAAGCAGTGCTGGAAGCTGTTCATCTGGATCCTCCACAGACTTCTCTGTAGTTTCTCAGAGTATCTTGGTAGAGCGTATGTGAAAATGTGACCTGGATAAAAGAGTGTTCAGCAGTGGTTCCATCCCCTGCTGGTGAGGAGAGCCTCAAGGGCATTGTAGGAGGGCTGTAGCCTCAGCTCTCCAATGTTGAAAACTGGCTTAGATGAGGATAGAGAAATCTTTAAGATTTCAGGAAGGGTGAGGGAAGAACATAGCAAATACTGTCTAGATCCAGAAACACTGGAAAAAACTGCCCATACCAACATGGAGATTAAGAGAGATTAGGATAGAGATAAATCTGTGTTTGAACTTCTGATCAGAAGAGATTGAATTATTTAAAAGGAATAGCATGAATAACAGGTTAGGAAACTTGCATTTTGCTGGAAATGCCTTTGGATCCTTTACATTAAGAAGGAAAAGTGTCTAAGATTGAAGTTGCCATAGCTTACCTTCTGCATCCTTGATGTGAGACGTTTTGGGATAAAGATATTCTTTTCACATCACACAAAACAACAGAAGTCTCCACCATGATCTTCAAAGTAAAAAACAAAGGCAACACCTAATTGCACTTGCAATTTAAATAGTAAGCATGTGATACATTCTAGTTGTGGATGAGAACTTCTATGTGCTTAATGGAATGCCAAATGATTTGAGCTGGAGAATTCTATTCACTGAGTGTGAGCCATGGAACAGCAGCATCTTTCACCTGAGAGCTTGTCAGAAGTGAAGCATCTCAGGCCCCATTTCAGACCTACTAGGTTAGAATCTACATTTTAACAAAAGTCTCAGATGATTCATAGGTACATTAAAATCTGAGAGGCACTGGATTGGTCTGGCTCAAAAGAAAATTTAAATAAATATACCTATATGCCCAGGTGTCACCTTCCGTGATTCAAAATGAATAATTCTTGGCAGGGTCCAGGCATCTGTTGTTTTTTTCTTTTTCTCTAACTACCTACGTTATTGTGATATACACCCCTAGGAGAACCACTGATCCTCTTGAACCCTGTCACTTTCTGAAATATAAAAGCTTGAGGTCACAGGCTAATTGGAACCAAAGCTGCTAATAATAGGAAGTGAAATATTTTTTCCATTTTAAGCCATATTGCAAATTTTCTAAAGCTCTTGGTTAACCAAATTCAACTGCATCCCTGACTCTTATAACATTTGCAATACTATTGCTGTCTCATTCTAAAAAGTTCTTTCCTGGATGGGTGTAGTGGCTCACACCTGTAATCCCAACACTTCGGGAGGCAGAGATGGGAGGATTGCTTAAGGCCAGGAGTTTAAGACTAGCCTGGACAACATAGTGAAACCCTGTCTGGAAAAAAAAAAACATTCTTTTCTGCCATTAGAACTCATATTTTCTGGTGTGGCCTCAGAATCACCAACCACACACAGAATTTGCAACATATAAAAATGCCTCTGCTGCTTCTCCAGCAAGAGAGGTGCATTTATTCTCATGTATATACATTTGTGCCTCCCCATTTAGAAAGAACCATGTAGCTGCTGAAGGAATGAACCCATGTTTTCTCAGTTAAGTAGCTCCTCACCATGTGGCCCGATCATTTGGCCTATGGAGATTTTGCAGGAGGGTAGAATTGACAGCTGCCACTTTATGCTTTCAGTTACTCAAGATTATAAGGAGTTTCTGGAAGGCTGGTAATTCTAAGTTTGAAAAGAGCATTAGTGTAATCTTTTCAAAATGAATATGGCTCAGTGGCTCTGTAATATGTTCTAGGCCTGTGGCTCCCAGCATCTGGTTTTATGAAATGTTCATATTGTTTGTACCTTTAAATGCTGCAAAGATGAAGAACCAAGTTTCCAGTTGGTGGAGGAAAAAAAGGGTAAGGCAACCCTGGGATGCTCTGGATCAGAATGTATTAAAATGATTATAGATAGAATGAGTTGCAGTCTGTTTATACTAAAGCAAGTGGAAATGTTTTTGAGATTAGTCAGCTTCAACACCAGTTCTACAACATTACTCTTATTTGTGTTGCTTCATTCATTCAATTAACAAAGAGTATGAAGCACTTACCAACTTCTCAGACACTGTTAGGAGATAGTGAAGAACAGGAGAGCTGTGTTTCCTGCCTTCACGGAAAGGCAGCAAGACCACACTGAACACATGATAATTAATTTGTATACAAGTATAGCAAGTCTACAGAAATACACACCTACATAAACACATCCTTCTCAACCTGACTTACCTGATCTCCCCTGTTCATTATTATTCCAAATTCCAAATCTCTCAGGTTTTGGGAATAGGGGAGGCATTGAGTACATAGACAGGAGAAAGGTTTATTAAATTTTACTTATCCTAACCCACAGCTCAGATCCTTCTATTCCATTGAACAAATACTGAGCACCTACCATGTGGCAGACACTGTCTAGGCCCTGAGGATACAGTCAGTAGTACAACTCCACCAGCCTTCCCAAATCCTCCCAGAATTCTTCTGCCCTTCCATGCACATTTATTTGCTCTTGAGGCTGGCATCTGTCTTCCTCTGATGGCTTATGTGTTTCTTCTGAATACAGAACTTTTAAGAGGTCTGTCAACACACAGTAACATTTTAATCTAAAAATCTTTATCTAGGCCGGGCGTGGTGGCTCACGCCTGTGATCCCAGCCCTTTGGGAGGCCGAGGAGGGTGGATTGCCTAAGCTCAGAAGTTTAAGACCAGCCTGGGCAAAATGGCGAAACCCCATCTCTACCAAAAACACAAAAAATTAGCCTGGCTTGGTGGTATGCATCTGTGGTCCCAGCTACTCAGGAGGCTAAGGTGGGAGGATCTTTGAGCCTGGGAGGTGGAAGTTGCAATGAGCCAAGAACGCACGCCACTGCGCTACAGCCTGGGCAATAGAGTGAGACCCCATGTAAAAAATAATAAATAAATAAATATAAATCTTTAATAAGCATTGCTTTTCATTAAATAACCTCTGACAGTGTGTGTGTGTGTGTGTGTGTGTGTGTGTGTTTTTTTTTTTTTTTTTTTTTTTTTGAGACAGGGTTTCACTCTGTTGCCCAGGCCGGAGTATAGTGGTGCATTCATGGCTCACTACAGCCTCTACCTCCCTGGGCTCAGGTGATCCTCCCGCCTCAGCATCCTGAGTAGCTGGGACTATAGGCATGCGCCACCAGCCCGGCTAATTTTTGTATTTTTTTTTGTACAGAAGGGTTTTTGCCATGTTGCCCAGGCTGGTTTTGAACTCCTGGGCTCAAGCAATCCTCCTGCCTTGGCCTCCCAAAGTGCTGGGATGACAGGCGAGAGGTATGCCTGGCACACCTGTGACACTATTTATGTAACTGTATTTATCTTAACTTCTCCTCTCCTCTCCTCCCCGTCCAGCTTTTTTTTTTTTTTCAATGTTGCCTGCTACTTTCAGCCTTTGGTTGGTAGTTTCTGTTTCCTTTCCCTAGGTAAGGATTTACAATGATTCTAGGTAAGTGTGCAAATATATGAGTGTATTTTGGATTCCTGGCCCCCTGTCTTAGAAAGGAGAAGCTGTCAATCAGCTTAGGGACAGAGAGCTCTGTACAGGAAATCCAGTTCAAAAAGATCAAGACCCATTCTTGACCTACCCACTTATACCTAATTAAGCATCAATATTGGAAATGTTTTATTTTTTTTTTTTTTTATTTTTGGACAAATGAATTCTATCCTTATCACTCAGCTTCAGAAAACTTAACCCTTAATACCGTCCTCTGTCTCTTGAATTGAGCGTGGCTTACTGTTTCTAAGAATGCCTTCAAGTCCTGTAATTTTAGGCAAAACCTTCAGGCTAACGGCTAGGTTTGCAAGCATTCATCATTGATGTATGATAGGATTTCCTGGCCTTCCTTCTCATTATGCAATTTGCTAAAGGAGACACCTGGAAGGCAGAAAGCCCTGCTTCTTCTAATCTGCTTCATATCTCATTGGTGCAGCTTCTCCTTGTCTCAGAGGAACAAAAAGAATGCAGACATTGGGGGTTAGTGAGGGGTAAATAGACAGGAAACTTGTGGGAAGGAAGTCTGTGTTACCAAGCTCATTAGCATTTGTCCAGCCTCTGTCTTCTCTCTACAGCTCTGTAAGAATTTGCCATGTGACAGTTCTCAGTAGCTTTTGTTTTGTTTTGTTAAGACAGAGTCTCGCTGTATCACCCAAGCTGGATGCCATGGCAGGATCTTGGCTCACTCCAACCTCTGCCTCCCAGGTTCAAGAGATTCTCCTGCCTCAGCCTCCAAGTAGCTGGGATTACAGGCATGCACAACTACACCTGGCTAATTTTTGTATATTTTTTTAGTAGAGACAGGGTTTCACCATGTGGGCCAGGCTGGTGTCGAACTCCTAATCTCAAGTTATCCCCCTACCTCAGCCTCCCAAAGTGCTGGGATTACAGGTGTGAGCCACTGCACCCAGCCTAACCTTTTTTTTTTTTTTTTTAATTTACTAAAATCATTCAAGAAGAACAGTTTGTAAACAAATATCTTTCCACTTTTGTTCCCCGAAAAGTATTGATAAGAGTAACTATGGGTTGCTAATTGTTGAAAGCATGTATGTTGAGCATACATGAGGATTCATTATACATTATTCTCTCTACCTATGTATATGTTAGAAGTTTTCCATAATGAAAAGTTAAAAAGGGTTTAATGAAGTCTAATCAGAGCTTTGTACACAACTATTATTTGACGCTCCATCACTGTGGGAAGCATCAGATTTATGGTTTCTAATCCAAGTCCAACCTGTTGTTTATTAAAAACAAAATAAAATCTGGAGGTTCCTAAGGCATGTCTTAGTATGAACACTTTTAACATGCCAACTGCTAAAAAGACAATGGTTGGTTTGGATGCCAGTGTTTAGTTTGTGCCAGATTACACAGGATACAGTAAATATTTAGGAAATGGCAAGAATGCAATAAATCCTCTAGGCCTTCCTAATTCAGTTGGTTAGGAAAATCTCACTATGACCTTTCTGTAACAAAAGAGACAGGCTCAGTTTTAACCTACTGTACAATCTCTTTTTATTCCGTGATCCTTAGGCCCAGGAAACACTGTTCTCATTTACTCAAGACTGATTTATGTCTAAAGCCCACATTTATGCCTACAGTCAAAAATAGCTCTTCACTTTGGGAGGCTGAGGCAGGGGATCACTTGAGGTCAGGAGTTCGAGACCAGCCTGGCCAACATGGTGAAACCTCATCTCTACTAAAAATACAAAAATTACCTGGGTGTGATGGCACATGCTTGTAATCCTAGCTACTCGGGAGGCTGAGGCAGGAGAATTGTTTGAACCAAAGAGTCAGAGGTTGCAGTGAGCCGAGATCGTGCCACTGCACTCCAGCCTGGCGACAGAGCGAGATTCCATCTTAAAAAAAAAAAAAAAAATTTAAAATTAGCCAGGCATGCTGGCACTCACCTGTAGTTTCAGCTACTCGGAAGGCTGAGGAACGACACTTGAGTGCAGGAGACAGAGGCTGCAGTGAGCTATGACCGTGCCATCACACTCCAGCTTGAGTGACAGAGGAAGAACCTTTCTTGAAAAAAGAAAAGAAAAGGCATATGGAACTGTGCTCTGGTCAGAGAGACCAAGTAAAGGCTGGCTGAGCTGAGACTTGAAGGAGGGTGGAGTGAGGCCTGTGCACAAACTATCCTCTCTGCCTGATTGACCTCACCCTGAGATGGCCAAAAGGCAAGGTGAGTTCTGGGGTATATAGAAACCCTGAATGGATGGGGGTGCAATCAGGAGATGGTGTGACAAAGCTGGCAGGTAGGCCAACTGCTAGCCCTGAGAGTTCCCTCATGCTAATTACTAAGGCACTTCTTCCTCTCCTAGCAGATACAACCTAAGCCAAATTTTGGCCTTGGCTCATGGAGTGTGTGACCTGGATTCCAGGCTCCACTTACCCCTCAGCCAGGCACCAACTCCACAACTATATACAGTGGCCCTGGCTGCAGAGGCAGCAGGGGCCAGACCCTGCAAGGCCTTGTAGAATGTTTAAAGAATTCTGTTTTTAGTTTAAGAACAATGAGAAGCAGGAAAATGGTTGAGTGGGTTCGTATTTGCAGTGATCCCTCTGGCTGATGAAGGACCACAGAGAAACATCGCCAATTTAGAGAAGTCCACCGTGAGTAAATTGTTCCCCACTTTTTCAGTGAGTCAGCCTTCCTCAGGAACCACACTTCAAAAATAGCTTTTTCGGTTAGAAAATCGGAACTCAGTGCAAAGCTGCCAGCACTCCTCAGGAAATATTTTGCTGCCTCTTTGGTGGTTCTTTTTGGCCTTGCAACCTGACAGGAGTCATCAAATGTGGCCTTGAGTTGATCCGAGGATTTCTGTTATGGCAAACTTTTATTGCCAACTTTGCAATCGGTGGCCTTGGACAAATTTATTAATTTGTATATTCCTTAGCTTGCTTATGTGTAAAATAAGGTAGGTTAGCAAGATCCTTCCTAGCTCTAAAATTTTGTGGGATTTTTTTTTCCCCTTTCAGTAACTTGTGGTTAAACTATAGATATAGCTACTGAATCACGTTGGCAAGTTGAGGACCTGTATCCATAGCCACCTTGTTTTCAGAGAGAAATGAGAGTGTAGAGGGATTTTCCAGGATGATCCTTGGTTACAGTAGGTTGCTTAGAGTGTGGGGGAAATCCCTAAAGCCGGTTAACAGTACAGAATGGGTTCTACTGTGAGTTGCTGCCACAACTGGCACTCTTGTTTTCTTGTTTCTCGCCTGGATCCCTTTGGATATGTTTCTTCACTTCTGTGGGCCTCAGTTTAGTTATCTGTATAATTGGACTAGACTGATTCATCTTTGAAGACTGCTACAAAATTTCTGTGATGGGATTCTAAACCTTTTTACAACCATAAATGACTGCCCTAGAATGTGTAACTATTATAGGGAAAGATTTATTGGAATGGGGTAATACATGTTCATATTTTGAATATGTATAGTTAAAATATATAAACATATGTATTAATATATTTTTAATTTCACAATAGAAAAACATAATGGTTTTTGAGTTGCAAAACTAGGTCCTCCCTTCCCTCTCACCGTCCTTTGTTTTTCTTTTTTTTTTTTTTTTTGAGACAGAGTCTGGCTCTGTCACCCACACTGGAGTGCAGTGGCACAATCTCAGCTCACTGCAACCCCCACCTCCCAGTTTCAAGTGATTCTCGTGTCTCAGCCTCCCGAATAGCTGGGATTACAGGCATGCATCACCACACCCAGCTAATTTTTATATTTTTAGTAGAGATGGGGTTTTGCCATGTTGGCCAGGCTGGTCTCAAACTCCTGGCCTCAGCTGATCCATCCACCTCGGCCTCCCAAAGTTCTGGGATTACAAGTGTGAGCCACCGTGCCTGGCCCTCTTTCTTACTGAAGGACTACCAGTAAGTGAAACTCCACCCAGCAGACCCCAGAGGCAGTTGTCTACATGAAAGATGGGTGGCGTATTTGTGGAAAGCTTTGTCCTAAACGTTTTTGGGGTTTGTCGTGATTGGTGTGATAAACAGCCCAACTGTTGACTAAAAAGTACCTCAGGCAAGAACTGGTTCCCAAATTTCTGAGAATTTCTGTTAATCTCTAGAGGGTGTGTGTGTGTGTGTGTGTGTGTGTGTGTGTACGTGTACATGTATGTGTGTCTGTCTGTCTTATTTTGCTCCAGGTGGAGGTAAGTGCCAGGGCATTGGAGTGGTATACATTTTATCAGATATAGAAGAAAATCATTTCTGCTCAGAGTAACTTTGTTCGTTTTTTCCATCTTGGAAACTTGGTTACTTTCTAATTATAGACTGTTGTTGGGCAGATTATGAACTAAAACCAGTTCTATAGAACTTCAAACCATGTTCTTTTCCCTTGAACATGAAAAACTGGAACAGGTGAAAGCAAATTTGGAATTGCTTGAGGTAGGCCTGGATTTTTCATTGTTCTTTGTCCTGGACTTTAGGCATTCAACCTAAATATGTATTTTACTTGTCTAGAGGAAAATTTTAAAAGTTTGACATGAATTTTATTATATGCTTCACTTCATGAATTATTATTTTAATAAGTATTCCAGAATGAACTGAGTAGGAGCCCTCTGATGCTTTGCTGCCAGCCAACCCTCTCCTACTTGCGGGGTGTGCAAAGGAATTTCCTTAAATTTCTTTTTTTTTTTTTTTTTTTTTTGAGACAGAGTCTCGCTCTGTCACCCAGGCTGGAGTACAGTGGCCAGATCTCAGCTCACTGCAAGCTCCGCCTCCCGGGTTTTACGCCATTCTCCTGCCTCAGCCTCCAGAGTAGCTGGGACTACAGGCGCCCGCCACCTCACCCGGCTAGTTTTTTGTATTTTTAGTAGAGACGGGGTTTCATTGTGTTAGCCAGGATGGTCTCGATCTCCTGACCTCGTGATCCGCCCGTCTTGGCCTCCCAAAGTGCTGGGATTACAGGCTTGAGCCACCACGCCCGGCCTGAATTTCCTTAAATTTCAAAATTTCAATCCTCCATTTGAGTTATTTGTGTTGATTTGATCTTTACTTGTCTTTTCTTTTTTTTTTTTCTGAGATGGAATCTTGCTCTGTCACCCAGGCTGGAGTGCAGTGGCACAATCTCGGCTCACTGCAGCCTCCGCCTCCCGGATTCAAGCAATTCTCCTGCATCAGCCTCCTGAGTAGCTGGGATTACAGGCACTTGCCACCACGCCCTGCTAATTTTTGTATTTGTAGTAGAGACGGGGTTTCACCATGTTGACCAGGATGGTCTCGATCTGCTGACCTCGTGATCAGCCTGCCTCAGCCTCCCAAAGTGCTGGGATTACAGGTGTGAGCCACTGTACCCAGTGATCTTTTCTTTTCTTTTCCTTTTCTTTTTTTTTTGTTGGAGATGGAGTTTCACTCTGTCACCCAGGCTGGAATGCAGGGGCGCAATCTCAGCTCACTGCAAGCTCCACCTCCTGTGTTCATGCCATTCTCCTGCCTCAGCCTCCTGAGTAGCTGGGACTACAGGCGCCCACCACCACGCCCGGCTAATTTTTTGTATTTTTAGTAGAGATGGGATTTCACCGTGTTAGCCAGGATGGTCTCAATCTCCTGACCTCGTGATCCACCCACCTTGGCCTCCCAAAGTGCTGGGATTACAGGCGTGAGCCACCACGCCTGGCCGATCTTTGCTTTTCTTTATGGCTCAGAAAAAACATTTGGGTAGGTTATAGGTCAATGTCAAGGATTTGTAAAAGGGTTTTTTACATTCAGGAGCCTTTCCCCAATTTCATTTGTTCGTTTTTAAATATCAGGGTTTTTTTTTTTATTCATCAAGGAATACATGGCCGTTGAAAAAAATATGAAAATAAAAATAAGCAAATGGAAATAAACTCCGCTTATCCTACTATAATGTAGTCTTTGGTACAATTTCTCAATTTCTCTAAGTATCTTTGTATTTTTTAATTGAGACAGGGTCTCACTCTGTTACCCAGGCTACAGTGTAGTGGCACAATCACAGCTCACTGCAGCCTTGACCTCCTGAGCTCAGGTGATCCTCCTACCTCAGCTTACCAAGTAGTGGGGACTGTAGGTGTGTGCCACCATACCTGGCTAATTTTTGTGGGGTGTTATTATTTATTTATTTATTTATTTTGGAGAGATGGGGTTTTGCCCTGTTGCCTAAGATGGTCTCAAACTCCTGGGCTCAAGCAATCCATCTGCCACCTCGGCTTCCCAGAGTTCTGGGATTACAGACATGAGCTACCACACTGGCCTAGAATATTTTGTGGTTGGGGAATTAGTTATATTAATCTATAAGAGTTTCAAGGCCTCTTTATTCACTCTCCACTCTCTACAACCTGCTGAAAGGGATTGTGGTTTTGACTCATTAGATTCTTTCCTTCCTCAGTCGTAAAAGGAAATTTTTGTCTTTCCCAGACCAATTCTGGAGTTATCTCAGAAGACAGGGAATAATCCAGATAAAATCAAATAGGAAGAAAGAAAAGTGCAGAGAGGCCAAGTAGATAGACCCAGATAACACAGAACCAAGAGGAGGGGGGAATCGGACAGACAGAATGGCACATGTGCTGGGTATTGGGGAAGCTTGGGGCACTGGGGTGCTACAGACTGGCACAAGAGGATCTGGAGGATGAGCAGAAAACCAGGGTTTGGATTGGAGAAGGAACAGCTTTGCTGTGGTTCATGAATTGAAATTCCATTAATTTTGTTGGCAAGATGGGACCAAGTAGCGATGGACTTTTGTGGTTGGCCTGTGCCAAGCGGGGGTTGTGGGTTGGAGAGCAGCTGCTTTTATATTTTTGTATTTCCTTTTTTTATACATTTTATTTCCGATTATGAAATAATATACTAATTATAGAAATTTCTACTTCTTCTTTTTTTTTTTTGGAGACAGAGTCTCACTCTGTCACCCAGGCTGGAGTGCAGTGGTGCAATCTTGGCGCCCTGCACCCTCTGCCTCCCGGGTTCAAGTGATTCTGCTGTCTCAGCCTCCCAAGTAACTGGGACTACAGGTGCCCACCACCATGCCTGGCTAATTTTTTTTTTTTTTTTTTTTTTGAGATGGAGTTTTGCTCTTGTTGCCCAGGCTGGAGTGCAATGGCACCATCTCGGCTCACTACAACCTCTGCCTCCTGGATTCAAGCAGTTCTCCTGCCTCAGCCTCCGAGTAGCTGAGATTACAAGCTCCCACCACCAAGCCCAACTAATTTTTTGTATTTTTAGTAGAGACGGGGGTTTCACCATGTTGGTCAGGCTGGTCTTGAACCCCTGACCTCAGGTGATGTGCCCGCCTCAGCCTCCCAAAGTGCTGGGATTACAGGCATGAGCCACTGCGCCCAGCCCAGGCCCAGCTAATTTTTGTATTTTTTAGTAGAGGTGGGGTTTCACCATGTTGGCCAGGCTGGTCTCGAACTCCTGACCTCAAAAGATCCACCCACCTCGGCCCCCCAAAGTGCTGGGATTACAGGCTTGAGCCACTGCGCTCAGCCTAGAAATTTCTACTTCTGAACTATCTAACTTGTATGATAAATCCACCTAACAGAGAATGCATTATGTATTACAGTTGCTTTTACCTACTCAACACATAATGTCTTCCCATCTTATTAAATGCACATCAGTGTTTTAAAAATAGCTGTGTATACAATACCACAGTAAATTGTTGGCCATATAGGTTGTTTCTGAAAGTTTTTGATCATAAATACCACTAATATCAATACTGTTACAACTCAATCTTTGCATTTTTGTTTAATTCTTTAGACTATATTCTGAGGAGGGGATTTATTGGCTTGAAGGGTGTATTTGCAAGGATTTTGAATGAAATAAGCAACTTATTATTGTAGAGTTTAGTTTTGAATTATGTACAACTGGCTGGGCACGGTGGCTCATGCCTGTAATCTTAGCACTTTGGGAGGCTAAGGGGGTTGGATCACATGAGGTCAGGAGTTCGAGACCAGCCTGGCCAACATGGTGAAACCCTATCATTACTAAAAATACAAAAATTAGCTGGGCGTGTTGGTGGGTGCCTGTAATCCCAGCTACTAGGGAGGCTGAGGCAGGAGAATTGCTTGAACCTGGGAGGCGGAGGTTGCAGTGAGCCGAGATCGTGCCATTGTACTCCAGCCTGGGTGACGAGTGAAACTCCATCTCAAAAAAAAAAAAAAAAAAAAAAGTGCAACTACTCTTGCCATTGTTTAACTTTGTGCATCTTAATAGAAATTTTTAGCTTTTTCGGAGCAGTTTGACATTGATTTTATCCCTTAATTTCACCCATTCAGGTGTGAAAAGCTTTCACTCTTAATTTAAAAATGTTCAAAATTCTTTTTATGTTTCAGTAGGCAGAAACAGAGAGCTAAAATTTAAAGGAATTTTTGAAAAAGAATTGTTTATCCTGAATATGAATCCCAGTATGAGCATGAGTTCTTCATCTCTTCCATTTCAGAGAAAGTAAGCTCTTGGCATCACCTTCCCTTATCCTGTCTTCCCCCATCCCTCTTTTCAAATCAGCAATGTTACTATTTAGGGCATGAGGAAAACACACTACCCTCTGTGTCCTTCCCAAGTAAAATCCTCATTAGTCTCTAGGGTAAAAAGTTAAATAACTCATTGTACCAGCCCACCACAGATGTCTTGTTAAGGGTTTTGTATACACAGTGGCTTGGGGTGGGCAACTATAATGCCCAAAACTTCATCTATATTTCTTCTTATTATTTTGAGAGAGTTTCCCTCTTGTTGCCCAGGCTGGAGTGCAATGGTGCGATCTCAGCTCACTGCAACCTCCGCCTTCTGAGTTCAAGCGATTCTCCTGCCTCAGCCTCCCAAGTAGCTGGGATTACAGGCATGTACCACCGCGCCCAGCTAATTTTTATATTTTTAGTAGAGACGAGGTTTCACCTTGTTGACCAGGCTGGCCTTGAACTCTTGACCTCAGGTGATCCACCTGCCTAGGTCTCCCAAAGTGCTAGGATTACAGGTGTGTGCCACCATGCCCGGCACAAATTTCTTCTACATAATGTGTTTCCTCCATTATCAATAGTAGTGTAATTGCTATCACATACTAAACATTTGACTTATATAAGAATGAATCTGGAACTGTGTGCTTGAAAATCTGTATTGATAACTCATCTAATGATACTTTGGGCATTTAAAAACACTTATAATGAACTCTCTATGTGAGGAATCATAAATGCCTCCATGGGGCAGGCAGATTATGTAAGACAGCGATTCAGGCCAGCTATTAGAAAAACAAGGATTAGACCTGGCATGGTGTGACTCATGCCTGTAATCCTAGCACTCTGGGAGGCCGAGGTGGACGGATCACTTGATGCTAGGAGTTCGAGACTGGCCTGCCAACATGGCAAAAACCTACCTGTACTGAAAATACAAAAAATTAGCTGGGCATGGTGGCATGTGCCTGTAATCCCAGTTACTCGGGAGGCTGAGGCACAAGAATGGCTTGAACTCGGGAGGCGGAGGTTGCAGTGAGCCAAGATCATGCCACTGCACTCCAGCCTGGGCAACAGAACAAGACTCTGTCTCAAATTACAAAAAATAAAAAGAAAAAGAATGATTAATAGCACCTCACTTTGGGCCTCTGTGTACATGATGCAGTAGAGAGCAGTGTGGACTGGGGCTCAGTGGGGAGCGTTTATTCTGCCTGAATGAGCAGGCATTCAAGCCAGCTGTTGACATGTGGGAAAGTGGGCCTAGCACTGTTAGATTTTCTTGTTCCAGGAGAACAAGAAATCCCAAGTTTTATGGATTTTTTTTTTTTTTTTTAACACATGGGTTTCAAGTAAAAGTCTTTTCAAACACTATGCAGGCCAAACAAAAATGTGACTGTAGACCGGATCTAGCCCATGGAGGCCATTATGTGGCCTGCATTCTACATTCATCCATCATGAGCTTCTATGAGGATATAAATAAACCCTTAGAGCTAAGAAAACACAACCTACTGTGTACTAGAGCCCAGGATGTATGAAGGCTAAACATAGTACCTTCAAAAGAAGTTTTAGTCTTCAAAATTGTGGACCTCTAATGAGATAGGGACTACTTTGATGGGAACTGCCTGGCTGTGATCTCAGTTCCATCTATTTTTTTTTTTTTTTTTTTTTTTTGAGACAAGGTCTCACTCTGTCACCCAGTCTGGAGTGCAGTGGTGGAATCTTGGCTCACTGCAGCCTCAGCTTCCGAGGTTCAAGCGATCCTCCCACCTCAGCCTCCTGAGTAGCTGGGAGCACAGGTGTGTGCCACCACACCTGGCTAATTTTCATACTTTTGTAGAGATGGGGTTTTGCCATATTGCTTGGGTTGGTCTTGAACTCCTGGCATCAAGTGATCCTCCCACCTCGGCCTCCCAAAGTACTGGGATTACAGGTGTGAACTACCATTCCTGGACTTCCCCACCATTTTCTAACCTCTGTGCCTTAGTTTCTTCATTTGAGAAATGAACTAATAGTATCTCCTTTATAAGATTATGAGAAATCAAATGAGACAATTCGGATAAAGTATTAAAGTATTAGTAAGTTCTCAATAATTGTTTTTACTCCTCTTTCTCCTTTTGCTACTTCTATTGCTGAACTAGTCACCCCTCATTTTTTCTTCCTCATATTTCAGGTTTCTGAGTCCCTTCAACATGATCCTGGGAGGAATCGTGGTGGTGCTGGTGTTCACAGGGTTTGTGTGGGCAGCCCACAATAAGGACGCCCTTCGCCGGCTGAAGAAGCGCTACCCCACGACGTTCGTTATGGTGGTCATGTTGGCGAGTTATTTCCTTATATCCATGTTTGGAGGAGTCATGGTCTTTGTGTTTGGCATTACTTTTCCTTTGCTGTGTAAGTGAACTTGAGTTTTTTCTTCCATCATAAAAAAAATGTAGGAGCAATTATCCAACAGGAATTCCATAACCTGTTTCTTATGTGCGTTGGCATGTCAGCAAAAGTGTCAGAATTTTCTAAAACAGCTTTCTACTTGTTATCCAACTAGACCCAGATAACACAGAACTGAGGTCAAGAACTATGAGGTCATTCTTTTATTGTTGTTGTGATGGGGTCTACTCTGTCACCCATGCTGTGGTGTTATCTCGGCTTACTGCAACCTCTGCCTCCTGAATAGCTGGGACCACATGTGCACACCCAGCTAATTTTTTGTGTTTTTGGTAGAGACGAGGGTTTCACTATGTTGCCCAGGCTGATCTTGAACTCCCAAGCTCGAGTGATCTAGCTGCCTCGGACTCCCCAAGTGCCAGGATTACAGGCGTGACCCACTTTGCCCAGCTATTTGTCATACATTCTTATGGTGACAAACAGTAAACAGAACAAAGACAAATCCCAGGTCATACAGCAGGAATGTGGCATAACCTGCACTAGACCCCAGATTTGTCTAATACGAGAGTCTGTTGTCAATTTTTAAGTGCCATTCCTATTGTCCTGATACAGAAATGAATGTATTTATTATTTGGAAGTAAACTATTTATTCTCCACTCGCTCAGGAGATCATAGCTAGTGTTAAAAGTTTGGTAAGTCTATAGGAATAATTGGCTCAGAATATAGGTACTAAATACTCAGATTCTGGTGAGGAGATCTAGATATTCTCTAAGTTTTACATGAATTATTTACTAAGAGTCCAAACACTTGAAGGCTGAAATAGAAAAGAAATAAAATCCCAGCCTAATCAGCAGAAATCTGATTAAAATTCTAGTGTATTAAGTGACAAGCACATCCCTTTAACTTTCAATAACATTTGACATGTGCATTTATTCCACTAAATGAAATTATTTGCTTGTTTAGGACTTTGTTAGATTAAGTCCAGAATATTTATGGATACATCCCATACCCTATTGGATAAAATATTTGAGCCAACAAATTCAAACATTTTTGGAATTTTCTTCAGGTTTTCTGTAGGTGCTATAGGCTTAGTATTTCAATGATACTATTTAATCAAACAGCTTGCTAATTTTAATACCTTTCCACATCAGAATCTGAGACAGGCCAGTGTAATGAAATGTATCAGAGGTAGACAGTTAAGAGTCCTGATTTCTATTCTTAGACCTGCTGGAAACCAGCATGTGATTTGGACCAGTCATCCTATATGGGCTGTAGCTCACTCATCTCTAAAGTAAGGAGATTATCTAATCTAATAATCTAATCACTTATCTAATAAGTGATTCCCAAACTGATAATTGTGAGGCTTATCCAGGATACTTTTTAAAAATATAAATTTCCCAGCCGCATCTTTATTTTGTGGGTCAACAGTGGTACCCAACGATGTTATGTTTTTAGAAAGCTCCTCAACTATTTCTAGATCCTCCAGATGAATCCACATCAGTATTTTTGAAAATGAGGGTCCAAGATCCACCTACATCAGAATCATCCGGAGTCATTATTAAAATAATGAATTCTGGAGCCTTCCCTCAGTTGTAATAGTCTGAATTTGGGGTGGTGGAGACCCGGAATTTGCCTATTTAACAGGCTCTCCAGGTGATTTGAATGTACATGGAAGTTGTAAAACCACTGGTATAGATCATATGGAGAGAGGGTTACCTGTTTAAAATACAGATTTCCAGGCCTGTCTCTTTGAGGCTCAGGTAGAGGAGGTCCAGGAAAGGGGACAGGGAATCTGTGGTAAAGTAAGCAAATCTGGGGAACAATGGGCTATACAAACTCTGTAAAGCTCTTAGATTTTTACATCTAGAATTCTATACCCAACACTTTGGGTAAAGCCTCTGGGAGGCACTTTACAAGTGGACTTTACTCACATGCTCCTGCAGGGAACAAGATACAGATAATCCCTGAATTGAGCAAGAGTTGTTTTCTGGAAAGCCTCAGGTAAGTTGATTTTTAGGTAGGATAGAATCCCATTGATTCACTCTGAATTTCAGGACATTTAAGTAGCATCTGCAAGGTGATGATGTCAGTGCATGAAGGAAAGGGTATGGCTTCCAGATAATGGTCCTTCCTGTTGAATACAGCATTTTCCTTTAATGCAGAAAAAAAAAAAAAAAAAAAAAACCATGTATGATTTGATGAAGAGCTTTACATAAAGTCCAAAGAGCCATTTGAAGGCTTGGATCAATTAGAGAAGTAGACTGGACTGTAGCTAACTAAGGCAGTTTACTATTAGTGTGAAGAGAGGGAGTGTAATATTGATGTGGCAAAAGAGAATTATTGCTTTGGTGTTAACCAGGTGTCACTTCTCTGCAGTGATGTTTATCCATGCATCGTTGAGACTCCGGAACCTCAAGAACAAACTGGAGAATAAAATGGAAGGAATAGGTTTGAAGAGGACACCGATGGGCATTGTCCTGGATGCCCTAGAACAGCAGGAAGAAGGCATCAACAGACTCACTGACTATATCAGCAAAGTGAAGGAATAAACATAACTCACCTGAGATAGGGTTACAGCAGAAATTGAGTTGCAGTTTGCCCTTGTCCAGACCTACTTTCTGCTTGTGTTTTTGAAATAGGAGGTGCACGTACCACCCAATTATCTATGGCAGCATGCATGTATAGGCCGAACTATTATCAGCTCTGATGTTTCAGAGAGAAGGCCTCAGAAACTGAAAGAAAACCACCACCTTCCTATTGTATCTGAAGTTTCACGTGTGTTTATGAAATCTAATGGGAAATGGATCACACGATTTCTTTAAGGAAATCAAAAAAATTATGGCTTTTACAGCAACAATACTGTTACAGGAATAAAAAAATTGTAAAGTATCAAGACCATACAAGTAAATGAAAAGGCTGTTAAAGTAGATGACATCATGTGTTAGCCTGCTCCTAATCCCCTAGAATTGTAATGTGTGGGATATAAATTAGTTTTTATTATTCTCCTTTAAAAATCAAAGATGATCTCTATCACTTTGCCACCTGTTTGATGTGCAGTGGAAACTGGTTAAGCCAGCTGTTTATACTTCGTTTACAAATATAAAGATAGCTGTTTAGGATATTTTGTTACATGTTTGTAAATTTTTGAAATGCTAGTAATGTGTTTTCACCAGCTGGTATCTGTTGCAAACTTAATGTCATTTTCCTTAAGATGGTTACAGCTATGTAACCTGTATTATTCTGGACAGACTTGTTAAAAAACAAACAGACAAAAAATAAAACAAAACTTGAGTTCTATTTACCTTGCACATCTTTTGTTGTTACAGTGAAAAAAAAATGGTCCAAGAAAATGTTTCCCATTTTTGTATTGTTTAGTTTTTAACTGGAACATTTAGAAAGAAGGAAATGAACGTGCATTTTATTAATTCCTTAGAGACACAACGAGGACAATAATAACTGATCTTTTGAAATTTGAAAAACGTCTTTAGATGACCAAGCAAAAAGACTTTAAAAAATGATAATGAAAATGGAATGCAGCTACTACAGCTAATAAAAATTTTAGATAGCAATTGTTACAACCATATGCCTTTATAGCTAGACATTAGAATTACGATAGCATGAGTTTATACATTCTATTACTTTTCCTCCTTTTCTCATGTTTTTATAAATAGGTGATAAAAATGTTTTGCCTGCCAATTGAATGATTTCATAGATGAAGTAGAAACATTTAGGTTTCCGTTGCATTAAATTGTGAAGACAACTAGAGTGGTACTTACTGAAGAAACTCTCTGTATGTCCTGGAGTACGAAGCAATGATGTGCTGCTTCTGATTTTTCTTGCATTTTAAATTCTCAGCCAACCTATAGCCATGATCTTTAGCACAGTGATATCACCATGACTTTACAGATACGGTCTAGAATCTGTACCCTTACCCAAATATGAAGAATAAAATTGATTAAAGGTTTTTTTGGTGAGACTTTATTTAATGCACATCTGTCTTAAATACCTGAGAAACCTGGCGACCACCCTATGAACAGTGAAGATGTTCTATATAGCAAACTTTACCTGTTTCAAATACTGTTTAGTAAAGCTTGAATACCTTATTAACTTGCAGCCAGAATAAAACAATTCTAGTGGGATCCTATTTTTAAGCCTGACATGAGTATTATATACATGTTAGCCCCTTCCATTTTCTACAAGGTGAATTCTGCTGACAAAATACAATAAATTTGGAGAAACAACAACAAAAAAAGATACTTGTAATTACTCATGGCCAGTGGTCAATTCTAGAAAGGTAATAATAGAAAAATATAACATATAAATGTTGTAAACTATGATTACATTTGAAAAACAAGTTAAAATCTGCAACTAAGATCTTTAGGCTTGGGTGGTAGAAAAAGCATAATGTGAACTGCTTCACCTCTTTTGGCAAAACCTGTGTATTGAGGCCATAAGCTATGAACTTGGATCATCTTTTCTTCTTATATATCTAAGATAAAAACCCTCTTACAGCACATTTTGAAATTCCTGACTTTATTTATACGGTGGCTATAAAACAAATGCAGAGGGGTGTTCTAGAATTTTTTTTGTTTTTTTGGTTTTCTTTTTTGAGATGAGGTTTCACTCTTGTTGCCCAGGCTGGAGTGCAATGGCACAGTCTCAGCTCACTGCAACCTCCGCCTCCCATGTTTAGGCAATTCTCCTGCCTCAGCCTCCTAAGTAGCTGGGATTACAGGCATGAGCTACCATGACTGGCTAATTTTTTTTTTTTTTTTTTTTTTTTTTTAGTAGAAACGGGGTTTCACCATGTTGGTCAGGCTGGTCTTGAACTCCTGACCTCATGTGATTCACCCACCTCGGCCTCCTAAAGTGCTGGGATTACAGGCATGACCCACCACGCCAGCCTAGAATTTCAACTACTAATTTACATTAAGCTTTTAATTGTGTTTAAAGTGCTTTGCCCTATCAGAGTTTAGCCTCTTAAATGTAGTATGTGCTAGACACTTAAAAGTTTTGTTTGCCGGGCGTGGTGGCTGAAGCCTGTAATCCCAGCACTTTGGGAGGCCGAGACGGGCGGATCACGAGGTCAGGAGATGGAGACCATCCTGGCTAACACGGTGAAACCCCGTCTCTACTAAAAAAAATACAAAAAACTAGCCGGGAGAGGTGGCGGCGCCTGTAGTCCCAGCTATTCGGGAGGCTGAGGCAGGAGAATGGCGTAAACCCGGGAGGCAGAGCTTGCAGTGAGCTGAGATCCGACCACTGCACTCCAGCCTGGGCGACAGAGTGAGACTCCATCTCAAAAAAAAAAAAAAAGTTTTGTTACAGCGCTTTCTTAGCTATCCGGCTTTGTATGCAAGGATGTTTCCTAATTAAAGGATGAGAAAACAAAACTATCAGCCATTGAAAACTATACTTAAATTTGGATACTTTTGTACATACTAAATTATCTTTAAAAAAAGTAGAAACAGCATATTTCTTTCCCATGGCTTGTCTTTCCAAATAATGTGTTGTTTTTAAGTTTGTCCCTATTAGACCTGTTCTCCCCTACCCTGTTTTGTTTGATACATGCCACTTATGATACCATAAAAGGAGAAAGAAAGCAGGTGCCAATTATTCACTCAGGTAAAGGAGAGAGAAAAGGCACCAAAGCTTTTTATTATTATTTTTTTTTTTTTGAGATGGAGTATCACTCTATTGCCCAGGCTGGAGTACAGTGATGCGATCTCGGCTCAATGCAACCTCTGCCTCCCCAGTTCAAGCAATTCTCTTGCCTCAGCCTCCCGAGTAGCTGGGATTACAGGTGCCTGCCATCATGCCCAGTTAATTTTTGTATTTTCAGTAGAGACGGGGTTTCACCACGTTGACCACTCTGGTCTCAAACTCCTGACCTCTGGTGATCCGCCCTCCTCGGAGGTCTCCCATAGTGCTGGGATTACAGGTGTGAGCCACCGCGCCTGGCCCAAAGCTTAATTTTCTAATTTCTAGAGTTCACACTACTTCTATCATTACAAAAATCTCGAATTCTATGCACCTAGTGACTAGAATGAATAATTAAGGCCTCTAGGAATTTGGAAGGAGGACAGATTGGAGTTGTCTGGAAAGTTTTTTATGGAGGACACAGGGCCTGACCTGGGAGTTGAAGACTGGGTAGGACGTTCATTAATGGGGAACAGGAGGGAAGTCTCTTGGAAGGGTTAATGCGAGCAAAGGCACAAGGGTGTGCGCAAGGATGTTTCATCAAGAGGAGTATAAAGGATTTGTGGGAGATGAGACAGGGTTAGTAAACTGGGGCCAGGCAATGGAGTGCCTTAAAGAATACAATAAGTAGTTGAAGTTTAATCCTGTAAGCAAGTTTCCTTTAAAATATGTTTGAGAGCATTAAAATCAGACTTACAGAGTAAACATATATGTGTGTGTGTGTATTTTCCCAAAACCAAAAGCTTGTCAATAACTCTATTATGTGAAACGTTTTTTCTATAAAAACAGCATGCTGTCTCCCGTTGTCTCTCTATATATGAAAACTTGCTGCCAAGAAGTTTTCATATATGCAGGGTTTACTTTTCCTGTTGCTTTTCCTAGTGACACCTAGTTTTCACTAGGTTTTGTGGCTTATGTGTTCTGCCCCTCACAGGTACCCCTATAGAAAGAATACTCCAAAAATACCAAGGGAGTTGCCAAGCGAGAAAGCCAGGCAGGGTGGAAAACTGAAAATCTCCACTGATTCTCCAGAGAAGCACTAAGGAACAATCCTTTCATTTCAAAGCATCAGAAGGGCCAGGAGCTCAATTCATCCTTTTCCACAGAATGAAATAATTTGTTCCCTTTAAGATACTATGTGATGAATTACAGCAGAAGAGATGGAAGGAGAAAAGAATGGGAATACAATAGTTAACACTTCTGTTATATTTATTATTTACCAGAAGAAAACAATAATAAAGCAAATGTTTTAATTTTTTTTAAACTTCTGCTTCTGGAAACATGACTCTAAATTTCACCTAAGTCACTCAAATTGATTGCAAGTAGAAAATGTTGCCTCTGAATATTATATTTTATCTCCTTCCACCTTCTTCTTCAGCCCCTACTTCATGGCCCAAACATTCTGCCTTTTACGAATACCCTTATCAGATGGTAGCATTGTTCCCAGTTCTGGCACGTGGATCCTAAAGTATTGCTGCTGACATAGTCTCCATGCGGTAATCCAAGAGCCACTATTCCCATTTCTTGTTCTTCTAGATGACTCTGTTACCTCTTACGCCAGTTCTTTTGGCAGTTGCACCTGCGATTTAAGCATTTGAAGAAATGTGGGAAATTAATCCTGGAAATTTAAGAGCTTTACAGCAAAAATTACAAAATTTACATGCCTTAAAAGATACAGAATAGATTTGAAATTCCAGCCAAAGCACCCACAAAGTCAAGATAAAACAACAGTCATAACCACAGCCACCATTTATTGGACATTTACTAATGCCAAGGACTGTTCCAAGGGCTTTGAGCACACAGCAAAGTACATCATGGAAATAAGAAGACAGGTGCCCAAGTTGGCCTGAGTTCAAAGACTGGCACTAGCAAGTACTAGTTATGTGGTGTTGGGCATGAGTTTTCTCAGCTGTAAAATGATAATAACAGTATCTAATTCACAAGGCTATTATACAAGTGAGTAATCCATGTTAATGCCTTTTTTTTTTTTTTTTTTTGAGATGGAGTCTCAGTCTATCTCCCAGGCTGCAGTGCAGTGGCACATCTTGGCTCACTGCAACCTCCACCTCCCAGGTTCAAGCGATTCTCCTGCCTCAGCCTCCCAAGTAGCTGGGATTACAGGCATGTACCACCATGCCCAGCTAATTTTTGTATTTTTAGTAGAGACAGGGTTTCCCCATGTTGGCCAGGATGGTCTCAAACTCCTGGCCTCAAGCGATTCACCTGCCTCAGACTCCCAAAGTACTGAGATTACAGGCATGAGTGCCCAGCCTAACACTTTTTTTTCTCTCTCTCTTTAAGACAGAGTCTTGGTCTGTCACCAGGCTGGAGTGCAGTGGCACGATCTCGGCTCACTGCAACCTCCGCCTCCTGGGTTCAAGCAATTCTCCTGCTTCAGCCTCCTGAGTAGCTGGGACTACAGGTGAGCGCCACCACACCCAGCTAATTTTTGTACTTTTAGTAGAGACGGGGTTTCAACAACACTAAGTTTTAAAACACTATCTCATTACATCCTACAAAAGCCTTGTAAGGAGGGAAATGGCTCAGAGAAGACAGTAACTTGCCTAAGATCACACAGCTAGGAAGTGGCAGAGCAAGATTAGAGCCAGGTCTGCCTGATTTCAGTGCTTATTGTTATATACTGTCTGTAAAAATATCACTATAAGAATATAAAATATATGTTATTTTTAAAACAAGTCTTTCCTCTTTGAAGCACACTCCTAATCTGATGGTCAGAAATATTTAAACATGAAATATAAGCCTGGCAAGGTGGCATGCACCTGTAATCCTGGCTACTCAGGAGATTGAGATGGGAGAATCACTTGAGACCAGAAGTTCAAGACCAGCTTGAACAACAAAGTGAGACCCATAAGGCAACCTCTGCCTCCTAGGTTCAAGTGATTCTCCTGCCTCAGCCTCCCAAGTAGCTGGGACTACAGGTGCATGCCACCATACCCAGCTAATTTTTGTATTTTTAGTAGAGACGGGGTTTTACCATGTTAGCCAAGCTTGTCGTGAACTCCTGACCTCAGGTGATCCGCCTACCTTGGCCTCCCAAAGTGCTGGGATTACAGGTGTGAGCCACAGTACCCAGCCACCTGATTTTCTTAAAAGAGTTTTATTAAAAGGCTGGGTGCGGTGACTGATGCCTGTAATTCCAGCACTTTGGAGGCCGAGGTGGGCAGTTCGCCTGAGGTCAGGAGTTCAAGACAAGCCTGGCCAACATGGTGAAACCCTGTCTTTACTACAAATATAAAATTTAGCTGGGCATGGTGGCACATGCCTGTAATTCCAGCTACTCAGGAGGCTGAGGCAGGAGAATTGCTTGAACCTGGGAGGCAGAGGTTGCCTTGAGCTGGGATCCCGCCACTGCACTCCAGCCTGGGCGACAGAGACACCATCTCAAAAAAAAAATAAATTGTACATATATATATGTAAAGCATCCCCCAGGGCAAAAAAAAAAAAATTATGAAACAACAACAGAAGTCCAACACTTCAAACCCACTTCATACTTCTGCCTCATAGGAAAACCTTAAGGACAAGGCAAGTTTTTAAACGGTTTCAATTGTCATTGTATCTTAAGAAAGTAACTCATCCATCATATACGTATCTTCCAGAGAACACTGAAGATGCCCAGTGTCCCCTGGGCATTTGTTTAACAATGACTAGGAATGTTTCTCCCTGTATTGCTAATGTCCACCTGCCAGTGTGATGAACCATTTTGGTCATCTGCTATGGCTCCTCTTGCAGCCAGTTCTTGGCCCACAATCTTTGGCTAGGAATGTTTTCTCAGCATCGTGCCCACCAGAGAGGACCTTTGATGTGCGGCTGCCTACCAGCCTTCAAGCCAAGAAGACATCCATGGCTTCTGACCCTGTACCTCCCTTGTGCCAAGCTTTGAGAAGAGAGGGGTGTGACTGCACCCAGCAGGGCTCTCCCACGGAGAACACCAGTAGTTAAGAGAAACCATGAGTCAGGCATTTAAAATAACTGTAAAGCTGCAATAAATAGTTAAAACAGTGTGTTCTTTGTAATATGGAATGGAAAAAGAAGGATTTTATGAAAGTTATTCCCTGTATTTGTTTATATATGCATGGAAGAGTTCCAAAATAAATTTATATTTAAAAAAATTTAAATTATTTAGGGAGATGGAGATCTCACTATTGTCCAGGCTGGAGAGCAATGGTGCAATAACTCAATGCAGTCAGACCCTCCTGGCCTCAAGTGATCCTCTTGCCTTTTCCTCCCAAAGTACTGGTATTACAGGCGTGAACTACCATGCCCAGCCCAGAACAATATTTGAAAAAGAAAATGTAGCACTGACCCAGCATAGGAAACCCAGACACATATTTACTTATTTAAAATATGACCAAGCTGGTAGTTCAGATCACTGGGGAAAAGAGGAATGAGTCAGTAAATGATCACTGGTTAACTATTTGGAAAAGAAATAATAAAACAGCCTTTTTGCTTTCTACTGACTTTAAAAATTAACCCTTTAATTGATCCATAATATGAAATATTTTTTAAAAACCGTAAACTATAAAAGTTGCATGAAAAGGCAGGCACACATTTTAATGATTTTCGAAGAAGCCATTTCTAAGCAGAATACAAAAGATAGAAATCATAAAAATAGCTAGATACGTTATAAAAATGTAAAACTTACAAACAGAAGAGGATCAACTTGTGTTATTGTTAGAGAGCCTTTTCCCCCTTCGCTTGTTAGTTTTTAAAGAAAGTATGTCTAGTGTGCTTGTGTGTGTGTAGCATTACACAGGGCGCACATATGCATACACTCAGAGGCTGGGAGGCAGGGTGGGTGGGAAGGTTGGTTTCAGCACAGGCTATTTAATTTGGTCTGCCTGTATTAAGTTCCTGCTCTGGACCAACACCTCAGTGGGTGTCCAGGATAGAGATGAGCAAGACCTGCTTTGAAGAAGTCAGAATACTGTAGGAGAGTACACTGTGGCCAGAAGGGCTGTCAACCTGAAGCACAATGTAGGAGGTGCCATAAAAGAGGTGTGGACAAAGGGTAATGGAAATACACAGGCAGAATACTCCTGATGTTTTGTTGTAAAAAGCAGCATTTGAGTCAAGCCTTGGAAATTGGATAGATTCTAACAGATAGAGACAGAAGAAAAGGTAATTAGAGGCAAAGGGTGGTATAGAGGCAGGAAAGCAAGGCCCTTCAGGGAAGATAGCAGCAGACATGGTTTACCATAGATATCAGAGTCATGGTTGTCAAATGTGGTCCCGGAATAAGCAGCAGCAGCAGCAGCAGCATTACCAGAGAATTTGTCAGAAATGCAAATTCTTAGGCCCCATCCAAGACCTACTAAATCAGAGACTCTCTCAGTGGACTCAGTAATCTGTATTTGGCCCTTTGGGTGATTTTGATCCACAATAACATTTGAGAATCACTATACGGACTTTAGAAAAGTATATAAAAGACCTTTTTACCCACTACGCTTTAAAGGCAAGCAATTCTGGTTTACGTCATTCCTGGATTATACATGCTCTTGATGAGCTTGAAATGTTACATTACTTTTTTCCTATGGAGGCTCCCTTTATAAGAATTGTAACATTTCCAAAGCTATGATCTATGTTTGGCCTTGGCTCTTATAGATCAACCTGGTTTCTTTATTGGAGGCCCCAAAAATGGGGGAGAAGGGGTCGAAGGGAAAAAGGGAGTTGAAGATAACCCTGGAGTTTTAGACCTGAATGCGTGACAGAATGCAGATAAGATAGACAACTGGGAACTAGAAACCACCACAAGGCCTATAAATGAGCAGTTTAGTCTGGAGACAGATTGAATGTGCTAAGAAAACCCTGAGTGATCTAAAGGGAAAGGGAGACTTGGGGATTGTTCTAGATTATGTGACAAGAGAAAGAGAAGAAAATTTCCCATTACATGATGGGAAAGAGGAGAAAATTACAAAATATAGAGAACCTGGTTAAAGAGAAAGAATATAGAGAATATAGAGAACCTGGTTAAAGAGAAAGAAGATTTTATAAATGTGGCAAAGAAGAAATGGCCAGCGATGAAGATGAATGCTCAAGGGTTTATAAACTTCAAATCTGTAATCATAACTCCTAATGTGTCATGGAGTCTGTTGATTAACTAAGGCTGCTCATGACATTATTATACTGAAGACTTTCTGGAGGAAAGTTTAGCAATAGCTTTAGCCAACTGGATGGGAGCAGTCCAGATATATGTGAGTAAGCCTGAAGTGAAATTGAGTGAATGTTAAAATAGTAATCTTGCGTGATTGGCACAGAAGCTTGGATATGATACAAAATGCAGCTGGTCTCAGTGAATTAGACAGTTGCTGCAAATGGGATTTTATCTCAGTGAAAAGTACAAACACTCATTTGAGATGATAGGAGTGAGCAGACCACAACATTTTTGAAGATGAAAGAATATCGTACATTTGTCAGGGAGCCAGCCTAATGTCTTTGTGCTATCATACTGACTCAGCTTCATTAACTCAGAGGGAAATGATTTAGTCATTATCTAATAAATTCAGTTTGTTAGATAAGACAAAGATTTTTAAAAACATAGCTAAAAACAACAAGAGCAAACTAAAAAAATTCTACAGAAGCCAAATAAATCATGTAAATGAGGGAATCATGCCAGGTGCAAAGCAGAAAGGGCAAAAGAGAAAAACTAAAGGGTCCATGAGCATTCTCAAGGGTGAAACCAATGCACAGAAACAGCTGATTTTTTCCATGCCAGTGCGGTGTGGCCAGATCTGATGTTCCAAGTCATGCTAGATATCTGGATTTTTTTGCATGTGGCATTCAAAAACTTACACAATGATACCCAAGTCAAATAAAGTGGGCCTGCAGATCTGACCTCATGCTTTACCAGTTTTCCATACCTGGCCCATGGAGTAAATTTCTTTTAAACCGAATTGAATGGGTAATTTCTTAGAGGAGGAAGCATTTGAGCAAAGCAAGTATATGGATTGTCCTTTATTTTTTGCCAGCAACTTCATTTTAGGTATCCCAGGCCAGAGGCGTAGGGTAGGGAGAGAAGAAGCATTAATTTTTTTTTTGAAGACTTTTTTATTTTATTTTTTTGAGATAGAATCTCGCTCTGTTGCCTAGGCTGGAGTGCAGTGGCACCATCTTGTCTCACTGCAACCTCCACCCCCTGGGTTCTAGTGATTCTTACACCTCAGATTCCTGAGTAGCTGGAATTACAGGCGAGCACCACCACACTCAAATATTTTTGTATTTTTAGCAGAGACAGGGTTTCACCACATTGGCCAGTTTGGTCTCAAACTCCTGGCCTCAAGTGATCGACCTCCTAAAGTACTCGGATTACAGGCATGAGCCACCACATCCAGCATAAAAAACAATTTTAAAATACATGTGCTCTATCAAGTACAAAAATAATATTTCCAAATCTATAAGGAAAATAACTACTTTTATTTTTGACCCAGGGTCTCACTCTGTTGCCCAGACTGTAGTGCAGTGGCACAAACATGGCTCACTGCAGCCTTGACCTCCTGGGCTCAAGTGATTCTCCTGCCTCAGCCTCCTGTGTAGCTGGTACCACAGGTGCATGCCATTACACCAGGCTAACTTTTAAAAATTTTTTGTAGAAACAGGATCTCACTTTGTTTTGTTGCTCATGTTGGTCTTGAATTCCTGGGCTCAAGCAATCCTCCTGCCTTAGCCTCCCAAAGTGTTGAGATTACAGGTATGAACCACCGTTCCCAGCCAGTAACTACAATTTAAAATTTTTTTTCTGTCAGGCATGGTGGCTGATGCCTGTAATCCCAGCACTTGGGGAGGCCGAAGTGGAAGGATCACTTGAGCTTAAGAGTTTGAGACCAGCCTGGGCAACATAGTGAGATCTCATCTCTACTAATTAAAAAAAAAAAAAAAAATTAGCCGGGTATGGTGGCATGCATTTGTGGTCCCAGCTACTCAGGAGTCTGAGGTGGGATGATCACTTGAGCCCTGGCAGTTGAGGCTACAGTGAGCTGTAATTGAGCTACTGCACTCCAGCCTGGGTGATAGAGGGAGACTCTGTCTCAAAAACAAAAACACACACACACACAAAACTTTTCTAAGAAAAAAGTTTGTTTCTGAACAATGTTCTCTTTAGGAACATCACACACACACACACACACACACACACACACACAACTCCACAAGATTTCAAAACTGTGTTTTAATTTTAACCTCAGTCTTGAAAACCCAGGGATTTGGAGGGCATCTGTCCCAAACCCCCAAAACCCTTCATTTCACCTCTATCAAGTGAACATTGTCTTGTCTCATTTGATTGGCTAAAACCATCCCTTTCTGCTGGGATTTTGTGACATTACCATTTATAGTGTTTACTGTATTTTGAGTCTAAGATGTATATTTTGGGACATTTCAACAGCTCTGAAATCAGAATGCATCTTAAATTTGATGGTGTTTTACAATAGCTGGCTGGAGACCCAAGTGTGAACACATCATAGCTATCCATGCTATTATTACCTCCACTGAGTCATGTGCCCTGTTGATGTCATGTGCCCTGACACACACAGATGTATTGCCTCTTAAAATAGCTTTTAAAGAAAGATAAGTAAGCAAATGTGGTAAAGTGAGATGGTATGCAGGAATTCTTTGTACTACTTTTGACCTTCTGTAAGTCTAAAATGACCTCAAAATAAAAAGAAAACAAAATATCTTTTAAAAGATTATACTATGTTTTGGCTTTAAAGCAGAAATTTATACTACATGCAGAAATTTATAGTACATGCAGAAAGGCACAGAAACAGAATACGGGGAAGCAAATTGGTATTAGTGAAGCAAATTTTCATTAGTGCAACGAGGCACTTTCATATTTTTCTTGCTGCACATTTTCCAGCACCAAATAGATGAAGTTGTGTGACATTTTGTAACTGAGACACATGCAAACAGATGCCTGTCACAGGCCAAGCCAGGCAACTGAAGGCAAGAGAAATTGCCCGTCCTTCAGAATAAATGAAGCCATTTCAAAGCCTAGGGAGATATGCAAGTTTGTCATTCAAAAAACATGTCAGAGTTCACTTTGCAGCATGTTTTTCTTAGATTAAATTTTTTAAACCACCACCACCAAATACACTTAAAATTGGTAGCAGTTTTGAATGAAAATATGAAAAATGCAGTGCTTGGCGGGGTGTTTTATTCTTGCAATTATCATCATGAATTTATTTTAATGTCTTTTGTTCTAGATCCTAGACCCAAAACTGTAGTGTTCTCAGTTCAGTAAAAGGCAGAGGAGCTGAAAAATTAAACCTACACTGTAAGCTGTGTGTGAGGTCGAGACTGAACCTGACTTATCACTATATCCCCGGTCCTTCTCACCTGCCTGACATATATATTTGTTAGATTAACAAATAAGTGAATGGATAGAATGGAATTGACCCAGGGAAAATGGATTTGCTCAGCAGAGCACTCAGAAGTCAAGGAGTTGGTTCAGATGCTCTTTTGAACTCCATTCCCTCTTCTACTCTGAATTTACATGCCACCTTTAACACAGATTTTTTTAAAAGACGTCTCATCATTCTTTTCAGACTGTTCTTTTCTGAATGTACAGCCACCAAGGTGGCTTGAATATTCTTTGCCAATGACTAGTTACTGGAAAAGTGGTAGAACTAGTTTCTGTCAAACAACACCCCAATTCACTCCCAGGGGAGTTCTGGCTGTCTAGAGAAGAGCAGGTGCAGAAAGTCTTGATGTTGTGCCCAAGGGCAGGCAAAGAACCATTGTCCGACCTCATGTGACCTCCAGCATTCTCAACCTGGCCACTGCTCCAGGAAGAATCAGAGCCTCTCTAAACCATAGATGAAAGTCAGCTTTGATTCAGAATAATGGGCTATTGATAATTCTCCATTCTAGGAGATGGGAATAAGGACCATACATATGTATATATGTGAAAGACTAGCAATTATTTCAGAATATCAAGCTCTTTAAAGCAGAAAAAGAGCAAGCATGCATAAAAATTCAACATGTCTTTAAAAAACATGAATCTGTGTAATAAAATAATATACTGACTATTCTGTCAACATAATCTCATGGCTATATTACACAAGATTTTAAAATAATATAGTTAATTATCAATCACTGAACACATCTTTCAACCTCAATAAATGCCAATATAATAATGACCAAAACATTTTTATTTCTGCAACTTAAGTTGCAAGGAAAATAACCTTTCCATTCAGAAGTAATTGTGAATCATGGTAAATATTAAACTGAAACAGCGATTTTAAAACTCCATGAATTCATGGTGACACCAACCTGAAGTTCATCATTTATCTGCCTAAAAAGCAAGCAGTACAAATGTAATTTCAGACAGTCTCTCTTCATCTACTAAAAAGAACTGTTTCTATGCATTTTAGAAGCATTCAATTATCTACAATTGGCCCAATTTGGCCTTTTTTTTTTCTTTTTTGAGACGGAGTCTTGCTCTGTCACCAGGCTGGAGTGCAGTGGCACAATTTCAGTTCACTGCAACCTCCACCTCCCAGGTTCAAGCAATTCTCCTGCCTCAGCCTCCCGAGTAGCTGGGACTACAGGTGCCCACCACCAAGCCCAGATAATTTTTGTATTTTTAGTAGAGATGGGACTTCACCACGTTGGCCAGGATGATCTCAATCTCTTGACCTCGTGATCCACCTGCTTAGGCCTCCCAAAGTGCTGGAATTACAGGCGTGAGCCAATGCACCCAGCCTGGCCTCATTCTTATTTATTCCTCACTATAGGTTCCTGGGGATCTCTGAGTGTCAGCTCCATTGTGGCTGGAATGGTGTTCTTTTGAATATGCACTCGAAGAGGTCAGAAGAATGAGGTGAATTAAAGCTTGATTCTGGACTCAGAAACGGGGTTCAATGTCAGTTCTACCACTTCCTAGCTGTATCTCCTCCACCTCCACATGTTATTAAATTCTCTAAGCCTCAGTATCCTTTTTATTAAATGGGGAGAATAACAGTACCTAGACCTTATAGGGTTGGTAAGATGATTACATGAGTTAATTCATATAACGACTCCAGCCTGTAGTAAATGCTCCCTAAATATTAGCTGCTAATATTATTGTTACAGAAGTCATATAGGGGTATCTAGATATGGGGTGCTACAGGTATACATCCTTAAGGACAACAGTAATTTAGTTCTATTGGTAATACTCATTGGCTTCCCCCAGTTGGTCTCAATTAGTGAGTATCCCCTTATGTTAAAACAAATAGGGAATAAAGTTGGGATGCATTTTCTATGGAGGGTGCTCAGTCACCATTTCTCCCTCCGTCTACTTACAGGTTTAAGATAGGCGACATTGCTGTGACGAATGTCGTTTAGCAGCTGATCTCTGGGAGTGATTTCCACCAGTGGGGGTGGCCTGTTTCTCGGCACTGGCTTGAGCGTTTTGATGACATCTTTGAGGTTGGTTTTCTCGGGTGGTTCTTTGGCTTCCGGCATCCGAGATTTGCGCTGGATTCTCTTCAGCTTCACCACCCGGAAGGAGTCAGGGTCTGTCCTGTACTTCGGGGCCTGTGATGGCTTTTTCATCATTTCACTGTGTTGACTGAAGGGCACATTTTGGGGGTTGGGAGGCCGAGGTGGCGGCGGCTGGAAGAACTCCTGCATTCTGGAATCTGGCATGGGTCCTCCCAACATCTCCCACATCCCAGGGGGCAGCCCCAACCCATTCTCTAACATGGCTATCAGCTTCTTCTGTTCCTTGAGTTGCTGCTGTTTTTGCTCTTCCTGTCGTTTCTGCCTTTGTTTATCCTGATTCCTGGTGAGCAGATTAGTGACCACCATTCTGGGACCCGGAAGCTCAAAATGGTAGCCCATCTTCAGGAGAGTGCTGTTTGCCTTCAAAAGCCTGGCTATTTCCATTTCAGCATGGTGACCCAACATGTGCCTCTGATTGTGAAACCGAAGCTCAGTTAGCGTCTCATTAAACTGGAGACACCTCATGATGGCCACAATCCCTTTACCTGTGATGAAATTGGACTCGATGTTGAGAGTGGTGATGCTTCTATTTTCACGCAACATGTTAGCCAAGGCAAATGCTACATTCTCATCTGCACCCACATTGGCTAAACTGAATGTTCTGATGTGCTTGTTTTTCTTCATTGCATTGACAAAGTCCAGTAACATTTCTTTGGGGATGTTTTCAATGTTGTTCAGGTTGAGTTCCTTCATGTCAGGATCATTTTTTCTAACTCTCCTCAAGCTCCCGTCCAGGTCTGTCTGGTTTCCTGAAGGCCTGGCACTTACCTTCAAAAAGCTGGTATCTAGAGCTAACTTCTTAGGATCTAATTTTGATATTTTTTTCTCACTTTGTTCTTGGGCCTCTGGTCTGTCTCTCTGTTCTTTGAATGCTTTGTCAGTTACCTGCTGGCAGTTGTTCTCACAATTTCTAATTTGTTCCTTTGCTTTGCCTTCCTCTTCTCTGCTCGTTTTTTCACTCTCTTCACCATCATCCTCTCCTTCATCACCATCTTCTTCTTCTTCTTCATCAGTTTCTTGGACATTAGTGCTGCCCTTTGATTCTCTTTTATTTGCAACTATTTCATTATTGAGCTTTTCTTTTAAATACTGGGCCATATTTTTATTACGTTTGTCTATTTCTTCATGCGCTTCTTGAGTCTTTTCCTACAAGAGAGGTTTATGAGGGTTAGAATACATAGCAGAGAAGAAATATGAAGTAGAGCATCAGCTAGTGGAGATAAGAAAAATACTTGTTTAAAAGAGCTGGTTGCTATTTTAAATAATGCTTATTTAAATAGCTGATTGCTAAAAATGGGTGGTTACCCCATCCTATAAATTACAATATTAAAATGAAACCTTATTTTGTTTTAATATTCTGTTTTTTAATGGTGTTTAATTTCAGAAGCAGTTAAAAATTGTTCTGAAAACCTGATAGAATTGTTCATCGATACATTGAAGGCTTGATTTTGTATATGCCAAATAGGCATCTAGTACTCAACAGTCCTGAGTTAGGGCAATAATTTCCTTATTATTCTAATACATTTATAATATATTGGAATAATGAAATTATTGCCCTAAAATTAACATTCCTACAATGTCTACTAATCTAGTGTAGAATGTACATGAACTTCCTCTGAGAACATAACATAATGTATGGAAAATTAGATCAGTTTGATATTTTGGAATATATATATATTTAAAACCTCAATTTTGATTTTGAATATATATATATGTATATTTAAAACCTCAATTTTGATTGTATTTTTTCAGTTCTTTGAAAACTGCCATGGCTACTCTGTCTGGGACAAGTTTACTATCCTGGTTTCTTTTGAAAGAAAGTGTCTAGGAACCAGAGCCAGCTGTAAGATGAAACAGGATTATGCAGACAGTGAGAAATAATTCCTTAGTCTGGGAAATAAAATGGGCCTTTTATCAATAATGTGTATTAGATTCTTGCACATCAATTATAATGCTTTTCTATGCAATATGTGTGCCTCATAGGTATCATTTTGAAAGCCAGTATAGCAAGTTGAGACACAGGTTCATCTGAGCAAAAATTTCATGCTCATAACTAGGTCGGAAGAGCTAGTTAAGAAGTCACCTTAACCACCTGAAGTCTTCACCACTGCATTTCTCATCTTTACCAGAAGGGGGAGCCAACCATCAAGCTGTTTAAGTTATACCAGAGGAAGAAAAAAATGTTGCAAGTACTCATTTTTACCCCCGAAACCGGCATTCACATAGAATTGGCTTTTAATCCATTGACCTCCAATTGTAAAAAATCTGCAAATTGTATCATGAACTCTAACCTGATCAATCCAGCTGTTTCTTTTCTTAATCTTAGTACATGTTTAAACTCTCCTGACTGTAAAACCAATCGACAACTTTCCTTAATTACAGCCAGCGTAGTAATTTAACAAGATGCGTTTTTGTCAACAGGCATAACCTAAAGAGACTTTACCTAGGAGGCATCTCTGTACTCTTTTTGTTAAGTCATTTTCAAGTGGAACATTAAAAAAAAATTATACTCATGCACAGTAAGTTTGCAGAGTCAACAATTCTAGGTTTCAGATTTTAGAAAGTGAAGAACTAGCTTCAAAAACCACTTAATAGCCATCTATTTCTAAATGTCGTCACTGACAGCCAATACATAATAATAATATAAGACATTTTCTGGTTATTCGACTTGGTTTAATTGCAGGGTGTGTGGCCAGACTTCAGGAGGACTGAAATGTTTGACACTATGTACAAAACACTGCATATGTTTGGATGTGCCAGAGAGAGAGGCTACAGAGCTGTCATTAGTTTCTCAAAGGGGCCTGCAATAAAAAAGAAAGAGAGAGTTAAGGACAACTGCCTGAATTATGAGTTAAGTCACTAAGTATCGTGGCAATAGAACACAGGCTTTCTGACACAGCAAACCCGACAGCAATTTTTAAAAAGAGACATTTGCAAGAAATCACCCAATTTTCCCCTTGTAAATATAAATGTAAGTATTTCAGAAAGTTCCAGTCTGGAGTAGGATTAAATATTATGGTTTAATCTAGATATGGCAAAAACAAAGCAGAACCAAACCCTGGAGTCTTGAGAAATCACAGTTACAAAAGGGACACTTAACAGCCCATCCCAGGCAGCCATTTCTCTGTTGTACACAAATCTCTGGTTACCTCAGATTTCACAAAGGTGACAGGAACTCGTTCGTCTTCCAACATGCGCCTGGATGCCTTTTCCCAATACATATAATCAACAAGAGATTTATGATTGAAGTTTCCTGTCGGTGGCTTGTCAGTTTGATCTTTCTGAATCATTCCCACGGGAAGGCTGGGGTCAGGGGCCATGACTTCCATTTCCGACTGCAGTTCTTTCAGTTCTTCAGCGGACAAGTTGGCCAAGATTTCATCTTCATTAATCTCCTCATCGAGAAGTTCTTCTTGATCTGAATTTCTGCTATGCTCTGACATTGTTTTTTCTAAATATTATTTTACTAGAAAAGAATAATCAAAGATGATTTTTAAAAAGAAAGAAAAAAGCCTCAAGAAGGTCCCCACATTAACAAGTGTCGCAAGTTAACACACCCTTGAGATATTTTTTTTCCCCAGGAACCTCAGTGGTTTGCTGAGCAGCTAGGAGTGATCACAGCTAAGCTCTTGCCGGATCTATATTAAGCAGGGCTTGGCTGGATGGGGTCAATTTATGGAACTACTATGCTGCTCTCTTTTCGGTAACTTGAGTCAGCTGTGCAAATCCATCTGACATTTCAGTACAGCTGCTATGTTTGCCAGAGACTAGCAGAGACCACAGAATCTCTGCAGGAATAAAATTAATTATCTTCCTATATGCTATCATGTTGCCATACACAAATTCATGCAGCTCATACCTATATACCCCAATACTCCAGGGGATTCCACTTGTTTTTATTTAAATATTAAAGCAACTTACAATATTTCAGAAGGGAAATCCAACCAGTAACCTGAGTTCTTTTTGATGTGAAGAATTCACTTGAAGGTAGAAATCAAACTCTTAGGGTCTGCCTCTTCACTACAAGTTGACTGTGGAAGCAAGTAAAGTAGTGTACGGTGGAGCAAAGGTCTTGCTATGTCATTCATCCTCTGTGTAAGCCGAACCTTTGCAAGATGTCCTATTTGCATCTAGATCCTGTGATCTAACAGATGGGGACAACCAGCACTTGCATTTCCACTAAAAGTGAGTTTAATATTTTAAATTATTTGCTTTTCTTATTAAGTATCCATTAAGCCAATATCAATGAAAATGGATCTAAAGTGAAATGTTAAAAAAAAAATCCAGACCACTAATATACTAAAAGAAACTATGAGAAGATTTTTTTTCAAACCCTGAAGGGGCAATATGCCACATTTGTCCAAATTACAAATGTCCATTTCCTTTGACCCAGCAATTCCACTTTGAGAAATGTATCCTCAGATACACTACATGGGTAAAATGGCATGTGTGCAAGTTTACACAATATAGCAAAGTACAAAAGAGTGTGTTTCGCATGCTATTATTTGTGTGACAAAGGATACAAGAATATGTAATACACAAGTTTTATTATATATATATTTAAGACACGGTCTAGCTTTGTCACCCAGGCTGGAGTGCAGTGCTGCTCACTGCAACCTCTGCCTCCCAGGCTCAAGCCTCCTGAGTAGCTGGGACCACAGGTAGGCACCACTACACCCAGCTAATTTTTGTGTTTTTTGTAGAGACGGGGTTTTGCCATGTTGCTCAGGCTGGTCTTGAATTTCTGAGTTCACGCAATCCATCTGCCTCAGCCTCCCAAAGTTCTGGGATTACAGGCATGAGCCACCGTGCCTGGCCCGTAAATATATTGTTATTCAGAAATATACATTCATTGTACAAGAGTTAGGAAAACATAGGGAGGCAGAGAATAAAATTTTCCCCTTACCTCACTGTGAAGCTGCCACTATCAACATTTCGGTTTTTTCATTCCAGTCCTTTCTTTAAAGCATACAAACTCTATCATTTTTTCTCATCTGTTTTTTTGACTAAGTCAGGATTCTTTTTTTCTAGGCAACTGTGTACTCTACTACTAAATACTTTTTAAATTGTCATTTGTTAGGGTTCTTTATACGGATGCACCGATATTAATATTGGTTATATAAATTATGCACCATAATTTATATAACCAATCCTCAATTGTTGGATGTTTAGAATGTTTTCAATTCTTACAAGCACAAATAGTTCTTTAATAAAATTCCTATAGCTAAATAGTTTATAAACACACAAGTTTATTTCCTTAAATTGAACAAATTCCAAAAAGTGAAATTGCTAGGCCAAAGAAAATGAAGATTAAATACTTTTTATATGTAAATTAAAGTAACAGCAAAAACCACTATTACTTTTGTACCAACCTACTAGGACCCATCTCCAATCTATGTATATTAAATATTTACAGATACTATACATGTTGGCTGGGTGCTGTGGTTCATGTCTGCAATCCCAGCACTTGGGGAGGTCGAGGCGGGCAGATCACCTGAGGTCAAGAGTTCAAGACCAGCCTGGCCAATATAGCAAAACTCTATCTCTACTAAAAATACAAAAATTAGCCAGGCATGGTGGCGGGCACCTGTAGTCCCAGCTACCCAGGAGGCTGAGGCGGAGGTTGCAGTGAGCCGAGATCACACAACTGCACTCCAGCCTGGGTGGCAGAGCAAGACTCCATCTCAAAATAAATAAATAAAAACAAACAAACAGATATACATGTTACCATTCCAACATTTCATATATATGTAAGTTTGAAACTTGAGATATCCCATTCCTTTCTCCAAAAGTATCCAAGGATTTTAGTTTCTTGTGTATCTGTCCAAGGATATTTTATTGATAAAATTTGTGAAAAAGGAAAAGAAATCAAGTGTGAGTTTGAAATGGAAGTTAAAATATTTTCTTCCTACCCCAGTGTTTTATCTTGAGCACTCCAGTTTGAAAGGCTTTTCATACATAATTAATGCCCTGGAAAAGTATTTCCAATCTACTTGAATGAGAATTTTCTAAGGACACAGGTATGTACTGGCAACTTATCCTTGGCCTCGCCCCTATCAGGTCTTTTTTTTTTTTTTTGACACTGAGTCTCACTCTATTGCCTGGGCTGGAGTGCAGTGGTATGATCTCAGTTCACTGCAACCTCTCCCTGCTGGGTTCAAGTGATTCTTGTGCCTTAGCCTCCCCAGTAGCTGAGACTACAGGCGTGTACCACCACACATGGCGAATTTTTGTATTTTTAGTAGAGACTGGGGTTTTACCATGTTGGCCAGGCTGGTCTTGAACTCCTGACCCCAGGTGGTCTGCCCATCTCGGTCTTCCAAACTGCTGGGATTACAGGCATGAGCCACCATGCCTGGCCAGGTCTTCCTTTTAGTCCCTGTAAAAGGGGGAAGAGTTGGCCTTGGTGGGCATGGAGGTAGACCACTGATTTGTAGGCCATCATTTCATAGATTTTTCTTTGCAGAACAATGATCTAAAGAGGCTCAGAAAAAAAAAAAAAAAAAAAAAAAACATTTTGTTCAGTGAGGCTTGGGAAATGTTATATTCTGCATTTGTGTTTTAGATATTTGTAAAGCACAATTAACTTTGAGAAACTCTGAGAAATGCTACACTAAAGAAACCAATTTTTTAACCCAACCCTCCCCAACCTTAAATAATTCATACTTCGGGAAATACAGAGCTAAATATTAAAGAGGAGGCTCTGGAATCAGTATACCTGGATTTCAGTGTCAGCTGCATTCCTAAGTCATGTGATACTGAGCAACTTAGCCCATATCTGATAATAGTGTCTACCATATGCAATTATTGAGAAAATTAATGAGGTTTTATACAAATATATGAGGTTTTATTTATATAGATGTATATAGAGTAGGATGGTACATGGCACAGAGTAACCATCAATAAATGTTCAACAGTATTATTCTCATAACTCATGGATAACTGCAGAAATACTTAAAGAAAAACAAAGGCAATGATAAAATGCAGTATGTTTACATAATGTAGTACATTTACATGTACTACATTTTAAAAGCCATTTTTAAGATAGAAACCATTATATTAATGGCAATAAACAAAAGAGCTTTCAAAAATCTTGCTGCTTTTACAGAAAGAAACTGAGAGACTTCTAGGTGGAATTGTGTATAAAGAAAATAGAAAACCACCATTTGCATATAAATATGAAACTCCCCCAAGTAAATGATCTGAAAGGTGGTTTGTAAGCTTTTAGATTCAAATTCTCTTCTGATGAATTCTACTCATTTTAATGTGATCAAAATGCTTTTGATGATCAAGCTGATTTAGGAATTTCTGTGAGGAGTGCTCCTTCATCTGACTTGCATCTTGCTGAATGAGCGTAGGAAGTGGCTAAATCTCTCCCAGCTGCTTCTACTGTGCATTTTCTCCATATGCTGACAGGGAGGGTTTGCTGGTGTAATTAGCCTCATTTGACACAGAGATGATTTAGTTGTGCTTTTTCTTAATGATGTTCCACTGCTGCCACCTAAACAGCTTCTCATATCAGAATCCAGCTCTGATACCAAAAGAATGTAGCTAGCTGTAGGATAATCGACAGAACATTAGAGCCAGATAGGGCATCACAGATTATCTGGTTTTGAATCAGAGTCTTCAGGGGAAGTTATTAAGTATATTGTCTCTCTGGACCCCACCCAAAAGCGACTCAGGTCTGGGCTCAGGAATCTGTATTTTCTGAAAGCTCTCCAGGTGATTCTGATGTGTAAATAAGTGTGAGGGTCACAGAGCTACTGCAAACCACTTCTTTTACAGATCAGGCTCAGAGAATTTAAAACACATTGCACTCATTCATTTATTCAGCAGTATTTGCCAAGTGCCTGGTTGTGCCGTGTGCTGTGCTAGGCACTAGAAATACAAGAATGGTTGAGACAAAGTCACTTTCCAGTGATGAAGACAAGTAAATAATTGCTGGTTGCATTAAATGCTGTGAAAGGAGATGAACACTGCATTTTAGAGAATCACAGGAGAGACCTACCTTGGTTAGGAAAGGCAGGAAAAGCCTTTCTGAGATGGTAACACCTAATGGATGAAATCAACCATAGGATAGGAGGGAACAGCAATCTATGCAGAGGGAACCAAGTGCAAAGTCCTTTAGATAGGCAAGATCTTGGGCTGTTCTAGGCGGTGACCCAAGGTGACACTCACATGACTGAACTCTGTTGTGCAAGGAGGAGATGAGGACAGGAACCCAGGCAGGGGCTAGATCAGATAAGTCTTTATGACCTGGAGTGAGTTGGATTTCATTCTAAGTGTCATTGGAAACCACTGGAGGGTTTGAAGAACAGGAGTAACAGGTGATTTACATTTCTAAAAGATCACTTTGGCTGCTGGCTGGAAAATGGCCTGGAAGAGTTAGGGAACAGGCAAGAATAAAATCAGGAGATAAGTGAAGACCCCAGTCTCCTGACAGCCCTTAACACTCAAGGTTATTTCAGTGTTTAGATGATCTCAGAGGCCCTGGGTGTCTTGTTTTGTCATTACAAATAAGGTTGATAGTGTGCTGAGGAAACTCCAGCGTTTCTTTCTACAGCTCTGATCTTCAGTGATTACAGTGTTTTGCTGCATCCCCATACCCCCTGCTTCACACACCCACCCCCTGCTTCACACACCCACCCCCTGCAAGAAGTATACTAAATTTTGATAATAGAGAAAAAGCTCATGCCAAATAATAATTTCTGGCTAAATCTACAACTAAGACATTCTAATATTTTAAAATAGACTAGAAAAAAGAGTTACATGCATGTTAACTGATCTCTGGTGAAAGATTAACATTAGTTCATAGTACTGTAGAAAAATTTTATATATATAGATACATACATATATGCTTGAAAATGCATAAAATAGTCCTGGCAGGATACACAAGAATGGTTATATTCCTGAAGTAAGGTTACCTGGAGTGGGCAGGGGAAGAGCGGGGCTAGAAGACAGGTTTAAGAGGGAGAGTTTCCACTAAATACTCCTTTTTTTTTTTTTTTTTGAGACAGGGTCTCACGTTGTCACCCAGGCTGTAGTGCAATGGCACCAGCATGGCTCACTGCAGCCTTGACTTCTCGGACTCAAGTGATCCTCCTGCATCAGTGCCACAGGTAGCTCAGACTACAGGCAGAAGCCACCATTCCAGGTTAACTTTTTTTTTTTCTTAATAGAGATGTGTTTTCGCCATGTTGCCCAGTCTGGTCTCAAACTCCTGAGCTCAAGCAATCCATCTGCCTCAACGTACCAAAGTGCTAGAATTACAGGCATGAGCCACCTTGCCTGGCCTGAGTACTCTTTTGTGTTTTGTAAAAACAACAACTGTCTCTTTTGTTGTACCAGCCTACAGATTTCCTGATTTTTTGCTCAAGTTAAATTAGGACTTTTTGTGACTTTGCAGCTTGAAGAAGTCCTAATATACTCTCCCACTTAAGTCCCTTCAATGATTTTCTATAGCTTGAGGATGAATCCTAATTTCCTGACATGGCCTCAAGATCTAGACTCTGCTTCCTTTCCCAGTTGTGTTTCTCAGTCCCTGTCTCATGCTGTTTCAAACACAACCAACTTGAGGACCCCAAGAGGGGAAACTCCCTGTCATGCTCAAGTTTTGTGCAGCTTGTTCCAGTTCTGAAGTTACCTCCTCCAGGAAGCCCTCCCTGACCTTGAAAACTGGGCTTGGTATTGCTCTGAAGTCCTTCCTAGAACTGGGCACTTGCCCCCATGGTGCTGTCATTGCCATTTCACTGACCAATCCTTCCTCTAGGGACTGTAACTCTGTGAAAACCAGGTTGACTTGTTTATCATATCATCAGTAATGCCTAGCATAGTATTTAGTGATATAATTTTTTTGCAGCTAATCTCTTTTTTGACCACAGAAATATCCAAACTGTGCAAAACAGTGGGCATTTTAAAACATCTGAAATCTGCGTCCTTTGGTCATCATATCTGAAAACCTGAAATAATAACTTCAAGTCAATAAAGCAAGATGCTTCAAAGATAAGACTTGGGAGTCAGACTGGATCCAAATCCTTTTTGTGCCATTGACTGGGAAACTTAGGAAGTCCCTTCTCCCAACTGTGCCTCGTTGGCTCTGTGTGAGCAGTGAAAAAGCAGTTTAATTCAGTGGTTAAACACAGAGGCTTCAGATTCAGGATGTCTGGTTTCAGATACCAACTCTGTCCTGTCCTAACTGTGCCATTTGGGACAAGTCAACCTCTCCCTTCTCGGTTACTTCATCTGTAAATTGAGATAATAAACATACCTACTTTATAGGAATTTTGTAAAAAACTAAGTGACAATCCATAGTAAACTCTTAGTAAACATTATTATACTTTCACAAGTAAATTGTGTCACTCTTTTCTGCCTAGAAAGTGCCTGATATCTAACAAATATTTGTCCATGACTGAAAAATGAATGACTTTTCAATTTTGCTCTTTCTAAAACAGTACATATAATACATGCACAAAAACGTTTAAAAGTTAATACATTTATAAAAAATTCTGGTAAGAGGAAGCACTTCTTTCCTGTATCCATTTATTTTTCCATTCTACATTCATTCAGGATGTGAAGGCTGTGGCTAAGCCATCCCATCTCTTTCCTCAGCTTCAAACCACTGGCTATAAATTGACACAACTATAAATGGTTTCCAAATGTCACTAAATAAATCAGTTCTGTCCTGTTTGTGGCACGCTATTCTCTTGTGCAATTCCATCTGGATCACCAAGGTTCTGCCCACTGGCTGCAAATTGCCTGAAGATTTTGTGAGTGTGATATGAATGCCTAGCTGTCTCCTCAAATTTCCCTGACCCATAGCTACAACGCCTCAGGATGGGCTCTGAAATGCATGAGGCAAGCGCTTCTCTAAAGTTAAGACACCCAGTCTGGCTTGCCTCCACCAGCTCCCAGGATAGCTTGAATTACAAGAGGTTATGCATTAGTTTACCTTAATTGTTTTGTGAGCCCTCTCAAAAATTCTTAAATTAAATTGGTTTTATTTGGTTTAGTTTCAAAGGTTGATCAATTCTATATATTTCTGAAGTGTGTAAGGATGTTGCTTCAGTGCTACTACTATAGCTGTTATACTAAATAGTACTGCTAATACCATTACTGCTATCACCACCACCACTACTGGTATATTATTATTACAACCTCTGCTACTGAAACTGTAACTGCTACCAACTGTAACTGCTACCACAACTATTGCTGCTGCTGCTGCTACAATTATTAATATCATTATGACATTACTTCTGCTGCTACTACTCCTGATGCTATGAATTTTACAGTTTCACTGCTAACATTTATTGATCACTTAACTTTGCTAAGCTTGTGATAAGTGCTTTATATATGACGTATCAATTTCTTCACACAACAACCTTGAAATATGGATACTTTTTTTTTTTTTTTGAGATGGAGTCTCACTCAGTCACCCAGGCTGGAATGCAATGGTGCAATCTTGGCTCACTGCAACCTCTGTTTCCCAGGTTCAAGTGATTCTCCTGCCCCAGCCTCCTGAGTAGCTGGGATTACAGGCGCCCACCACCATGCTCGGCTAATTTTTGTATTTTTATAGAGACAGGGTTTCGCCATATTGGCCAGGCTGGTCTCGAACTCCTGACCTCTGGTGATCCGCCCACCTCAGCCTCCCAAAGTGCTGGGATTACAGGCGCGAGCCACTGCGCATGGCTGAAAGATGGATATTTTTGTTAACCTTCTTTCATACATACTAAAACTGAGGCATAGGCATTTGAACTGAAGATGGCCTCTAAAAGTCAAGGCTCTTAATCAGCATCCTCTATTGCTTCCTCAGTTTAGCAGACATGGCACTCATATACCTAAAAGGCTGGAATTACAAAGCACAGAAAGCAATTGCTCTTCTGGGAACAAATAAAAAATGGTGAAGACTGGCAGAATTTGAGTAATCAGCAGCAGAAATGCTACTGTTATCAGACACCTGTTGAGAATGTTGAGACATTGGCTGTAAATATTATTATTGGATCAAATCAGTCTGGAGAATGTTGGGTTAAAGAAAGTTAGAAAGGTCGGGTGTGGTGGCCCACACCTGTCTTCCCAGCAATTTAGGAGGCCAAGACGGGCAGATTGCTTGAGCCTAGGAGTTCAATACCAGTTCTGGCAACATAGCAAAACCCCCTCTCCACAAAAATATTAGCCAGGTGTGGTGGGACATGCCTGTAGACCCAGCTACCTGGGAGGCTGAGGCGGGAGGATCACCTGAGCCTGGTGGGTGGGGTTGCAGTGAGCTGTGATGGAGCCACTGCACGCCAGCCTGGGTGACAAAGTGAGACCCTGTCACACACACACACACACACATACACAAAAGAAAGCTAGAGAGCTTACTTAACCAAAAAGACTTAAACATGCCAATAAGTATTATGAAATTTCTAAACCGAGAAAAATAGCCTTTTTTGAACTGATGACCACAAAAAGCTTTATTCTATGGGACATATTATGACTAATATTTTATTAAATGAACACATTTTGTGAATGTTGATCTAAGTCAAATGAAATCAAGGAAACAATATATATTATGTGCTTGCATAGAAAAAAAGATTGGAAGGAAATACTCTAAAATGTTACATCTCCAGCTGGAAGAATTACCAACTATTTTTATTTTGTGATCAAACCATTTTTGTATTTCCATAGAACAAATAAATGCTGCTTACGTTTTAAAACACAGAAAATAACTGCAAATACTCTTTAAGTTGATGTCAGAATAACTGCTTTAATTTTCCTACTAACTTGGGCTATGAGCAGCCTACTAAAACAGGTGAAAAATAAATGGGGGTCTGATCAGATTTGCAGAACAAAATACTGTAACCCTTAACTCTCTGGCATCTTTTAAAACAATCCTGATATGGTTTGGCTGTGTCCCCACCCAAATCTCATCTTGAATTGTAATCTCCACGTGTCTAAGGAGGGTCCTGGTGGAAGGTGAATCATGGGGCAAACTTACCCCTTGCTGTTCTTATGATAGTGAGTGAGTTCTCAAGAAATCTGGTTTGAAAGTGCACTTCCCCCCGCCCCCCACTCTGCTCTGCCATGGTAAGATGTGCTTGCATTCCCTTCATCTTCCACCATGATTGTAAGTTTCCTGAGGACTCCCAGGCATGCTTCCTATACAGCCTGGGAAACTGTGTCAATTAAACCTCTTTTCTTCATAAATTATCTAGTCTCAGGTAGCTCTTTATAGCAGTGTGAGAACTAATAAAAACCCATTTGTATTTTTCTTTGACATTAGTAAAAACTGCAGGCAAACATCAAGTCTTTCTTTTTTTTGGTTTTTTTTTTTTTTTTTTTTTTTTTTTTTTTTTTGAGACAGAGTCTCGCTCTGTCGCCCAGGCTGGAGTGCAGTGGCCGGATCTCAGCTCACTGCAAGCTCCGCCTCCCGGGTTTATGCCATTCTCCTGCCTCAGCCTCCCGAGTAGCTGGGACTACAGGCGCCCGCCGCTTCGCCCGGCTATTTTGTATTTTTTAGTAGAGACGGGGTTTCACCATGTTAGCCAGGATGGTCTTGATCTCCTGACCTCGTGATCCGCCCGTCTCGGCCTCCCAAAGTGCTGGGATTACAGGCTTGAGCCACCGCGCCCGGCCGAGTCTTTCTTTTTGAATACCTCAAAGATAAGACATTTCCCAACTACTTTGACAAGAGTCCACCTTACTGAAGACAAAGATACAAAAATGTTTTTAAACTAGCAAATCTATGATTTCCTGAATGTTGTCCCCAACACATTTTACCACACAAATTTATTTCTTCAATCAAGCTGTGGAATTAATGGGAATTTACAATTAATTAAAAGCCAGGGTGGTGACATCACAGTGTGAATGTACTTAAAGCCACCCATTGAACGCTACTCTTAAAAATGATTATTTAGTAATTTTATTTTGTGTGCATATATATATATATATGTATATGTGTATATACATGTGTGTGTGTGTGTGTGTTTGAGATGGAGTCTCACTCTGTCTCCCAGGCTGGAGTGCAGTGGTGCAATCTTGGCTCACTGCAACTTCTGCCTCCCGAGTTCGAGAGATTCTCCTACCTCAGCCTCCCTGGGAGATGGGATTACAGGCGCGTGCCACCACATCCAGCTAATTTTTGTATTTTTATTAGAGACAGGGTTTCTCCATGTTGGCCAGCCTGGTCACGAACTCCTGACCTCCGCCTGCTCCCAAAGGGATTATAGGTATAAGCCGCTGCACCTGGCCTATTTTATGTATATTTTTAAAGCATATTTTCTTAAAAGCAAGAGTAAATAAATATATTTAGGTTAAATATTTTATTTTCAATGATCCTCACAATTGTAGGAATTTAAAATGTATTCATAGCATTGTTCATGGGACAATGCTGAAAACGACGTAAATGCCCAACAATGGGGTCTGATAATTTCTACAACCTAATGCCACAAAACCTAGTTTAAAAATTGACATATAGCTATGGAATGGTGTCTGTAATTTATTAAGTGAAAAATGCTTGCTATTAAGTAGGATATTTTGTTAGAAAAATTTAAAAACTTTATAAAAACGTATTCCATGTATGTATATGTTGCATATAAGCACAGAAAAAAATCAGAATCTGTATCAATATGAAACAGTGATCTTTGTTTTCTTCTTAAATATTCCCAAGTCACTGGACTATTTTGCTAATGTAGATAGGATTTTATGATCAGAAAAACCTTCAACTATATTTTAAGTGTGTTGATAAAGAAGTAATATCTTTATGGGGGCCATTTTATGTTATTAAAATGTAGGACATTCAGTACTGGCATTAGCACAGTAGGAAGGCTAGAAGGCTCCTCTATTTTCTTCCCTTTAAAGGAAAGAAAACTTAAGAATAGAGAGCAAAAAATTTTAAGAAAATGACAAAAGTAGGTGGGTCAGGAAGTCGAATTATGTGGGGGAATAATCCTATAATGAACAAAATCAGTATTTTAAACATTGTTTCACATTAGAATAAACCAACTTATAGACTTAGATGAACTTTAATCATTTTTAATATGTTAAGATAAAGTATAGTTTTAATCTAAGAATAATAGGTAAATATGAAAAAATAAATGTAAGGTATTAGAATTAAACAATATAGTTATTGAAATAAACCATGCAAAGAATGAAAAGTGAGTGCATTTTTGAATTGGGACACAGAACTGAGATGTCCAGAATGCAGAGGGGAGTCAAAAGGATGAAAGGTTGATCAAGGCGTAGAGAATGATTCTAAGGCTCCCACATGTTTGAAATAAGAATTCCAGAATAAGAGAGTGGAGGCAACTTTGAAGAAGCAATATGTAAAGAGAATTATTGCTAATTTTCCAGAACTGAAGACAGACCTAAGTCCTTAGAGTGAAAGTATTTTATGAATACTGAGCCAAATAAAATTGAAAACATCTTAAACCAACAGCAGTTTAAAAAAATTTGCACCTGGCCATACTTAGACAACCTGTAGTAAAACTACAAAATTTCAGAGAAACTACCAGAGAGAAAAGATGTTATCTACAGAATAATAAAAATCTAAGTGACAACAGCTTTTTGGGTATTTAAGGGGAGGTTTTATCCCTAATAATAGATGCAAACATTCAGTAGAGTAATATAAACACATGTCTGGGCAAGAGAAGCTCCAAGTTCAGGACAGTGGCCTCTCTGGGCAGAGAAAAAGGAGAGTTAGAGGAGGAGGGAATCAAGGGCCCAGCTATAACTGCAATATTTTATTTCCTTAAAAACAAATATTTGAGGCCAGGCATGGTGGCTCATGCCTGTAATCCCAATGCTTTGGGAAGCCAAGGCAGATGGATCACTTAAGGTCAGAAGCTCGAGACCAGCCTGGCCAACATGACAAAACCCTGTCTCTACTAAAAATACAAAAATTAGCCAGGCGTGGTGGTGGGCGCCTGTAATCCTAGCTACTCAGGAAACTGAGGCAGGAGAATCACTTGAACCTGGGAGATGTAGGTTGTAGTGAGCCGAGATCACACCACTGCACTCCAGCCTGGTTGACAGAGTGAGACTCCATCTGAAAAAAAAAAAAAGAAAGAAAGAAAGAAAATTGAGCACTGTTAGTGAGAATATAAAATGATACAGCCACTATGGAAAACAGCATGGCAATTCTCAAAAAGTTAAAAATAAAATTATCTCACGGTCTGACAACTCCACTGCTGGGTATACGTCCAAAAGAATTGAAAGCGGGGTCTCACACATGCACACTTCATTCATAGCAACATTATTTACACAATAACCAAGAGGTGGAAGCCACCCAAATGTCTGTCAATAGATAAAGGGAAACAAAAAATGTGCTACATCCGTGTAATGGAATATTATTCAGACTTAAAAGAGAGTAAATTCTGTCACATGCTACAACACGGATGCAGCTCGTGGACATTAAGTAAAATAAGTCAGTCACAAAAAGACAACTATTCTATGATTTCACTTATATGAGGGACCCAGAGTAGAGAAATTCATAGAGACAGGAAGTAGAATGGAGGTTACCAGGGCTTGGGCAGGAAGGGAATTGGGAGTTGTTGTTTAATGAGGACAGAGTTTCAGTTTTGCCAGATGAGAAAGTTCTGGAGATCCATTGCACAACCACGTGAATGTACTTAACACAACTAAAATGTACACTTAAAAATGATTAAGATGGTAAATTTTATGTTATGTGGGGGTTTTTTAACCATAATTTTTAAAATATCAAAAAAAGAATATTAAAAAATATTTAAAGCAAATAATTAGATTGACAAAGCTGCATGATATGACTACTAGTATTTATTATATACCCTTCTAGTCATTTTTTCTGAATTATTTCACAAAAAAAGTCATTTTTTAAAAAATTGATGGTATTAAGTCCATGAACAAAAGAATGAATAAACAAATTATGCTATAGGGATACAAAGGAAGACTGACTACTCAGCAATAAAAACAGATTTTTGCTATAAAAATAGAAATAGACTGAGTCAGAGAAGCTAGACAGAAGTATACATGCAGTAAGATTCCATTTCTGTGAAAATCAAGAGCAGGCAAAGTGAGACTGGGCGCAATGGCTCACACCTAAAATCCCAGCACTTAGTGAGGCTGAGGCAGGAGAATGGCTTGAGCCCGGGAGTTCAAGACCAGGCTAGGCAACATAGACTCCATCTCTACAAAAAACAGAAAGATTGGCCTGGTGCAGTGACGCGGGCCTTGTAGTCTCAGCTACATGGGAGGCTGAGGCAGGAGGATTGCTCAAGCCCAGGAGGTTGAAGCTGCAGTAAGCCATTATCATGAAAAAAAGAGCAGGCAAAGTGAAGCCATGGAATTAGAAATTAAGAGTAGTTGCTTATGAGGAGTGTGGATTGGATTGACTGGAAAGTTGGCACTACGGAACATTCTGGGATGGTAGCTACATCTTATTGGGGTGTTGGTTACATAAGTGAATACATTTCTCAAAAATAATCTGTTTTTACACTCAAGATGTGGGCATTTTGTTCAGTGTAAATTTTGCCTCAATGTATACATATATTCTAAAACAAAAGGTGAAGCAAAAAAAATTATACAGGCTATTTACAAGTGGAAAAAAGAACTGCAACATTGGTGACACCGTACCCTTGAGGACACAAGGCAAAGGGCACTTCAGTTGATTGAAATGCAAGGAGAAATTTAGATAGCACAATTCTATTACTCAAGAAGCATTCAGGACACTGGAGAAAAGGCCAGAGCTTCCAGAAACTTTAGAAGAGTAACCTGAAACCATATGCAGTTACTCAAGAATTTTATCAAATCTCACTAAGGTACAAACAAGCCTCCTCTTTGGTCCCTTTCCAAAGCAATGGCTGAAGAATATGGTCACTGGAAACAAGTTAATTCTCTCTTTAAAATAACTTGGCTTTAAATATATATCATACATGTTCATCATAGAAAAACAGAAAATATAGATAAGCAGAAAAAAATAAATTGAAATCACAAGTTAACAGGTAAACATTCTTAACATGTTGCATGTTTTTCCTCTATGCCCTTTTTATTTAAATGCTGTAATTTTTTCCTAAGATCATTTCCAATCTTCTTGATCATGTGAGCGAAGCTCACTTTGCAGAAACCTGTGGCTATATTTGTTAGGGACGATCTAACAATCAGATTGTGTAACTACTCGTATTTGCTTCCTAGACTATGGTATAATCTTTTTCTTCCCGCAAGAAAACATCTGTAGGTTTTTTGTTTTTGTTTTTGTTTTTCCTTTTTTTGAGGCAGGGTCTCACTCTGTCACCCAGGCTGGAGTGCAATGCACAATCATAGCCCACTGCAGCCTTGACCTCTTGGGCTGAAGCAATCTTCCCACATCAGCCTCCCGAGTAGCTGGAACTACAGGCAAGTGCCAATACGCTGGCTATTTTTATTTTTTATTTTTTGTAGAGTTGAGGTCTTGCTATGTTGCCCAAGCTGGTCTCAAGCTCCTGGGCCCAAGTGATCCTCCCGCCTTGGCCTCCCAAAGTACTAGGATTACAGATATGAGCCCCACACTTAGCTGGTATGATCTTAAAATACAGTTTACATTTTCTCTTTTTCTAAAGATGAGTCAATTGTCATCTAAGAGAAATTAAATTTGACTTAGAATGTTTTCTGTAATTTTAAGGGAGAAGTATTTCTCCATGAATATTTCTTTCCTATGAATATAAAATCACTGATACCTATACTTGTATATGAAACATGACCACAAATTGCTGTAGAACATGATTTCAAAAAAAATGAATATACCAGGGTTTACAAATTGAAATGTGCCTATTCCCTTCTATAGTCTTTAGACGTGCACTTACCCAAATAGTTCTGCCAATTTATCCAACCAGCTACACAATGCCTCTCTGAGAGCTGCCTTTAGACTACGGAGGATTCTGTTAAATATTCTCAATCAGGCTGTTCTTCATTAGAATACAAGCTATATAAGATCAGAAGCTGTGTCTGCCTTAATTTACTTTGTTATCCCCAGTGCCTAGAAAAGATGAAGAGGGAGTCAAAACTGATGTGTTGAGTGAATGAATGAATAAATGGTAATAAATTTTCATTTACTAAGGTCAAGTAGCTATTGAAATAATTTGTAGTCTCCCAAGATGATTATTCTTCTCCCTTCCTCTCCTATCCTCTCCCTCTTTCCATTGTGATTGGGGGTTCATGAATAAGGTTTAGGGTGATATGTAGCAGGTTTGGGAATTTAGGCAGTGTCTAATTGTAAAGCCTTGTGAACCTGATAAAGGGGTTTATACTCTATTCTAAATGGAACTGAAAGCTACTGAAGAGAATTCCAAGGGAATGAAATGAGTTTTAAAGTTATTTATTAATTTATTTTTGAGACAGGGTCTTACACTCTGTCACCCAGGCTGTAATGTGCTGGTATAAACATGGCTCATTACAGCCTCAACCTCCCATGCTCAAGCAATCCTCCTGCCTCAGTCTCCTGTGTAGCTGGGAACACAGGTGTGTACCACCATGCCTGGCTGATTTGTGTGTTTAAAAAATGCCTGTCACTGCATGAAGAGAATGGATTTTGTGAGGACAAAAGTGGAAGGAGGGAGACATTTAGGAAGTTACTGTGAAAACCCAGAAGACAGAGGTGGTGACATATACTAGAGAGGTCACAACAGCAAAGGTGAAAAGTAGGTTGCTTCTCGATGTATTTTAGTGGTAGGACACACAGGGCTCCAGGAATCTAGTTAGCAGGATCTAATCGGAGGGTGACTTTTACATGCCTTATTGAGACAAATAAATTCCTACTATCTCAGCCTTCAAATTTCACAGTTTAAAACTCAAATTCCAGCAAATGGACATCTGATTGGCTTAGCTAGGACACCATGACTGGCTGCTCCACAAACACTCCTATCTAATGGGGAAGATCTTAGAGAATCATCTGGTGCTCTAAAAATTATTGGGGTGCTGTTCTTAGGATGTATGGTAAACACACCTGATAGCAATAAGTTAAGCACACCCTGAGAATGACCCTGTATAGCAGACACACCTGAATGCATCTTCTGAGCTAGAGAATCTGGAAGTGGCCGACCTGGAGGTTTGTTCCTTGCCTATGAGGAACATCTGAGCCCCTGCCCAGTCCCATGGAATACTGGCTGTACAGGGGATCAAGGCCCTAAGTTTTGGGACAAATGTAAGTTTCCTGGTGTAGGTTGCTAGGGAAAGGATGCTAAGTAAAAATGCTATATAAACTGCATGCCTTTTGTAAGTGGTTGAGGTTATTCTGCCCAGTCTGCTGCCACTAGGTTGTGTGGTTCTCCTGTCCAGCCCACCACCACTGGACTCTCTCCCCTGTATGTAACCCCCCAATAAAACCCCATGTCTCTTTTGCTGGCTCTGGGACTCTTCTTCAGTCTCTGGAACCTAATGCCATCCCCAGTGGAGTACATATGGGTTCAACATAACACAGGAGAAGAAGGAATAGTTGCTGGATTGACAAAAATACAACATGTCTCCTACATGCATGCTACATTTATAATCACCTTATCGATTTTTTGTAGAAAAATATCACAGCATATCACATTATTGAACACATTAATCCTAGCTTATAAAACATTAAAGCATACAAGCAAAACAATATAAAAATTCAGATATTAAAATCTAATATTTTCTTCCATGCCTAAACTCTTCCCAAAATTAATTTCAAATTGACAAACTTTTTCATATTAATTTAAAAGTTTAAGTCCTTTACATTGCACTTTTTTCCAGAACTCAGGTGAAAGCTCCAAGCTCAAAGATAAAAGTCACATTTTCTCTCTCTCTTTCCTTCCTTCCTTCCCTCCCTCCTTCCCTTCTTTGCTTCCTTCCTTCCTCTCTTTCTTTCTTTCTTTTTGATGGAGTCTCGCTCTGTCGCCCAGGTTGGAGTGCAGTGGCACGATTTTGGTTCACTGCAACCTCTACCTCCTGGGTTCAAGCTATTTTCATGCCTTAGCCTCCAGAGTAGCTGGGATTAGGGGCATGCACCACCATGCCTGGCTAATTTGTATTTTTAGAAGACACGGGGGTTTCACCGTTTTGGCCAGGCTGGTCCCAAACTCCTGGCCTCAAGTGATCCACCAGCTTTAGCCTCCCAAAGTGCTGGGATTACAGATGTGAGCCACTGCGCCCGGCCAAAAATCACTTTTCTTTAGAGTATCCCAGGAGTTGCCTTCTTCATCTCTTTTTCTTTCTGTTCTGTACTTGCTTAGCTGGCATAATACATGGCACTTTATATTCTGCCAATGAATGCAAAGTAGAGGCAGCCATAAAGTAGTAGACAAACCACTTAATTGGGCACAAGAAGCCTAAAGCCTGTCTCTCACAAGATGTGATTCCACAAACAAATCACCCTCTCAAAATGGAGATTCCCCCTCTGTTAAATGTTGTCGAATGTGTATATCCAACAGGTTGTTGTTGGAACCAACTGAGAGTGTCTGTGAAAGCACTTAGAAAATTGTGAAGAACTGTCCAAATGCAAGGTATTATTATTAATTTAGACTATTTCAGGATCAGGACTCCTGATCTCTTTATATTTCCTATAAGGTTATCTGTCTTACCCTCCCTTGTTTATACGTTTGGACTAGAATATCATTGGTGCCCTATTTTCCTGGCTGACCCCAATCTAAATTTCGAGAAGCAGCTTTTAGCACCTCCTCCAAGAAGCCTTTTCTATTCTTACCCTGTGTGAGGTATTTTCTCCTTAAACTCTCAATAACCTGTGCTACCTTTATTAAAACACATGTCATATTTTACTATTTCTTAGATAAAAGGACTTCTCTTATTAACTCGATTTCCTCATGCGTTAGTTCTTCCATTTCATGATTTTGTTGTCTTCCTTTTACAATGTTAGTTTTCTCACCTGTTTGATGGTTTCTATGTGTGCCCACCTTTGCATTTGAGATGAACTGTTAGCCTATTGTGAATGCTAATTATCTCCTTACTGAAGACTGACTACAGTGATTTTTAGTAAGGACTGTACAGGTGCTATGATTTGCATGTGTCCTCTAAAGTTCATGTGTTGGAAACTTAATTCCCAGTGTAACAGTGTTGAGAGATGGCACCTTTGAGAGGTGATAAGGTCATGAGGGCTCTGCTCTCATGAATGGGTTCATGTTGTTATTGTGGGAATGGATTTGTCATCTTGAGAGTAGGTTTGTTCTAAAAGTGAGTTTAGCTCTATCTTGATCTCTCTTGCCATGTGATGCCTTCTGCCATGTTATAATGCAACAAGGAGGTCCTCACCAGATGTAGCCCCTCAAGATTGGACTTCCCAACCTCCAGAACCATGAGCCAATAAATTTCTATTTATTATAAATCAGTCAGTCCCAAGTATTCTTTTATAACAGCACAAAACAGACTAAGTCAGCAGGATATGCCAATAGTTAGTTTTCTGAATGGTAATGTCTTCAGTTGACATTTTTTTCCTTTTCTACATTATGTAGAAAGGAGGAGAAATGACATTCTTTTTTTTTTTTTTTTTTTTTTTGAGACGGAGTCTCGCTCTGTCGCCCAGGCTGGAGTGCAGTGGCCGGATCTCAGCTCACTGCAAGCTCCGCCTCCCGGATTTACGCCATTCTCCTGCCTCAGCCTCCCGAGTAGCTGGGACTATAGGCGCCCGCCACTGCGCCCAGCTAGTTTTTTGTATTTTTTAGTAGAGACGGGGTTTCACTGTGTTAGCCAGGGTGGTCTCGATCTCCTGACCTCGTGATCCGCCCGTCTCGGCCTCCCACAGTGCTGGGATTACAGGCTTGAGCCACCGCGCCCGGCCGAGAAATGACATTCTAATAGATGAAAGATAACTATTAGTAAAATGATCTAAAGTTTACTTGGTTATTCCTAGCATTCTTTTAACAAAAGATTTACCAATGTCTCAAGCATCAGAAAACTTCATAAAGACAAAGACTATATCTGTTCTTTATGTATTCACACTGTTCAGTGCACATAGAAGATAATAAAATATTTTGGCTAAGTGAATGAATTAGCCACTTAGGAAGAAATGGAAGATATGAGTAGTAAAAATAATCTGATAAATCTACAAGGTCAATAGGAACACAGAAAAAAGCCACGACTCATATGTCCGCTTATCTACCCTGAAGAAAATGGCCCTTCTTCGAGCTTCTACCAAGCAACGGAACATACACAAGAGGATTTCACCTCCCACTCAGGACGCAGATCTCATCACCTTGCAATTGTTTGCAGCCTGGAAAGCAACCAGAGTGTCAATTTACATAGTGAGGCTGCTGGAGGTTGTATGACATCTTTTAAACAACTTGAGCCAAAAATAACCAATCATAGTCCAAAACAGCCAACTATACTGTAGCTGGTCTTCAAACTCCAAAAGTCACAATTAATTCACCTTGTGAGCTCTTGTTATTATAAATAAAAATCATGGTACTAGAGGTGAGAAAATGCCACATATGTTCAGAATTGAGTTAGAGCCCAATCTTTTTCCTCCAGTTTTTAAGGCATAGCCAATATGCAGGATTATTTCAGAGCTAATTAGTTTCACTGGTTCATATTTAATTTCTCAGCAAATCATTTCACTGGGCCATAAACACTTTTTAGCAACGCAGTTCCTACTATCTTCAGAATTTCATATTTGAAAACATCTCTTTTCTTCCAGTTTAGACATTTAACCCACTCAGAAAGGAGAAAGAATCACAAAACTATTGAGAGAATTAGAATGAGAGATTTATTTGTGGCCACCCCACCATCTTTTTTTTTTTTTTTTTAACATCACTGTCTCCCTAATCCTGTGACGAACATCATTCCTTAGGTATTTCACATACTTCCTGGGTTCTATTTTTAAATTAATGAAAGTGCATCATGCTAAGTGCTTCAAAACAAATTTCACACCATTGATTTCTGCTGTGGTTTTTTTCCTGATAAACATCACTAAGTGATCGATTTAATCATTGCTTATCGTCTTTGTTTGCCAAACATTTCCTGACTTTGCTCAGCAAACGTTTCCATGTAACACAAACTGGCCCCCCTTTAAAAAATACTTCTAGGTATGATGGAGACTTCTAAAATTGAAAAAAAATATTCATCTGTCTCTGTCCAAGGCCATCCACTGAAATGTAATCTGGGGATTATAGAGGGTCAGATGTTGCCTTTATAATAACAAACACCCAGCAACTAGAGGAATAAAAGTGAGAGGCTCAAGGAAAGAGGCAACGCTATGGGGACACAGTATTTGAATGTTAGTGCGGGAATTAATTTGGGAGGAGATATTCTACTACAGTTTTTACTAAAATAATTTTGGAGGCTATTTATGTGTAACAGCATATATGAGTTCTATGATTGTGATCTTTTTTCCAAAATGTATGTTTCAAAAATGAAGATAGCATTCCAAAGTTTCATGAAAAAAACAATTACTCGAATATTTTATTTAAAGTAAATCTATCTCTTGCATGTATTCTAATAGATTTTCCATCTTTCTTGGCATTAGATTGTACATAAAAAAGTCACACTTCTCTTGAGAGGCCAAATACATGTATATAATTTGTTTATTAGTCAGTTATTTAAATTAAAATACAATTTTAATTAGTGCAAAATTAGTTCTTGTCATTAGGTAAGATAAATAAACAGTGTAACTACCCAATTGCTACCAAGCCATCTGAATACCCTGCCAAGGCCATGTCAGAGCATGACCCGGCAGAAAATTACAACTACTACCACTGGCTGAGGCTCATGTTACAGATCAGGAATGATAAATACCTGGCACTTCTATTACCACTCTCTTACATCATGCTCAAGTCTAACATTACTAACCAATCATAATACTCTCTCTATGCCCAGGAGCAACCTTAGAATCCTTCACAGAACCTCACAGTAGGCAGCCACTATCAATCAAGTCAGTGTCTGAGATGAAACCTATATTCAAATGCAATTAAAACTATTTATTAAGATATTAGATTTTCATAAAAACCTAGAAGAAAACCTAGGCTATACCATTCAGGACATAGGCATGAGCAAAGACTTCATGTCTAAAACACCAAAAGCAATGGCAACAAAAGCCAAAATTGACAAATGGGATCTAATTAAACTAAAGAGTTTCTGCACAGCAAAAGAAACGACCATCAGAGTGAAAAGGCAACCTACAGAATGGGAGAACATTTTTGCAATCTACTCATCTGACAAAGGGCTAATATCCAGAACCTACAAATAACTCAAACAAATTTACAAGAAAAAAACAAACAACCCCATCAAAAAGCGGGCAAAGGATATGAACAGACACTTCTCAAAAGAAGACATTTATGCAGCCAACAGACACATGAAAAATGCTCATCATCATTAGCCATCAGAGAAATGCAAATCAAAACCACAATGAGATATCATCTCACACCAGTTAGAATGGCAATCATTAAAAAGTCAGGAAACAACAGGTGCTGGAGAGGATGTGGAGAAATAGGAACACTTTTACACTGTTGGTGGGACTGTAAACTAGTTCAACCATTGTGGAAGACAGTGTGACGATTCCTCAAGGATCTAGAATTAGAAATACCATTTGACTCAGCCATCCCATTACTGGGGATATACCCAAAGGATTATAAATCATGCTGCTATAAAGATACATGCATACATATGTTTATTGCGGCACTATTCACAATAGCAAAGACTTGGAACCAACCCAAATGTCCATCAATGACAGACTGGATTAAGAAAATGTTGCACATATACACCATGGAATACTATTCAGCCATAAAAAAGGATGAGTTCGTGTCCTTTGCAGGGACATGGATGCTGCTGGGAACCATCATTCTCAGCAAACTATCACAAGAACAGAAAACCAAACACCACATGTTCTCACTCATAGGTGGGAATTGAACAATGAGATCACTTGGACACAGAAAGGGGAACATCACACACCTGGGCCTGTTGTGGGGTGGGGGGAGGGGGGAGGGATAGCATTAGGAGATGTACCTAATGTAAATGACGAGTTAATGGGTGCAGCACACCAACATGGCACATGTATACTACATATGTAACAAACCTGCAGTTGTGCACATGTACCCTAGAACTTAAAGTATTAAAAAAAGATCATAGGTTTTGTTCTTTGCAACTATTATTAGGGCCTTGGGATACCATTCACTCCTTTCCCCTTTTAAAGTTCTGATCCAGAGAGTATATACACAGAGATCAATGGCAAAAACCAAAGGCAAAGCGCAAGTTTATTCACTGTTAGGTGAGACCACTGCACCCTATGGCAAAGCCTCGGACCTGGCTCAGGCTCAAGGACAAAGTGGGAGTCCTTCTTTCTCTCACAGAATCTACATCATGGAACATGAGCATTTGGGATCTGTCTGTTGGCTAGGGGTGGAGGAAAGAGAAGTGGGGAAGGAGAGTTGGGCAAGGGAAGAGAACAGTCAAAGGTAAGGGAAAGAAGGAGCAGGGCAGGACAGGCCCTAAAAGAGGCCTTGAATTAGCTTACTGATTTTACCACATCTCCTTACAAATAATAGTACACTTCTTGAGAGTTTACTATGCAGCAGGCACAAGGCACAGTGCTAAGTTTGATGTCATCATCTTACTTGGTAATCCCAAAACTCCTCTGAGGAAGTTTATCAGTTAAAAATTGTACGGGTGGAGTAAGAATGAGAATCCCCCTGGGAAATGCGTGTTACCTTCAAGGCAGAGGTGGGGGCAGGGATAAGGGTAACTGTCTAGGTGACACAGGGGTTGGGGCATGGAGAGGTTCTTACCCCTCTAGACCTGAGGGCAGGAGGCAGGAGGTCTGTGGAATCCAGGGAAAGAGCTGCAGCTACAGCAGAGGGCCGTCTGGCCAGAGGTGTGGCTTTGGGTAGAGGACTACAGCTACTGTCCCATAGCTGAGAAGGCGGGAGCTAGAGTGATCTATTCTCCAACCTCTCTCTCTCTCCTGTTTCCAGCTAGTCCTCCCATTGACCGAATCCCTTTAGAAACCAGAGGGCAATGGTCCTTTGATGTGGTTCAAGGCAGCTTCCCCTTGCAATGTAGCACAAGGGCACAGGCAGAACTGGATCTGGAGGTGCAAGCAGAATATCCAGCACAGGCGGGTGGCAGAAAACCCAAACATCAGTGACTTAACCATACAGGTTTCTATTGAAAAGAGAAGTTACAGCTGCTCAGCAGGGAAGTCGTTAGCAACCCAGCCTCCTGTGAGCTCTCTGCTCATGCTGGAAAGACCTCCTCCAGCCCTGGGTACCACACTCACACTCCAGGCAGAAAAAGGGAGGAGGGGAAAAGAGCAAAAGCCACGTTCCACCTGAGTCTATCAGGAAAACAATTAGTGTCCCCAGGATATTTTTACTTATATCTCATCGGCCAGACCCAGGTCATGGGTCCTTTTCTGGCTGCAAAGGGAGCCTGGAGAGGGAAGTATTTTTAACTGAGCTAGGGTCACTAGATAAAATGCATCATACCCAGTTAAATTTGAATTTCAAATAAATAATAAATCTTTAGTAAATGGGACATACTTTTACAAAAAAATTATTCATAGTTTATTTAAAATAAAATTTAACTGGAAAGCCTGTATTTTTATTTCTAAATCTGGCAACCCTAACCTGGGCACATTGGCACCCAAATTTAGGGTTTTACTATGGAAGAAGGATGGTACAAATATTGAGTATGGAATGAGCTGCAGCTGCCACAGATGAGTACTCTTATTATTCCCATTTTACACTTTCAGAAGCTAAGGCTTAGAGATAGGGAGGAATTGAACCAGGTTATATAGCTAATAAGTTCTGAAACTGGAATTAGATCCCAGTTAGGTTAAAGCCAGTGCTTTTTAGCATGTATATTATCAGCCTCTGTGACTTAAGAGGCTTCAGAAAGGCAAAACAGAGGTCAAGAGCTCTCTAACACAGTGACTGCCCCATCAGTGAAATGTGGCCTAATAAAGGCCATATTGTCACCATGAAAGTCAGATTGTCGCCAATCAGATTAGCAACTACACCTCTTAGAGCAGTGGCTCTCCACTGAGGGGAGGCAAGTTTGGGGCCGGCCCCCCCACCCCACAGAGGGGCACTTGGCAATAGCTAGGGATATTTTCAGTTGTCACAACTTGGGGTGGGGGTGCTATTGGCATCTAAAATGTAAGACCAGGGATGGTGCTAAATATTCTGTAGTGCAAAAGACACTCCCTCACAACAAAGAAGCATCCGATACAAAACACTGCGATTCTAGAGGAAATAATGAGTAGAAAGTGTAGACGAGTATCCCCCAGTACATATCCCCCAAATACAAAGCAGGCTTGGACAAAGGCTCATATGTGAGAAGATTTCCCCTGCCATCTATATCTTTTTTTAAAAAAATTCAACCATTTTATTTAAAATTGTGCCAATAAAAATGCAGGTGATGCATTCTTCTCATTTTTGCAATATGAGGCAACAAACAAGTTTACAAAGTTGTCCACATTACTTTAACATCTTCTGTATTATTACACGTCTTACTGTAATGTATTTATTCTTACAGTTCTCACTTGTTTGTAAGCTTCTCAGAGGTGAGAAACAATGTTCTCAGTTTGTTTCACTGGTACAATGCCTGGTATATGGTATGCACATGTATTTTTAAGCAAAAATTAATTTGGTTCCTGTACTATAAATCTGAAATTAGTGAAATTAGTTCTTAATCTTTTAAAAATAATACTAAAACCCAAAAATTCTCTTTTTCTTGGATATAACCCTAAGGTCAATTTGGTTGTTTATTAAAACAGTAAGCAGTTTGCATAATACCTGTTTGTATACAGGCCTAGTTGCTTATTTCCCTAACATCTGTATCTGAGAGTACAACTGATCACATGCTATTTTCTTGCTTAGATTTGGACATTTAACATTTCCTACAGCATAGAAACAAAAATAAAGAATATAGCAGGGAAAGATATCCTACAGTCAGAGAGACCAGGGCCCTCACAAGGGACTTTAGAGTTCAAAATTATGAAAACAGTTATGACTGCCATTATAGAACTATTTGTTTAAAACAAATAGCAGTATGCACCCAAGGAATTTAACATCATGTACAGTCATGCGATCCTTAATGACAGGGGTATATTCTGAGAAAAGTGTCCTTAAGAGATTTCATTGTGTGAACATCCTAGAGTGCCCTTATGCACTCTATGATGTTCTTAGATGTTATATACTTAGACTATAAAGTAGCGCCTATTGCTCCTAGGCTACAAACCTGTATAGCATATGTCTGTCTTAAACACTGTAGGCAATTGCAACACAATGGTAAGCACTTGTGTATCTAAACATAGAACTTGCACAGTAAAAATGCAGTATTATAATCTTATGGGAACCACCATCCATATGCGGTCCGTCATTGACTGAAACATTGTTATGCAGCCCAGGACTATACTTCTTTACTAAAGCCAATCATAAGTAAAAGTAAAGGCTGGGCATGGTGGCCTACACCTGTCATTCCAGCACATCGGGAGGCCAAGGCAGGAAGACAGCTTGAGTCCGAGAGTTCAAGGCTACAGTGAACTATAATCATGCTGCTGCACTCTAGCCTGGGTGACAGAGCAAGATCCTGTCTCTAAAAAAGTAAAAATAAAAGTTAAAAAGTAGAAGCATTCCTGACCATCTCTGGGGATATGAAAAAAGGAAAAATAAAGAAAAAAGTAGTAGTAAATATGATGCTTAAAATCATATTTGTAAAGCTAAATAGAGATTCTGTATAGATTATTTTGTGTATGTGTGTGTTTTAGACAGGGTATCACTTTGTCACCCAGGCTGGAGTGCAGTGGTGTGAACATGGTTCACTGCAGCCTCGTCCACATGGGCTCAAGTCATCCTCCCACCTCAGCCTCCCGAGTAGCTTGGACTATGGGTGCACACCACTATGCCCGGATGTTTTTTGTATTTTTTTGTAGAGATGGGGTTTCACCATGTTGCCCATACTGGTCTCAAACTACTGGGGCTCATGCCATCCTCCTGCCTCAACCTCCCAAAGTGCTGGGATTATAGGCATGAGCCACCGCACCTGGCCTATTTAGATTCTTTTGGATCAACTGCACTACTATTGTCTTCTCACTATATTGGATACAAATTTAGAAGACCAGAGTGCACACAAATTTAATCTTCCCAGATTGGCTTTGTTTTTGATTCAAGAACAGCCTGTGTCAGAGAATGACTATTGATAAATGTTCATAGATTTAAATTTGCATGTAGGCTCCTTTTCACAGATTATCTTCAAAGGGATAGTAGTTGCTTTACTGATATCACTAATGAATGCATGAGAGTAGAGAACTAGATTTGAGCCATAGTTCTACTTGTTACAAATATATTGATCAGAATCTAGTTTGGAACTATTTTCTTTCTTCTCCAATGTTTATCTGATTATCTTGCTAGGCTATGCATGGTGTCTTTTGATACTCCCCAACACAGACGCTAGGCTAAAGATGTTGATATCCCTTGAGATTCTTGCCAGATCTCTAGCCCAAACCTTACCCTGTTGAAACTGTGCCAAATCTACACTGGATGTCAAGCCAACAGCTTTTGAAGAGTCGACTGCACTGTCATTGCTAGTCTAGCATTATTTATATATCAAATCTATAAATTACCATTTGGTGATCAAGGTGCTTGTGTTAGCTGGAACCAGAATTTTAAGTTTATTAAAGATGTGAATTCCATGAAGCTTTTCCAAATGGGACTTTAGCCAAAGGATATTGGTTACTTAAGTAACCAAAGGGGACCATTAAGAAACTGGATTCATTTCCAAAGTGGTCCAATGGCATAATCCCAGGAAGAGGAACCAGCAAATGTAAATCATCTGCTCTGTTAGGAACTGTGAATATGTTTTCCCTGTCTACTTTTCATGACAACAACTCTTTATTACCATTTTAAGGATGCAGGAAATGCCCTTGAACATGTAACCTAATAAAGCATCAGTTTTTTAATCTACAAAATGGGAGAAATAATAGTACTTACCTCATGAGTATGTTGTGAGGATTAAATTGGATAACACACGCAGAACTAAAGTACATGATAGCAATGTAAATACTGTTAGGTCTTGTTGATTTTGTTTTGTTTTGTTTGTGGGACGGAGTTTTGCTCTGTTGGGGTACAGTGGCGTGATCTCAGCTCACTACAACCTCCACCTCCTGGGTTCAAGCGATTTTCCTGCCTCAGCCTCCCAAGTAGCTGGGACTACAGGCATGAGCAAACACACCTGGCTAATTTTTGTATTTTTAGTAGAGCTGGGGTTTCACCGTGTTGGCCAGGCTGGTCTTGAACTCCTGACCTCAAGTGATCCACGTGTCTTGGCCTCCCAGATTGTTGGGATTACAGGTGTGAGCCACCCCGCCCTGTAGGTCTTGTTATTAATTTCTATTAATAAGGCCATAGTGTGAGAAAGTGACTTCAGAGCCTTTCTTCTTTCCAGGATTCCACATAACCTTCAAATAACTATAGTAGGCCGGGCGCAGTGGCTCAAGCCTGTAATCCCAGCACTTTGGGAGGCTGAGACGGGCGGATCACGAGGTCAGGAGATGGAGACCATCCTGGCTAACACGGTGAAACCCCGCCTCTACTAAAAAAATACAAAAAACTAGCCGGGCATGGTGGCGGGCGCCTGTAGTCCCAGCTACTCTGGAGGCTGAGGCGGGAGAATGGCGTGAACCCAGGAGGCGGAGCTTGCAGTGAGCTGAGATCCGGCCACTGCACTCCAGTCTGGGCGACAGAGCGAGACTCCATCTCAAAAAAAAACAAACAAACAACAAAAAAAAATGATAGTAACAATTTTTTTCAGTGCAATCTTTTAACTACAGTAACATACAGTAGCAATTAACTACAGTAATAATTTTTTCATGCAATCTTAGGCCTGCCTCAGATGGATCATATACATTGACTTTTTTTAATCTCTCAATTTGAACTATTTAATTTCCAGAACTCACCTCCAGCCCCCAAAACAGAAGGAAAAAAAAAAAAAACAAAAACCCTGCAGACCAAGCAACATGTACACAGTCTTCCCTAATCTTAAATCATCCTTTCCTTCAGATTTTAAGAAAATCACGATCATTTTAGTCTGATGTGCTTAGATGACAGCAGCACAGAACTCTATTAGAGGAAGGATGATCCTTAGTTAGGGTTCCCAGACAGGAAACCTATATTTGGCTGGTGACCTGCAATGTGACCACTATCAACTGCTCACTGCTGACTCTGCTCTTGGAAAGCTACTGCCCGCTATTGCCTGACACTTGGTGGTGATTACAAAAGTAGTACAATCATGCATGGCTTAAAACTGTTTCAGTATAAAACATGTACCACAGTAGTCCTGTAACATTATAATGGAGCTGAAATATTGCTAACACCTAGTAATATCATAACTGTTATATCACAGTGCAACCCTTTATCCTTGTTTGTGGTGCTGCTGATCATATAAAAGTATAGCATACACAATTTTGTACAGTACATAATACTGGATAATAATAAATGACTATGTTACTGGTTTATGGAAGCATAGTAATTACTATAGTAATAGTATAGTAATTATATAGTAATAGTAAATTACTATGCTTTTTATCATTATGTTAGAGTACATGCCTTCTACTTATTTTTTAAAAAGTTAACTGTACAACAGCCTGAGGCAGGTCCTTCAAGAGGTGTTCCAGAAGGCATTGCTGTCATAGGAGATGACAGCTCCATGTGTGTTACTGCCCTTGAAGACCTTCCAGTGGGACAAGATGTGGAGGTGGAAGACAGTGATATTGATCATCCTGACCTTGTGTAGTCCTAGGCTAATGTGTGTGTTGTGTCTTTGTGTCCATGTCTTTGTTTTAAAAAGTTTAAAGAGTAATAGAAAAATAAGAACATTTAAAGATATAAAATATTAAAAAAAAAAAAATTGGCCAGGCGTGGTGGCTCACACCTGTAATCCCAACACTTTGGGAGGCCGAGGCAGGCAGATCACCTGAGGTCAGGAGTTTGAGACCAGCCTGGACAACATGGTGAAACCCCATCTTTACTAAAAATACAAAAAAAAAAATAGCCATGCATGGTGGCAGGCACCTGTAATCCCAGCTACTCGGGAGGCTGGGGCAGCAGAATCTCTTGAACCTGGGAGGCAGAGGTTGCAGTGAGCTGAGATCGTGCCAATGCACTCCAGCCTGGGCGACAAAAGCAAAACTCTGTCTATAATGTGTTTCAAGCTAAATGTTATTATAAGAGTTAAAAAGTTAAAAATAAAATGTTTTAAAATAAGTTACAATAAGCTAAGATTGAAGAAAAATTTTTAAAATAAATTTTGTATAGTCTAAGTGTACGGTATTTATAAAGTCTCCAGCAATGTTCGATCATGTTCTAGGTCTTCACATTCTTTCATGACTCACAGACTTACCCAGAGCAACTTCTAGTCCTGTAAGATCCATTTATGATAAATTCCCTATACAGGTGTTCAGTTCCTATATTTTATTTTTTTCATTGTTTGTATTTTTTACTGTACATTTTATGTTTAGATATGTTTAGATACAAAACTACTTAGCATTGTGTTACTTTTACCTATAGCATTCAGGACAGTAACATGCTGTACAGGTTGGTAGCCTAGAAGCAACAGGCTATACCACATAGCCTTGTTGTGCAGTAGGCTATCCTACTTAGGTTTGTGTAAGTATTCTCTTTTTTTTTTAAGACGGGATCTTGCCCTGTTGCCCATGCTGGAGTGCAGGGGTGATATCATGGCTCACTGTAGCCTTAACCTCCCGGTACACTCTATGATGCTCACAAAATCACCTAATTTCTCAGAATGTATTCCTATTCTACTCGTGACTGTACATCTTTTTTTCATATTTAACAAGATAACAGCAACCTCGAGCATGTGCACACACATGCACAGAGTCAGAGTTCCCTTCCTTGACTCCATCTATTGGTTTCCCACACCCAGATGTCTATCCTGTCCCTAATCATATCACTTTGTGCTATGCTACAATTACCTATCTATGTGAATTAGTCCCTGACTAAGCTGTAAACTCCTAGGAGATGGAGTTTGTGTCTGAGACTGTGGTATTCCCACTGCCTAGCACATTATAGGTAATCAATAGACATTTAATAAGCAAACAAACATGTGACAAACCAAGGAAATACGAATGAATACATGATGCATTTGGACACACGTGTATGGGCACGGCTGTGTTGGAGACAAGAGGAGAGTTTTGAATGGGGTGGACTGTGGTCCTTGGACATTAAGTATTAAGCAGTAAGGTGGGCTAGAATATGGAGACTTCAAGTATTCAGGCCTGGTGATCTAGACAGTAAAGAACAATTTTTTCCAATTTAAAAATTGCAGTAAAATATGTATTACATAAAATTTGACATTTTAACCATTTTTAAGTACATAATTGTCGGCATTAATTGCACTCACAATGTAATCCAACCATCACCACTATCTTTTTCCAAAACTTTTTCATCACCCCAGAGCAGTAATTCCCTATTCTCCCTCTTCCCTGAGTCCCTAGTAACCTATAATCCACTTTCTGTCTCCATTAATTTGCTTTTTGTTTTTATTCCTTTGGAGACAAGGTTTTGCGCTGTCTCCTAGCTTGGAGTGCAGTAACACAATCACAGCTCACTGCAGCCTTGACCTCCTGGTCTCAAGTGATCCTCCCGCCTTAACCTCTCAAGTATCTGGAGCTACAGGAATGTGCCGTCATGCCCAGCTAACTTTTAAAATTTTTTGCAGAGATGGGATCTCTGCATGTTGCCCAGACTTGTCTTGAACTCCTGCGCTAAAGCGATCCTTCCTCCTCAGCCTCCCAAAGTGCTAGGATTAAAGGTGTTTGCCACCATGCATGGCTGAATTTGCCTGTTTTAGATGTTTCATGTAAGTGAATCCTACAGCATTTTTTCTTCTGTATTTGTCTTATTTCATTTTGCAAAACATTTTCAAGGTTCATCTACGCTGTGGCATTTTTCAGTAGAGAAGTGATTTAGAGCCAGCAACATCTCGGAGACAGTGTTAGAAGATGCATAGGGGTGAGGTGTTGAGCACCTCTTTCCAATTGCTTCAGCACCTTGCTGGCTTGTTTACTATTGTGGAGAGCCTTTATTATTTTCTAGGGGCTGGAAACCTAAACATATTACAAGTGTGTCACCAAATTTTGATCAATATCTACAACTTACATTTGCTATGACTGAGGGCATGGATGGTTTATAGCGAAACCTGTTGGATGTTGATATCTGTTATAATGACATGGCAAAACATGGGATACAATTGCTGGGAGAAAGGAGAGGAGTCATAAACATCAAATTGGAAAACAAGCCAAGAGAGGGATAACTGTGGCTGCTTTCAGAGGTGAGCATCATTGTGCTGCAGCACTGGCCATGTGGTAATTATATCTGGTTTGTCACAAATGCATAGAGCTTTTGATACATTTTAGTGGTTGCCAAAAATGCTAGAATTGGAGAGCACGCTACATATACAAAATGTTTAAGAACAAATATACCTAGAGTCATAACATGCTCACATTTAATTTGTAAAGAGTCAACTCTATATGCTAGAGAGAGAGAGAGACAGAGAAAGAGAAAGAAAAATAAGTAAATTGTGCAAGTGATCCTGGTTGCCATTTCACTCAATGAGCTTATGTCCCAGAGTTGATGTGACCTGGGAAATACATATGGGTTTTCACAGTTTCCATTGTGTGATGTTGCACGAGAGCATGAGTCTAGGGTTTAAAAATACATGCTTTTCATACAACATGGTCTAAGAGAGTCCACTTCATCTGGGGCTCAAATAAAGAAGAATCAATGTATTCCAAAGTCAGTTGTGTTGAACTTAATGAAACAGGGTGTATCACTTTTTAATGTAGCACATCTCTATTAGATTTTCTGGCACAGTTTTGACCAGACACAATTTTCACCATATGGACTGACTTTAGAACCTCACTTCTCCTCTGATTCTAGATTCATCTTTATTGTAGAAGACAACGGAAAAGCAACAGCATCCTTCAAGTTTTCTTGGATATAATCTGCAGTGCTATTGAGATTTAGGAGTTGCAAACAGCAGACACCAACTAGAGCTAGCTGAAGTGCAAAGAAAAGAAGATACTGGTTGAGGGTATTAAAAAAAAATCTGTATCTGTACATGCAGGTGTGAGGATGCAAAGGAAGCAATGAATGCCTTCCAAGATCATAGATTTTCCTCTGAGTCTCGAGCTGAAATTGCATACGAATCACCTGGAGACGTTGTTAAACAGGCACATCATTATTCAATAGGTCTAGGATTATATATCATGTAACAAGCCCCCAGGTGATGTTGATGCCACTGACCCTGACAGTAATTTGAGTAGCAAGATTCAAATGTTGCTATTTTGATAACAACCCAGTATCTGAAACTTTCACTTCCTAATTTCAGATATCCAAGAGGGGACATGGTTGCCCTAGCTTGGGTTAGGCATCTGCCACTCCTGGATCCATCCACGACATCCAGGAGTATCAGGTCAAGAAAGAGCAAAATCACTACCATCACCACTAGCGTGTAATGAATGTTAACCACTGGTCTGTCCCTGTGCTATGCATCTCATACATATTATCTCCTTTAATCTGCAAGTTAACACTTTGAAGTGAGGGGAGAAAACAGGTTTAGAGAAGCACAGTGGTTAATGAGTGTAAAAGCTGGTCTTTGGCCACACGGCCTGACTCTGGAGCTCCTGTGCTCTACCAGTTTCAAGATTTGGCCAGGAGAGTGGGATCCCTTGGGTTTGTGGGAGGCCAGTTCTAAGAGGAAGAGGAATCAGTCACCTGGGCAGTTGGCCCCTAGGTTAACTATATAGCCACTTTATTAGTATTTGTGAACAAAGGTGGGAACAAGTTAGGTTACTGAACTTCTATGGTTTCCCCAATAAATAATACTCCTTTTTCCATCCAACTTCAGAAAAAGGACAGAGATGCCACATAGGAGTTCAAAGTATATATTGCATGAAGAGCAGCTAAAAGCAAGGTCTGTGGGACGGTTTAGAATCCAGCTCCTCGCCAGCATGCCCTGGGCCTTGTCTGTATTCCAGACCTGGTACGTCAGGATCTCCACATTCCCAGGGTCCCCAGGTGAAGGGTTGGGGTTCACCGACACTACCTGGAATTTCACAAGCAGCTCTCTCAGCATTCTTGTTGGTAGGAACCACCAAGCTCAGTTAACCCCAGGGCCGGGAAGCTGACCAAAATGCGTCCTCTCTGCAGCCAGGCTGATTGAAAGAGGCGGAAGAGGATTCCCTGACAAGGGGAAGAGGCGGGGAGAGGCCAGAGAGAGCTCTGCAGTTCTCATGCCTCACACTGAATGTTATTATAGTATCACCTGGGAATGAAAAAAGATCAATAATTGGGTTTACCCTCAGATAGTATTATTATTTATTTTGAGACATGGTCTCACTCTGTCACCCAGGCTGGGCTGCAGTGGCACAATCATGGCTCACTACAGCCTTAACCTCCTGGTCTCAAACTATCCTCCCACCTCAGCCTCTGGAATAGCTGGGACTACAGGTATGCACCACCATGACAGGCTAATTTTTCTTTTCTTCTTCAGAGACGGGGTTTCTCCATGTTACCCAGGCTGGTCTTAAAGTTCTGGCCTGAAGCAATCTTCCCTCCTCAGCCCCCCAGAGTTCTGGGATTCCAGGTGTGAGCCACCACACCTGGCCTGAATATTCTTATTTAGTTGGCACATTGTAGGGTGGGCCAATTACAACATGTCTTTTAAGAAAGTCTTCTTAGATGGATATAACATACACTGGTCTAGCTTCAGGCCCTCTGTAGAGACAGGAGTGGAGAGTGAGTGTGCCTTCTTAACAATTACTCTCCTACTTCAGTGTGGCATGGGGGAAAGAGCAGGGCTTCTTAGGCTTTAATGCACCTAAGCATCAGCTGAGGATCCTGTGCAGGTGCAGGTTGTAATTTGGTAGTCCTGGCTGGGACCTGGAATACTGCCTTTCTAAGCAGCGCCTGGGGGTGCTTACAGCTGGTCCTTGTACAACACTCTGAGCAGTAGGGAGCTACATCAGGGGTTCTCAGCATGCATGAGAGTCACCAGAGACACCTGTTCATGTGCAGGGCCCCGGGATTCCTAGCTCAGAAATTCTGATCCTGTGGGTTTGGGGAAGGGGCCAGGAATCTTCATTTTTAACAGCCATTTCTGGGGCAGGTGACTGAGTAGCTGGAGAGCTCCATGTTGACAACCACTGGGCTAGAGAAATATAATAAAACCTGAGAAATGCTATTAAGAAAACAGAAAGAGAGAGAACATCTGATTAATATTCTGTTCTCAACAGTCAATATCCTGATCTAGTAGAGCTATCTTTACTTCAGTGTCATTATTCAGGGTAATTTTGAATAAGACTTTACCTCCCCAAGTCCTTCCACTCAAGAATCTCTGCTGAGTACAGAGTTTTAAAACAACCAGATTTTTTAAAACAACCAGAACCTGTTAGTCTCTCTTGATAGAGACGGACGATAGATAGATAGATAGATAGATAGATAGATAGATAGACAAAACAGATTTATTCTCTCAGCATTTTGGGGCCAGAAGTTCAAAATCAAGATGTGGGCAGGGTTGATCCCTTCTAGAAGCTAAAAAGAAAAACATGCTCCATGCCTCTTTCCTAGTTTTCAGTGGCTTCTGACAATCCTTGTATCCTTGGCTTGTGGATGTGTTACTCCAATAGCTGCATCCATAGTCAAATGACTCATCTTCCCTCTGTGTCTGTGTCTGTTAGTGCATAATTTTAGTTCAGAATTCTAAATTGTCTTCAGATTTGGGCAACTTTTCCTCTTTGTTTGGTGTGTGTTATAGTTGATTTGTGTCCCCCCAAAAGATCTGTTGGATTCCCAACCCCAGTATCTTAGAATGTGACCTTATTTGGAAAATAGGTTTTTATTAGATATAATCACATTTAAATGAAATCATTAGGATGAGCCCTAAACCAACGAGGTTGTGTCTTTTTTTCTTTTTCTTTTTCTTTTTTTCTGAGGGGGGACTGAGTCTTGCTTGGTCGCCCGAGCTGGAGTACAGTGGCGCCATCTTGGCTCACTGCAACCTCAGCTTCCTGGGTTCAAGTGATTCTCCTGCTTCAGCCTCCTGAGTAGCTGGGACTACAGGTGCGTGCCACCACTCCTGGCTAATTTTTTGTAATTTTAGTAGAGACAGGGTTTCTCCATGTTGGCCAGGCTGGTCTCGAGCTCCTGACCTCAGGTGATTCACCCGCCTTGGCCTCCCAAAGTGTTGGGATTATGGGCGTGAGCCACCTGCACTCAGCCAGGTTATATCTTTATATGGCTGTGTCTTTACAAAAAAAAAAACAAAAAAAAAACACTGAGACTCACACAAGGAGACCACCATGTGAAGATGACAGAGATCAGGTGATGCTTCTATAAGCCAAAGAACACCAAAAATTGCCAGCAAAACACCAGGAGCTGGCACAGAGAAGCATGGAGCAGACTCTCCTTCACGTTTTCAGAAGAACCAACCCCACCAATACTTTGATCTCAGACCCTAGAACTGTGAGATAATAAATTTCTGTTGTTTAAGTCACCCAGTTTGTGGTTCTTTGTTTACAGCCCTAGCAAACTGATGCAGTATGTATATACTACACAATTCCATAAGCACTTGCTGGAAAGGGAGATAGCTTTTAAATCCTATATGGAACACATATATAGGTAACACATGGGCCCTGATTTCTAAGAGCTTGCAGTGTAGAGGAGAAGTCTACTAGGAAAGGAACTCACACACACATCCCAGTAATCCTGAAATTGGTAGACCATGTAAAGTGGTAGGCTGTGCTCTGGGGAGAATCTATTTATTTGAGAGGGAGCTAGGAAAGTTTCACTGGATGGATAGGCAGGATATGAAACAGAAATTGATTCTCAAAAAACTTAAAACAGAATTACCATTCAATCCAGCGGTCCTGTTACTGGGTATATACCCAAAAGAAAATAAATTGCTCTACAAAAAAGACACATGCACCTATCTGTTCATCACAATAACTTGTCTGTTATTGTCTATTCACAATAACAAAGACATGGAATCAGCCTAGGTGCCCTTCAACAGTGGATTGGATAAAGAAAATGTGGTACATATACACCATGGAATACTATGCAGCCATAAAAATGATCAAAATCAAGTCCTTTGCAGCAACATGGATGCAGCTGGAGGTCATTATCCTAAGCAAATTAATGCAGGAATAGAAAACCAAATACTGCATGTTGTTACCCAGAAGTGGGAGCTAAACATTGGGTACACATGGACATAAAGATGGCAACAATAGATACTGGGGATTATTAGAGGATGGAAGGAGGGAGGGACAAAGCGGGGGAAGTGTTAAATAACTGTTGGATACTATGCTCACTACAAGGATGGCAGGATCAATCTTCCCCCAAAACTCAGCATCACACAATATACCCATGTAACAAACTTGCACATGTACTCCCTGCATCTAAAATAAAAATTGAGGCCGGGCGTGGCTCATGCCTGTAATCCCAGCACTTTGGGAGACTGAGACGGGTGGATCACTTGAGGCCGGGAGTTTGAGACCAGTTGACCAACATGGTGAGACCCCTGTTTCTACTAAAAATACAAAAATTGGCCGAGTGTGGTGGTGCACGCCTGTAATCCCAGCTACTCAGGAGGCTGAGGCAGGAGAATCGCTTGAACCTGGGAAGCGGAGGTTGCAGTGAGCTGAGATCACACCACTGCACTTCAGCTTGGGCAATGGAGTGAGACTCTGTCTCAAAAAAACAACCAACCATCCCCCATCCTCCAAAAAAAAAAATTAATTTCTCAATTTTTTTTCTTAAATAGTAGCTAAAGTTCAGGCTAGCCTTGAAACATTTTCTCCCTCTTCATCTGCATGGAGCAACGTTATTAGAAGAAATAAATGCTGACAATACATTTGATTCATTGAACTCCAAGGAACTGAACCTTGCTAATGTTTCAGCTTCAGTTAGGCAGCATGATCACTAGTATTTTTAAAGAACAAATTTCACATGTTCTCAATCATTTTCATTGCTCTGTGAATGGAAGCAAATCTTTGGGGTTCAGAATATTGCTCTGCCAACAAAACAATTTATGTTGCCAGGAGCTGGAGATCCTAAAAAAACAACAAATAACATTTGCAGGCCAAACAACACAGGTCACCTAAAGAATTTTCTGTATTTTATTCCAAGTCAGGCTTGTCATTTCTCATACCAAAGCATCTCAGCAAGGGGATTTGGGAAAGCCAAATGAAGCTCACGCTGTCCCTTTGCTTTTAAGCCTAGATAGATACCAAGCCAGTTTTCAATATTTCTTTGGCCCTTGTTACTCTATTAGAGCCATTTACTATTTCTGATCTGTGCTCAGCACAGAAATGGCAGGCGTGATCCAGCAGATCCATAACATTTTGAAATTGTGAGCTCTGTTTATTAAAATGTCTGGTCGTCTGGGTGATGAGGCAGGGAAGATAGACTGTCAGATAAAATAAAGATATGCATGGGACATTACGAATCCTAACAATGATTTGGTGATGTGTGCCTGTGGTCCCAGCTACTATCCCAAACTCAAATGTAACTGGGAATTTTATGTATTTTTTAAATTTTTTCTAAGAATTAAAGCAAACAATCTATTTTGAAGTAATTCAGATAGGTTTCATTTGTTACATCTAGTTATCTTGAAACACAGTAACCTTGGCCAGGTGGGGTGGCTCATGCCTATAATCCCAGCATTTTGGGAGGCCAAGGAGGGTGGATTACATGGGGTCAGAAGTTTGAGCCCAGCCTGGCCAACATGGTAAAACCCTGTCTCTCCTAAAAATACAAAAATTAACCGGGCGTGGTGGCGGGTGCCTGTAATCCCAGCTACTCGGGAGGCTGAGGCAGGAGAATTGCTTGAACCCGGGAAGTGGAGGTTGCAGTGATCCGAGATCGTGCCACTGCACCACTCCGGCCTGGGCGACAGAGCCAGACTTGGTCTCAGAAAAAAAAAAAAAAAGAAACACAGTAACCTTGACATAATGGTTGAAGAAAAGGGAGAAGCAATGTAAGCATAAATGCCTGAACATTTTACTATCTTTTATCAATAAACATTACTAGAATGCCATGTGTTTGAATCCATCCTTTTTCTGAGGAGAACCCTCATTCTATCTTCTGCTTCCTGATATTGAAGCTGGATCTTATTACAAGGGTAGGACGCACTATGGAAAGCATGCCTGATTTTTTTGTTAGTTAGTTTGTTTTTCTGAGATTGAGTTTCACTCTTGTTGCCCAGGCTGGAGTGCAGTGGTGTGATCTCTGCTCACTACAACCTCTGCCTCCTGGGTTCAAGCCATTCGCCTGCCTCAGCCTTCCAAGTAGCTGGGATTACAGGCATGTGCCACCACACCTGACTAATTTTGTATTTTTAGTAGAGATGGGGTTTCCCCATGTTGGTCAGGCTGGTCTCGAACTCCCGACCTCAGGTGATCTGTCCACCTCGGCCTTCCATAGTGCTGGGATTACAGGCATGAGCCATCACACCCGGCCCATGCCTAAATGTTTTAAACTACGGAAGGAAAGCTGATCTTTGTCAGTTAAATCTCTGGATTATGCAGACTGACCACTGTGTTATTACATATAACATGGTGAAAAACACTATTATATATGGCTTATTGATAGCTCCACCTCAGTAATGTAACTAAGCCTTAGAGAGTCTGTTAACCACAAAGGCAGGATTTGATGTCAGGTCAAAAATCAGATCCAACTATGACTTTGTGGTTGATGGTTCAGAGAATGCTCTACAACAAAGGGAAGGGAGAATGCAGTAAGACGATATCGTTCTAACATTTAATTCAGGGAAAATGTCATCGCCAGCACAGCTTCACATTAACTGGGCATTTTAAATTTGTATCTGCTCACCTGGCAAATCTAAATACAGCACTGGTAAAATTATACCCTGGAATAGAAAAATCTGTAGCCTGAGTCACATGATGAAGGAGAGGTATGTGTGAGAGAGAAGGGGGAAAGAATGAGCTTTAGAATCATTCTGATTTGGGCTTGAGTTCTACTTGATCATGCGACCTTGGGCAGTGTGTGTGAGCAGTTCCTCCACGCTTCCTTTCTCCCTCCCATCTGTAAAACGGGTGTCTGTTTTACAGATGGGAGACAGATGCCTCCTCTGGTTATTTAAGATGAAGGGTTAACTCAGTGCAGTGCAATTCTGAGTCATATTGGAGTCTGAAGCCAAAAGTGATACTGAGCTCATATTTATATAAAATTTTGACTTTTTTCGATTTTATTTATTTTATTTATTTTTAAGACAAGATCTGGCTCTATCACCCAGGCTGGAGTGCAGTGGCATGATTTCGGCTGACTGTAGCCTCAACCTCTCAGGCTCAAGTGATCTTCCCACCAGCATCCTGAGTAGCTGGGATCATATGCGTACATTACCATGCCCAGCTAAATTTTGTGTTTTTTTGTAGAGACGGGTTTTCACCATGTTGCCCAGGCTGATCTCAAACTCCTAGACTCAAGCAATTCACTCACCTCAGCCTCCCAAAGTGCTGGGATTACAGGTGTGAGCTACTGTGCTGGGTTAACATTTTTTTAATCATGGGAAAAAAAAATTGCATGAAGTTGGATTTTTTCAAAAGATTGCATTGAAATATTATTTATCTTGTCAACCAGGTTTTTGGGTGCACTCTTAAAATTTGCACGTGAGCAGGTACCTCACTCATTTAACCCTAAGCCTGGCCTTAGCACTCAATGACTGTTAAGCATTATTAATATTTAATGTTTGTATATAATTTAATTAATATTTAAATTAAGCAATGTTAAATGTTATTAACCCTCTTGTATTCCATTTCTTTGTAGTATCCCATTAGAAACAATAAGGACAACAACACTTATAAGGGCTCACTTGGTCCCAGGCACTGTGCTAAGCTCCTGAAGTGCATCATTTTATTGAATCCTTAAAATTCTATGAGATTGTTACAATTATTTCCATTTTACAAAAAGTGGTATTTTAAAAAATTTAAGCTACTTCCCCGAGAAGAAATAACTAGTAAATGGAGTTGTTGGGCATTAGAAATTAAGTTTTGTTTGTTTTTTTCTGCAGGTGTTGAATTGAAGTGTGAATTCACTCAGCAACTCCTGTCTGCATTAACCCAGACAGGCCTCTAGATGTCCTCATTGACCAAGCTCCAGAATACTAGGCCAGAGAAAACTATTTTTAGAAAAGGTTTTCTCTTGGCCGGGCGCGGTGGCTCAAGCCTGTAATCCCAGCACTTTGGGAGGCCGAGGCGGGCGGATCACGAGGTCAGGAGATCGAGACCCTCCTGGCTAACACGGTGAAACCTCGTCTCTACTAAAAATACAAAAAACTAGCCGGGCGCGGTGGCGGGCGCCTGTAGTCCCAGCTACTCGGAGGCTGAGGCGGGAGAATGGCGGGAACCCGGGAGGCGGAGCTTGCAGTGAGCCGAGATCGCGCCACTGCACTCCAGCCTGGGCGACACAGCGAGACTCCGTCTCAAAAAAAAAAAAAAAAAAGAAAAGATTTTCTCAAATACTTGTGTAACATGGGAGTGCATATTTATGAGAAGTATAGCAGCGTTGAGTGTCCATGTGAGATGGTGATCATGACTCTAAAATAAAATGAATCCGCTTGCTTATGTGATTTTCTCTGTGAATATTCAGCTCCTTGGCTACAGGTTGATTGGTGGATTTTGACATAGTTCTAAAGGACTGAGATTTTGATTGGCTGGCTGCAAATAGATTTGATTTGATGGATGGATGGATTCTTAACCAGTGTTATGTAGATATGATGGAACCTAAATGTTTGTTTTAAGAACCTTTAAAACTGTGCCCGGTTAGCCAAAATTGTAACACATTTCTAAGTAAACAAAGACAAAGAAGAAAGAAAAGGTTTTCTCAGGCGTGTTCTTCCAGGGGAGTTTCTATATATTCTGTGCATGATTACAAACCACACTGGGCCTATCCTAGAAGATTTTCAGTCTGAAGAAAGGCTCTGGGATTGAGCAGGGCCAACTTCTCTGTGGATGGGAAGGATATGACACCGATTTGCTCAGCCTACAATCAAGGGTTTGGGGTTTCTCAAACATCTATTATTGTCCTACTTGCTTCTGAGCAGGGGGCTGGCAAGCAGGTTTCCCAGGTGTCTTGTATCTACAGGACATGTCCTCTTTTAATTATTTTGCTTGGTGTCCTATATGGATTTTTTTCCAGGATGCCTTAAATGTCCTATATTCAGCTTTTTAAAAAATTAAATTACAAAAATTTGGTGGTTAGAGCTATTTTTCAAATTTAACTGGCCTCCTGTATTTGCATTTGTTAAATCTGACCATCCTACTGGTTGGCTTGTTTGCATTCGTATGAACATAGAAAAGGTAGGGACCTGTCTTTGAGGCAGCAGCAGGGCTGTCCTAGGACAAGCCGCAAGTGCTTGTCCTAGTCCTGACCATGCAGAAGAGCTGTAGCTGAACTGTTAGGAAAATGCCTTGATCAGCCTGATTCCTCAGGTGAGACCTGCATGCAACCTCCCTGAACAATGAACTCCAGAGTGGAACAAATTCATGCTTTACAAAGTTTCTGTTTTATACATTTGTGAATTGGGATCCAGGCCTGGGTACCTTCTAGCTATGTAACTTGGGCAAACTACTTAACCTTGCTGAGCTTCTGTTTGGAATTAATAATTACAAACTTGCTGTGAGGATTTAATTAAAAAAAGTGGCGGGCATGGTGGCTCAAGCCTGTAATTGCAGCACTTTGGGAGTCTGAGGTGGGAGGATCACTTAAGGCCGGGAGTTTGAGACAAACCTGGCCAACGTGATGAGACCCCGTCAATACTAAAAATACAAAAATTAGCCAGGTATCGTGGTGCATGCCTGTAATCCCAGTTACTCAGGAGGCTGAGGTGGGAGAATCACTCAAACCCAGGAGGCAGAGGTTGTGGTGAGCCGAGATCCTGCCATTGCACTCCAGCCTAGGCAACAGAGCAAGCCTCCGTCTCAAAAAAATAAATAAATAAAAATAAAAATAAACAAATAAGAAAAAAAGTGTTCCCAGTACCTACAACAGTGCCTGAGACATGAATCAGCCCTCAACGATGAGTTAGTTTAGTGCTGTCATTTCAGTGTTTAAACTAAGGCAGTGCACATCCTCCAAACATTATCTTAATATTCAACAACATCTTCTGCCTTTTCTCCCTCAGAAAATAGTTTATATTATGAATACATTCTCGAGACTTGATGTTATGCTGAGCTGGTTACGTGCCTTATCTTGTTCAGCCCACACAATGTCCTCGTGAGATATGTACTAGAGAGGAAACTGAGGCCCAGGGAGGTCAGGAAACTTCCCATAGTTCATATAACCAGCCAGTACCAAGGCCAGGAAATATTCAAAGCACAGCAGTCTGTCTCCAGGTCTGCATGACTTCAAAACCTACACATTTAACCACTACTTTATAAAGACGGGGGTGTCTGCTTAGACACCCACTATCAAGTCCCTGGAAGGCTTCTTCTATGATAATTGAAGGGTTCTGGAAATGCCCTTCGCAGTACTGGACAGTCAGTATTCTTTCTTTTTTTCTTTTTTCTTTTTTTTAAGATGGAATCTTGCTCTGTTGCCCAGGCTGGAGTGCAGTGGCGCGATCTCGGCTCACTGCAAGCTCCGCCTCCTAGATTCATGCCATTCTCCTGCCTCAGCCTCCCAAGTAGCTGGGACTACAGGCATCCAACACCATGCCCAGCTAATTTTGTGTATTTTTTCTTTTTTTTTTAGTAGAGACGGGGTTTCACCGTGTTAGCCAGGATGCTCTCGATCTCCTGACCTCGTAATCCACCCATCTCGGCCTCCCAAAGTGCTGGGATCACAGGCTTGAGCCACTGTGCCTGACCGATTGTCAGTATCTTGATGAGATCTTTCTCATCATTGCTTTCCAATCCTTAATCTTCTCTTTTTTCTTTTTGGAGACAGGGTTTTACTTTGTCACTGAGGCTGGAGTACAATGGTGTGATCATAGCTCACTGTAACCTTGAACCCCTGGTCTCTAGTGATCCTCCCATCTCAACCTCCAGAGTAGTTTAGACTACAGGGGCATGCCACCACACCCAACTCCTTTTCATTATTTTGTAGAGACAGGACCTTGCTATAGTGCCCAGGCTGGTCTCAAACTCCTGGCCTCAAGTGATCTTCCTGCCTTGGCCTCCCAAAGTGTTGGAATTACAGGCTTGGGCCACTGTACCCAGCCCTGATCTTCTTATGAGGCCATTTTCTTCTGAAAATGAGGAGGGTCACATAGAGAATGGTTTCTCTGGTGAAGTTCTGTGTGTGTTGGGAAGAAGAGGCCAGCTGCTGTGATGATCGTCTAGTTAACCACATCTCATGTCTTCCAAGTACGTTTCTTAAACAAACACCACTGCTCCTTTCCTCCAGCCTGTTTGCACAGGTAATTCCAGCCCAGTCAGTGTTAATGGGCCCCACATCAGGAATATCTTCAAGCCATGCCCTGATCAGGAGTGTTGCAATTGAATAGCTTGAAAATCCATGAGATGCAGGCTACCCTAGACCGTTTTTTCTCCCCCTGGTTATTTTCACCCTGCTGATCTGATTTCCAACCTTCGCTTTGACCTTCCCTCTTTCTTCCTCCTCAGGCCCACTTCGGTTGTTTCTTCCCTTCCCTTTTCATTTTCATTGATTTCCATTTAAGAGAGGTGGTTGTTGAGCAACTGCTTGTTTTGTTTTGTTTTGTTTTGTTTTTGAGATGGGGATTTGCTCTGTCACTCAGGCTGGAGTGCAGAGGCATGATCATGGCTTACTGCATCCCTGACCTCTTAGGCTCAAATGATCTCCCAATTCAGCCTCCCAAATAGCTGAAACTACAGGTGTGCATCACATACCTGCCTCAGTTTTTATTTTTTTCCATAGAGGGGGTCTCACTATGTGGATGGGCCTGGGCTCAAACTTCTGGGCTCAAGCAATTCTCCTACCTTGGCCTCCCCAAGTGCTGGGATTACAGGCATGAGCCACTGCACCTGGTGAACAATTCCATTTTTATAATGTCATGGTTAATAAAGAACATGATGGCCAGGTGTGATGGCTCATGCCTGTAATCCCAGCACTTTGGGAGGCTGAGGTGGGCAGATCACAAAGTCAGGAGTTTGAGACCAGCCTGGCCAACATGGTGAAACCCCATCTCTACCAAAAATACAAAAATTAGCTGGGCATGGTGGCGGGGGCCTGTAACCCCAGCTACTAGGGAGGCTGAGGCAGAAGAATTGCTTGAACCCGGGAGGCAGAAGTTGCATTGAGCAGAGATTGTGCCATTGCACTCCAGCCTGGGCAACAGAGCAAGACTCTGTTTCAATAAAATAAAATAAAATAAATAAACTAAAGTAACATGAGATGTGGAGTCAAACAGACGTAGGTTTGAATTTTAGCTTTACCACTTACTTACTGTTTGGCCATGTAACCAAAGGAATATTAAACTTTCTGAACCTCCCTCTTCATATCCTCATCTGGGGATAAGACCATTTTTCTTGCACAGTTGTAGGGAGAATGAGATGGTAATGTATGCCTGTAACCCACTGTTTATGGTGAGAGGCCAAAAATGGCAGCTTGCTTTCTTCTTACCTTGACAGATTTCTTTAATCTTGGCATAATCTATCTTCACATTCTTTTAGTTTCTAAAACTGGCCAAGCTTATCCTGGCTTTACAGCCTTGGTGAATGTTATATGTCATTCCCTTAAACCCTAGAGAACTTCTATTCTGTTTGCTTAATTGTATCTTCTCTTACCAATCCTCAAGTCTAAGTTTAAACATCACTTTTCTGAAGGGGCCCATTGTGTCCCTCCAATGTCAGCTATAGCTTCCACCCCTCTCACCACGCTTGGCTTTCATAGGATTGCCATGTTAGCTTACTGAGAGAGGTTACTTCTTTTTCTCCCCTATTGGCCTGTAAGCTTCAGGAAAGCAGGGCCCATTGTGTCCCCACTGACTAGTACAGTGACTGACTACCACATAGTTGGTATCCTAATATTTGTTGGACACATGGTTTTTCTTTTTTTTTTCTTTTGAGACAGAGTCTCACTCTGTCACTGGGGCTGGAGTGCAGTGGCATAATCTTGGCTCACCGCAAACTCTGCCTCCTGGGTTCAAGTGATTCTCCTGCCTCAGCCTCCCGAGTAGCTGGGATTACAGGTGCATGCCACTGCGCCCGCCTAATTTTTGTATTTTTAGTAGAGATGGGGTTTCACCATGTTGGCCAGGCTAGTCTTGAACTCCTGACCTCAAGTGATCCACCCACCTTGGCCTCCCAAAGTGCTGGAATTACAGGCATGAGCCACCACACCTAGGTACAGTATATTTAATGATCCTCGTTCCCTCCAAATCATTAGGAGAAGCCAAAACATATTTCCAGATGCCCCACAAGGTGTGGTACAGTCCCAGTTGAAAAATCATGGAACTTTTAAACCTTGGGTACTTCACATGAATATTATAACCATTCAAGAAGAGAAAATTACATGAAACTCGGAAGCTAGGTGAACTCCCATCCCCCTCCTAGTCCCAGCACACTATTCTTGCCAAGGCTTCTGATACTCAAAAGCAAAAGGAAATAGAATGTGTTTGTGTCTGTTTTAATGTTAAGAAGAGCAATCAGTTAGGTATTGCCAAAATGGATCTTTCGCATACTTCCTATTTTCTTTTGCAGAGGTGACAGATTCTCCCTGAATCATCAAAGGCAGAAAAGGATGAAAGTGGTGTAAAGACACTCTGATGGTGGGCTCAGATTCCAATCTGAGATTAATCTCAGATGCACTCCTTCCAAAGAGAAACCGGGTGAAGCCCACAGGTCCATACATCTGATAGGGCTGAATTTTGAGAGGGCTTCTCAAGGGCATTGGAGAAGAGCATTTCATAATTCCCATTATCACACTGCCCCTGAACAATTCAAAATGGGGAAGGATCAATACATACTTACAGTGCCACTGATCAATACTTAGTTCATTATGGTTATCTGTGATTTTAACAAGTATATTCACTAGTATAAGACATTTTATTGACTAGAAAACAATTTAAGAAATGTAATTGATCCACTAGAAATAAATAATGTACTTGATCCACTAGCAATCAATAATTCAGTCCAGTGGACAACACCTGATACTGGGTAGTTTCCTAGGTAAGGGTTATTTTGACCTGTGCTTGGATTTAGGCCTGACTTAGCCCTTCTGCCACTAGTAAATGAAAGAAAATTATGACTGTTATCTTTAAGAAGTAACAATGAGCAAGAAGAACTGGGCTTAGCATGTATTCATTCAATTTTCATTAATCCATTTAAAAAGTTATGTTGGCTACTTTCACTCTTCCTATGGAGAGTTGTTCCTGGATAGCATTCATGGAATGAGGAATTCGTAGTTTAGTATTTGGAGTTTGCCAACTCAGGATTTACTTCCGGCTTTTCTCCTAATAGTGGTAAATTACATGACCTTTCTAATTCTCAGATTCTCTCTCTGTAAAATGGAGATTAGCTAGCACTATATACCCCATTAGGCTATTGTGGGGATTAAATGAGAAAATACATATATATTTTCTCATTTAATGGTGAGCACTTTTGCACACCAGCCTGGAGTACATTGAACTAGAATTGGTGAGCACTTTTGCACACCAGCCTGGAGTACATTGAACTAGAATTCAACAAATGCCAACTTGTTTTTGCAGCAGGACATACTTTCTTTTTTCTACTCCAAAGTGGCACAAGGATGGGGGTGGAAGGGATGCAGAGTAGTAGAAAAGACCCAGGGAGGTCCAGGGGAGGGGCACATGAAAAGACAGAAACAGGCTGGGCATGGTGGCTCACACATGTAATCCCAGCACTCTGGGAGGCCGAGGAGGGCAGATCAGTTGAGGTCAGGAGTTCAACACCAGCATGGCCAACATGGTGAAAACCCATCTCTACCAAAAATACAAGTTAGCCATGTATGGTGGTGTTCACCTGTAATCTCAGCTACTCGGGAGGCTGAGGCAGGAGAATTGCTTGAACCCGGGAGGCAGAGGTTGTAGTGAGCTGAGATCGCATCACTGCTCTCCAGCCTTTGCCACAGAACAAGACTCCATCTTAAAAACAACAAAAAAAGAAGAACAAGAAGAAAAGAAAAGAGAGAAACAGGATGTAAGAGGCTCACTAAACTTTTGAGCTGAAAAAGGGAGTTAAGTTTTTCATTACTTTCTGGGCTTTGTGTACATGTCAAAAGATTTTCTCTTTGGAAATGGACTGTGTCTCCATGCCCTGTGAGATAACAGAAGACAACTATTGGCTTGTCTTGACAAGCATGGATGAAGCACCACCCTTGACATAACACCAAGTCAGTGCTTAGTAAAGGGTGGTCTGTAACGTGGGGCAAGGTAAGTACAGAAATTGAGAGATGGTGTTTAGAAACTTTGATTGCAACTTGACAGAGTAGTTTTATGTCTGTTGAATCTAATAATAAATAGGGATGTGTATGTTTTTTCAATTGTCTAATTTATTTTTTTCTGAATTAGCTTTTCTCCTCTAGTAATTTGCTTTTATTTTACAAAACTACAGGTACACAATGGATTGGAAATTTTAAAAATTGGTCTTTCACTACTGATAGTTTGAGAATCACTACTCTAGGAAATAACCTAAACTTGCCTATTGTACTGAAGAAAGTCATTCTTCCAGTTCTGGAAGCTCTTTAAGGACTCACATTTGTGGAAACTCTTTAGTCTGAGCCTTTGTTCCTAAGAACAGACCAAACTAATAGTTTAAAACAATTCTGGAATCTTTATTTCTTATAATATTTAAGTTTTTGTGAATACAAGGAAGAATTTTGAAAAATTTTCTCAAATATTGAAAAATAGGCAAATATCAAGGAAGGTGAGGCAATTTTAAAAATCCACCTCGCTAAATAAACATACATCTTTATGAGATAGATCAGTATGTCTTGATACAGAGGCCTAAGATATATTAGGCAAAAAACAAAACAAACAAACAAAAAAACTAAGTTGTAAAACTGTACTTGTAATATGCTGGACTTTTAAAAAATTGCTATATGCGGCCGGGCGCGGTGGCTCAAGCCTGTAATCCCAGCACTTTGGGAGGCCGAGACGGGCGGATCGCGAGGTCAGGAGATCGAGACCATCCTGGCTAACACGGTGAAACCCCGTCTCTACTAAAAAATACACAAAACTAGCCGGGCGACGTGGCGGGCGCCTGTAGTCCCAGCTACTCGGGAGGCGGAGGCAGGAGAATGGCATAAACCCGGGAGGCGGAGCTTACAGTGAGCTGAGATCCGGCCACTGCACTCCAGCCCCGGTGACAGAGTGAGACTCTGTCTCAAAAAAAAAAAAAAAAAAAAATTGCTATATGCATAGAAAAAAATCCAAACAAATATACAGTAAATTATCATATCTGAGAGTTAGGCTAATGGGCACGATTATGTTTTTGTTATGTACTATTTTGGTTTTGCATTTCAAATTTTTACCATGAGTATATGGTATTTTGTAATAAAAAAGAGGAAACTTACATGTTGAATAATGTACTTTTGTCACTTTTTGGCTTTTAATAAATAACGACGTAGTTTAATTGGTTTAACACCAATGTGGTTGAGAAATGTTTTTCAAAAGAGACGAACAAATCCATGCAATAGGATTGCTGAGCTTCCATTTCTTTCTTCCTTTTTTTTTTTTCCCTCTTGAGACAATGTCTGGCTCTATTGCCCGGGCTGGAATGCAGTGACACGATCCTGGCTCGCTGCAACCTCCGCCTCCTGGGCTCAAGCCATCCTCACAGCTCAGTCTCCCAAGTAGCTGAGATTACAGGCACACATCAACATGACTGGCTAATATTTGTATTTTCATAGAGACAGGGTTTCACCATGTTGCCCAGGCTGGTCTTGAACTCTTGAGCTCAAGCAATCCTCCCACCTTGGCCTCCCAAAGTGCTGGGATTACAGGTGTAAGCCACCATGCCTGGCCCTGAGCTTCCATTTCTATACCTTCTTTTCCTCTTTGGGAGCCAAGTGATACTTGCCCTTTCAAGGCATACTTGCAATTGTAATCATACCATTTCCGGAACAGAAAAATGTTATTTTATGCAAGATACATGTATGGAAATATTAAGGTCTCCCTATATTTCATTTCCACTCCCTTCTCTGCATTATGTAGGATTAAAGGATGTCAGAGAACTAATTTCTTGAATTTAGAAGACCTTTTTGCCAGTCTGTGAAATGAGTATAAATTACCTGCTACAAATAAACAACATTCCCAAGATGAAAAAACCTAAAAATTCTCATCAGTCATCCTCAGTGAGACAAACTACTGTATTTCATCAATTCTAAGGCAACTTTATTGTAAGACACAGCATTATTTTTAATGTACTATTAAGAAAAAACTGCCAATTCAAGCAGAATGTGCCGTCAATCAAAAGATGAACCCTGTTTTCAAATGTAAATATTTAAAAATGTACAACCTGGAATAAAATATGGTAATACTATAACTAAAAATCCGAAATCTTGCCCAGTATGATAACTCGAAGTAGAGCACTGCGACCTGCTTCACATGAAGCCCTGACAAAAATGGAAGAATACGTAAACATTTTCAGTAGCACACCTTTCGTTTATTGACCTATGTAAAAAAATAATAGGTCTTGAAAAGTCAGAACAATAAAAGAATATGCAAAAGGGTTATTTCTGTTTCTAGAAGGCTATACAAATATGCAAAAAAGGAATAAGTTATTTTTTTGCTTGTTTTTCCAAAATTTTCCCCCAAACTTCATTTCTAATTATACAAATGACTAAGGACCAGTTTAACAAATTATTTTTATGTATATATTACATGCTTTGGAATATTGATAGAAAATGTTCCAAAAAAGTTGTTCAGAAACTTTTCTATTCACAATATGAACAAGAAACTTGTATAAAAGAGGGGGGAAAGGAGCACCTTTTATGGAATTTTGAAACAAAGATGACAAAAAAGATCAAACGGGAATATGGCAATAATTTGCTTTAAAAAACAAACAAACAAAACCGTACAATAAACCATAGCTAATTAGTTCTTCCAAGGAAAGTATGAGGTAGTTTTAGCCTCATAATTAAATCCACTGCAGCTTGGAGTTTTTTGTCGTTGTTGCTGTTGTTTTTTAATGTTAACCTTGTTTTTATCACTTGGTGACTTGGAACTACTTGTGGAATCCAGACTTGTTTAATTTTCTAACGTTCACCATTTTAAGGCACGCAATTCATCTAAAACGACGTGGCTTTTTTTTTTTTTTTCTGTTGTTTTGGATGCCTTCTGTATCATCTTAAAATAATTTTTCAAATTGATAATTATAAAAACTTTCCATATTAAGTCTGCCACTTCATATGACAGTCGAGTTGGAGAATTACCAGCCAGAACAATAGCTCATCATGCAATTAGTGGAGAAAGGAAAAAGGAGCTCAATGATATTGTACCTTAGAACATTCTCCAAGCAGACTTTGTCAATTATTCAGTGGGCTGCTTCATTTTCCCCAATCTGCTACCATAAATTATATTACAGGATGCTATGGTAATAAGTTTTTCCAGAACCCATTTTATGGTACTTATGAAAAACATCGCTCTTTATAATATCCTAAAAAACATTTACACTCATTCAGAACTTCATGAAAATCCAGCTTCAAGTAATTTTCCAATACTGTCTAAATTGTCCATGTCTGTGTAGAAAGAGCATGTTATTCTTTGTCAGCTCGCAAATTCAAACTCTGATGTGAGCAATGACTCTGGAGCTTCTGGTTCCCCTTCTCTCATCCTGCTGAATTGTGCTCTGAGATTTCCCGTCTTTATTGCCATGGGACATCCTGAACGCCCTTTCATGGTTTTGAGGTTTGCCTTTAACATCTCTTATTCCCTTAAAAAGTGCTTGCTATTGATGAAGGCTTCACACTGAGTCCTCTCTTGACAGGACTTCAACATGTGGGCAGACCCTGCAGTTAGGTTAGTGCCTAGAGTTTGAAAGGCCAAATCCTCCTTCAGGGGCTTTGTGGGGCTTCGTGTGTGATTCACTGATTCACTTCCAGGGCAACTAAGTCTTCTCTTCAACCTTTGATGTCTTTAGGTTTCTAAAACGAACATCCTCTCAGAAGACGAATACGATTTGCAAGGCACACTAGTGTGAGAACGCAGTGCTTGGTCAAGAGGTCCAACTGCAGTTCAGACTAATGTTCCAGGCTTTGAATCTTCATGCCAAAAGAGTCTCTGCTCACTACTCTCCAGGCTGTCTTCCAGCCGGTTTCCATCTGTACCATCCAGTTGACTGATTTCTGTGTATTGTCTATTAAAGAAAACCAGAAAAGTTACTACTTGTGGCCATATTTTTGTCCCCACAGCACAAAGACTACTACATTTAAAGAAGTTAGTAGGAAGCACTGTTAAGAAAAATTTCCCAAAATGTAGAGATAAGGCAAAGTAGAAGGATGATTGCATGTTCTTTCAATGTCAAACTGGAGCATTGTTTAATAGGCCCATAAAAAGGATTATTTAATTCTCTGGAAAGACATACCTTTGTTTAACTTGTATTTACCATTGATCAGGACCCAGATTGTATTAAGTTACATGTTAACTTGTAGGTTTTTGTCTCAAAGCAATACAAATAACTTGTCTAGTAAAAAAGATTATGGTTACAGTTTTATTGCCCTATAGGACATTAACTGGTTTTGTATCTCATTTAGTAGTCTTTTCCAACATTCTCTCTTTCAGTGTCTTGAATTCTCTTTGAACCAGCTTTATCATTCTGCTAGTTCACTTATCAATGAGTTCAATAAATATTTGGCCCATGTTCATTTTTATTTGTGTGACAGTTATATTTTTAACTTTTTAAAAGTATATTGTGACAATCACATTTTAAGTATTCTTCAAATTAAGGGAATATGCTAGATGCTTTCCTCAGGGACAAAATAATACATTCAGAAGGTGGCAGGGGCATGTAGGGACATACATGATATCCCTAGGGCTTATGGGTCAGGCATAATTGGAAGTGACCCAGGAAACAGCATCACATTTAAAAATCATAGGCATATTTAGATGGCAATTCCAAGTGAGAGCATCCTATCATACAAACCATTCTGATAAGCAAAACCACATTACTGTCACGGTAGGTTAAGAGAGATTAGATAGTTAGTTGATTGCTTTTTGCTTTTACATTCCAAAGTATTTTAGTAAAGGTGATTTTTTTTTTTAAAGTCTTTGGAAGAAGAGCTTTGGAAATAAAGGTTTTTAGTGTTTTCATGTAACATAAAAAACAAAGGCAGATTTCATATTTTCACACATCAGTCAGTGCAAGCAAAACTCCTGCTATGCAAGAAGCAACACACAGATTAGAGGTACTGTACTTACTACAGCTGGCTACACTTAGCAAAAGAGAATTTACAACTGATCTCATTTCTGGAGACACAACCATTCTTGGGGATAGAAGCCCTTGGTTTTGCCTAGTAATAGAGTTAGATAGGAAAGGGGAAAGGGAATGGAAAATAGGAGGTGAAAGAAAAAAAGTTATTTGGAAATACAGTTTGCAGCAGTAGAGCCAAGAATTTCACTGTATTATGTACTAGGTAGCTTCAACATTTCTACTTTGGAAAGTTTATGCTAATGACAATTATGCCAACTGTACTAGAAAAAAAAATTTATTGGTAAAAATTAGTACTTTTCTATAATTTTAAGACTTGGATACTCTAGGGCAAAGGAACTTTAAATAATATACACTTGATTTTAAAAAACAACAAAACACTAATATATTGCTATGCATTTCAAATCTTCGGCTTAAGGGAAAAATCTAGTTTTTCATTTTTATCTTAAAACCTAATTCCCTCTTATTTTAAAAATCATGTTTTCATAAAAACAATTTACAGAATTTTAGAACAAATTTCTAAAGCTTTATGGATGATTGTTACTACCCTTGCCTTGTTAATAGGTTAAGTTAAATTGATCAGACTGTACCCTAAAAAGAATCCTAAATAAACAAATGGATGGGAATAAGCACTTCCATATCTCTGTGGCCATAAGAGCAAAGTGGCAAATCTTTCTGGAAAACAAGAGCTTTAAAAAATACACTTTTCAATTTAATCCACTAACTCTAGTTATTGGAATGTATCCTATGAAAATAATCTGGGATTCAGACACATATTTTGGACAAAGATGTTAACAGCTGCAATACTGGGCTGAGCGCCATGGTTCACTCCTGTAATCCTAGCACTTTGGGAGGCCGAGGTGGGCAGATCACGAGGTCAGGAGTTTGAGACCAGCCTGGCCAACATGGCAAAACCCCGTCTCTATTAAAAATACAAAAATTAGCCAGATATGGTGGTACGCTCCTGTAATCTCAGCTACTTGGGAGGCTCAGGCAGGAGAATCACTTGAATCTGGGTGGCAGAGGTTGCAGTGAGCCGAGATCACACCACTGTACTCCAACCTGGGCAACACAACAAGGCTCCATCTTGGGAAAGAAAAAAAGTAAAAAATAGCTGCAGTACCTTAATAAGAAAAAGAAAGAAAAATCTAAAAGCCTCTCAAAAAAAAAAAAAACTTCAAAAAATGAGGAGCTGCTAAGTAAATTAGGGTTCATTTGAGGGGAATATCATATTGGTCATATAAAATAAGGTTTAAAGAGTTTTAAAACACAAGGGAACATGGTTATGTTATGATGTTAAGTTTTCTAAAACATGGAAATGTAGAATTTCATGTACAATGTAAGATATAAAACTGTATGTACAATATCATTCCATGTTAAATGGACAGAGAAAAATGGCGAAAATATGCCAAAATGTTAAGAGCTGCTATCTCTGGATGGTAGAATTATGGCTAATTTATTTCCTACTTATTTATCTCTTTATTATAAAATTTCCACCATGAGCTCATATATGCACACGCATACACAAACACACAATAGGGATTTTTAAATAGCTTCTAATTTCCTGTATGTTATGCCCCCTCTGATCCCCTATCAAGCCATCTTGGGCTGTCTGATATATATGAGCAGACTTTGTAAAAACAGATTTTCTCTAAAAATGCTTAACACTCCCTGAGTCCAATGACAGTAGTGTTAAGGATATTAGAACTGCGTAATGCACTAAAAACTGTATTATCATTTCTGAGTCAACAAAAAGGCAAGTAAAATTACACAAACATGAAAATAATTTGCAAATATATTATTAAAAAACGGTTAGAACTAAACTGAAAAGGTTCGGCTCAAATTTTAGGCCAGTCATGTTGGTTCTTGCTCCTAACTCATTTTCAAACATTATTTACAGAAGTCCAAGCTATTTGACATCTTCTGAAGTATATTTTCATTAAAATTCTATTTTGAGTATACCCTTTGTTTAGCTGAGACAATTGGCTTAATATTTCAAGCCAAGAAAAACTCCCACTGAATGTGGAGAAAAAAAAAAAATAAGGCATTTGGGGCTGAATATTTCCAATTTGCTTGTAACAGTGAGTGCCTTGATAAGAAACTGCTTAATTCTCAAATTTGCCAGCATAGAAACCTTTATAAGTTGTAGTCTGTATAAGTCTTCTGTGCCTGAAGCAATATGACTTAAAGAAATCAAAATTACACATTCTAAAAAAACAGAAAATGCCCTACTTCGTGGTACCATGGGTGTGGATTATCTTTTGTGGGAAAGTAAAAGAGATAAATGACCTCTTCAAACTTAATTCCTGTGTATAACAAGAACTTTTTAAAAAGTAATTCAATGCCGGGCGCGGTGGCTCAAGCCTGTAATCCCAGCACTTTGGGAGGCTGAGACGGGCGGATCACGAGGTCAGGAGATCGAGACCATCCTGGCTAACACGGTGAAACCCCGTCTCTACTAAAAATACAAAAACTAGCCGGGCGAGGTGGCGGGTGCCTGTAGTCCCAGCTACTCGGGAGGCTGAGGCAGGAGAATGGCGTAAACCCGGGAGGCGGAGCTTGCAGTGAGCTGAGATCTGGCCACTGCACTCCAGTCCGGGCAACAGAGCGAGACTCCACCTCAAAAAAAATAAAAAATAAAAAAAAATAAAAAGTAATTCAGAGTCTGCAATTTTTTAAAAAAATCAATTTTAACAAATTGCTCTTGTACATTTCCTCTAATGTTTACAAAGAACTACTTTTACAGACAAACAGGACAGCTGGCTGTGTCTGTTGCTTCATAACAAACATAGGATCAGACAAAAAAGGCAGCAAATGTTTGAAATCCAGCCTACCAACTGTCTAAGGAACCTTGGTATTAACAGCCTTTCCTGAAGTAGAGATATTTTTCCTGCAAGGTTTCAAAGGAGACTTAAATGGATTTATCACTAACAGGATTTCAAGTACAATAATTTTTTTAAAAAAGCTTCAGACTCAGAATTCAATGTACACACTAAAGAACGGCGTTAGATGAGGGGTTAGCAAACTTTTTCTTAAAGGCCAGATATTTTTGGCTTTGGTGTCTGTGCAAGTAGTTCTTTGTAAACATTAGAGGAAATATACAAGAATTCAATGTAATACTGAAGAACAGGGTCAAATTTGAATGAGTTAGATTAGGGGTTAGCAAACTTTTTCTTAAAGGCCAGACACTTTTTGGCTGTGGTGGCCAGATATTTTTGGCTTTGGTGCAACTACTGAGCTCTGCCCTCATAGTGCAAAAACAGCCATAGAGAACATGTAAGTGAATGAGTGTGGCTATTCTCCAATGAAACTTTATTTACCAAAACAGGTGGCAGCTGGATTTGGCCCACAGGCCATAGTTTGCCAACCCCTGAACTAGATTATATGACATTTGTAAATTAGGATCCTTTAATTCTTTTGAACTGGAACAGGCTCCTAGGATTTTCAAGCACCGCCTCCTCACCTGCTTGGAGAGGGTAAAGGATTATAGACACTGCCATAGCAGCTGGTGTAAGAAGAATGTGCTGGAGTCTCATAATCCGATAGCCCTATGGTTAACTGGGTCCTCCAGTTCCCAGAAGCATTTGTCGAAGACACTGGAAATAAAAATGGAAAAAGATAAAATTAATGGAAATATTAAAAGTGAAAAATTGTTAAGGTCATTCAGATGAACACTGCAATCAGCTTTGTCAGAGTAGAGATTTAAGAGGGTTTGAAGTAACAGAGTTCCTATTCCAATTTAGTGAATTCCTGGCTATGTGACCTTAGGCAAGTAGTTTATCCTCTTTAAGCCTCAGTTTCCTCATCTATAGAGTAGGGATAATAACATTAATATATTCTGTATGGGTATGATGCCAGGATTAAAGTAATTATGAAAATCTTTAGCACTATACTGATACAGAGTAAGCACTCAATAAATGATAACTATTAATATTATTATTGAGAATGAGATTAATTGAAAGATAAATTTGTCAATTCAAAAAATAATTTAGGTTGGGGTCAGGCACAGTGGCTCAAGCCTGTAATCCCAGCACTTTGGCAGGCCAAGGCGGGAGGACCACTTGAAGCTAAGAGTTCGAGACCAGCCTGGCCAATATGGTGAAACCCTGTCTCTACCAAAAAATACAAAAATTAGCCAGGCATGGTGGTGCGTGCCTATAATCCCAGCGACTCAGGAGACTGAGACAGGAGAATTGCTTGAGCCCAGGAAGTAGAAGTTGCAGTGAACCAAGATCACGCCACTGTACTCCAGCCTTGGTAACAGAGTGAGACTCTGTCTCAAAATAAAAAAATAAATAAACATAATAAAAATAATTTTAGGTCAGGCTCAGTGGCAAAAGCCTGTAATCCCAACACTTTGGGAAGTCAAGTCAAAGAAGTCAAGGGGGGATCGCTTGAGCCCCTGAGTTCAAGGCCAGCCTCAGCAACATGGCAAAACCCCATCTCCGCAAAAGATACAACAATTAGCCTGGCATGGTGGTGCACACCTGTAGTCCCAGCTACTTGGGAAGCTGAGACGGGAGGATCACTCAAGCCTGGGAAGTCAAGGCTACAGTGAGCCATGTTTGCACCACTGCACTCCAGCCTGGGCCACCAAGCGAGATCCTATCCCCAAAAAGAAAATAATAATAATACATAAATAATTTTTTAAAAAACTGAAAAGACAAGCAAGAAAACAATTCTCATATATTGTGAGAACCTTCCCATTCATGCTATGGTGTTACAAAGGTGAGATGATGATTCTGGTTTGTCAGAGGCCTTGGAGGAAATGTGTTCCATAAGTTGACGTATTGAGACTTGACTATTCTTCAGCCAAAGACAACACTGGCCACTAGCAAGATCAAGGCTATTTTTTGTCTTAAAAAAGTGTGTGTGGGGGGCGTGGGGTCGGGGAGGCGAGGTGGTAACTAGCACAGGAAGGAATTCAGAAAGAAGGGATTTAGTTCTACAGAGGAACTGAACTGGAACAAGACAAGGGCATAATTTGGGAGCAAAGCCCAACAAATGCCTCATCACTGGGTGTTTGTTGTCCTCTCTATAAAACCAGTTCTGCTCCATGCCTAGGATGGACAAGGTAACCACAACGCCATGATGCTCGCCCAAGACTCAGAAACTAGCACTGCTCTTTTCCATCTCTTTTCCATTTCCTGTTTCTGGCTTCAGACCTACTTCTCTTCTCTCTCATCCCCACAAAGTGCCTGTGATCACTATGGGACAAACACATTTCAAAACTCATCTGTGGCCCTGGATGTCATGAGGTTTTGACTAACTGATGTAACACTCTCAGTTTGAGCTTCCAAGCCATTTCCGAACTGTAAATCAGAGGCTCTGAGCCTTGGTGGTTAAGATGTCAGAGCTAGCGGGCTGGGTGTGATGGCTCACGGTTGTAATCCCAGCACTTTGGGACGCTGAGGTGGAAAGATCACTTGCGGCTAGGGGTTGGAGACCAGCCTGGGAAACAGAGCCCAGTCTCTACAAAAAAAAAATATAATCAGCCAGGCATGGTGGTGCGTACTTGTAGTCCTAGCTACTTGGGAGGCTGAGGCGGGAGGATCTTGAGCCAAGGAGTTTGAGACTGAGTGAGCTATAATGGTGTCACTTCACTCCAACGTGGTTGACAGACTGAGACTCTGCCTCTTTAAAAAAGAAAAAAAAAAAAAAGCTGAGCTAGGATAGAATCCCCACCCCACCACTTAGTAGCTTCTGGACTTGGGTTATTTAAACTCTGTAGCCAGAGTTGCCTAAGTGGCAAAATTAGGATAGTAACAATAAGCATAACAATAGCAATCACTATATAGAACTGTTGCATACACTAAATAGGAGACTGCACGTAATGTGCTGAATGTGCGTGGCATCTAGTAAGCTGCCAACAAATAGTAGTTGTCATTACTAAAACTGAGTCCACCGAGAGAGCCTTCAGGTGGCTGGAAGGGACTACAAAGCCAGGACTAATCTAGCAAATAACTGGAAATTTATCTCTCCATGAGAATGACGCCTGCCTGTTGTAATACATTTCTGCAGTTATAAAGTGGAGACAGAAATGAGGGGAATTCCAGAAGGGATTTCTGGGAGTACTGATTCCATCCCTGTAGTTCTTTAAAGAGTGATGCCTTTTGGTCTGTGGGGCCACATCTTGCTGCTGTCAGCAAGGCTCACACCAGGTCTGAAACAGGAAGCTTCACTTCCATCTCACCTTTACTAAGCTAACAGTTAGGAATGTTGAGGTTCCTCAGTTACACCTGCTTCCCCTGGGCGCCACCCCAGTCCCGTGCTGCAGTGACCGTCCACACGCATCTCAGCCCTCCTTGCTTGGTTTTTCCCTTGTAGTACTCTGCCCATCCTGCCCAGGTTTGACCTGTGAAAGTTTCTCACATCTTGAACTTTAAGAGGAAGAAAGGTGTTTTCTAGGTCAGAGCCATAAATAAGAAATAATTACAGAAGCCCTTTCATATGTTAGATGTGGTAATAGATGGGACAGCCCTAGTGGAAGTCCAAAGTCCTGCACAAATAGGAGAAAACTTGAACCCAAATAGCAATCTCCATGGAAACGCCTCTTGTCAACAAGTATATGAAACTTTTACAGGTGTAGTTTTCACTTGACTATTATGCAATGACTCAGGAATCCTTATACTATGTCTCACTAAGGTGTCATGCTAATAAGAGAGAAGACGAGACTCATGACCTATAGGTTTTCTGGCAGTTTGAGAATTTCTCCGAGGTTTAAATCATTTCTCAGAGTTTTAAAATTGCTTAATTTTTAAACATTCTTCTGGCTGCTGACTCTGAGTTCATCGTGACCAGGAACTAGTTCAACACTGGGCCCTCCACATTTTGAACGTGCCTGCTCATTTGCTGAATAAATAAAACCACACACAGAGCCTCCCCTATCTTCTCTTTCTCTACTTAAAGTACCTAGCACAACTGGGAGTAGGCAGGAAGTCCTCCACAAATGTTAGCAGAGTTAGGGGCCAAAGTCAATATCAAGGGTAAAAAGGAAACATCTCTAAAAAAAATTATCTTTGAAAATCCCTTAAGTCAACCGTAACATAGGTATATATGAATACTGAATTACAGTATGCATGGCCAGGCACTGTGGCTATTGCATGTAATCCCAACACTTTGGAAGGCCAAGGCAGGAGGGTTGCTTGAGGCCAGGAGTTTGAGACCAGACTGGGCAACGTAGCAAGACCAGACCTAAGCCCTGTTTCTACCAAAAAAAAAAAAAAAAGCAAATGACTTAGAACAGTGCTTAGTCAATGCCAGGTCCTGTCGGGATTTTTATGAGCCTTATGCAGGCACCTGAGCATTCAAAACAGTCCTTAGATGATTGAATCTTGGTGGTGAACAATAATGGATGTATAATTCTAATGTTTTCTGCTTACCTGAGGGTTTATTCTTTAAAAATATCAAACCTCAATGACGTGAACACATTTAAGAGATGAACCTGTCAATGTAAATCCCAAAAAGATAAAGCAAGTGAAACCCCTAACACATTCCAGCTTGGGCAACAGAGCAAGACTCTGTCTCAAAAACAACAACAACAACAACAACAAAAGACCTAACACCGGGCAGTACAGAGAGTACGTGCTCAATCAATATTTGCTGGATTTGAATCTACAATTTGCTTCATTAGACTCACGTGAACTCATTAGACTCATGAGTTCTTTGGAGAGCTGGAAAGAACTGTTTTTAAGTTGGAAATTCTTATTGTGGGGTTCCACCACTGAATGGTTGCCACTCTTTTGACCTTGAGTACTGGTCTCATGATCCGTGAAGTGGTTCTGGGTGGGCAGGAAACATGATGTAAATAAAATCCAGGTGTCGCGTGTTTTTACAGTATTCTCACCTGAAGAATAGGAGGATGCACGACTGCTTGGAGAACAAGGTACTTGCAGCCCCGCAAACCCCAGGCATCTCTGTGATCCCCTGTCTGAGTCAAAGCTGGTCTGCAGGCTGTGCCCCTGATCCTTCTGCCCAGTGGCCCGCTGGTACCAGCCACGCAAGTGCTCGGCGACTAAGGCCTTGTGGATATTTTTGGTGATGTGCTCCGATTTTGTGGCAGCCTTTCTTGGCAGCCGGAGAGTTGCATATGGGTTATGGGGTACCCGGTCGACCTCATCTTCGTGAAAGGATCTGCTGTAGTCCCTCTGGTGCTCATATCCATAGTGGGCTGAGGACCGGTAGGAAGGGTTGACGCTATACTGTCCCTCGGTGTCATTCTCATAGACATAACCACCACTGTAATAAAAGTCACACTCTGCATAGGGCGTGTACCCGGCAATGTAGTAACTGGAAGACGGTGGCTCCTGACTCTTTGAGTAGACACCATTCCTCAAACTATCCTTTTGTGCTAGGTTGGGCATGCTTCCTGAATTTGAAGTAGAAACATTCTGTTTCTTTGACCTCCTCCGACCCCTGGTGCGAGTGTCCAGGGTCTGGGTGGTGTAATAGGGGCCTGTAACTGGTGTCACACAGCAATACTCTGTGCTTGACTGGCTTGTATAAGAAGACCCATCATCGAGGATTTCTGTGCTGCTGCTTCTTTGGGATTTGGAGAGGGAGAAAAATGGCTTATCACTGTCCATCTCGGAGAGCAGGTGGGACTGGGACTCCAGGCTTCCACTCCGCTGGCGGCAGTGCTGAGATGAAGATTCGGGTCTGAAAGAGGAGAAAGGCAAATTTGTCAATACCAAGAAGAAAAGGAGGACCCAAATAGGAAAAAAGAATAACATGCTGAATGACTGACCAGCTCGTGAATTACAATAGGACTTTGAAGGTTGCCAAAGCTGACGGCACAACAGAACCCATTTGTTCACTAAATCTATTGACTCACACGTAAATTCATTACCATAGTCAAAATGAGAAAAGAACCAGGTTCTGTTAGTTGCACAAGCAAAATCCTTCCTTGAGGGTAGGGAAAGACATAGACTGAGGATGCACAGCTTGCATCAGAGCCCGGAAAAAACAAAAACAAAACCAAAAAAAACCCAACGTGTCTTTGGAGGGTCCTGTCTTCCTAGAGGATATGAAGATATGGTACATTCAAGTGGAGGTCGGGGTGTCTGCGCTGAGTCATGGCACTGCTATTTCCCAGCTGTATGAGCTCAGGGCAGATATTTAACCTCTCTGAATCTTGCTTACTCCTTTGTAAGATGATGATGAAAACAATATCTAATATCTACCTCACAAAAGGCTTGCTGTAGGGACTAAATAATCCAGTGCATATAAAACATTTAGCACAGCACTCACAAACATTTCCAAATGGTGCTATTGTTACTAACTTCATCCTCACCATTGAATAATGAATGGTAATACGTGACTGGGGAAATTAAGGTACTAAAAATCTAATGTATATTTGAACAAGTCAAATACATTTTCTTTGCCAACATATTTGAAACCATAAGTTAGCAGAAAATGTAAAACCATAAAACAAGGTCCTGCTATAGAAAGTCACTTGAAATGATTAAAAAACACAACAAAGACAGAACCTCAAAGCAAAAATCAACACAGCTAAAGCAATGAGAATGAAGCTCTCTTACTCCAAGTGGCTGCTGCTGTAGGCGTTTCGGGTAAGAACTGGCGTGGTGGGCATGCTTCGTCCTCCCTGGGGCCGCCTCTCCAGAGTTTTGTAAGGGCTGCTGTGTGTCGACAGCATTTCTCTGTGATGATAAAAAGAATTCAGGAAATGATGAGTCTCTCAGCATCTCTGGCAAACTTGTCATAAGCAGATAGGAAATTTACTAGAAGCCCAAGGAAAGGGAAAATAAGGAGAAAGATAGGAAGGGCGTCTTTGTGGTTCACTAAACCACCAGGACACTTCCTGCTCTGTTCTAGATGAGTTTTAGGGGAAGCATATATGGTCTGAGTCACAAATATGTAGGGAAAGAAGGACTTTTAATAAAGAGTACAATGAATAAAAAGACTCAAAGCAACTAGAGCTGTTTATGTAGGCACCTGAACATTCAAAACAGTCCTTAGATGATCAAATCTTGGTAGTGAACAGGGATGGATGTATAATTCAGTTCACTCCTTTTTTGTAAACAGTCTAGATTACTAAATAGTTATTGGCCTAGTGGGCCAGATGGTGTCTATAGCGACTACTCAACTCTGCCCTTGCAGTGCAAAAGCAGCCATGGATAATATGTAAGAGAATGGGTGTGGCCGTGTTCCAAGAAAATGACCTATGGATGCTAAATTTCATATCATTTTTACATGTCATAAAATGTTGCTTTTGATCCCCCCACCACCAGCTACCTAAAAATATAAAAACCATTCTTAACTCATGGGCTACACAAAAACAGCAGGATGGATTTGGCCACTGGGCTGTTGTTTGCTGGTCCCTGGAATAAGAGCAACATCCTTAAATCACTATGTCTACTTCCCAGCACAGTGACAACACAATTTGAAGTTAATTTTTTCTTTTGAGAGGGAGTCTCGCTCTATCCCCCAGGCTGGAGTGCAGTGGCGTGATCTCAGCTCACCGCAAGCTCTGCCCCCCGGGTTCATGCCATTCTCCTGCCTCAGCCTCCTGAGTAGCTGGGACTACAGGCACCCGCCACCACACTTGGCTAATTTTTCTGTATTTTTAGTTGAGACAGGGATTCACCATGTTAGCCAGGATGGAAGTTAATTTTTTTTAACTAAAAATAATTTTGATCAAATTTTACTTACTACAAAAGCAAGTCTAAGTTCATTAGAGAAAACTTTAAAAATAGATTAAAAAAAACAGATAAAAAGAAAAATTTAAATGTCTATAATCTTTTTTTAGATGGAGTCTCACTCTGTCACCCAGGCCTGAGGAGAGTGGCACGATCTTGGTTCACTGCAACCTCCGGCTCCTGGGTTCAAGTGATCCTCCCACCTCAGCCTCCCAAGTAGTTGGAATTACAGGTGTGCACCACCATGCCTGGCTAATCTTTTGTTTGTTTGTTTGTTTGTTTTTGTATTTTTAGTACAGACGGGGTTTCACCATGTTGACCAGGCTGTTTTTGAACTGCTGACCTCAAGTAATCTGCCCCCCGCAGCCTCCCAAAGTGCTGGGATTACAGGCGCTCTGAGCCACCGCCTATATAATCTGATACCTTATATATAGCCAGTCAACACTAAATGTTTACAGATTATTTTTCCTAAGCACATAAACTTATAAGCATGTATCTATATATAAACGTACGTATTTATTTTTTAACAAGAAAACATGAGATTTACTATATATTCTTTTTCAACACTCATTTTTTAAAAAGTTAAGTTGTATCTAACATTTTATGTTGCTTAATATTTGTCTACAGTGTTATTTTAATGACTGCATAGCATTTTATTGTATGGATTTACCATAATTTGTTTAAATAATCCACTAGTTGAACACGTACTTTGTTTTCAATTTGCCATTAGTGTAGCAAGGTTATAATGAGCATCCTACATGTAGTCAGTCGATTCGGTAGTAAAATTCCTAAGTGAAATTGCTGGATCAAAGAGCAAGTCCATCGTAAGTGACTGGAGATGTGGGTATAATAATTTTTAAGACAATGATTCCCAGCTATAATTCTTCCTTTTGCTGAAATAGCTTTGTTTTCCCTAACATAAGAAGCTCACTTGTCTCATGTTATCCAACAGGACTTTCTGCAGTGATGAAAATGTCCTGTGTCTGTTCTGACCAATATGATAGCCACTAGCCACATGTGGCTGCTGAGCATTTGAATTGTGGCTAGCATGACTAAGGAACCAAATTTTAAATTTTATTTACTTTTAATTAAACTGGCTAGCACAGCTGTAGCTCCTTGGATCTCTTACCATTTCAGGCAAAAGTTCCTAAATGCTAATCCACAAACTGGGCTGATATGTGATAAAGTTTTCACTGGCCTTTAACAAATTAGAAATATAACAATGTGACCGGGTGCGGTGGCTCAAACCTGTAATCACAGCACTTTGGGAGGCCGACGTGGGTGGATCACAAGGTCAGGAGATCAAGACCATCCTGGCTAATACAGTGAAACATCGTCTCTACTAAAAATACAAAAAAATTAGCCGGACGTGGTGGCGGGTGCCTGTAGTCCCAGCTACTCAAGAGCCAGAGGCAGGAGAATGGCGTGAACCTGGGAGGCGGAGCTTGGAGTGAGCCGAGATCCCACCACTGCACTCCAGCCTGGGCGGCTGAGTGAGACTCCATCTCAAAAAATAAAATAAATAAAATAAAATAAAATAGAAATATAACAATGTATAGGTTATATTTTCATAAGTCACAATTTATCTAACTTGAATAATCTAATAATCTACCTTGATTTTGAGAATAATTTCCTTTATTTAAATTTTTTTTGATTTTTATTTTTGGCCCTTGTAGAGCAAATACTTCCCATCTTTGCTGAGATGCGGTATAACATATTCAGTGAAATCAGATCGCAAGCTTTGGATCCTGCCAAGTTCTAGGCTACCTAGGTTCAAACCTTGATTCCCATGTTTACTAGCTGATGAACCCAAAGAAGTTATTCACGGTCCCTGGCCCTCAGTGTGCTTATCTGTAAAGGGTAATGACAGTAGTAACACTATCAGGGTTGTCGTGAAGTTTAAATTCATTAATAAATTACCTAGGAAAAACATAAACAGTATCTGGGACACAGTAAGTACCCAATAGTGGCCAGGCGCAGTGACTTATGCCTGTAATCCTAGCACTTTGCAAGGCCGAAGTGGGCGGATCACCTGAGGTCAGGAGTTTAAGTCCAGCCTGGCCAACATGATGAAACTCTATCTCTACTAAAAATACAAAAATTAGCCAGGTGTGGTGGCAGGCGTCTGAGTCCCAGCTACTTGGGAGGCTGAGGGGGAAGAACCGCTTGAACCCGAAAGGCGAAGGATGCAGTGAGCCAAGATGGCGCCACTGCATTCCAGCCTGGGTGACAGAGCGAGACTCTGTCTCGGGAAAAAAAAAAAAAAAAGTAAGTGCTCAATAGAAATGTTATATGAAGTTAATATAAAATGAAATTAACATTAAGTGAAATGTTAACTTCATTTGATTAGTATTACTACAACAATGATAGTGAATATATTTTTGATATAAAAATGTCATTTCTTTCATGGATTCATGGTGCTATTTGTTTGAACGTTTTTTTGTTTTCTTTTTCTTTTCTTTTTTTTTCTGAGACAGCATCTTGCTCTGTTGCCCAGGCTGGGGTGCAGTGACACGATCATAGTTCACTTCAATCGTGAAATCCTGGGCTCAAGCAATTCTCCTGCTTCGGTCTCCCAAGTAGCTAGGACTACAGATATGCAACACCATGTCTGGTTAATTGAAAAAAAAATTTTGGGCTGGGCACAGTGGCTTATGCCTGTAATCCCAGCACTTTGGGAGACTGAGGTGGTTGGATCACCTGAGGTCAGGAGTTCAAGACCAGCCTGGCCAACATGGTGAGACCCTGTCTCTACTAAAAATATAAAAATTAGCCAGGTGTGGTGGTACGTGCCTGTAATCCCAGTTACTTGAGAGGCTGAGGTGGGAGAATTGCTTGAACCTAGGAGGCAGAGGTTGCAGTGAGCTGAGATTACACCACTGCACTCCAGCCTGAGTGACACAAAGAGACTCTGTCTATACAATTTGTAGAGATGGGGCTTCATTAGGTTGCCCAGACTGGTCTCCAACTCTTGAGCTCAAGTGATCCTCCCAACCTTGGACTCCTAAAAGTGCTGGGATTATAGGTATGAGCTGCCACACTCAATCTGTTGGAAAATTTCTTTTTAGGCAAAGCAAACAGCTGGTAACTGTTTGTTTTTTAAGGATTGATCCATACAACCAAATTCTGGGAACCACTGGTCTGTCATGTTTCTAAAACCTGGTCTCACTGCCCTGATAATATTTACCTGAGATATCTGGGAAAATGCTTGGATTATCTATTTTACAGATTAGGAGTTTAAGTTCCATGTGTATTTGCAGGACTGCAAATCAGTCCTGCTACTTGGTTTGGCAGAGTGGACTTTAGTGACAATTTCCTTAGACCAGTGACTATGAAACTGAACTGTGGACAGTATGTCCAAATCCAGATGATAATTAATGTCCCTGTAAGTTAATATAGATCAAATAGACTTTAAAGTCAAGGAAATGGTCAAATGCATTTTAAAAGACTTACTTAAAACATTTTCATTTGCTGTGAACAACAAATAACTGGGTTAGTTTCTATGTCCTAGTTTTACAAGATAACATCTTTTGGAAGGATAAATAAAAACATGTAAAAATGTATCAACCATATATTGCATTTTGGAGGAAAATTTTCCTAGCTGTGAGGCATTAACCTTACTGACGATACGACCTCTCACCTGGACTACCTGGTATCTCACCTGGACTGCCTGGTATCCACAAACTGTTCATTGACGGACGACTTTCTGAAATGGATTCGCTCAATACCAAGAGACTTGGGGGGAAGAATTCTTGGAGAATGAGGTACTGAACTTGATCGCTGCCCAGCAAGAGTGAAGGCGTCACTGGCTATAATAAGTAAATGGGTGAATGAAAAAATAAGTAGGCCAATTAACAGGTAAATAAATATCTTGCCAACATCTCAAAAAAGAAATTGGAAGATTTAGTGAACAAAGCGTTCTTCCAAAGATGATATTTTTAGAAGATCATAACTTTCAGGAAGTTAATTTTTATATTTTATACACCAGAAAAAATGAAATTACTGAACACTCTTCTGGGACCTGAACCATCTTTTGCCAAATTCAACAGGTGTCACTCTGAGTAAGTAAAGCACTCAAGGGGAATGGGTAATACCGCAGCTTTTAAAAAGCTATGTTAAAGAAAACTTCCAGTGTGAACCAAGGGGAAGTTGGCCTGGATCATTTTTGTTCACCTTTACTTTTAAAGTTTTTAGGCCTCTTTGGCCAAAGGCTTATCCTGTCATTGAAAGTAAGGAAACTGACTTACGCTGCATCATTAGAGGCTTGTTATGTTTCCCACTGATATTTACATTTTCAAAGAGGGATGGCAAACATGACCAAACATCAGCTCACAGGAAAAATTCTGCAGTGGTGAAATTTTATGCACCATAAAACTTGGGGAAGATAAAGCAGTGTGGGAGTGGTTTCCTGGAATTCAAGTCATACCACAACTCAATCATGATTAAGTACAAGAGATGACAAAGAAATACTCTACTGGTTGATAGTAAACCCATTCTATAATGAAATGTATTAAACAGCTGGGCACGGTGGCTCATGCCTGTAATCCCAGCACTTTGGGAGGCTGAGGCAGGCAGATCACCTGAGGTCAGGAGTTCGAGACTAGCCTGACCAACATGGTGAAATCCCATCTCTACTAAAAATACAAAAATTAGCCGGGCGTGGTGGCTAACACCTATAATCCCAGCTACTGGGGGCTGAGACAGGAGAATTGCTTGAACCTGGGAGGCGGAGGTTGCAGTGAGCTGAGGTCGCGCCATTGCACTCTAGCCTGGGCAACAAGAGCGAAACTCCATCTCAAAAACAAACAAACAAACAAACAAACAAACAAAAAAAAAAGAAAGAAAGAAAAGAAAAGAAAAGAAATATATTGAACAAATACAGGCCATTACAATCAATACAGCCTGCTCCTATGAAACAACAAAATGACAGGTAGCCCAATGTCTAACTGTGCCTTTCTTTCTAAGTAAAATACACTTTCCTTTATCTAGAATATGAAAGTTTATTTCATATTGTGATGAACACAGTGATAAAGTGTACAATCTAATATCCTGGTTTTGACATGGGACTCCAGATACATAAGATGTCACCACTGGGAAAAGCTGGGTGAAGGAGTCTTTCTATTAATCATGCAGCTTCCATGAGTCTATGATTACTTCAAAATAAAAAGTTAAGAAACACTTTAGAGAGCCTTGAAGTCCTTACTGAGAGACTTAGATACTCCTGTGAGGGCATTCTGATTTCCTGAGGTCATGTGATTTTTGTGGTCCTGTTATTAATACTGAGTTAACCTGAGTAGGTGTTAATCATACACTTCCTTTCCCAATCATTTTGCATAAATGTAAGTTAGTTTATTCTACTTCTTCTCAAAAGAAAAACAAATAGGCCTTACTTAACTAAGAAAATTATCTTAATTATTTCAGAATATCTCACATTGTGAAACCAAAAAAGGAAGAGCCACTTACGATCATCAAAGGTGGTGGTGTCAGACAAAGAGCTACTCTCTGAGGGGATTATGTCTTCTGTGAACAAAAATAACTGCCTTTAGTGCAATTGTGCATTTATACAATTAGTGGGGGCTCAGAGAAACAATTTTCAATGGAGTGCATTTTATTTTCATTTCAATAAATGTAATTAATTACAGTGCATTAAGAATAATTAACTACCGTAGTAAGAATTGACCCATATACTAACAAAAACCAAAACATTTTACATATGGTACAAATATTACATTAGATTATTTCTTAAAATGGAACAGACTTCAAGGGAGTGCTGGTTTTAAACTAGTTTTCAGTATTTCTTCTACACTGGAAGAAAACTTTACCTACATATTTAGTGCTTACGACCAACAAACTGGAAAGAAAAATCATGCCATTCTTATCATAAAGGTTAAATGTTAAATAAAACACATTTGAATCCTCATTGGAGAATCTACTCTTAATATAACTTGGCTTTTGACCCCTCCCTGAAAGAAAGGGCTTTTCTTTTCTTTTTTTTTCTTGTTTGTTTTTAGGACAGGGTCTCATTCTGTTGCCCAGGCTGGAGTGCAATGGTGCGATCATGGCTCACTGCAGCCTCAATCTCCTGCGCTTAAGCAATCCTCCCGCCTCAGCCTTCTGAGTAGCTGAAATTACAGGTACACAGCACCAAGCTTGGCTAATTTTTTGGATTTTTAGTAAAGATAGGGTATCACCATTTGGCCAGGCTGGTCTTGAACTCTGGGGCTCAAGCGATCTGCCTGCCTAGGCCTCCCAAAGTACTGGGATTAAAGGTGTGAATCACTATGACTGGCCAAGCTTTTCAACAGGTTTCTCAACAGTGGCACTACTGACATTTTGAACTGGATAATCCTCTGTCCTGGGGAACTGTCCTGTGCATTATAGGATTTCCAGCCTCCCTGGTTGAGAACCACTGAATTAGGTTTAAGTCTTGGTTTTGCCATTTATCGATTATGAGACTTTGGGCAAATTAATCTGTATCACCTGGCTCAACCCCACAATGGGGATAACAGCAGTACCTATCACGTAGTGCTGGGGTGAGGCGTTAGAATAACGGATGTAAAGCCCCTAGCCCAGCTCCCAGCATTACATGGCAAATGCTCAGTAAATGTTAGCTAGACTTAAATCTTTAGTTACCTAGACACTGCGTTCTGGTTGGCAATGGCCATAACACTCTGACTATTGCTGGTATCCATCAAATGTTAAAGAACATGGCCGGGTGCGGTGACTCACAGCTGTAATCTCAGCACTTCGAGAGGCCGAGGTTGGCAGATGACTGGAGGTCAGGAATTTGAGACCTGGCCAACACAGTGAAACACTGTCTCTACTAAAAATACAAAAATTAGCCAAGCATGGTGGTGCATGCCTGTAACCCCAGCTATTTGGGAGGCTGAGGCAGAAGAACTGCTTGAACCTGGGAGGCAGAGGTTGCAGTGAGCCACGATCATGCCACTGCACTCCAACCTGGGCAGCAGAGAGAGCTCTGTCTCAAAAGAAAACAAAACAAAACAAAAAACAAACAAACAAAAAAACCCCACAAACATATTCAGTAAAGATAAGTATCTCAGATGCATTGATCTGCATTTGCAAATCATTCCATATTCAGTTGAGTGCTTTGGCACAAATTCCTAGGCAAATATAATCCTTCATTGTAAATTTCAAAACCATTATGAAGGGAAGCTCTCCAACCAATCTCTAATGTTAAGCTGTATCAGAGACAAGTGAACTCTCTATTAAACACACAGTGGAGCTTGAAGGCAAGGTGCCAGTATAGTCAGCTGTCAGGCATACTTTCACTGTAAAGGAGACCATTTGAATTTTGCACAGTTTGAGGATGAATGGGCCATAGCAAATGGTCATGAAGTTAAGCACAATGCTAATAACCCATGTCTGTAGGTCCAGAAATTAACCACCCCCAAGGCCACATGGATTTCACGTTCAGTCAAAGCTACTCTACATTCTCCAGCTGTAGTGGACTAACACTTGTGTGTTGATGCTGTACATTCCCTTTCCAAAAGCAACGTCTGCTTTGTAAATCATATGCTCTACACCCAAGTATATTCTAAACTCACTTACCTTATTTAATCAAATCTAAGATATATATTTTAAGTACCAGTAAAAAATAAATTAATTGAAAAAGTACTGCCAAGTATGATTGTAACACACCATCTAGTGTGTTAAGAACTATCCCAAGACTGGGCGTGGTGGCTCACACCTGCAATCCCAGCACTTTGGGAGGCTGAGGCGGGAGGATTGCTTGAGCTCAGGAGTTTGAGACCAGCCTGGGCAACACAGTGAATCCCCATGTCTACAAAACATTAGCCGGGCATGGTGGTGTGCGCCTATAGTCCCAGCTACTAGGGAGGCTGATGTAGGAGGATCACTGGAGCCCAGGAAGTCGAGGCTGTGGTGAGGTTTGATGGTAGCACTGCACTCCAGCTTGGGCCACAGAGAGAGATTCTGTCTCAAAAACAAAAACAAACAAAAAGAACCCCACAAAACTATCCCAATTTCATAGATGTTAAAATGTAAAGAAAAAAAACTCTTAGAATCAAAAAAATACAATCATATTTCAATCACCAGGCTGAAACCCATGCCAATAAACATGTAAGGTCAATTGGACTTTAAATCTACCTGGGATTTCTCAGTTTACTTTTTTTTCTGAAAATGAAAGTCATAAATACATAATGTTGAGAACTTGGAAAATACAGAAGAACATTAAGAAGAAAATTAAGTTACTTGAAATTTCACAACTATTAGTATTTTGAAATATTTACTGGCCAGTCTTTGTGTGTGCATGTTTCTATAAAATTGGGATCATGTTGTGGTAACAATTTTATATCTGGTTTTTCTGCATTTCATGTTATATCATGACCATTTGCCTATATCTTTATTTTTTAATTATGTTTACTTTTCTTTTTTTTTTTTTTTTTAGACAGGGTCTTGCCCTGTCACCCAGGCTGCAGTGCAGTGGTGCAATCATAGCTCACTGCAGCCTCGACTGCCTGGGCTCAAATGATCCTCCCATTTCAGCCTCCCCTGTGGCTGGGACTATAGGTGTGCACCACCATGCCTGGCTAATTTTTAAAATATTTTTTGAAGAGATGGGGTTTCACCATGCTTCCCAGAGCGGTCTCAAAATCCTTAGCTCAAGTGATCTGCTCACCTAAGCCTCCCAAAGTGCTGGCATTATAGGTGTGGAGCGCTGTGCCCGTGCTGCCCATATCTTTAAATAGCCTTCATAAATTACAGAAATTTTTAATCAAGTTTACATACTTACAAAACTGAAATTCCAAACAATTTTTATTCTAAGAAACTTAGTTTTGTCAGGCACAGTGGCTCATGCCTGTAATCCCAGCACTTTGGGAGGCCGAGGAGGGTGGACCACCTGAGATCAGGAGTTTGAGACCAGCCTGACCAAGATAGAGAAACCCCGTCTCTACCAAAAATACAAAATTAGCTGAGTGTGGTGGTGGTGCATGCTTATAACCCCAGCTACTTGGGAGGCTGAGGCAGGACAATCACTTGAACCCGGGAGGTGGAGGTTGCAGTGAGCCGAGATTGCCCCATTGCACTCCAGCATGGGCAACAAGAGTGAAAGTCTGTCTACAAATAAAAAAGAAAACTTAGTTTTGATCATCTGGTTCTTCTTTCTATCTCTCACCAAATTAACTGGTAACTGGTTTGGACATGCTACATACCATTAAGTATTGGATTAGGGGACTCAAAAAACAAACCTTACATATTACTAACCTGGTAACACTGTTGCTTTCTGGCTGGGTTTCTTTCCACACCTAATTCGGTATTCGTTTATTGCATTTTCAATCTCCTGAAGCTTTTTTACTGCATCTGTGTAATCTTGCTTTCGCTTTTTCTTCACAGTTTTACAAAGGTCTGGCTCATTGGCAAGTTTCTTTGCAGCTTCCACCAGCTTTTGTTGTATTAGAAAATTACTCTCCAGTTCTTGCAAAGCAGGATCCTGCATTTATACAATGATAGTTTTATTTTTATGGACACATACGACCAACTCTTACATGCATTGTGGAATAAAACTTCCTGTGCACTTTCTTGAACCAGTTGTTCTTGGAGAACACTGTCTTCCCAAATTTTACTGCATAGACATCCTTGTCAAACACTTTCCTTTACCCGTCTTAACTTGAACTTCTCATTAGTCCAAACCTCTTCCCTGTTCAAGGAAGGGAATGGCCTTTCATTCATTCAGTTGGTTGGGAGAAGATCACTGTTTTTATGGATATATTCTTAACTCAAAGCTCATGGATGCAGAAGGTTATATTCATATGCATAGCTTTAGAGACAGATAAATTTGGGGTTGATCTTCTTCCTGGTAATTCCTGGTTGCATGACCCTGGATACACAGTTTCATCTTTTAATGCTTCAGTTTTTTTCATTTGTAAAATGAAGATAACACCTACCTTATGAAAGTAGGATGAGGATTAAATGAGATAATACATGTGCATTGCTTAGCTCAGAGATGGGTACACAGTGAGCACTCAATAAATAGCAAAGATTTCCAAAGAAGAAAACAGATATAATTTTCTAAAGCTAAGATGGTCAAATTTCTACAAGAAACATAGGTAAGGTCATATTGGTTGATGACATGCAAATGAGAAAGTATTATACATTCTATATTGGCTAACAAATATTTTAACTTGATTGTAACTCAGTGCTGTGCATGTATTATCTCATTTAATGCTCACTGGATCCCTTGGAGGGAAGTCCAATCATTACCCCCATTTTACAGATGAGGAAAACTGAGGCCTGAGAATTGAGACTTTAGAGAGGCTAAACTATTTGCCAAAGGCTATTATTTAGTTTTAAGTAAATGAACCTAAGCTGGAGTTCTTAATTCTTATAATACTGCCTCTCAATTGAGAAACATTTGGAGTTCACTGAATGCTGTCTATAATTTGGGGAGTAAAGTAGTGAGAACTCAATTTTGACTGGAGTGGGCATGAAAGAAAAAGTTCAGTTTGGTCTACACGATCCTTCTCTGCTGGTGAGATAACATACAGCAGAGACTCAAAAACCAAAGGAAAAAGTCCACTACACTCAGATAGCTTTCCAGTCTCAGGATTAATTGAAAGGCTCAGAGGCGTTGTTCATACCTCTTCACTTGGCAGCAAGTTATCATCTAATTTGAAGGCAGTACCCACACGTCTTCTGACCTGAGGAGGCTTCTCGCCTACGTTCAGGGGATACTCCTTTGGCATTTTGCCTGTGAGCTCCTGTAAAACAGGACAGAATCAAGAGCGGATAATTGACACTGGCCAAAGTTGTGAAACACAATTCGATGAGCCCAAAAAAGCAGACTCACAGCCTCCCGCAGACAGATCTTCTTAAGCTCCTCAACTTTTTTCAGAAGTTTTTCTTGTAATAGTTTCTCCTTCTTCTTTAGTTCAAGGATTTTTTCTCTCTTTTGCTCCTCACTAACTTCTGAGTCTTGAGAACCTAAGGAATGAGGGAAAGGCAGGGAAGGTTTATACAAGGGATGTTTCCTTCCTTTCGAAGGGACAAAGGATTTTTAAGCTAAAGCAGCTATTAAATGGTAGTTTATTTCTTTTCTCCTTGTTTCTCAACATAATAAAAGGAAACTAGAAAACATTCTCTCATTCTTCTGGGTATCAAACAGAATCCGGTAAGAAAATGTGCCTTTTTGCATCCTGGCTCAGTCATTTTGGGGGTAATGATAAAATGTTTAATGTCCCAGACACACCCAAGGAAAATTTTCATTTTTCTAGCAGAAGAGAAGGTAAGATGGTCCTTGAAGAGTTGTTTCAAGTGTTCTTTTAGAAAGTAAGCAAGCAAGGAAAAGAAAAATCTGTGTGAAGGAAGGTCATGCTTCAGATTCACAAGTTGACAGTGAGATTTAGATGGGACGAATCATTGTAGTAAAGTTACATATAGTTAATGATAAGAGATTCCAGAATTTTTACAGAGGAAGGGCTTAGGGGAAGCTATCACATTTGAGGGGTGTGCTTGTAATCATGTTTGTGCAGCATTTTATATTGCAAGGAGAATTAGACAATTATCTGTATCAAAAACTAAATGCTGGAAAAAGCAGCTGCTGTGGAATAGGTTCTTTCAAGCCACACCAAGGAACTCACCATCCTTGTATCTCATATGACACGCACAACCTATTTATAATTTGACTTTCCACATATTCTTTAAAAACTTAGCCTTAAAATTTTATTCAAAGCTGTTGCATACATATTTATTGACATGCTTATTTATTTCCAAAAGAAGGGATTAAAAGATGAATTTAGAAGTGGTTTATGAACGAAAAAAACAAACAAAATAAAGATGGCTTGCACATTCTCTAATCCCAAGATGTTACCTGAGGAGATTAAACTGCCATTGCTTGCCATGATGAACTGACTTTTCGCCTCCAGTGTCACCAGCTTGGAGGCCCTTTGTGTTCCTGTCTCTGTCAAATCCATTGCAATCTCGTCTAAACTCCTGGCTGAAGGAATTTTTGCCTAAGAGGTATACAACAATGAAACAGAATTAACTCAAACATACTTCAAATTAATAAAACAATTAAGTTAACATACAATAAAAATATCAACACAGAGGATAATTTAGAATTTTCACATATTCAAGTGGCATTCTTCAGACCAAAAAACAAAACAAAACAAAAAGCCCACAAGCCTTAAGCTTTGTAGTTAAAATGTTTTAATAACTATACATGATTTTCTCATGGTGTGGTTCAGTTACTAACTTTAAAATGTCACCGGCACCATCACCACCAGCAGTGTCACCAGTATATACAAACATGCATGGCAACAAGCTGGCCAGTCTTACAACTTATAAAGCAGCTTATATATTGCCCATCATTTAAACATATAAAAAATCTGAAATAGTTGGAAGTTAAACATAAAAAAAACTCAGAGAGCAAAAATATATATGCTTGCATCTTTTGTGAGAAGGCTTATCTTCTAAACAGAATGCAAAATGGGAATCTGTCCCTATAGAAATGATGCCAGTTACTTACTTTGCTTTGTTTCCTGTCCAGGTAAAACTGATGCTGACTAATTGCCATTACCCAAATGGACTTGATGAGAGAAGAGTTAGCATACCATGTTTGCACAAAGAGGCCACTTTGCCCAAAGGTTCTTCTTGAAACTGAAATCCTGAAAAATTTAAGAAAGCACTCAAATAATTCCCCTCTGGCCCAGCATGATGCAAAATGTACCCTGCGAGCAGCATTGTAACAAGGCATGTTCCTCTTACTTGTCTTCTGTTGCAAAAGCTCTTATGCAAATGGCGACCAAGTTTCTGATTTTCTCCTTTTACAACAAAACAATTCAGACCTAAGTAATCTCTTTCTGGATAAACAGCATGTTTAAAAACACATACACATGAACTCAAAAGCTGATAAAGAATCAGTGAAATTAGAGATTATACAAAAACTTTTAGTTAGAAACTCTAAGGATGTATAGCCATCACAAGTGGTAAGGAATAAATGGGGTAAGATTTTTTTTTAATTAATTAATTTATTTATTTATTTTGAGACGGAGTCTCGCTCTGTCGCCCAGGCTGGAGTGCAGTGGCGCGATCTCGGCTCACTACAAGCTCCGCCTCCTGGATTCACGCCATTCTCCTGCCTCAGCCTCCTGAGTAGCTGGGGCTACAGGCGCCCAACACCACGCCTGGCTAATTTTTTGTATTTTTAGTAGAGACGGGGTTTCACTGTGTTAGCCAGGATGGTCTTGATTTCCTGACCTCAGGCGATCCGCCCACCTTGGCCTCCCAAAGTGCTGGGATTACAGGCGTGAGCCACTGCGCCCGACCCGGATAAGATTTTAAAGATGCAGCAACCAAGTGTGAAATGAGCACCTAATTCAAGGTAAAAGAGCATTTCAAATCTAGGTAGATTTGGCTGGCTCTGACATTATCAGATAATGCACTTAATGATAATGGCTGAAAATATGCAAGTCCAAAACTGTCCAGAGTGCTGCTTGTACACCAGATGGAAAAAGGAAAGGGGAGGGGGGAGAAGGAGAAGGAGGAGGAGGAGGAGGGAGAGGGGAAGAGGGAAAGGAGGGTAGAAGGGAGGGAGGGGGAGTGAAAGAGAGAGAGAAAGAGAGAGAGAACAGGCAAGAGGCAGACAGACTGTGTGTATGATGCGTTACTAATGTTCTTCTGTAGCAATTTTGCTTATCTCTTTGGGTCACCTTTTTATCACAGGTATTTCCTCCCATCCCTCTGGCCTCTAACCATCCATAACCATCTTGGGACTGAAAAGTTCCCACTAAGGACTGATTAATAATTTCTCTTAAGGCCAGGTGCCATGGTTCAGCACTTTGGGAGGCCGAGGTGGGTGGATCACCTGAGGTAAGGAGTTCAAGACCAGCCTGGTGAAAGCCTGTCTCTACTAAAAACACAAAAATTAGCTTGGTGTGGTGGTGCATGCCTGTACTCCCAGCTACTTGGGAGGCTGAGGCATGAGCATCATTTGAACCTGGGAGGTAGAGGTTGCAGTGAGTCAAGATTGCACCACTGCACTGCAGTCTGGGTGACAGAGTGAGACTCTGTCTTGGCAGGGGGGTGGGGGAGAAGAATTTCTCCTAAGATATTTGAGAACCAACATCCTGACTCCAGTTAATGTTGATAACTTGGCTTTTTTTTCCTTTTTTTTTAATGACCAAGAACACCAACATTTTAAATGAGCAAAAGATCTGAATAGACATTTCTCTACTAAAGATATATGAATAGCTGAGAAGCACATGAAAAGGTGCTCAGCCATCATTAGTCACGAGGGAAATGCAAATCAAAACCACAAGAAGGTACCACTTCAACCCACTAGGATGGCATAAACTATACATGCACACAAAACTAAAAGTAACAAGTGTCAGTGAGGATGTGTCGGCATTGGAACCACATATACTGCTGCTTGGGATGTAAAATGGTGCAGCACTTTGAAAAGCAGCCTCGCTTGCTGTTCATCAAAGGGTTAAAGATAGTTACCATTTGATCCAGCAGTTCCACTCCTAGGTATATACCCAAGAGAAATGAAAACATATGTTCATATAAAAACATGTACACAAATGTTGATAGCAGCATTATTTGTACAGTAACTGGGTCACACTGAGAAAAGTCTTTGATCCTCACCTTCGTGGATCATGAACTTCAACAGCGAATTTTTTCTCTCGGAAATATAAGTTCTCCAGCTGTTTCCATTGGAATAACTAAAGAAAACAGAAAAGCCAGGCAGTGTTATTTATTCTTATTTTTACTCAGTCTATAAATCAGCTTAATAATCAAACAATTATAAGTTCCAAGAAGGTACACTGATACGATGAAGTATGAATATGTGATTCAGCCTTTTTACAAATCAACTATGACCTGAAACCATTTTATTCCTTCTTCTGACAGCAATCTTTAACTGATAAGATGCACCTCGCCAATAAATCTTCCTTGAACAATAAAACCAACCATCTGTGGAAGAACATGTACACTATTTTTCCTCTGACTCAACTATATAATAAGGAAATCTGCACAGATTCCAGTAAGCACCAGCCTTCTCAAAGACGTTGATTTCATAGTTAAATGGAAAGATATTCAAAGGGATATTTCAATAACATCAGAGACTGAATTTCAAAAGAATGCAAAGTGAAAGTAAAACGGAAACCCTATGCAGGGGTGATTCTCTGAGATACCAGTTTCCTACCTGTGAAGAGAGTTCCCCTAAATGCCACGGAAACCTAGCACCAGTAATTGGGGGCAGAGAAGGGGTAGGAGGGAACACCAGAGCCTCTTCTTGGTTTCTGAGCTAGAACCTCCAGTTTTTGAACATAGCTCCCAATGTCTGCACACTCTGATATAGACACTACTGATAGTCTATCGCTGTTGTCAGTTTGATTGGGAGAAACAAACTATACTAGCAATGTGCATTTGAAAACCAAATAATTTGATAGAAAGCGGCTCATTCACAGAACTGAGGATGCCTTGCTGTGTTTTCTGGGCTGCTTCCTAAGCTCTTTATAAGACATTGTACTATCCTCAGCCTTGGTTTGTCCTGTCAACTTAGACTTCATGGTCAAATTCCTCTTCTCTGCCCCTAGACTTGATTAGGAAAATAACAGCACAGAGGTTTCATTATATTATTAGACTTTGGCTGGATTTTAAAATTACGTTCAAAGAATCTTACAAGATTATTTTTAATAGTCTAAATAATAAGCACTTCTCTGCAATGCACTATCAGCAAAACCATTTCCTGACATACAGGAACCCAGGCTTTTCACAGACATGTAAACCTCATCATGTAAAGGAACAAAATGAGCTGAAGGTTTCTATACATATACTGGCATGGGAAAAAAAGTGTTCAGACTGGACCCCCCAATTTCAAACAGTGTAATAAACCAGTACTCCCTAAAAACACAGCCCTCCGTGGTCTGCACACATGGCTGTCTATAACCACAACACTCACTCAGGTTCAAAGAGGAATTAATAGAAGTATAAAGCTACATACCCATTTCTTAAAATCTCCACAAACTTGAGGTTTTCATTTCTTTAAATCCAGAGGTTCCAAAAATGGGACAGAAATGTGAGGGAAAACCTCAGGGTTCTTCCAACCTCCCCCTCCCAGACAGCAACTCCGGTGAGTTCTGAACTGAGTTTCATAAGACACTTAGGTGTAACTCAATCTCACAAACTGAGCCTCCCACGGCTGACACACTACTGACATCAGCAACTCTACCGAGTGACACCTCCCTAATTCTACTCTTTCCTCCCATGAGGGAGAGGAGGGCAAAGTTCTCAGTGGCAGATTTTCCCAGAAAAGAGATCTTTCTAAAATGGGGGGCAGTTGGGATTTGCCCGATACTTCCTGGGAAGTAAGTTGCTTTGAATCCAAGGACAAATTTCACCGGAGGCTGTTTTAGGAAGACATTTCTACCCTAGTTTACTCACCCTGGACATGAACAGGTTCTACAGGAAGAGTTACAATGCAGCTCAGCTGTGTTTTCCTTTGTGTCCATTCCCACACACATAAAAACCAGGGCTGGACTTGAAACATGATCTCTGAAAGTCACCACCTCCCCCTCTTATCACTTACAAATGTGAAACCCTAGTGCTTTGGACTCCATTCAGCCTGTCCCTGCATTGAGAGCAAATATGCTCCCTGCAAGGAAAAACTCTACTTAAAAGGTGAAGGACTTCGGCTTAGAGAATTTGAAATAATTAGATTGTAACTGGATTTGCACAAGGTTATGGGAACAAGGCTGGGTTTTAAGTATGAAAGGCAGAGAGCAGTTCATTTCCCCGCCTGAAATCTTAAAAGTTTGTGCAAAGTATGATTTCATATATGTGCATATAATAGTATAAATGTGGATTGGAATGGTACAAAATTCAGTGATTGCTTCTGTGGGCAGATGGTATGAAGGGTACGTTGTATAGGAACTTCAATATCACTAGTAATGTTTTCTTTTATTAATAAAAATAGGATGAAGTAAATATGACAAAATATTAGTAACATCTATTTAAGTGGTTGTACAGGTGTTGTCATATTTTTAGGACTCTTGGAATTTCTCAAAATTAAAATAAGTTTATATATAAAAAATGAATATAGGTTGGTCTATTTTATACAAGGGTGAGATTTTCACCGTCAAATGAGTTGTAATAATGAGTTGTAAGGTCCCTGTTTTAAACATTAAATATTATTACCATTTTCATTCTTTTCAATGTTTGAAGTTGCTAGGAAAATATTTCTCATTGTAGTGGTACTTGATCTAGCTGGCAGCTGGATATAAGCTGGCTTTTCTTTTGAAATTGCTGAAATCATTCTCCTATTGTGTTTTTTATTTCTGGACTCTTCATATCCAAGGGCCAGGATGCAGCTCTAAAAACGGCAATGGAGCTGAGGTGAATTCATTTGCTGAAAGATTGCTCATGCACCTTGCCTCAGACAGCACCTGGCACAGGGCAGGCAGTTGAATGGTGTTCATTCTCCTCCCTTTCTCCAGTGTTTATCTTAGAAGATAAATAAAAGGTACCCTCTGGTCAAAATCATGATGGGGCCGGGCGCGGTGGTTTGGTCAGGCGCAGTAGCTCATGCCTACAATCCCAGCACTTTGGGAAGCCGAGGTGGCTGGATCACTTGAGGTCAGGAGTTCGGACCAGCCTGACCAACATGGTGAAACCCCATGTCTACCAAAAATACAAAAACTAGCCGGGTATGGTGCGAGAGCCTATAATCCCAGCTATTTGAGAGGCTGAGGCAGGAGAATCACTTGAACCAGGTAGGTGGAGGTTGCAGTGAGCTGAGATCGCACCATTGCACTTCAACCCGGGCAACGAGAATGAAAACCCATCTCAAAAACAAGAACAGGCATGAGGGGATTTCAGACTAACGATCTGTATTTGAAGAAAGAGATCAAAGTTTAAAGGAAGATACAAGGAAGCTAAGTATGCTTCCCATTTTCTATTATTTGGACAATATTGGTGCCCATATAGGGTAGCACTATTACATATATGTATGTGTGTGTATATATAAAATATATGCATGTGTATGTACAAATACACTTGCAATTTTCATATTAAAACAGAAAAATGTATTTTGCCCAAACCAAAATTTTCACTCTTGGAAATTAAAAAATAAAAGAAGAGGAGCTTTATTTGTCCTGGATTACAATTAAGAGTATGGAACTAGAATGTTTTCTACAGTGATCATTATATAAGCATAATAATAATTAATGAGTATTTGTTATTGTCTATGTGGCACCTGCTAGTAGCTAAGAGTTCGAACACTATGTTGTTTTTAGATAAAATTTATGCTGCTAGTGATGAAAGGGAAGTAGTTGCAAGGTGAAAATAAAACTATAAATTAGGTCTTCTAGATTTCTTTCTGCTCTACGCTCATCTTGAATGATCAGTTGTGCCCTCTGGTATCAAAAGAAGGAAGTAAAGAGTGACCGAAGAATAATATCTGGGATTACTTTGCAATTGCAAAAGTAAATAGACAGATAGATAAAATATTAAAAGAGGAGCAACACAAATAACATTAACAAAGAGATAATCAAGAAATTACAACAGGAGGAGAATTTATCTTAAGGTTACAAATCTTATCTTAAAAAAATAAAGTGTCAAAAATTTAAAACTGACACAGAAGATAGTGCTGGAATCCAGCCGTATTTTGAAACTGAGCTATATAAAATATTGTAATCACAAGAAATTCCCTTAATCCTAAGATAAAGTGAAAAAAGTATTGATGGTTTTAGAATAATTTGCTGCAGATGATTACACTTTATTTAACGAAACGAATGTGCAGAATATTTAAGCCATTTTGTTGAAATCTATAATTAATAGTTAGATTCCACTCGAAGAACTACAAGAAATCACCTCTGCCCTATCCCACCCCGCTATTACAATGGTTCCTAAATATCTGAGGCTACTGTCAAACTTCAGCCAAAAAAAAAAAAATATATATATATACACATATATATACACACACACACACTATAAGGAAAAGCAGAAGGACCTTCCGGAGACACGGTACTTGTATTTCAGTAGCTTTGGGAGTCATTCCTTCCTTTTAATCAACAGATATTTCTTGAGTGCCGTGTATGTTCGAGGTCTTGTTCTTGTCAGCAAGTAATGGACAGAGCCCCTCCATTGTGGGGCTCACAAGAACCAAATGAACCAAGTCAGATTGCCTTGGTTAGCATTCTGTACTGCCACTTATCGCTGTGTGGTATTTGGCAAGCTGCTTAATGTTCCTGAATCTCAGTGTGTGCATCTGTAAAATGAGACCACTAACAATCACCTCAGAGAGTTGCCAGAAGGGGTCAGGGAAACTATGTTTGCGAAGCACTTAGCCCAGTGCCTGGCTCAGAATCAAAATTCAGTAAGCGATAAAGTCAGCTGTATTTGTAATGAAGAACTCTCAGTTCACCTCTCCAACTTTATCACATGGAGGGCAGTCACTTAATAGCAGAAACAAAAGCAAAAACTGCTGTCTGGATCCCACATCTTTCCATTGTTGGGAAACAGTTGGGTTATTCGGTTAACATATCTGTGTCACTCAGACTTCCAATTCTGTGAGTTTCGGGCTTTATAAAAGCTGGCTGCTCTATTTCTGTTTATTTCATTGGGGGTTTCCTGATACACCCTCTAGGTAGGAAATTTGCTCACTGTTTCTGTATCATGGAGGACATAAAGAGGAGGGAGAGGCTGGTCACGGCACACCCCACAGGCAGACAAAGCAAACTCCCTCCTGCCCCGAGTACCCAGGAAAGGAGGAATGTGCCCCAGCATGTACAAAAGTGCTGAGGAGTGTGTGCCTGCCACATGCTAGGAGGACCTCCCCGGGGGAATGAAAGACCCAGGGAAAGCCTTGGACAAAAAGGATCAAACTGTCTTTTTAAATCTTGATGAAATGAAAGTAGATGCCACCTAAAGGTTTCACACTAGGCCAGGACAGGAAAGACGTCAGGAGAGGCTTGGCTTTTTAATGGCAACTCACAGTACCTATAGGTTAATCATTTAACTGCAAATTCACCTGGAAATGACTAAACTTGAGACAGTCACAGCTGCAGTGTATGACGGTACATTAGTGACGCAGATGGTGGGGGATCCCCCTGCTATTATTACTTGAAGCCAAACAAAATCACTATATTATTGATTTATTCTTTTTTCATTTTGAAAGACTACACGTGATGCATATACTGTTAGTACCTTCCGGAATTTCACAGAATTATAGGCTTCTATAAAGCCCAATTGATCTACTTTCTTTCCATCAAATGTTTATGTGACAAAGTCTCTGCCCTCAAGGAGGGTACAGGCTATCAAAGAGACAGTCATACAACAAATACGCACAGTTAACACCAACAGTGCCAGCTGGCATAAACTAAGTGCTCAGCTGTAGACTAAGATGTTGCATCTATTATCTTACTGAGTCTTCCCAACAACCACACGGGGCAGTACTATTTTAGCCTCACTGTGCAGAAGAGAAAAACTGAGGCTCAGAGAGGTTTAAGTAAATTGGCCAAGGTCACACAGCTAAATAGGGGCAGATATTGACACATAAATACAGCCAGGCTCCAAGATCCCCAGTGTGTAACCACAGCATGCCATTTTGCCTTTTTCACCTGGGAAGAGTGCTATACGGGCATCTGTTATGTTTTTAACAAAAAAAAAGAAAAAGAGGGGTCGGGCGCGGTGGCTCAAGCCTGTAATCCCAGCACTTTGGGAGGCCGAGACGGGTGGATCACGAGGTCAGGAGATCGAGGCCATCCTGGTCTACACGATGAAACCCCGTTTCTACTAAAAAATACAAAAAACTAGCCGGGCGAGATGGCGGGCACCTGTAGTCCCAGCTACTCGGGAGGCTGAGGCAGGAGAATGGCGTAAACCCGGCAGGCGGAGCTTGCAGTGAGCCGAGATCGCGCCACTGCACTCCAGCCAGGGCGACAGAGCGAGACTCCGTCTCAAAAAAAAAAAAAAAAAAAAAAGAAAAGAAAAAGAAAAAGAGAAAAAAAATAACTTTTTTCTTTTTTTTTTTTGAGATGGAGTCTCGCTCTGTCGCCCTGGCTGGAGTGCAGTGGTGCCATCTCGGCTCACTGCAAGCTCCGCCTCCTGGGTTCACGCCATTCTCCTGCCTCAGCCTCCTGAGTAGCTGGGACTACAGGTGCCCGCCACCACGCCCGGCTAATTTTTTGTATTTTTAGTAGAGACGGAGTTTCAGCATGTTAGCCAGGTCTTGATCTCCTGACCTCGTGATCCACCCACCTTGGCCTCCCAAAGTGCTAGGATTACAAGCATGAGTCATGGCGCCCGGCACAAAGAAAAAGAGTAATTCTTATTTCTTCCTCAAATAAAAAAGAAAGCAATTATGGCAGCCATTTTTGGGATAGGACTGAGTCTTGAGTCTTTTTTTTTTTTTTTTTTTTTTAGATAGGGTCTTGGTCTGTCACCTAGGCTGGAGCACAATGGCATGATCACAGCTTACTGCAGCAGCCTCGACCTCTCGGGCTCAAGTGATCCTCTAATCTCGACATTCTGAGTAGCTGGGACAACAGGTACATGCTACCACATCTGGCTAATTTTTAAATTTCTTCTAGAGATGGGGTCTCCCTATGTTGCCCAGGCTGGTCTTGAACTTCTGGGCTCAAGGAATCCTCCCGCCTTGGCCTTCTAAAGTGCTGGGATTACAGGCATGAGCCATCACACCCAACCTGAGTCCCTTTAATTTTTCTTAGTGATTCTCAACCTGTGGTGATTTTTGCACCCCTGCTACTCCTCCCAACCGTCAACCTCAGGACATGGGGTGATGCTTAGAGACATTTTTGGTTAACACCCTGGAGGGGAGGGTGCTAATAGCATCTAGAGAGTAGAGACCAGGGATGCTGCCAACAGCTTACAGTGCACAGAATATGATGCCCCCCACAACAGAGAACTATATGGCCCCAAATGTCTATGGTGCTAAGGTTGGGAAACCTTGACTCAGAGGATAATATTTGATGATACAACTAGGCTTTGGTAGGTGAAATGTGCTGATGAAGGATATAACAATTTTTACTCTGAAACAATGAATTCTGGAGTCCTATTTCTTTCAGCTATGGCTGTTCACATTGCTTTACATACGCAAATGCTACCCACTAGAGGGGCTTACAACAATTGACCAAACTAGAAGAGTCAGCTGTGCTGAACTAAAATCTCATAAAAGTACCCAAATGGTATACGCTCTGGTAGTGAATGTTTTTTTCAGATGTGAGCTCATAAACTTACAAATAAAACACCATATCTTGGCCAGGTATGGGGGCTCACACCTGTAATTCCAGCACTTTGGGAGGCCGGGGTGGGGAGATTGCCTGAAGTCAGGAATTCGAGACCAGCCTGACCAATGGTGAAACCCTATCTCTGCTAAAAATACAAAAATTAGTCAGGCGTGCTGGTGTGTGCCTGTAGTCCCAGCTATTCAGGAGGCTGAGGCAGGAAAATTGCTTGAACACAGGAGGCGGAGTTTGCAGTGAGTTGAGATCACGCCACTGCACTCCAGCCTGGACGACAGTGACACTCCATCTCAAAAAAAACCAAACAAAACAAAAACCTGTATCTTAAATGCAAGGACTAAAACTCTTGAATATTTTCAGCAAAGTTTAGATGAAGTTCTGGGTACTGGGAAATATATAATGTAAAAACCAGACCACCTAAAAGGATGTCACCTCACCCAAGTTTCCTCTGTGGCTGAATCTCTAACCTTCCAGGGCTGATGTAATGACTTCCCGTTAAGACTCTCATCAGCGTGCTCACTGATGTATTTGATGCCACCAGGGCTGAGCTACTGTTCTGGGCACCGGTATAACTGTTACGGATATTTACAACTGGTATCCCTTCTTGTGGTTTTGTACCTAGTCTGGTTATTAAGTATTTTCAATAAAATACCTAATTTTGAATACATTCTTTCCAGATAGATTGGCAGGTACTTGATGACAGAGATTGTGGCTTTTTCCTTAACTGAGACAAAGAATATACAGTACTCATTCAGGGCCCCTGTAAATGCAATGGGCTTAATACTTTTTTTTTTTTTTTTTTTGGTGGAGGGGAGCATAAAATCAGGTACACTGCACTCTATAGTTAGAAATGTAGGGATAGATGAATTTGACAACTTTAGCTTATCACTGAAGCCTTGCTACCAAAAAAAAAAAAAAAAAGTCCCAAACCAGCCAATCATTGGTCACAAGCATATAATAAACTTTGGACAAGCACGATGGCTCACGCTTATAATACCAGCACTTTGGGAGGCTGAGATGGGAGGATCACTTGAGGCCATGAGTTCAAGATCACCTTGGGCAACACAGTGAGACCCTGTCTCCATAACAGAATTCAAATAATTAGTGGGACATGATGGCTCGTGCCTATAGTCCTAGCTACTTGAAAGGCTGAGGTGGGATGATTGCTTGAACAGAGGAGTTTGAGGCTGCAGTGAACTAGCATCATGCCTCTGCACTCCAGCCTGGGCAACAGAGTGAGAACTTATGTCTTAAAAAAAAAAAAAAAGAAAACAAAGGAAATCTTTACCGTTTACGCCTCTTCATAGAACTATTTTTTACAGTGCTTTATGTACTAATTGCTTTTGTCTGCATTCAGACTAGTGAATCCTATTTACGAGCTTTCATTTTTCTTCATGTGCCAGTGGTTCAACCATGTGGTAAATGCTTAGACTTGTAAAAGAATAGAAAAAAAACAACAGATGGCCAGGCACGGTGGCTCACACCTGTAATCCCAGCACTTTGGGAGGCCGAGGCGGGTGGATCACGAGGTCAAGAGATCGAAACCATCTTGGCCAACATGGTGAAACCTCATCTCTACTAAAAATACAAAAATTAGCTGGGCGTGGTGGGATGTGCCTATACTCCCAGCTACCCGGGAGGCTGAGGCAGGAGAATTGCTTGAACTTGGGAAGCAGAGGTTGCAGTGAGCCAAGATGGGGCCAATGCACTCCAGCTTGGCAACAGAGCGAGACTCCTTCTCAAAAAAAAAAAAAAAAAGACATATGATGGTTCTGCCTGTCTGGCAGCCACTTCCCCTTCTTCTAGTAGCATCTTCCATTTCTACACGGAACTCCATCAGCTTTAGCTACAGTGGTGTGCGGTGGCGCCATCTTGGCTCACTGCAACTTCCACCTCCTGGGTTCAAGCAATTCTCCTGCCTCAGTCTCCCAAGTAGCTGGGATTATGGGCACCCACCATCACATCTGGCTAATTTTTGTATTTTTATTTTTATTTATTTTTTTAGACAGGTTCTTGCTCTGTCACCCAGGCTAGAGTACAATGGTATGATCCTAGCTCACTGCAACCTCCACCTCCTGGGTTCAAGCAATTCTCCTGCCTCAGCCTCCTGAGTAGCTGAGATTACAGGCACCCACCACCACACCCGGCTAATTTTTTGTATTTTTAGTAGAGACAGGGTTTCACCATGTTGGCCAGGCTGGTCTCGAACTCCTGACCTCAGGCGATCCGCCCTCCTTGGCTTCCCAAAGTGCTGGGATTACAGACTGAACCACTGCAACCGGCCTCCTCCCGGTTTTTATAACATGTCTATCTCCTTCCCATCAGCATACTCTATTCTTTGATGAGAACAAGCCATACTGTTCTTTATGAGCTTTCTGCCCTTCAGGTCTCAGGTTAAACATCACCTTCCTTAGACAGGCTTTCCCTGAACACACCAAATGTCCCCTCCCTGCATCCCATTACTGTCTCTCCATCTCATGTGTTTCCATCAAAGATAATTACAATTTATAATTATGTCTTTATTTCTTTGCTTACTTCTCACCAACCATCCCTCCAAAGACTTCAAAGGAAAAAAATACAGTGTGACAGAAACTACTGATCTCCCCCAGGATCTATTTTTCCTTATTTTTAGGAATAGAACATCTTGAGTTATGCCAGGCGCGGTGGCTCACGCCTGTAATCCCAGCACTTTGGGAGGCTGAGGCGGGCAGATCATGAGGTCAGGAGTTCGAGACCAGCCTGGCCAACATGGTGAAACCTCATCTCTACTAAAAATACAAAAATTAATCGGGTGTGGTGGCATGCGCCTGTAGTCCCAGCTACTCAGGAGGCTGAGGCAGAAGAATGACTTGAACCCCGACAGGTGGAGGTTGCAGTGAACCAAGATCACACCACTGCACTCCAGCCTGGGCGACAGAGCGAGACTCCATCTCAAAAAAAAAAAAAAGGACATCTTGAGTTAAAGCTTTGCCCAGGGCCACTGACCTAGAGACAATACCTCCCAGCTGCCCTTGCACTCAGAGGTGGTACTTTCCAAATGACAGAGGAGCCTGCCTAGGCCTCCCTCTTTCCATGTTCTTCACCAATACCCAACCAATTTTCTAAAAGTTCCATGTTTTATGAGAACTGCTTAAAATTCTAATTGTGATCAACTATGGGAGGGGAAGAGAAAGACCACGCTGTACAATACACTTTCTATAAATTAAAGTATGGCGTAGAGGGGAGAATAACCCACTCAGTGAAATAACTCACTAACTCGTTGGGTCCTCATAATGATCTGTGAGGTGGACAGCAGACAAGAATTATCTCAATCTGATAGCTGAAAAAAATGAAGGCCCAGAAAGGTTGAATGACAGCTCTGAGTCAGCCAGTTGGTAAGTGGAAATGCAGAACTGGTTCTTATTTCAAATCCACGCTGTAGGATGGGAGTTCTCCTCCCACTGACTCTGCAGAAGATTTTAACAATCAGATTGATTACTGGTGTGGGTGAAGCTTAGATACACACTTTATAAACAGGATGGACCAGTCTCTGGTTGATATTCTAAATCCAATTATTTTCTTCGATACCATGCTTTATTTGGCATTAATGTAGAAAGAGAACAACCCATGTTCTCTTCTCCTACAGTTAATCTCATCTGGAATTTCAGCAGTATCAGAAGTAGCTTCTCATCTAGGTCCAAGGTGTTACGGTCATGGTGGAAAGAAGAGCTTAGAAATGCTCAAGATAGCTGTGCTTAAAAAAATATCCAAGTCACTGTCTTTAAATAAAATAACCTTGTAGTTGTATGAGAAGAAGACTTTTGTGCTTGTTACTTAATTCATTTGGCTTTAGGTATTTGGGAATTCCAATATATAGAGAGACAGAAACTGAAAGCTTAGAACCTTTTCCCACCTTCACATGTCCTGCAGTGATGAAGTTCGACTCAAGTCTTTCTTGGCATGATATAATGCAAAAAGATACTTATCTTGAAAAGCATTTTGTGCTACTTGGACACCTCGACAGTATGTCATTTTATCTCTGCCATCTGACAGGCTCTGGCTTTCCCATGGGAAGCATTTGCTGAAGGGATACAAATCTGTCACGACATAGACTAATACTTGGCTCAGTCCCTGACCCACTGTCTGCTTCTTTATGAAGAAGAGACATTTTTCCTTGAAGTACTGAACAATAAATACTTGGAACACAAGGCTGCTTTTTTTTTTTTTCTTTAAGTGAAAGTTCATCAGTCTCTAAGTCCAGATGTCTTGCCATTTGGAATTAAGTTCAGTTCTGGTATGTTTTCACATTCTCTAAGAGTTTGCAATGTCATATTCATACACAAAGGGAGGACTATAAAGTAAAACTGCTTATTGTCTTAATTTTTAATACCCTGAATGTTTGTGGTTTGTAATTTTGGATTAAAAATTTTTCCTTTAATTTGCATCACACCTTCAGGCATGATGGTTAATGAATTAGGAGGTGAAACAAGTGCTTACACATCTCTGAAAACAGAAATTTGAGAGTAGAGGCCACGCGTGGTGGCACACATCTGTATTCCCAGAACTTTGGGAGGCTCAGACGGGTGGATCACCTGAGGTCAGGAGTTCGAGACCAGCCTGACCAACATGGTGAAACTCCATCTCTGCTAAAAATACAAAATTAGCCAGGCATGGTGGCCCATGCCTGTAATTCCAGCTACTTGGGAGGCTGAGGCAGGAGAATTGCTTGAACCCAGGAAGCGGGGGTTGCAGGGAGCTGAGCTGAGATCATGCCATTGCACTCCAGCCTGGGCAACAAGAGTGAAATGCCATCTCAAAAAAAAAAAATAAAGAAAGAAAATTTGAGAGTGGATTCTTAGCTGTGGTTTTGTAGCAATGTTGTGTCCCTCTCTAACCAGTGATCCAAGAATATTTCCCATACTCTTTTATTGTCTGTCCTCTCACTACTACTAATGATGATGGTGTATCAGCTATGGTGCTAAATTTGTCCTCTAGGTCTTACAACCACCCTACACAGTTGGTGGCAATACCCTTGTACAGATGAGAAAACCACTTTTAAAGAGAGATTAAACATGCTCAAGGTGGCATAGTAAATAGACACCAGGGGCAGAGGTTGGGATGCCTCCCCAACTCTTGCCCTGCATCACGGTACTACATACTGATTGAAAATAACTTGTTGGCACCCTGGACTGGCAAAAACGCCATATAAATAAAAGACTTGAAGAGCATCTGCTGGATGCCCTGGGAGGTAGAACAAATACCTCCCCACCCTCAACATTCACAGGTGATACTGATACAGAAAGGTCTGAAGGTCACTGCTGGGAGATCTTGGAACAACTCCTTTTCAAAACAGCTTTTCGGCATCAGTTTACTTATTCTTTTTTTTTTGAGACGGAGTCTCGCTCTGTCGCCCAGGCTGGAGTGCAGTGGCCGGATCTCAGCTCACTACAAGCTCCGTCTCCCGGGTTTACGCCATTCTCCTGCCTCAGCCTCCGGAGTAGCTGGGACTACAGGCGCCTGCCACCTCGCCCGGCTAGTTTTTTTTTTTGTATTTTTTAGTAGAGACGGGGTTTCACCGTGTTAGCCAGGATGGTCTCGATCTCCTGACCTTGTGATCCGCCCGTCTTGGCCTCCCAAAGTGCTGGGATTACAGGCTTGAGCCACCGCGCCCGGCCTACTTATTCTTAATACTTATTCTCCGTACATTTCCCTCCTTCTGGCCTGCTTTTAAGCCACATAATTGCAACAAGACAGGATGTGGCTCAAGAGGCTGAGCACCTTAAGGCCTCTCATTATAGCCTTTGTTTCATTAGAGTTTGCCAATTTGACCTTCATTCCTGCTGGTCCATTGGTAAACTTGCAGCCTGCACAGGTCCACACAAACAGCTGCAGCATGATCCTCCTTTAACAGAAGGCTGTGCTCATGGTCCTTTAAATTATGCATTCTTTCATTTGTGCAAACTAGGCCAGGAGAAGGACTTGTGGAACAGCCTCAATCCTTACATTGTCTGGACATAAAAATAAATATATGGAAGCAAAATCCATTGTCAGATTTTCACAAAAGAAGAAAAGAAGAAACAAGCAATGGAACAGAGTAGACATCCCCTTAAAAAAATGGAGAAAGAGAAGGCAAGAAAGTGATAACATGGGCCGGGTATGGTGGCTCACGCCTATAATTCCAGCACTTTGGGAGGCCGAGGCGGGAGGATTGTCTGAGGTCAGGAGTTCGAGACCAGCTTGGCCAGCATGGTGAAAACCCATCTCTACTAAAAATACAAAAATTAGCCAAGCGTGGTGGCAGGAGCCTGTAATCCCAGCTCCTCGGGAGGCTGAGGTAGGAGAATCGCTCAAACCCAGGAGGCGGAGGTTGCAGTGAGCCGAGATCGTACCATTGCACTCCAGCCTGGGCAACAGAGTGAAACCCTGTCTCAAAAACAAAAAAAAAAAAAGAAAAGAAAAGAAAAGAAAAAAAAAAAGCGATAACACAAGAAGGACTGCGTGGGGTCTTTTTAAAAATTGAGTGGCATGTTTTGGAAATGAAACAGAAGAACTCTGCAAATTCAAAAAAGGAAGTAGCTTCTGATTCTTTTCTAGACTCTGGAATGAACAAGCAAACCTGATTATGATCAGTGTCAAGCAATATTTGCCAATTTCTATGAAACTGTGAATGTAAAGAAAGGCCTGTGAGTCATGAGTACAGGAGAGGAAATTAACTGCAATATTGACTGTGCAGATTCTGATTCACCACTATTTTGGGGGAAAGCCTGGTTGCTGTTAGCAAATGCATTTACATTCTGCTGGAAGCTCAATCTTATCAAGCCACTTTAGCTAATAAATTACTTATGAGTTGCTTTAAGTAATATTTTACTTGGAAGATTCAGAAAAACCAGTAAGTTTTTCTGAATAACCAATTATTTTCTGAAATAACTCCTGAGTGTTATTTCTGAAGTAAAATTCAGAAGAGAAATAAGTTAGCAAAAAAATCTCAATACAAGTGAGGTCTACCTTAAGAAAACATGATAGGCAGTATTTTGGTCTTGCAAAATAGATAAACTAGGGTAAAGTATTTGCTTTGACTGCGATTTTTTATTATGCTCTGCAAACTCTCTCCACTCCTGCAAATGGAAACAAGTATGATGTCCATCAAAAGTGAATTGGTTAAAGAAAGTATGTATTTCCACATCATGAAACACTAGGCAGCTTTAAAAAAAGTGAAAAGAAATCGGTTTATAAGTAAGCTAGAGAAAAATGGCAGGTATGAAACAACTGTATATATTAGATTTCTCTGTCTTTGTAAATGCTTAGAATATACACTGACAAAATCCAAATGAACTGGTACCATTTTTTTTAACAGTCGCTGGTTGCCATGGGGGAAAAAATGGGGACTGCAGAAGACTTCCTCCCCAATGCATTGTTTTGTAGTGTTTGCTGCCATTTTTTTTTCCTTGCCCTTGTGAGTATTTCTTACTCTGGGGAAGAAAAAAAAAGAAAAAGAAAAAGCTAACAATAAATAAAATTGATTTTAAAAAATATTTGAAAAAATTGGGTATCCTTCATTTCTAATATTATTGATTAGAAATTAGGCTTTAGAAGTCAATTTTTGAAATACAAGCAGGAACAATAGTACTTATATTCCTTCTGGAAATTAATTAGGTATTCCTTAAATTGATCTTGGTCACAGAGCTTATAGAATAAAAATGTTAACATACAATTACAAACATGCTCTCTCACTGTCCTCTACTGCTTGTTGAATGATGCACGGTTGTTTTCATTGATTTTTTTTTTTTTTTTCCCTGACACAAGGTTTTGCTCTGTCACCCAGGCTGGTGTGCAGTGGCATGATCATAGTTCATTACAGCCTCAACCTCCCAGGCTCAAGTGATCCTCCTACCTCAGCCTCCTGTATAACTGGGACTACAGGCATTTGCCACCAGGCCTGGCTAATTTTTTTAAAGTTTTCTTTTTTATTCTCTTTTTTTTGTAGAGATGGGGTCTTGTCACATTGCTCAGGCTGGACTTGAACTCCTGGCCTTAAACAGTCCTCCCATCTTGACCTCCAAAAGCACTGGGATTACAGGCATGAGCCACCACACTCAGCCTTATCAATAATTTCTAGTAAGAAGCCTCAATGCCCTACTAGCCTGATCCAGGAAAGCTGGATCAGTATTGGAGGTTGGGGGTGGTGGGGATATGGCTTTCCCTAATCTACTCTTTTGTGTTATCTTTTGTGTTCACAACCATAAAATGGGGAAAAGAGGGGAGTTTTATTTATTTTCACAACTCATGGAAGACTGTGTGCACCGACTGAAGCTGCATGGACACTTAGAAGATGAAGAGTATGTATGATTATAGGGCTGCTTTATAAAGAGAATGGCTGTTTTTCTCACATACATTAAAGCAAGAGACAGATGGAAATGATAGGAGTTATTTAAGGCTGTGATGTCGGGTTGTGATAATGCAGGTAGCTGACCATGGTCTGTTATTAGAGGTCACTGTTTTACTCCTGTGCTTTCAGTGATGGCAGGATGGCACAGGGAGAGTGGAGTAGCACAACCAACCAGGGCAGCATGAGTCAGTCTTGATGTCGCTGTAATACCGAAGGAGGCCAAGAGCAGCTGCATGGTGATCTATATGGATTCTTCAACTCTTATATGTGCAAAAACGTGTTGTACACTTGAGCTTGGATCAAGAGAAGCAGATTCAGCTGGGCATAGTGGCTCATGCCTGTAATCCCAGTGCTTTGGGAGGCTAAGGTGGGAAGACTGCTTGAGCCCAGGAGTTCAAGACCAGTCTGGGAAAAATAGCCAGACTTTGTCTCTGCAGAACACTTTCTAAAAATTATCTGGGCATGGGTGCATGTGCCTGTAGTCCCAGCTACTTGGGAGGCTGAGGTGGAAGGATTGCTTGAGCCAGGGAAGTCGAGGCTGCAGTGACCTGTGATCAGGCCACTGCACTCCAGCCAATGGAACACAGTGAGACTCATCTAAAAAAATAATAATAATAATGAATTTTTTTTTTTTTTTTTTGAGACGGAATCTCACCCTGTCGCCCAGGCTGGAGTGCAGCGGCGTGATCTTGGCTCACTGCAACCTCTGCCTCCCAGGTTCAAGCAATTTTCCTGCCTCAGCCTCCTGAGTAGCTGGGACTATAGGTGCATGCTGTTATGCCCAACTCATTTTTTGTAGTTTAGTAGAGACGGGGTTTCATCATGTTGCCCTGGCTGATCGCAAACTCCTGAGCTCAGGCAATCCACCAGACTCGGCCTCCCAAAGTGCCGGGATTACAGGCGTGAGCTACCGTGCTCAGCTAATAATGAATTTTTAAAAAAATATCTTCATAATAAAATTTTAAATTGACATTAATGTTACTTATTTAGCCCTGGAAATCCAAATCTGATAGATTGTGACCCTCTTTTTTTTTTTTTTTTTATTTTGAGATGGAGTTTCTCTCTGTTGCCCAGGCTGGAGTGCAGTGGCACGATCTTGTCTCACTGCAACCTCTGCCTCCCAGGTTCAAGCAATGCTCATGCCTCAGCCTCCCGTGTAGCTGGGATTACAGGTGCCTGCTACCACATGTGGCTAATTTTTCTATTTTTAGTAGAGACGGGGTTACACCATGTTGATCAGGCTGGTCTCGAATTCCTGACCTCCTGATCTGCCCGCCTTGGCCTCCCAAAGTGCTGGGATTACAGACAGGAGTCACCATATCCAGCCTGTGACCCTTTAATAAATAGCACACAACTGATTTTTCTCTACAAAAAGCAGACATGTTCACTGCAGAAAATTGTGAAACAGAGATAATAGCATCAGAAGAAAGATGACTCATACCTGCATCATTGAGAGATCACTAGCACCAAAAAATTTGGCTGATGTCTTTATTATTCATTTATATGTCTACCATCCAATTCAAATATGTATATGTATAAATGTACATACAAAATTTACAAAATAAATGGCATCATCCTGTTCATACTAACATGAAATAGAAACCTAATGGTGTGAGCTTGTGGCTGGGCATGGTGGCTCATGCCTATAATCCCAGCATTTTGGGAGGCCAAGGTTGGCGGATCATTTGAGGTCAGAAGTTTGAGACCAGCCTGGCCAACATGACAAAACCCCGTCTCTACTAAAAGTACAAAAATTAGCCAGGTGTGGTGACACATGTCTGTAATTCCAGCTACTTGGGAAGCTGAGGGAGGAGTATCGCTTGAACCCAGGAGGCGGAGGTTGCAGTGAGCCACTATCACCCCACTGTACTCCAGCTTGGACAACAAAGCAAAACTCCATCTCAAAAAAACCCAAAAACCCCCAACAGCCTAATGGTGTGTGCTTGTCAACTATGTTGTGATTAACATCTTTTGAACAGTTCAAAGTTCTCCTAAAGTGATTCGAACTTACCTTCCGAGGCTTCACCTTGTCTTGTATATCATACTGGCCAATTCCCTTATAGCTGATTCCAAGCCACCAAGGAAGTCCTTGCTTATCCTAGAAGTTGAAAAAGCATGAGAACCAAGACCTAGCTGTTAACTCTTCTAGAAACGAATAAAATTTACCAATTTCACCTTTTTTTTTTCCTTGAGACAGAGTCTCGTTCTGTCGCCAGGCTGGAGTGCAGTGGCATGATCTCGACTCACTGCAACCTCTGCCTCTGGGTTTGAGTAATTCCCCTGCCTCAGCCTCCCGAGTAGCTGGGATTATAGGTGTGCACCACCATGCCTGGCTAATTTTTTGTATTTTAGTAGAGATGGGGTTTCACTATGTTGGCTAGGATGGTCTTGATCTCTTGACCTCATGATCTGCCCACCTCAGCCTCCCAAAGTGCTGGGATTACAGGCGTGAGCCATCACACCCGGCAATTTCACCTCTTAACAAGTATCAGCAAGTCAAAATAAAGCTGTCTTGATAAACAAAACATTATTTTAAAACCTAACTTGTTACTAAAACATCTTGGAGTTTCTTCAAATAGAATCTTTCAGTTGAAATAGTCCAATACTGTTAATACCATCAAAAAGAGTAAAGCATTACTGTTTCGATTAAACAGTTGGAGAAAATAAATAAAATGTAAGTAATTCAACTAAGAATTAATCCAGTAAAAAGCCAGTTATCCATTAAAAAAAAAAAAAAGCTCTTTCTCTCTTAATTAGTAACCAGTTATAAAAGGTTGGGGACGTTTCCAAAGAATTGCAAAGATGAGAAAAGTGGTTCCAATTCCTGATGTTTATAAAACAATTAACAATGAACATGGGGATATTGAAAACCCTTTTGGAGAACTGTACAATTCAATGACAGGATGTTTGAATAATTGGTTCGAGGTACACATGGGGAGGTGAGTAATATTTTTTTCATAAATTTATCTTTTATGTTTTGCCAAAGCATAGAATATACTGACACAGGAAAGGAAAATTTAGGCTTACACAGATTCCTATATGCAAACTGGAGTCAGTAGAAATTAAAGTTAAATTGGAGGCTGGGCATGGTGGTTCATGCCTGTAATTCCAGCACTTTGGGAGCCCGAGGCGGGTGGATCACCTGAGGTCAGGAGTTAGAGACCAGCCTGGCCAACATGGTGAATCCCCATCTCTACCAAATATACAAAAAATGAGCCAGGTGTGGTGGTGCGTGCCTATAATCCCAGCTAATCTGGGGGCTGAGGCAGGAGAATCGCTCAAATCTGGGAGGCAGAGGTTGCAGTGAGCTGAGATCACGCCACTGCACTCCAGCCTGGGCAGTAGAGCTAGACTCCATCTCAAAAAAAAAAAAAAAAAAAAAAAAAGTTAAATTGGTACTGATTTTTAGCACAAGAATTCTCATTATGTAAATATTTTTTATCTAATTTCCCATCATTTTGAATTGTATAGAGATATGAACATTATCATAACATGAAAAGTCAATCAAGAACTGATCAATTATAAAATTATTTCTCTTCCAAACAAGACATCCTTAACACTTTCATCTCATCATCTCAAAATATCTGTCAATCTCTCTCTGCTTATAAATATCTGAAAATACTTTTCATCATCTCAAAATATTTCTTTGTTAATCTCTCCCCACTTATAAAACACCTGAAAATACAGTGTATGTAATATACACTGATTGAAACATGGTATTAAAAATCCTGTTAAAATTTCAGCATTTCATGAAGCTGTTGAAATAACGCTGGAGACTGCATACTTTTCTAACAAAAGCACTCTCAAATGAAGATCTGGTAGTGCTAGAAAGGTGACCAACTGGAAAAAGGACCGATCAGCAAGCAAAGGTGTTTCAAAAGAGAATGATCTGAACATCTTAGGACGAAGAGAGGTCTTGGAAAAACATTTTACCATAGTAAGTATTTTGCAAAAATAATGTGCTTTATAATTTGCTACAAATGGCAAGATATAATCAGCCTTTTATATATTACGAGAAAAGTTGGTATTGTGCAATAACTCTCAATAATCATGAAAGCTTTGTTATGTAAAACGATTTACCTTTACTGCATAATAATGGACACCATAAGTTGGTAGAGCTTCTACTATTTTCATATACCTATAGAAAATAAACATGTATCACAATCTTATTAAAATAATTATTTTCTCATTTGGGAAAAGTGATTTAAAGAAACACCATGTTTCTACTTTCCTCATTATCAGAATAATTAATAAGTTTCACTCAAATAGAAACAGAATAAACTATTTTGGGGAGTAACATACTTTAGCTTATCCAAATGTTAGGAAAATGCTAATAGAACCTCAATTTCAAAATTACAGAAAACGTTACTTTCCACACATTCAAATGTTTATGGATTAGGAATGTACTGTATTATAAACTCCACTTGCATGTGTTTTTAAAGTAAGCCCCTAATGATGCAAGCAATGAGCACCAACTTTTGGGTCATACTCATAAGTTAAACAATAAAGCTATTCCATATATTGCTTGTGGTAGAGGTTACATAACTAGAAACATCTGTCAAAACTCCTAGAAAGATATACTTTAAAACTATGAATTATGTAAACCTGACTTAAAAAATATGTCCCCCCCCCCAGGCCGGGCGCAGTGGCTCACGCCTGTAATCCCAGCATTTTGGGAGGCAGAGGCAAGTGGATCACCCGAGGTCAGCAGTTCAAGACCAGCCTGGCCAACATGATGAAACCCTGTCTCTACTAAAAATACAAAAATTAGCTGGGTGTTGTGGCGGGCACCTGTAATCCCAGCTATTTGGGAGGCTGAGGCAGAAGAATTGCTTGAATTCGGGAAGTGGAGGTTGCAGTGAGCCGAGATTGCACCATTGCACTCCAGCCTGGATGACAGAGCGAGAATCTGTCCAAAAAAAAAAAAAAAAAGTCCCCCCAAAATAAAAATTAAAGCGATGATGCCGCTACTTGCTATTTTTAATTCAGCAATGTTTATTGTACACCTTTAAGCCTTTGGAGTGGACTAAATTGTGTAATGCTTCCTCTCTGCCCTCAGGGAACTGAGGCTCTGTTTTAACACAAGTAGCTTTTTAATGACATTTTGATGATCAATTTCTCCAGAAACTGTAATCAATAATTTGACATATTTTTTAAAAGTAAATGACCTACATGTAAATGAATATAAGAGGTTAAATGTGTCAAGGTCATGCAGCAACTAAACTGCAGAGTCAGAATTCTAACAAAATGGGCCGGACTCCACATCCTAGAGCCTTAACCACCAAGTGAAACCGTCTCTTAGATGAAGCCACACAATAATGATCAGAAGACTCTGCATTTAAGCATGGCTACTTTTTTTTTTTTTTTAATTGTTTTTTAGGTTCCAGGGTACTTGTGCAGGATGTGCAGGTTTGTTACACAGGTAAATGTGTGCCATGGTGATTTGCTGCACCTAACAACCCATCACCTAGCGATTAGGGCCAGCATGCATTAGCACTTTTCCCCAGTGCTCTCTCCCACCCCAGCCCTCTCCTGACAGGCCCCGGTAAGTGTTGTTCCCCTCCCTGTGTCCATGTGTTCTCATTGTTCAGCTCCTACTTATAAGTGAGAACAAGTGGTGTTTGGTATTCGGTTCCTGCATTAGTTTGCTGAGGATAATGGCTTCCAGCTTCATACATGTCCCTGCAAAACACATGATCTCATTCCTTTTTATGGCTACATAGTATTCCATGGTGTGCATGTACCACATTTTCTTTAAATTGATCCAGTCTATCACTGATGGGCATTTGGGTTGATTCCATGTCTTAAGCATGGGACTTTGTAATATACAGTCACGTATTGCTTAACAATGAAGATACATTCTGAGAATTGTGTTGTTAGGTGTTTCTGTCCTTGTGCACACATCATGGAGTGCACTTACACAAACCCAGATGGTAGAGCCTACTACACAGTTAGGCTGTATGGTATGGCCTATTGTTCCTACAGGTTCCTAGGCTACCAACCTGTACAGCATGTTACTGAGCTGAAATATTGTAGGCAATTATAATACAATGGTAAGTATTTGAGTATCTAAACACAGAAAAGATACAGTAACAATATGGTATTATAATCCTATGGGTCCACCATTGTATATGTGGACAGAAATGGTACATGACTATACTCACTAGTTTACTCTAAAACCCTTAATGGAAATTGTCACTACTTCTTTTTACTTTTCAGTTCAGAAAACATGCACAATGAATTAAAATGTCAAGGATCCAACTTCAGGATGCTAACTTCTGATTTCTGCTGCAAAGATAACAGAAGGTGTGTTTTGATAAAAATGAGATTAGAGGCTGGGCACAGTGGCCCACGTTTGCAATCCCAGCATTTTGGGAGGCCGAGGTGGGAAAATTATTTGAGATCGAGAGTTTGAGACCAGCCAGGCCAACATGGGGAAACCGTCTCTACTAAAAATACATAAATTAGCTGGGCATAGTGGCACGCGCCTGTATCATCCAGCTACTCAGGAGGCTGAGGCATGAAAATTGCTTGAACCCAGGAGGCGGAGATTGCAGTGAGATAAGATTGCATCACTGCACCCCAGCCTGGGTGACAGAGGGAGACTCTGTCTCAAAAAAAAAAAAAAAGAGAGAGATTAGAGCAAAGAAGTAGGAGTGTGAGGAAAATCTACAATCTCCAAGTCCTTATTTCAGTTTTCACAGGCACAGAAATAATTTTAAAAGTTTAGTGTAGCAACTTCTTTTTTTTTTTTTTTGAGACAGAGTTTCTTTCTTGTTTCCTGGCTGGAGTGCAATGGTGCAATCACGGCTCACTACAACCTCTGCCTCCCGGTTAAAGCAATTCTCCTGCCTCAGCCTCTAAAGTAGCTGGGATTGCAGGCGACTGCCAACATGCCCGGCTAATTTTTGTATTTTTAGTAGAGATGGGTTTTCACCATGTTGGCCAGGCTGGCATTGAACCCCTGACCTCAGGTGATTCGCCCACCTCAGCCTCCCAAACTGCTGGGATTACAGGCATGAGACACTGTGCTGGCCTGTTCTTAATAATGGGTGGTAACTCTGTAAGTCACAAAATGTAGAACTACGTTACAACAGCTAATTCTTAGTAGCATGAAGAAACAGATTATCTAACACCAATATACTATACACTCGACTCAAAGTAGAGTCACAAACTGGGGGACAAAACAGGGCCTCTAGATAGGTTTTATTTGGCTAACATTATATTAAATTTTCTTTAAATTACTTCCCAATGAGATAAGATTTAAAAATCTGAATTTCCAGCTTCTCTTGGAAAACAAAGGATCTGGCAACATTATGCCTGAATTCTGAAGCTGAGTAACCTTGCCTGTACTTAGGATGAAAGCTCACCTGTTTACCACAGTCCCCATCATTCCCTATTGCCCTACATCTGGCCTACATTTCTCATTTTTGTTACCTGCCTGACACTGGTAGGTATCTAAGTTGGTGACACCAATGTATAGAATGACCCAAGACATTTTCTAATTCATGGTAAGATATTTCTAACCAGATAAGGATTATGTTCACAACAACTACACAACAGAAATCATTTCAAGTGACACCTTCAAATGAGAGATATTAAAATTATATCTAAGCAAAAGGAAAGATACTTACCGAACCACAGCCTGACCCCGAGTGAGACCTTTGATTTTCAAATAATGCTCAATTACCCTGTCCTCACTGTAAAACAAAGAAATGAGAAGGATTACAATGCATGATTATCTGAGGTACAGGCACAGTTTCCACATTATCAGCAAACTTGAGAGAGAAAACCTTCAGCAACTTATTTGGTAGACAGAATTTGGCTTTTGTTTCTGTAGGAGATGGATTCCTGAACTTCAGACATTTGACTGCCTGCATTATCATCTTTAACTTATATTTTATGTAGCATATTTATATAATATATATATTGCTACCTTTAAAACTTAAAGCACATGGCCAGGCGCAGTGGCTCACGACTGTAATCCCAGCACTTTAGGACGCTGAGGTCAGGAGATTGAGACCATTCTGGCTAACACAGTGAAACCCCATCTCTACTAAAACATACAAAAAAGTAGTTGAGCGTGGTGGCACATGCCTATAGTCCCAGTTACTTGGGAGGCTGAGGCAGGAGAATCACTTGAACCTCGGAGGTGGAAGTTGTAGTGAGCCGAGATCGAGCCATTGCACTCTAGCCTAGATAAGAGTGAAAATATGTCCCCCCCCAAAAAAAACTTAAAGCTCAGTGGCTCATACCTGTATTCCCAGCATTTTGGGAATCTGAGGCAGCCAGATCGCCTGAGGTCAGGAGTTTAAGGCCAGCCTGGCCAACATGGTGAAACCTCATCTCTACTAAAAACACAAAATTAGTGGGATGTGGTGGCACACGCCTGTAATCCCAGCTACTTAGGAGGCTGAGGCACGAGAATCACCTGAACCCAGGAGGTGGAGGTTGCAGTGAGCCGAGATTGCGCTGTTGCACTCCAGCCTGGGCAGCAAGAGCGGAACTCCATCACAAAAACAAAAAACAAACAAAAACTTAATTTACTAGAAAAGGAAACAATATTAATTTCTCAAATGGAAAATGATCTTTTGCCATAATTGGATGGACTATAATACATATAAAATAACGATATCAAATGTTAGTTGTAGAACATTATTGAAGAAATTTTGAGCATAAGGCCTATCCGCTCTTTGGTTAAAACAGAGAGATCAGCAAGTGTTAGGCATTAAAGACTTTCTCCTTGGATGATTCAGAAAGATTTTAAAAGAATTTAAACTGCTTCTGAGTCTGTGTGCAATCTAAAATACTCTATTATCACCACTTACAGACACATTGCTTTAGGAGAAAACCCTTTTATTGCCCTAGAGCAAAACCTGTTGACTGGAAAGGAAATCTCAAATATAACCTAGAAGATGAAGTATTTCTATCTCCATATGACTAGTCATCATTAGTAATGTCTTTTTTTAATTATTATTAAAAAACTATCAAGGTCAGGTGCAGTGGCTCAGGTCTGTAATCCCAGCACTTTGGGAAGCCAAGGCAGGTGGATCACGAGTTCAGGAGTTCGAGACCAGCCTGGCCAACATGGTGAAACCCCATGTCTAATAAAGATACAAAAAATTAGGTGGGCATCATGCCGCGTGCCTGTAATCCCAGCTATTTGGGAGGCAGAGGCAGGAGAATTGCTTGAACCCAGGAGGCGGAGGTTGTAGTGAGTGGAGATCATGCCATTATACTCCAGCCTAGGCGACAGGGGGAGACACTATCTCAAAAAAATAAAATAAAATAAAACTATCACTTGGCTGGGCCCAGTGGTTGACAACTGTAATCCCAGCATTTTGGGAGGCTGAGGCAGGTGGATCACCTGAGGTCAGGAGTTTGAGACCAGTCTGATCAACATGGTGAAACCCTGACTCTACTAAAAATACAAAAATTAGCCGGGCGTGGTGGTGGGTACCTGTAATCCTCGCTACTTGGGAAGCTGAGGCACCAGAATCACTTGAACTAGGGAGGTGGAGGTTGCAGTGAGCCGAGTTCACGCCACTGCACTCCTGCCTAGGTGACAGAGCAAGACTGTCTCAAAACAAACAAACAAACAAACAAACAAACAAACAAACGAAACTATCACTTGAAAATGCCATGGTTAGCAGTTTCCAGAGTCAAGATGCTGTGTAGCCTCAGCACTTACTTTCACTGTATATTTGGGAATATACTTCCAACTTCATACTAAACGTCTCAATATTGAATATTTATTTTGTAATGTCTATTTTGTAACATTTTAGTGGAAAGAAAAACCATCTTGAGGATTCAGACTAAAACCAAAGAGAATGTATTTAACAAGAATATAAGTATTTCAAGGGAAAACGTAATTTAGGAAAAAAATGTGGGATGAAAATGGATACTATGGATTCATTAAAGTACAAACAACTAAACCAACTCAATATATGCAATAACTAGCTGTAGTAGAAACCTCTGGTCATTATGAAAGTCTCTGATCCAAGGAAATCTGTATTTTATAACACTTATATTGCATTCTGCTAGATTAAAGCTGCATTACACAGTGACTGCACATATACTGAATATTATATATTCACCTAGAAGCATACTCTACAGACATTTTATGCACTTGAAAGAAACATCAGCCAGCCGCTCTTTGCAAATGACAGCAAGACATGTCTTAGTATAATGACCTCCAGTAAGCTTCGAGTACATCCTTTCACCGAAAGGATCAAGGTCTACCTATGGTTACTTTATACAATTGATGGGCGATTTGATATTTTTCCCACTTACATTTCTTTTAATGCCCTGAAAAGCATGTAGTTCTGAATGGAGGCTATGAGAATGGGTCACCTGTTATGTGGATTTGGCTTACCAGTAGGCAAGGGATGGATGCTCCTGAAGAGTTTTGGTTGGAAAGGCTGGTAATGTCTTTAAATCTTTCCTGGCATTCTCATCACTAAAAAGAAATGGAATATGATAATGTCAGGTACTGCTATCCAAAAAATTATCCAAGCTGGTCACCAAATGAATGAGATAAAAAAAATAACTATTTACAGCATCTTGAAGCCAACATACACATGGTTATGGACTCTAACTAGAAACAGCCCCCAAATTTAACAACTGAGTTCCATGATGAGATGTTGAAGTTTATAATATTGTCTGCATGTGTCTATTTTACACATAACTATGATTATAACTGTACATTTTTCACATTGGATTTTTACAGAACCTTCTTCACATTTCATTATCCACTTTCTCCGTGTTCCTACAGTATCGTACTAATTATCTTTAGTGGCTACATAATATTCATCATGGTGGAAAACTGGTTATCATGAAACCATTCACATAACATCACCAGTTTTTCATAATAGATATCATTTCAATGAAAAGGTTTATGTAGTTGTTTATATTACTCTTCTGTTACTTCCTTACAACCCTCTGAAATATAGCAGACCAACTCAGTCATCTGCAGAAATCTCTTGACTAGAAGATGACTGGAAAATGTGCTTCTAATGAAACCCAGGGTATTTTCTTAAGTCACATTAAGTGAACTAAAATGTACCTCATGTAAGGTTAGCTATTATCTAATTATAAAACGGCAAAATTCGAGTTGTCAAGAGAAAGGTGTGGTCTTTACAGAACTTTAAAAAAGGGAGAACGGGCCAGGTGCGGTGGCTCACGCCTATAATCCCAGCACTTTGGGAGGCCAAGGCGGGTGGATCACGAGGTCAGGAGATCGAGACCATCCTGGCTAACATGGTGAAACCCCATCTCTACTAAATATACACACACACAAAAAAAAATTAGCCGAGCTTGGTGCCTATAGTCCCAGCTACTTGGGAGGCTGAGGCTGAAGAATGGCACGAACCTGGGAGGCACAGCTTGCAGTGAGCTGAGATCACACCACTGCACTCCAGCCTGGGCAACAGAGTGAGACTCCGTCTCAAAAAAAAAAAAAAAAAAAAGGGAGAACAGGTAATATTATCCAGTCACAGTTGGTTATGAGAGAAAATACTCTAACTGCTGAGTATTTAAGGATACAATCTATGAGGAAAAGAACATGATTATCTAGAGCCTATTAGAGCATAGAATAAGTACATGAAACAGCTACTCAAAATTCTGATCAAATTGGTGTTCATCAAACAGCATAACGCTAACTCTTCCTACCTTCCACCTCTTCCTATCTTTACCACTAGCTACCCTTCGATAAAAGGCTCCCAAGTGCCAGATACCATGCAACACACTTCTTGGGCATTATTTAACTCATGTAAGGCTCACCACAAGCATTCCCATGCAGTAGATACTATTATTATCTATTGAAGTAGACGAGCCCCCCAGCTGGAGGACCAAACATTGAACCATTTCTTATTGCTATTATATTTCAAAGCCAGGGTTGTGGCCTTTCCTACAGGTGAAAGATCTAGCTTTCCAAATTACTACAGGAAATAGTCACTTGGCTCCTATTCTTACATAAGAATAAATCTCTCTATTCATTTGAAATCTGAGTGTTATGGCTTAACCACACTGACAATCTCGGGAAACTGGTTTGTGCTTCCTGAAAATCAAAATATACCACAATCCAATTCATTCATATTAAAGGTCAACTGTCAACTCCCAGTATATTTATTTTTCTTAATAATCTCTTTTATGTTCTGTCTGGCATACCACATTTACTTTTTTTTTTTTTTCCAAACCCAAGACTGTCTGATACATTTACTTCTAAACTGTGATTTTTTTTATGAAGGGCAAATGCATGCATATATTCAAAAATGATAAATTCAGGACAGCATCATGTTATGAATCATCCACATCAACCACACGCTTGTTGTTGTATCTGGATCCAGGTGAACCATAGGCCATGTTTCAAGAACCCAGCCTAACATTCACTTACTTGGATTACAGTTAATTTTGTGGCAGTGGAGACCTCACTAGATTGGAAGTCGCTATTTATCATAAATTTATTTATTCAGTTAACAAAAATATGTAGAAATGAGTGTCACATGCTGGAATTGTTTTTAACTCATACAAATGCAGTCAGCCAAAAGGGAAAGGAGAATGGGGAAAGAAGTGAGGGAGAAATTTTATCTGTCATTGCATTCAATAAGCTCATGGTTGAGAATAAGTACAAAACAGGTGACTTGAAGCTGTTGTCCTTAGTCCTATGTTCCTCAAAGCACAAGCGTCTCATGACACTGAGATTTTTCTGGCATTCAGGCATTTAATACATGTCTGCTAAACTCAAGCAATCTTTATATCTAGTGCCTAAAGAAATAGCTGTGTGTTTCAACTGGAGAAAAATATCACCTGTGTTGGATTTATTGAAAGATGAAGTTTAGTCTTCAGCATATCATTTTCCCAACAATTTTCAAAAGTAATTTGAACTATACACAATCAGAATCTACTCCAGTTATAAGATGTTATTTGTTTAGAAATTTTGGCTGAATAAATCAATAAATTACTAAAGGTTAATCATGAGAGCCAGTATCTGAGATAATGATGAATATTCACTCATTAAGACCTTTTTTTGGGTACTAATCAATCACTGAGAAGCAACTAAAATGTGCATTAATAGGGAAGTGGATTAGGGATCATTTTAAGGAGAATTTAGATTACCTTGAAAAAAAGTATTCTTTACCAGGCGCGGTGGCTCATGCTTATAATCCCAGCACTTTAGGAGGCTGAGGCGGGTGGATCACCTGAGGCCAGGAGTTTAAGACCAGCCTGACCAACATGGTGAAACCCTGTCTCTACTAAAAATACAAAAGTTAGCTGGGCATGGTGGCAGGCGCCTGTAATCCCAGCTACTCAGGAGGCTGAGGCAGGAGAATCGCTTGAACCCGGGAGGCGAAGCTTGCAATGAGCCGAGATTGCGCCATTGCACTCCAGCCTAGGGGACAAGAGTGAGACTTCGTCTCAAAAAAAAAAAAAAAAAAGGGGGTTCTCAACATTGGCAATTTTGCCCCTCAGGGGACATTTAGCAACGTTTGAAGGCATTTTTGATAGTCGCAACTGAGGAAGGAGGTGTTACTGGCTTCTACTGGGTAGTTCCTACAATAGTTCCTACAATGCACAGGACAGCCCTCAACAACAAAGGATGATCCTGCCCAAAATGTCAATAGTGCTGAGATTGAGGAAACCCTGCCTTCAATTATAAGAATCCTGAAAATTCTACCATAATACTCTACAAAGCATATCTTTTAGACTTACAGAATTTGTCTCTTATGTCACTCTGAATATTAGACATCTCAGATGCAAATGTCTAATAGGGGCCAAGTGAGATAGGCATTAGAAAATCAACTGGGTAAGTGAGCTGAGAAATGGTAAGTCAAAGTCACCATTAGACCCGGGGACAATGAGAAATGGTGTAAACTATGAAGAGAGAAGAACATCGCCCATGTTTCATATAAGATACAGATTTGACTGTGTGTGATGGAGATCAAAACTTTAGTTACTTTCTCTTCACATAAGTCAGAGCTGGCTGGGCATGGTAGCTCATGCCTATAATCCCAACACTTTGGGAGACTGAGGCGGGAGGATCACTTGAGCCCAAGAGTTGCAGACCAACCTGGGCAACACAGTGAGACCTTGTCTCTACAAGAAATTTTTTAAAAATTAGCCAGGTGTCGTGGCATGTGCCTGTGGTTTCGAATACTTGGGAGGCTGAAGTGGACCACTGGAACCCAGAAGTTCAAGGCTCTAGCGAGTTATGATTGCACCAATATATTACAGCCTGGGCAACCGAGTGAGATTCTCTTATTAAAAAAAAAAAAAAGAATGGAGAGAAGATGCCTTCTCAGTTTCTTGGTTTCTAGTTTCAGATAATTTGCTAACTGCAAATTGTCAGTAGTGAATGATTAAAGGAGACAAGTAATTTAGGCAAATTACTGGTCTTGCTACTTGTGGAATTTTGACTATTCCTCAAAATCACACTTTTTTTTTTTTTTTTTGAGGCTGGGTCTTGTTCTGTTGCCCAGGCTGGAGTGCAGTGGCTCAATCATGGCTCACTGCAGCCTCAACCTCCAGCCTCCAGGGCTCAAGTGATCCTCCCACCTCAGCCTCCCAAGTAGCTAGAATCACAGATGCATGCCACCATGTCTGGCTAATTTTAAACTTTTCATAGAGATGGGGTCTCACTATGTTGACCTGGCTGATCTCAAACTCCTGGCCTCCAGCAATCCTCCTGCCTTAGCTTCCCAAAGTGCTGGGATTATAGACACGAGCCACCATGCCCAGCCCCCCAAAATTACATTCTCAGGGAAGAATATGGCCTTATTTCTTCACATTAGAAAAGGCTCCTGTTAATCCTCCAAATCTGGTCATTTGTACTATCGCAAAATATCCCTTGTGAATATATAACATCACTTTCCTATAAGAAGCTGTTTAATATAGGAATTTTCCAGCATGCCATCACCGATATTTGAAGTGGTTGAGCTGTGGACACGACTATAACACTAAAAGAAAAAGCCAGCAGAATAATTAAAAGATGACTGAGACAGACAGCCTGGCAGAAAAAATAGGCTAAACTCTTCAACAAGCAGTGTATAGAAGTAGAAATTCAAATGGCCAACAGAAAAAGTGTTCAACTTCATAAGTTATCAAGGAAATGCAAATTAAATCCTCAATTAATTACTAACACACACCAGACTATCAAACTTTTTTTTATTTTTGAAACGGAGTCTCACTCTGTTGCCAGGCTATAGTGCAGTGGTGCGATCTTGTTTGGTCCTAAACAAGGACCCAGGTTCAAGCGATTCTCCTGCCTCAGCCTCCGGAGTACCTGGGACTACAGGTGCATGCCACCACGCCCGGCTACTTTTTGTATTTTCAGAAGAGATGGTGTTTCACCTTGTTGGCCAGGATGGTCTCTAACTCTTGACCTCATGATCAAGAGATAGACTGCACCCAGCCACACGATCAAACTTTTTTTTTTTTTGAGATGGAGTCTCGCTCTGCCACCCAGGCTGGAACGCAGTGGTGCACTCTCGGCTCACTACAACCTCTTCCTCCCGGGTTCAAGCAATTCTCTGCCTCAGCCTCCTGAGTAGCTGGGATTACAGGCGCCTGCCGCCACGCCCGGCTAATTTTTTTGTACTTTTAGTAGACAGGGTTTCACCAAGTTGGCCAGGCTGATCTTGAACTCCTGACCTAGTGATCCACTTGCCTCAGTCTCCCAAAGTGCTGGGATTACAGGCGTGAGTCACCGCGTCTGGTGACTATCAAACTTTTAAAACTCCAACAAGATCTAGTTTATATGGAGATGCAGTGCAGTAGGAACTATCATCCATTACTAGTAAGAATGTCAATTGGTAAAATCATTTTGAAAATTTGCATACCCTATAACCCAGTAATCCTCTGCTAGATATATTCCCTATAGAAACTTATATACAAGAATAAGATTTAGGGCCAGGCGCAGTGGCTCACGCCTGTAATTCCAACACTTTGGGAGGCTGAGGTGGGTGGATCACCTGAGGTCAGGAGTTTGAGACCAGCCTGACCAACACAGTGAAGCCTCACCTCTACTAAAAAAATACAAAAATTAGCCAGGCATGGTGGCAGGCACCTGTAATCCCAGCTACTCGGGAGGCTAAGGCAGGAGAATTGCTTGAACCCAGGAGGCGGAGGTTGCAGTGAGTTGAGATCGTGCCATTGCACACCAGCCTCAGCGACAGAGCAAGACTCTGTCTCAAAAAAAAAAAAAAAAAGATTTACACCAACATTGTTCACACAAAAGAACAACTCAAATATCCCATACCATTACAAATGCTCAAACTGTAATGTATTCAAGTAATAGAATACCATGCAGCAAAGAAAATAGACAATAGCTACACACAACATGAATTTCACACATATTGAGCAAAGATACAAGACCCCAAATAAGAAACACAATCACTATTTCATGTACATAAAGGTTCAAAACAAACAAAAGGAAACTAGAAAGAATCACACATAAAGACAAGCGCCCGAACTCGTCTCATCTAGGAAGGGGCTGGTTAGTTCTTGGATGGGAGACAGCCTGGAAATACTGGGTGCTATAGGCTTAACAAAACAAAGACAGGAAAATATGTACCATAGAGTCAGAATGCCCATGAGGAAAGAGGGAATTGTATTGGAGGTAGGAAAGTACAATATACAATGAGGGGCAGGAGGCTTCTGGGGTCCTGGCAACATTCCTCACTGGCAGTGGTTACATGGCTGCATCCTCTTTTTTTTTTTTTTCTCTGAGACTCTGTCACCCAGGCTGGAGTACAGTGGCATGATCTTGGCTAACTGCAACCTCCTCCTGCTGGGTTTAAGCGATTCTCCTGCCTCAGTCCTCCCAGCAGCTGGGACTACAGGTGTGTGCTACCATGCAGAGCCAATATCTGTATTTTTAGTAGAGACAGGGTTTTGCCATGTTGGCCAGGCTGTTACCGAACTCCTGACCTCAGGTGATCTGCCCGCCTCTGCCTCCGAAAGTGCTGAGATTATAGGATTGAGCCACCGTGTCCGGCCCAGCTGCATCCTTCTAATTTGTTCCTTATATCAATATACATGTTTTATGCATTCTTCTATGTGATATAATTCACAACAAAAATGGAATCAAGTATGGCCAGTTGAGTGGATGTGGGGAAAGCCGAAGTTCAAGCTCACTGCCCTGTTATGGTGAGGTGCTGCAATGGTGACGCAAGAGGTTAGAACCTACTGAACCAAAAATGAATCCATTGGGGTGTTAGAAACACTGGCATGTTATTCTAGAAGGTTAAGCTCGATCATTTTCAGAGTTTAGGATCAAACAGGATTTCACGTTTGAGCGGACTGGCAGTAGCTGAGTGCTTATTTGTTCACCCTCCTGGGGAATTTGTCCAGGAGCCTGAGGCTGCAGGGATCTATGGAGCTTGTAGGAACAGCCAGGTCTGGCTTCTGCACAGAAGGCCCCTCCCTGGCCGGCTGGGCAGGAGGCATGATTTATGAGTCAGGATCAACCTCAGAGTTCAGAGGGAGGGCCCAAAAGTAGTAGGGGAGGTGAATAAGCCTCAATCGGGATGTCTCTGCCTTTCACCAGCAATAAATACACTCAACCTGACTGGACATTCCTGACTCTAATGGCAATGGATATGTTATTTTAAAGATGCACTTGACCAGAATTGCCATGAGGGACTGGTTTCTCTGGGCCCTAGCCAGAGAGAATGCCCATAAATCTACATCACTTGCTACTTCTCAGTGACCAAACCAGAAATTGCTTCTCTCCATAATTTCAGCAGGAATTCAGATGTCACAATGAAGAACATGCTTGCATTTTATCTGATTATCTAGGCTGAACTCCTCCCTTAGGCATTCCAGATTCCTATTTCAATAACTTTCCAGAAGGAAGCTGCCCATGACCCTCTATTTAACTACTACAACTATTTCTCAGGCAACAATTTCTTAGGTCATTCTGAAGCCCCCTTTCATGGGCTGTTGTTTTTCTTTGCTGACCCCAAGTACCCTGATGGAATGTGCCAACCCCACTCATTTTTGAGAAAGCCACATGGCTGGCAAAACTGAGGCTACCCTTTGTGTGTGCTGGAGCACTTGTGTGGACAAAGCCACCCCCAGCAAATGAGTGCACCTGCTTGTGGCTAATTGCGGGCTTGCACAGCAACAATCAGCCACCTGCCCTCAGAGACTGGAGTAGAAGGGAGTGCAGGCAATTAGCAAACTGGGCATGCTAGCACTTCCTAGAGAAAACTAAGACCCTTGCTGTCCTATGCTTGGTGTGGGGGCATCCTCTATTTCTAGAACAGCTTAAAAAAAAAAAAGCTGAAGGCTCAAAGCCGCAAATTTCACTTTTTTTTTTTTTTTTTTTTTGGTAGAGATGAGGTCTCCCTATGTTGCCCAGGTTGGTTTCAAACCCTTGGGCTCAAGTGATCCTCCCATCTTGGCTTCTCAAAGTACTGGGATTACAGGCTTGAACCACCACACCAGCCCCGCATTTCACTTTTCTTCTCCAAGCAAAGCGCTTCCTTACCTGAAACCCAAACCAAGGGTGCATAAAAAATGCATGTTAAATATAATATCCAAGTGGAAAACAGCTACAGAAACTTCACTTTCTAAACCTAAGCTGTTTAGAAAGTTAACTTGGGGCTGGGTGCAGTGGCTCACATCTGTAATCCCAGCACTTTGGGAGGCGAGATGGATCACTTGAGCCCAGGAGTTCGAGACCAGCCTGGCCAACTTGGTGAAACCTCGTCTCTACAAACAATACAAAAAAATTAGCTGGGCGTGGTGACACATGCCTATAGTCCTAGCTACTTGGGAGGCTGAGGTGGGAGAATCACCTGAGCCCGGGAGGTTGAGGCTGCAATGAGCTACGATCACCTACTGCACTCCAGCCTGGGTGACAGAGTGAGACCCTGCCTCCAGAAAAAAAGAGAAAAAAAAAGAAAAAAAAAAAAAAAGATTAACTTGGGACTGGAGTTCTTTTTTCAACTCAAAATCCTTATTTCAGAAAATGCATATGTGGATATAAAAAAGCCATAGTCAAGTGCCTATTTGAACACTCAGTAAAGTCTAAAGCCTGTTATTAAGTGTAAATGTACCATACAGCTTATATATCATCAGAAATTAAAAGATTATGACATGGGCCTCCCAGGATTTGGGCAAGTCATCACAGCTGAGAACTCTATTTAGTACTGTGTCCCATGCAAACCAAAGATTCACTGTTATTAGGAATGGAGCTAATTGGAAACATTTGCCAGTCTTCTGGGGTTGCCTTGTATAGGCCCTTGATGATAAGTCATTTCTTTGTCTATGCTTACTAGAAACCTGTGATGACCCATCAAGGTTCTGAACTATACTGAAGGAGTGGGACAGGGTTAGTGATCATAGCAGCTACAAAAGTTTATTTAGGCCGGGTGCAGTAGCTCATGCCTGTAATCCCAACATTTAGGAAGGCTGAGGTGGGCAGATCACTTGAGGTCAGGAGTTCCAGACCAGTCTGGCCAATATGGCGAAACTCCATCTCTACTAAAAATACAAAAATTAGCTGGGCCTGGTGGCGTGTGCCTGGAGTCCCAGCTACTCACGAGGCTGAGGCAGGAGAATTGCTTGAACTGGGAGGTGGAGGTTGCAGTGAGCTGAGATCATGCCACTGCCCCCTCCAGCCTGGGTGACAGAGTGAGACCCTGTCTCAAAAAAACAAAAACAAAACAAAAAGAAACCACATTGAATGTCTGTTAAATAGGTGTAACAGGTGCCAACTTAACTATCAATCAAACCATTTGAGCTGGATCTTCTATTGAAGGATGACAGATTGCATAAACAAGTAATTATTATAAAGGATCTTGGTTACTATTAATAAACACCAATTTCCTCAACTAATCTACTGGCACTGATCAAGACCTGGATGATTAGCAGTTTAAGAGCTTTTCACTGACTAACTTGCCTTCAAATTGCCCTTTATTGAAAAAGAATATCATGTTTCTTTCAGTTGTTTGTAGAATCTGGCCTTCAGTGATGAATTCAGCTTCTTATCTGCTGGACTTAATAACTAGAAATTTCTACCCGTAAGTTTCTCTCTACTGATTCCTAGGTAAAGCAATATTAAAGGTGACAAACACAAGAAAACAGTGATTAACATTGTACCCTCGTACCCTGACCAGCAGCATCGGCATTCTCGGATAACTTGCTGGAAAGGCAAATCTCAGGTTCCAACCCAGACCTACTGGATCAGAAAGGCCAAGGGTGGGGCCCAGCAATCTGCTTTTAACAAAGGGCTTAAGAACCACTGCAATTGGATAAACACAACATAAAACAGAGATTTTGACTGGGTGTGGTGGCTTACGCTTGTAATCCCAGCACTTTGGGAAGCTGAGGAGGGCGGATCACTTGAGGTCAGGAGTTCCAGACCAGCCTGGCTAACATGGTGAAACCCCACCTCTACTAAAAATACAAAAAATTAGCTGGGTGTGGTGGTGTGTGCCTGTAGTCCCAGCTACTCAGGAAGCTGAGGCAGGAGAATTGCTTGAACCCAGGAGGCGGAGGCTACAGTGAGCCAATCTCATGCCACTGCACTCCAGCCTGGGTGACAGAGTGAGACCCTGTCTCAAATAATAATAATAATAATAATATTTTCAAGAAAGAGACCATAATCAACTCCTTAAATTGGAGAGATGGTCAGGGAGGCTGAGCAAAGCTTTTGGGTAGACAGCTCAGGAGGTTTGTTTTAGGAGAGTCTAGCAAGTGACCTGAACTAGCAGTGACAAAATATGAGTGCTGTCATATAATCCCCCAAAAGAAATACTTCTAAAGGGCCAGGTGCAGTAGCTCATGCCTGTAATCCCAGCACTTTGGGAGGCAGAAGTGGGTGGATCACCTGAGGTCAGGAGTTCAAGACCAGCCTGGCCAACATGGTGAAACCCTGTCTCTACTAAAAATATGAAAATTAGCTGGGCATGGTGGTGGGTGCCTGTAATCTCAGCTACTCAGGAGGCTGATGCAGAAGAATTGCTTGACCCTGGGAGGCGGAGATTGCAGTGAGCCGAGATCATGCCACCGTACTCCAGTCTAGACAACAGAGCGATATTCCCTATCAAATTAAAAAAAGAAAAGAAAAAAAAAAAAGAAATACTTCTAAGCAACAACAGCTCTCTCACTGGGTATTACCAGGTGGCAGAGACTGGGCTAACCCTGTTCTCTACAGGCGTATTATGCTATTAACATCAGTGTCCCTGTTTCATGGATGTGAAAACAGAGTTGAGAGAGATTAAGCAATTTAAACTCACAAAGCAAATACGACTCCAAACCTGTGCTTTAACTACTTTGCCTTACTCCTCCAGGATTCTAGGAAGAAGGGACAGGAAATGGGGAAGGAGCAGAGGAAAGATTTTAACTTTGAGCCTTCAGCATTTATCATCATGGTGGCCACTGATTAATTCCATCAAAATATGTATTGCTTAGGTGATGACAGTCTACCTTTTTCAACTAGATCAAACTGGATTACCCCAAACTGTATTAACCACATCAAGGATCTGAACATAGATAACAAGACTTAATGTGTTAGCAGTGTTTCTTGAACCATACCAAACCAGAACAAACCAAACAAAAACCATAGCCTAATTGTCCCTTAGTATCGAGGACACCAAATTTAGGGTTTTTTGTTGTTGTTTTGGTTTTTTTTTTTTTTTTTTTGAGATGGAGTCTCGCTCTGTGGCCCAGGCTGGAGTGCAGTTGCAAAATCTCGGCTCACTGCAACCTCCACCTCCTGGGTTCAAGCGATCCTTCTGCCTCAGCCTCCTGAGTAGCTGGGACTATAGGCAACTGCCACCATGCCTTAGTAATTTTTATGTGTTTAGTAGAGATGGAGTTTCACCATGTTGACCAGGCTGTTCTGGAACTCCTGAACTCAAGTGAGCTGCCCGCCTCAGCCTCCCAAAGTGCTGGGATTACAAGCATGAACCACCGTGCCCGGCCCCAAATTTAGTTTTTAAAAAACACTTTTACATGAGCTGCAAAACCAGACTCCAGTCATTTTCGGCAGAACCTTAAAACAGGGAGTCCAAACTGCTACAAGTGAGAAGTCCAATATATCAATTAAGGCTCCTTAATCCACACAAGGTATTCCTGAAGCCCCACTTTTTATACTGACTCAAAAAGCTCAAAGTAAGATCTCTACCCTGGAAGAGTTCTCTCTGTTACTGTTAGGGGATACTAAGGCCTGGGATGGGCTGAAGAAAAGAAGAAACAAGCCGACACTTTTATTCACAGTCAATCATATGCAAAGGCAGAAAGCTAGAGCTCAAGTTCATTCAATGCCTAATGCCACTCCTGATTATCGCAAATGAGTTCAGAAAAACTGAATACAGACTGAGCTAATTGCGTAACAGCTAAAAGAAAGAGCCCTCCTCACTTTCTACCCATCCAGACTAAACTTAAAAGAGAGCAGTTCCTCCCAGCCAGGTAAGCAAGCTGAATTCATTTGGTCCAACCCCTGAATGCGCAGATGAGAGAAACAAGGCCCACTGAAAGTTGAAAACTTACCAAAGTTCCCACAGTAGGTGGCAACAGATCTAAAGGACCAGAGGTTTGTTCTCGGGACAACTGCAGGCCGGAGCACAAGAGGAGGAAGAGGAAGAGGAGAGAATTGGAAAGCTAGGGAGGAACGGAAGAAGAGGGAGGGGCCGGGAAAGGAAACACCCAGCTGGCTGTGCCAGACCTTGCTCTCCTCCCCTCCTAAGCCACAGGGTCTTTCCATTCCTGGAATTTCCTCCCTACCCCATTTAAACCTTTCTTGATCAGACCTTAAACCAAGTCAGGTTGCAGCCATTTACAGAGTGAAAAGTGAGAACTGAAAGAATTATGTAAGCCTTTCTCCTGGCCTCTGGCCAAAGCTAGGGATGCCTCCACTGTTTCTGAGAAAGGTGGGAAGTTGTTGGCCCATCCTTCATCCAAAGAAGCTCCTTCACAGGGCTACAGGCGTGAGCATGCAAAGAAGGCCTTCCTGGGGGTTTAGGTGTGAGCATGCATTTCTAGGCGTCACGCATTTCTAGCGCCTTCATGGGGGTTCAGGCGTCAGCATGCATTTCTACACCATCTCTGGTCCCCAGTTCCCTCAGATCTCCCAGCTCCTCTTTCATAGGACAATAAAAGATATTATTTGGGCTTTTATTTTATTTACGTATTCATTTATTGAGACAGAGTCTTGCTCTGTCGTCCAGGCTGGAGTGCAGTGGCGTGATCTCGGCCCACTGCAACCTCTGCCTCCTGGGTTCAAGTAATTCTCCTGCCTCAGCCTCCTGAGTAGCTAGGATTACAGGCACGCACCACCATGCCTGGCTAAATGTTTGTATTTTTAGTAGAGACAGGGTTTCACCATGTTGCCCAGGTTGGCCTCAAATTCCTGAGCTCAGGCAATTAGCCAGCGTTGGCCTCCCAAAGTGCCAGGATTACAGGCATGAGCCACAGCACTTTGGGCTCTTAAGGTGGCCATCCTAGGCACTTGCTGTGTGCGACAAGTGGAAGCATTTTACTTACACAAACTCATTTAGTCTTCATAGCACCCAAGATGTTGGTGCTCTTTCTAATTTACAGATGAAGAAACTGAGATTTAGAAAGATCACCTAGCTGCCCATTATTTTACTAGAACTAGTACGCAGCCAGCCAGTACATACCTAGGAAAAAATCAAAAAGACCAACCAACCAATCAGCTCTAGGCCTATGATTTACAGTAATAAGGTTTGGCCTTTAGAACTGCATTCAGTCCCAGGTCTCCCTGTTCCTAGGAGTTTTGTGGTCTTAGATAAACTAACCTTTGTGAGCCTGGGTTTCTATATTATAAAAATATGAATACTGACCTGTTGAATAGGATTCTTGGGTATATTACAATAGAATGCTATGAAGGCACTTGCCTATGTTCAATAAATGTGTTCCTTCCTGGCCAGGTGTGGTAGCTCATGCCTGTAATCCAAGCACTTTGGGAGACTGAGACTGAGGTGGTCAAATTGCTTGAGCCCAGGAGTTTGAGATCGGCCTAGGCAACATGGTGAAATCTCATCTCTATGGAAAATACAAAAATTAGCCAGACGTGGGGTACACACCTGTAGTCCTAGCTACTCGGGAGGCTGAAATGGGAAGATCACTTGTGCCCAGAGGGCACATAATCTGCAGTGATCCATGATCATGCCACTGCACTCTAGCCTGGACGACAGAGCAAAATCCTGCCTCAAAACAACAACGTTCCTTCCTTCCTGATGGTAGTATAATAAACCAAAGATTTTACCAAACACTTTCTTCTTTTTTTTTTTTTTTTTTTTGTTGAGGTGGAGTCTCGCTCTGTCGCCCAGGCTGGAGTGCAGTGGCCGGATCTCAGCTCACTGCAAGCTCCGCCTCCCGGGTTTACACCATTCTCCTGCCTCAGCCTCCCCAGTAGCTGGGACTACAGGCGCCGGCCACCTCGCCCGGCTAGTTTTTTTTTTGTATTTTTAGGAGAGACGGGGTTTTACCGTGTTAGCCAGGATGGTCTTGATCTCCTGACCTCGTGATCCGCCCGTCTCGGCCTCCCAAAGTGCTGGGATTACAGGCTTGAGCCACCGCGCCGGGCCCAAACACTTTATTCCTACCACTCTCTGCGCAGGCTGGTGGTGGATTATTACTATTGAGAAGAATCCCAAAGGGGTGATCTAGGTTAGAGTTGGCAGATTTAATATACTGGACATACTTAAAATTTTTTCATTGTTCATCTGAAATTCCAATTTAACTGGGCATCCTATATTTTTATTTGCTAAATCTGGCAACTCTAAGGGTGTATAATAAACTGCCTGGGAAAAGAACTTTGAAAATAACTTGCCAAGTTACGAGTTGTGAGCAGTTTGGGGCTTGGTTTGACAGGGTCTATTGGTAACCAGTGGAAGCTCAGCCTAGAAACTCACTTTTCCAACATCATTACTGATCCACGGGATTGGTGTCAGCCTTTTATTTTCTCAGCAGTCTACCAAAGATGCATCCTGTAGCAGGAAACCTGCTTGTGTTCTGGGAAGTGAAGTGTCCTCTCAGCTAGAATTCCTTTGTCATTACATTTTTGTCTGTGGCCTAACTTGTAACAGGGGACAATTGCTCTGCCCATCTGCATGCTTGATGGGGATCAACTGTCAAGCTATTTGTTTTTAGGTCTAAGGAATTTCTAATGAGAATGAAAATGTGATGAGAGATTTTTCTAATCATCAGCCAGCTCCCTGAGGACCCCGATTGTGTCTACTTTGAACCTTTAACTCTCTTAATAACGGGTAGAAGAAACATCATCGATAAGAATGACTGGGAAACAGGTTAACATGAAAATCTGTAAATATTTTTTAAAAATTTTATTTTTCTCCTGTTAAATTCATAGAGACAGAAAGTAGAATGGTGGTGGCCACGGACTGCAGGAGGAGTGAATGGGGAGCTGTTTAATAGGTGCAGAGTTTCTGTTTCTCCAAAATGAAAAAGTTCTGAAGACTGGCCATACAACATAAATACGGCCAAGCATGGTGGCTCACACCTGTAATCCCAGCACTTTGGGAAGCTGAGGCGGGTGGATCGTCTGAGGTCAGGAGTTCGAGACCATCCTGGCTAACATGGTGAAACCCTGTCTCTACTAAAAATACAAAAAATTAGCTGGGCGTGGTGGTGTGTGCCTGTAATCCCAGCTATTCAGGAGGCTGAGGGAGGAGAATCGCTTGAACCCAGGAGGTGGAGGTTGCAGTGAGCTGAGATCATGCCACTTGCACTCCAGTCTGGGCAACAGAGCAAGACTCTGTCTCAAACACCCACACATACACAACCCCAACATAAACATTACTTAACACTACCAAACACTACTCTTAAAAATGGTTGAGATGATAAATTTTATGTATATTTTATGACAATTTTTAAAAAAATTATTCTTAAATCTAGAGTTAGAAAAAGGATACATAGGCCAGGCATGGTGGCTCACGCCTGTAATCCTAGCATTCTGGGAGGCCGAAGAGGAGGGTGGATCACAACGTCAGAAGATTGAGACCATTCTGGCTAACATGGTGAAACCCTGTCTCTACTAAAAATACAAAAAATTAGTCGGGCATGGTGGCATGTGCCTGTAGTCCCAGCTACTTGGGAGGCTGAGGCAGGAGAATTCCTTGAACCCGGGATATGGAGATTGCAATGAGCTGAGATCACGCCACTACACTCCAGCCTGGGTGACAGAGTGAGACTCTGTCTCAAAAAAAAAAAAAAGAATAAGAAAAGATTAAAAGAAAAAGAACACATAGGCCGGGCGCGGTGGCTCAAGCCTGTAATCCCAGCACTTTGGGAGGCCGAGACGGGCGGATCACAAGGTCAGGAGATCGAGACCATCCTGGCTAACACGGTGAAACCCCGTCTCTACTAGAAAATACAAAAAAAAAAACTAGCCGGGCGAGGTGGCGGGCGCCTGTGGTCCCAGCTACTCGGGAGGCTGAGGCAGGAGAATGGCGTGAACCCGGGAAGGCGGAGCTTGCAGTGAGCCGAGATAGAGCCACTGCACTCCAGCCTGGGCGACAGAGCGAGACTCCGTCTCAAAAAAAAAAAAAAAAAAAAAAAAAAAAGAAAAAGAACACATAAAAGAAAAACAATCAATGCAGATAATGTTTTCCTACAAAAGAATGGAAAGTCAAAGAAATGTGTTTCTCTCCTGGGAAACTTCCTACTAGACAAGTGAAAAATTAGTTATGGTCAACTTGAAGTCCCAACTCTTTAATCCTTCTTCCTGTATGTGTGATTCAATGTGTCTTTCCTGATCACACAAAAAAATGGATTAACCACATTAGCCATCGGAACACAGAAAACAAAACTGTATTGTTATGTGTTATGTTATCACTTAGTGTGTTTCCAGAATCAAACCAAAAGGCGTGGAAATGCTTCTCAGTGGGGGAATGTAGAATTCTCCCTCAACAATGTCGTCCCACAGCTCCCGTAGACTCTGGATGGTTTGCACTTTGAGAAGTGGAAGTAGTTCATGTCATGCTACTTTCTACTCCTACCGAATGCCACGCATGCCTGTGTCTCAGCCAGCCGCTACCTGAAGAGGCCAAGTATGCTGAGTTTCATTTCAGGACCAAGTAGCTGTGATGGGTGTAATGGCCTGGTCCACTCCAGTGGAGAAAGAAACTGATAACTCAAATGGATCAAGAGAGTTACTTCCTGTACAGGACTGATCCTCTGTGGTGTTAGTAACTGTCTAAAGATGTATTAAGGTGGGACTTAGGGTTTTTGTGTTCATTTAGTTGCATCAGGTTTAGGGTTTTTGTGTTCATTTAGTTGTATCAGGTTTTTTTAAGCTGTGAAATGCAAGGGGTTTTGAAATGTAAAATACTTAAGCTGTGAAATGCAGAAGCCTGACTTCTACTCTGATTCTGCAGTTCATGGAGTAGAGTGTGTGGTCCAGCAAGAGGCTGAAATAAGTGTGGAAAATGCTGCTTATGTGTCCCCTTCTGGGAGATTTATAGCGCTCATGAGCAGATTGAAAACTTAGCTAAGAGAACTTGGGGAACTTTAACTTTTAACTAAGTATTGTAGCCGGGCGCGGTGGCTCAAGCCTGTAATCCCAGCACTTTGGGAGGCCGAGGCGGGTGGATCACAAGGTCAGGAGATCAAGACCATCCTGGCTAACATGGTGAAATCCCGTCTCTACTAAAAATAAAAAAAACTAGCCGGGTGTGGCGGCGGGCGCCTGTAGTCCCTGCTACTCGGAGGCTGAGGCAGGAGAATGGCGTGAACCTGGGAGGCAGAGATTGCAGTGAGCCGAGATCGCGCCACTGCACTCCAGCCTGGGCAACACAGCGAGACTCCGTCTCAAAAAAAAAAAGTGTTGTAGAGAGGAAAATCACTTCTCAAGAGTTTTTTCACAAAAGTGTTTTGTTGATTCATCAAAGGCCCAACCTGAAATAAGACAAAAACATTCCATTTCTGTCAAGTAAGCCTTCTTTATTCTGCTGGCCAGGAAGGTAATGATTCTTACAAATTTGTGTTGGGATACAAAAAAAGAAACTGGCTGGGTGTCGTCGCTCACACCTGTAATCCCAGCACTTCTGGGAGGCTGAGTCTGACAGATTATGAGATTTAGGTGTTTGAGACCAGTCTGGCCAACATGGTGAAACCCCATCTCTACTAAAAATAAAAAAAAATAGCCAGGTGTGGTGGCTAATTTCAAGAATTACTTGAACCCAGGAGGCGGAGTTTGCAGTGAGCTGTGATTAAATCATTGCACTCCAGCCTGCACAACAGACCAAGGATCCATCTCAAAAAAACACAACAAAACAAAAACCCAAAAAACAAAAAAGGAAACCTCTAACAGTGGTAAAATGCATGTGGTTTGGAGCCCTAATTTGCCACTGTCTAGCTATGTGACCTAAGTAGTAAGCTACTTAACAGCTACAAAGTTCAGTTTTCTTATCTATAAAATGGGGACAATGACAGTGCCATCACAGGGTTGCTGTGAGGATTAAACATATTAATAACAGTAACAATGGCAAATATTGTTTATTGAGACAAAGAAACGGTTCCAGAGAGGCTAGGCAAACTACCCACAGGTACATAACAAGTGGCTGGGCCTGGATTTGAACCCAGGCAGTTAAATTCCAAAGCTCCTCTCTTCACTACAGCCTCCCCATAGCGCTTTGCCCACGGGAGATGATATTTTTATTATTGATACTGACAGTAAAGGCTCTGGAAATGAAATTAGATTTCAGAGCTTTAAGTGCTCCAGAGGTGTAAGAACTAAGGGGCAAATTTCTTGAAAATGTTTTTATCCTCCCTTTGTTAACTAGTCTCCAGAGCATCCAAGGAAATTCCTTTCCCATGGGAAATAGCTGCATTTTTTTTTTTTTTTTGTAGCACAGCTGTAAATTGTGAATATTCCCTTCCCACTTGAAGCTAAGTGTTAACATAACTCTCATTCTGACCCAGCATTGAATTGCAAAATGTACTCACTCACTTTTTCTTACAAGTAGAAGCACCCTAATCACATAGTTACTTGGTAACTTTCACCTCTCAAAATCTTAAACAAAAAGAAAGAAAGAAAGAAAGAAAAGGCCAGGCACAGTGGCTCATGCCTGTAATCTGTAATCCCAGCACTTTGGGAGGCTGAGGATGGTGGATCACGAGCTCAGGAGTTCAAGACCAGCCTGGCCAACATGGTGAAACCCTGTCTCTACTAAAAAATACAAAAATTAGCTGGGCATGGTGGTGGACGCCTGTAATCCCAGCTAGTTCAGGAGGCTGAGGCAGGAGAATTGCTTGAACCCGGACGGCAGAGGTTGCAGTGAGCTGAGATCACACCACTGCACTCCAGCCTAGGCAACAAGAGTGAAACTCTGTCTCAAAAAAAAAAAAAAAAAAGCTTTGCTTTTACAAACGTTTTTGTGGCTGGCAGCTGGGTGATAAAGCCTTGCCTCCTTGCCATGTCAGCTTTCAGGAATTCTCTGTTTGTCTGTGTTGTGTTACCCAAGTGGCCTGTTATCTTTGCAGTTTAAGGGCTGACTTGGAAATTCAGACTGTCATCTATTTAAAGAAAATGGAAGTCCCCACTTCACTATTTTAATTAACTTTCAGAGAGCAGGGTTTCCTACTGGTTATGATAATGTTAACTTAAAATACTCTGAAGGAAACACGGCAGGAAGCAAAATAAAAAGGGGAGGATTGCTATTTTTAAAGGCATTCTAGGAAGAAGAGTTTGAGCAAAGCCATGAAGGCACATAGCATGGGCTATACGAAGAAAAAGGAAGAGAGGCATGAGCAGATACTAAGGAGTATGCACAGCAGAGAATGGGAGATTAAATGTGTAATGCCGACCAAGTATGGCCTTGAACGCCAGGTTGTGGTGTTGGTAGGCAGGTGTCTGTGTGCAATGAGAAACTAAGAGATTTTTAGAAATAAACAACAATGATCAAATCTATGTCTCGTTTTTTTTGTTGTTGCTGTTTTTTTGTTTTTGAGACGGAGTCTCGTTCTGTCTCCCAGGCTAGACTACAGGCGCCCGCCACCTCGCCCGGCTAGATTTTTGTATTTTTTAGTAGAGACGGGGTTTCACCGTGTTAGCCAGGATGGTCTCCATCTCCTGACCTCGTGATCCACCCGTCTCAGCCTCCCAAAGTGCTGGGATTACAGCCTTGAGCCACGGCGCCCGGCAAATCTATGTCTTAGGAAGGTAGCTGGAGGTTACGCGCAGGCAGTAGTGTGTGGCGGAATCAGAACAGATCTGAGAACTCACCAGCAATGTAACAATCTCTTTGGGCTTAAAATTTACATTTATTACTTTGCTCAATGGAGATAACAGCTATTGTGGTAGGACTGAATGAAATCAGACATGGACATTTAAAATAATGCCATAGGCCAGGTGCGGTGGCACACGCTTGTAATCCCAGCACTTTGGGAGGCCTAGAAAGGTGGATCACCTGAGGCCAGGAGTTCAAGATCAGTCTGGCCAGTGTGGTGAAACCCTGTCTCTACTAAAAATACAAAAAATAGCTGGGTGTTGTGGTGCTCATCTGTAATCCGAGCTACTCGGGAGGCTGAGGTATGCGAATTGCTTGAACCCGGGAGGTGGAGGTTGCTGTGAGCCGAGATCACACCACTGCACTCCAGCCTGGGTGACAGAGTGAGACTCCATCTCAAAAAATAATATATAAAATAACACTGTAATACTCAATTATTAGCTCAACACATAATTCATACACACACACACACACACACACACACACTTTTACAGTCAGGCTGAATGGGAGGGAATGAGGACTGAGAAAGTTGTGGTGCTGATCAACAGAAGGAAAGGAGGGAACTATCTGACAGGTGGAAAAAAGATGGGAAGGGAAAGGGGAAATCTCAGAGAGCATTCAAGAGAGAATGGAGCTGTAATTCAAAGGGAGACAGTGGAAGAGGAGCTGGTTTGGAGGCTGGGCTGTTGGTGAGGTCAGCTTTGGAAATACTCAAGAAAGAGGTGGATATTCACAAGGAGTGGACTAGAGCAGCCTTAAGAATTAGGTGTTCAGTCATTGTTTTTACTGAAAAAGCCACTTTGCCTAGGAAGGTATTTGGGGACATATTTTGGTCAACGTTTATTTATTTATTTATTATGTTTTTTGAGACAGAGTCTCAATGCCTGTAGTCCCAGCCGCTTGGGAGGCTAAAGCAGGAGAATTGCTTGAACCCAGGAGGCGGAGGTTGCAGTGAGCCAAGATGGCGCCATTGCACTTCAGCCTGAGCGACAGAGCCAGACTCTGTCTCAACAACAACAAAAAAAATCCCAGCATTTTGGGAAGCTGAGGCAGGCAGATCACTGAGGTCAGGAGTTTGAGACCAGCCTGGTCAACATGATGAAACCTCATCTCTACTAAAAATACAAAAATTAGCTGGGCATGGCGGTATGTGCCTATAATCCCAGTTACTCAGGAGGCTGAGGCAGGATAACTGCTTGAACGCAGGAGGTGGAGGTTGTGGTGAGCTGCACTCCAGCCTGGGTGACAGAGTAAGACTAAAAATAAATACACATAGATGTTCATCACAGCATTTTTTATATTAGCTTTATGGGGGAAAAAAGCTAATATAAATAACACCATGATGAACATCTTTTCTCCCATTATATGGGAAACAAGTAATATTTGTAACAATAGGGGAGTCCATCATGTCCATCAATTTGGTAAAATAAAATGGATTGCAGGAACTGTTCTAAGTACTTTACAAATGCAATATTAATTCATTTAATCCTCACAGCAATCCTGTGGAGTGTGTATTATAATTGTAAGTCCCATTTTACATATGAGGAAACTGAGGCTTGGAGATTTTAAGTAATTTGTTGAAGATTACACAGGTAATAAGTAGCCGACCTGGCATTTGAATCAGGCTGTCTGGTTCCACAGTCTTTGCTCCAACCACTACAACATTGCCTCATGGTATTTTATTTTGCCTGACTTTCTTTTCGTGATTTTATTTATTTATTTATTTTTTTGAGACAGAGTTTTGCTCTGTTGCGCAGGCTGGAGTGCAGTGGTGTGATCTCTAACTCACCACAACCTCTACCACCAGGTTCAAGCGATTCTTGTGTCTCAGCCTCCCCAGTAGCTAGTATTACAGGTGTGTGCCGCCATGCACAGCTAACTTTTGTATTTTTAGTAGAGACAAGGTTTTGCCATGTTGGCCAGGCTGATCTCAAACTCCTGGCCTCAAGTGATCTGCCCATCTTGGCCTCCTAAAATGCTGGGATTATAGGAGTGCACCTGGCCTTGCCTGATTTTCTTTTTCTTTTTCTTTTCTTTTTTTGTGACACAGTCTCACTATCATCCAGGATGGAGTGCAGTAGCACCATCTTGGCTCACTGCAACCTCTACCCTCTGGGTTCAAGCGATTCTCTCGCCTCAGCCTTCCAAGTAGCTGGGATTACAGGCGTGTGCAACCATGCCAGGCTAATTTTTTTTTTTTTTTAAGATAGTTTCACTCTTGTTGCCCAGGTTGGAGTGCAATGGCGCAATCTCGGCTCACCACAACCTCTGCCTCCTGGGTTCAAGCGATTCTCCTGCTTTAGCCTCCCAAGTAGCTGGGATTACTGGCATGTGCCACCATGCCCAGCTAATTTTGTATTTTTAGTAGAGACAGGGTTTCTCCATGTTGGTCAGTTTGGTCTCAAACTCCTGACCTCCTGACCTCAGGTAATCCACCTGCCTTGGCCTCCCAAAGTGCTGGGATTACAGGTGTCAGCCACTGCACCTGGTGCCAGGTGCCTGATTTTCTCAGAAGAGTTTTATAACGAGGCAGGGTGCGGTGGCTTGTGCCTGTAATCCCGGCACTTTGGGAAGCCAACATAGGCAGATCAGCTGAGCCCAGGAGTTTGAGACCAGCCTGGGTAACATGGTGAATCCCTGTTTCTACAAAAAATACAAAAATTAGCCAGGTGTGATGGTGTGTACCTGTAGTCCCAGCCGCTCAGGAGGCTGAGATGAAAGAACTGATGGAGCCAGGAGGTGGAGGTTATAGTGAGCTGAGATCATGCCACTGCACACCAGCCTGGGTGACAGAACAATGAAATGCTCTGTCTCAAAAATAAACAAAAACAAAACAAAACAAAAACAAAAACAAAGAGGAGTTTTAGAACAAAACTTTGGAGGAAAAACATATCCTCTCTATTCGGGGGAGGAGAAGATCAGATAGGGAGAGCATGGTAATTTACGAAGTGCTCCCATATCTCCTCAAAACCAACCTGCAAAGCCATTGTTTTGATTAACCCCAATTTATAGATGAGGGAACCCAGGTTCAGAAAGGATAAGTGGCCACTCAGAGGGATGCTGCCAGTCTACGTGATTTCCAGTCCCACACTCTCTCCACTACTTAGCGTAGTTTGGACAATTTCAAAACAGTGTGTGCCACCTCAACCCCATGATCACTCAGGAAAACCACCAAGAACAAGCTCAAGTGAAGGCAAAGGCCTGGACTGGGCTTGCCCAGAATTAACTTGCCAACCTTGATGGCCTAGGGCTAAAATATTTGAACAACTGAAGGACTGTCCCTTTTAGGCCTTCCTTTGCCTCAGGCAAGGGATCTTCCCTAAGGAAGTTTTGTGAAATTAACCTTTCTCGTTCTATTCTCCACCTCCCCCACAACTATAGGTTATTATAGCTTCTTCAGAACAACCTTAGTCTCAAAAATCTCATCAGAGGTAGCTAAAAGACCAGACAAGACGATAGTAATAATGAGGATAATAATAACTAAATTAATAATAGTAGCCCAAGGGTGTAGATTATTTGCTATAAGCCAGACGTTGCCCTGAGCAACATTTACATACATTTGATTCTCATGACAGTTTTATGGGAAAGGTACCATTTTACTGATGAGGAAACTGAGGCTCAGAGGGCGTCAGTCACAGGCTTGAAGGGCTAAGTGGGGAAGGTGGGTTAGCAATCCACAGATGATTGAGTGTGAGCTTTTGGGCCCTGAAACCCTCATTTACAAATTGACTTTAGCATCACCCCCCAACATGATTTCTTACCTAGGGTTGTTTTTTAAAAATCACCCCCATAAATGACTGTGTTCCTTGCATATCTGATATTCCCAGGAAACGTGGTTTTTCTGGGAAAGACAACAGTACAGACACAGTAGCTTTTTTTTTTTTTTGAGTCTCACTCCGTCACCCAGGCTGGAGTGCAGTGGTGCGATCTCTGCAACCTTCGCCTCTCAGATTCAAGCAAATCTCCTGCCTTAGCCTCCTGGGTGGCTGGGATTACAGGTGCCTGCCACCTTGCCCAGCTAATTTTTATATTTGAAGTACAGACAGGGTTTCACCATGTTGGCCAGGCTGCTCTGGAACTCCTGGCCTCAAGTGATCCTCCCTCCTCGGCCTCCCAAAGTGCTGGGATTACAGGTGTGAGCCACCATGCCCAGCCTCAGGTGTGAGCCTTTAATGATACTAATGGTCTATAAACTACTTTATCCTCTTTTTTTTTTTTTTTTTTTTAAATCTCCTGCCCTTTTCTTTCCATTAAAAACAATGGGTGTTTGATTTTCATGATTTCTTCAAATTTCTTAACCTAGAAAAATGTAAATACACACACAGGGAGGGAATGAGAGAGAGAGAAAGCACAAACCAGAACTGGTGAGAGATTGTGGTGAGGAATCATGGTGTTTTAAGTGGCATCCTTGAACATTCTACCAAAGCCGAATGGGCAGATGACAAGAGTGTTGGGAGTTTCTGAAGTGAAGTACAACTCCGTAACTGGAAGTTTTCAAGCTTGGAAGGCATTATTGTGTTAGTCCGTTAAGGGGCGCATTATTCAAAGACTTGGCTGGGAATGAGTGCTAGGTGATCTGTAAATAATCTACGAGTAAACGTCTACCAGGAGTCGAACATTAACATCGTAGAGGCTGGGCTTTCAAAGGGGTCACTGGCCTACAAAGGGAAGCATTGCCTCCACCCTTTAACTGTTTCTACAGCTCCAACGATTGCACTAAAAGGACAGAATGGAGCAGGTAGAGGGTGAATTCAAATACAAACACTCTCTGTGCTGTGGATGTGGCCAGTGAGGCAGTTAGAACCAGTGAGTGTCTCGGCAGCAACAATACAACTGTTAGGTCAAGTGTATGAAGGGTGAGGCCCCTCTGGGGCAGCTGCGAAAGAAAGCCCCTATTAATCCCTTAACTAAGCAGCTGATGGATTTAATCTTTTTGTGCATACATTATAACTCTTCGAATACAAGATTTTTTTTTTTATCAGCATAAGCTATCAAAGCTTTTTATAGATTTCTTCATCTCACTAATTAACAGATGACAGAAAACAGAACTTTGGAGAGTTTCTGGTTACAATTCGCTGGCATTCTGGCTTGAAAAACTGTAAGAAAGCGTCATTCCCTGATTCATTCACAAAAAGAATAGGTCTTTATTTGAAGAGCGAAGAGATCTCAGTCTCCTGCCTCAGAATTCTACTTTCCTTTGATTTTGTATCCATTGTTATTTAAAATAACAGCATAAAATGATTCTTTAGGGTTATTTTGCATAGTAATATCAGAAAAGAAAATCATTACCTGGTATAATCTCCCTTGGCTTCCTAAAAACAAACAAACAAACAAAAACAAATGGAGTTGATCAATATGTATTTTTGTTAAGCTAAATGAGTTTTATCTTGATTACTTCCCCTCTTAAAGTTCCTAAGTTTTGTTCTGAAGAGTGTTTCTCAGGACCGCTCTCTCTATAGCCATTAGAATTAGGCACTGATAAGAAAACGCTGACTGTCCTGTTAGGAATATTCCTTAATCTTAACAAAAGAAACATCTATATGTGAAAAAGCACAAATAATTATTTCTCACTGTACGTTTTTAAGATCACATGATAAATGCTTTTCATTCAAGTGGCACACTTTTTAGACTAGAGGAAGACCTTTTAAACCACAATACAGGTAAACAAACATATACTATTTGTTTTCCCTTTACTTTTTAAACCAGCATGGAAACAGACTAATGCCTTTAAGAACTAAAGGGCTCTTTTACTGGACCACAAGAAAATGTATACAAAAGTTGCTAAATTTATATGAAAATTACAGCTGTTGTAACAACTGCTGCCTTCCAAATTCAAGTATCCCAGAGCTCTCTTCCAGGAATATGAGTTTAACTCTTTTCCTTCAGAGCAGGCTAAATTTCATTTTTCTTTGAGACTCACAATATCACATTGTAACTCATGCAAACTATTCTAAAGCAGAAGACGGTGGCTCACAGTTTTCATCAGCAAACAACGAACTGGCTTAAAAATCCAGCAGACACTGGCCCATGCAAAAGTTTCAGAGTTGCAGGCAGTTAACAAAAACGAGCAAACACAAGGGAGCTGCTAAGAGGCAGTTTGTCCAATCTTACCTGTAAAACAAACGCTGCTAACCTGAAGATGGTTTCGCTGTCTACTTCGATTTGCCCCTGTTGGTGGAAAAGGAAAGCATCATTGAACATGAGGCTATCCTAAGGTTGTAGCAAATGGCTCTGAAGTTGAGGAAGCTGTCACAGCTTGGCACCTCCAGTTTTCGATCAAATGCAGATCATACCATTGCAGGGAAAAGTGGGGGGTGTGGAGAGACTCATTGAGGGTTAAGGGGAAACCACTGTGTGTGTGTGTGTGTGTGTCTATTTTAAATAGCTCTGGTGAGGGATTATGTTTAGAGAGCAGTATTCAGGAAGAAATAGGAATGACTTTGAGGCTAAACATTCAGAAAACTTCTAAATGAAAAATTTTTATCTCTGCAAGTTCATTTTTAAGCACCCTGCAGATTTTCCTGGATTCATTTGTTGAGTGTTTTCCTGGGATAATTATTTTTTCCCTTGTGTTATAGTACAGTTATTTCAGTATACACACAATGCAAATATTATTAAAAATATAAATTCACTTCTGTGTCAATGACACATTGTTGAGTTCATATTTGTACTATTATAGATAAAATGTGAGGCCTTAAAAATCAGTTACAGCAAATGCTTTGAAAACTAAAATTCTGTTGATTTATATTGAAGTTTGAGGAACTCTATCAGTTTTCCATTTTTTTTTTCCATCATTCAAAACCCCAAAGAAAAATTGGAGCTCTGGGCCTTGGTAAAGAATGCCTTTTCAGGGTTTGGTGCAGTGGCTCATGCCTGTAATCCCAGTACTTTGGGAGGCTGAGGGAGAAGGATCACTTGAGGCCAGGAGTTTGAGACCAAGCTTGGGCAACATAGAGAGACCTCATCTCTACCAAAAAAAAAAAGCTTTTTCAGTAGCCCAGTAGGGCTGCATAGATATGTGCAGAAAGGGTATAGCTCTATCAATAACACTCATATGCACCTTTATATTTTTTAAATTGTGATGATACATGAAATATTATTACTGAACCATATTATAACAATGAATGATATAGAGGGATCTTTATTTAAAAAAAAGTTTTCAGTGGTAATGTTAGCTTATAAGTTTTAACATATGCAAAAACAATTCCATGTAACCCCATTATTGCCTAAGTCCTGTATAATTAGTACTTGAAAGGGCATAGTGTTCAAGAACATGGAATTCCTGGAAATTGCCCTGCATTCTTTCTTCCTCCCTTCCACCTCTTGAATCTGAGCTGGAGTGTTTCCTAGTTATACCAAGTGCATCAATGGGGAGATTAAGTCATTTTAAAGTAAATATACAATAGACAGATTCAGAGAGGTAGTTATGCTCAGTGAGGATTTCTGAAACGATTGTACTTTTCTCTCACGTTTCCACGTGATTTGATGAGGGTTCTCAAAAAACAAACAATATTTTAAAACCCATAAAATAAAATGAGTAAATAAAAACCCTAGGGTGTTACAATGCCAGCAGTGATCATTATTCATGTTTCCCTTATATTACAAGATGAAAGCAAATTAATTTCATCCTCTCTAACACACAGGCCGCCCTTCTGAAACCTGAGACAGAGGATCTGCTTCCAAGTTTTTTGCCTCAAAAGCTGACAGGCCCAGAGCCTTGGAATTCAAAGCTCGCCCATAATCTCTAGAAACAGATTACAAAATCAAAGGGAAGCCAGGTTGATTGTAGAAATCAACTGCTCTCTGCCTTTTAGGCAGGAGACAGTGGTTTTCCAATCTGGTGAAAGATGATGAGGCAGTTCATCCAACAGGTGAGGTGGGTGTTGATCAAGATTAAATTTTAGAAAGGCTACATTCCTTAGTTCAAAGAAAAAGAAACTCGCGGCAAGGGGAGAGGGCTAACAGGAGAACTCAAAACCATCATTGGGTTTGAAATTAGGCAGGAACGCAAAGGTAAAGTCAAATGTGTCTTAGAATCTTAGAGAAGAAAAAATTAAGATGTTAAAAACACTAAAGATGAATAAAGTAAATTGAAAATTACTGCCAACTCCTCTGACATCCCACGATCCCCCTTTGCCTTATCAGAACCTTACACAAGTCACCTGAAAAATATTTCAGACACCAACTTTTCAATTTAGTAAATGGAAGTTCAGCAGACAGAAAAACCTACAGCAGATATTCTTAGGGAGGCAGCCAAATAATTTTCTACTTTATAAGGGTTATGAAGTATTAAAAATGCTGAAATGAGGAACTGAGCAAGACAAGTACCAGGCTCAGACAGCTCCAGAAGAATGGGGAGCAAATATCCGACTCACCTGTGGACTTTTCCACCTACACAAGTGGCCCCGATACAGTTCTGGTGGAGGAGGGTGACGGTACAGTGAAGGAGTGGGCTCTAGCAAAATCTTGTTCCAGGAAGAGAAGAGAATGCATGCTTTGGCAAAGGCCCATATTCTTTTAAAACCCTCAGCCCCTACCTCACCTTCCATTGAACAATCACTGTCCTGGAAATCCCAGGCAACAAATTTTGAGTCCTAATACTGACTGTCAACGTTCTTTGACTCATTCACGGAGTTTACTAAACAATACATCAATCAGGTGTAACATTATTTGCCTAGTTCTCTGCAATTTCATTTGGTGAAATTTAATTAAGACTTACAAAGAACTCCAGGATTTCAAGCCTGAAGTGTAAAAGCTGTTTTGGAAGTGCTGTCTGCCCAGGATGGAACATTTCTTTTACTCTCAACCATGGCAACAGAGATAACCTTATAGGTACCGGGCAAGCCAACACTTGAGAGAAGGATATCCTCAAAGAGAGAGGTAACAGAATCCTTCAGTGGGTTTCCATGACTGTCATGGATAAATAAAGAGAACCAGAGAAGTGAGTCAGATGATGTGGCTGAATGCACAAAGGTAATATGAACAGTATCAAGTCCTAGTGCCACACCCTCATGGCTAATTTAGCTGGATTATAAATTCAATCAATAGGTCACTGGGTTCAGGTGCCACACAGGACATTTCATTTTTGTTCTTGGCTTCTTGGCTCAGTTGAACAGGACACCAGGCTAATGAGGTGATTATAGGTTTTGATTGCCAAGTAGGAGAACAGAATCAAAGACAGTTTTGGGGCTTGAAAGGGAAATTAGTGAAAATATGATGCCTTGTTTTTTTTTTTTTTTGCAGATGTTGAGAGGCAATGAGGATCAGGAAGATGAAGTGTAATGTCCAATCCCCTCGAACATGGTAACTCTGGACTCCCTGTCCAGTGCTCTTTCCGCTCTACCATGCACTAGTTAACGTTTTATGACTCCAGTGCAAATGTCTCATCAGGAATCCTCCAAAGGTATGTTTTTGGTAAAAACTGGAAACAGGTGAGGCTGTGGAAAAATGAATCCAAATGCTACCTCCACTGTTGCTGGGACTGTATGTTATCAACACACACTCTCAAAGAAGAGTGGGAAAATATTTCTTAAGACTGGTTCTGCTCTTCCCATATGGATCAGTACTTTATGGAAAATTACCTGCACTACATCAATGAATATTAATACTGTGGTCACAAACACTTACGATTTAGACATACTTGAGAAACTACTGGGACACCTCAGTTTGTTTCCAAGCCTACTACTAATTATCTATTTTAAGTATAAGTCTTTAAAATTAACTTGTAGAGCACCAACAAATAAATGTAGAAGAAATGAAAAAGAAAATTACCATTGTACCTCTCCTAGTACTAATTCAGGCAATAATCTTCAATAAATAAAAACTACTGAAGTCTGGCTCAGTGGCTCACACACATAATCCCAGCACTTCGGGAGGCTGAGGTGGGGTCACTGCTTGAGCTCAAGAGTTTGAGATCAGCCTGGGTAGCATAGTGAAACCCTGCTCTACAAAATAGCAAAAATTAGCCGGGTGTGGTGGCTCGTGTCTATATTCCCACTACTAGGGAGGCTGAGGTGGGAGGATGGCTTGAGCCTGGGATGTCAAAGCTGCAGTGTGTCATTTTCATGCCACTGCACTTCAACCTGGGCAACAGAGCAAGACCCTGTCTCAAAAACAAAACAAAACAAAAAAACTCACAACTTTTTTTTTTTTTTTTTAAGACAGAGTCTCATATTGTTGCCCAGGCTGGAGTGCAGTGGCACGAACTTGGCTCACCACAACCTCCGCCTCCCGGGTTCAAGCGATTCTCCTGCCTCAGCCTCCCAAGTACCTGGGATTACAGGTGCCGGCTACCATGCCTGGCTAATTTTTGTATTTTTTAGTAGAGATGAGGTTTCACCATATTGGCCAGTATGGTCTCAAACTCCTGACCTCAGGTGATCCACCTGCCTCAGCCTCCCAAAGTGCTGGATTACAGGTGTAAGCCACTGCGCCCAGCCAAAACCCACAACTTTTGAGTGAAAGTTTGATGAGAAACAAGACAGGATATTTGCATAATCACAAATAACTCTCCATAGATTACTTATTAATCACAAAAGGGAAAACAGTAACTCTTCCAAGGGGAAGCTGACACATACCATCTTAACCCTGTGATGAGATATTGCCCATAGTGGGGTAGATTAGCTTCATGAGCCTCCTGATCATAAGGTATGCATGGAGAAGGACACAACCCCACCTATCCTGTGAAACGAAAATGTTTCACAACTGGAAATTGGGGGTTGGGAAAGGTCTGATTTGTAGCATTAGTTGATGTCGGCAGTGTAAATACTCCCACCATGGCTGATTTCAAGCTACCAATATAACATCATAGAACACAGAGTTGGAAAGAGATGTGAGAATTAGCTTTCATGAGATGATACAAGCTGGCTTCAGCACACCATGGTGTAGCATTCCTGTCAAAAATGCATTACTAGATCCAGTCATGAGGAACCATGAGACAGATCCAATCTGAGGGATATTCTATAAAACATCTGGCTTATACTCTTCCAAAATGTCAATATGATGAATACAAAAAAAGAGGTTCCAACGTAAAGGAGACTGAAGAATCATGACAACTAAGTGCAGCATGCTATCCCAGATCAGGAGGAAATATTACAAGGACATTACTGGGACAACTGGATGGAATATTAGGCAATAAATAGTAGAGGTTCAATGTTAAATTTTCTGAATGTGATCATTGTAATAGGGTCATATAAGGGATGTCCTTGATTTTTTTTTTTTTTTTTTTTTTTGAGACGGAGTCTCACTCTGTCGCCCAGGATGGAGTGCAGTGGCACAATCTCGGGCTCATTACAACCTCTGCCTCCCGGGTCCAAGCGATTGTCCTGCCTCAGCCTCCCAAGTAGCTGGGGTTACAGGCACATGCCACCACACCCGGCTAATTTTTTGTATTTTTAGTAGAGATGGGGTTTCACCATGTTAGCCAGGATGGTCTCGTTCTCCTGACCTCATGATTCGCCCGCCTCGGCCTCCCAAAGTGCTGGGATTACAGGCATGAGCCACCGCACCCGGCCTAGGATGTCCATGATCTTAGGAAATATACAATGAAATATTTAGGGATAAACAGGTATGATGTCTGTAACTTACTCTCAAGTGGGTCAAAAAATTTACATATGAAAGGAGAAAGTGCAAATGGGGCCAAATGTTAAAAACTGGTAAATTTGGCTTGGCAGACACACTGACATCTTTTGGTACTATTCAACTCTTCTGTAAGTTTGAAATTGTTTCATAATAAAAGTTTGAAGCTAGGTCCAGTGAGTGATATGTGCCTGTAGTGCTAGCTACTCAGGAGGTGGAATGGGGAGGATCACTTGAGCCCAGGAGTTCAAGGCTGCAGTGAGCTGTGATTGTGCCACTGCACTCCAGCTTGGGTGGCAGAGCAAGACCCCATCTCTTAAAAAAAAAAAGTTCACCAAAAGAAAAATATGGACATATATTCCTGGAGTGGTGGATATCTGTTTTGACTGGCAAGTATCCTTCTCTTTTTTTGAGCAGACAATTCCATTCTTTTGGATAATTACTTCTTTCCCTACTGGCTCTAGTAGAAACAAATCATCATTTTTTGAGGAAGGATGGAACCTGCTCCAAGGACCCACTCAAGGATTTTCTGAATTAGACCAAAGGGAAGAAAGCTCCCTCTCTCTCTCTCTCTGGGGGCAAAGTTGGGAAGATGTGACCTAGAGGGAATCAGTGGCCACAGATGGAAGGGAGCTACTTGACATTGGTAGTCAACTGTATCCACTGCTGAGCAGGGCCAGACTTCAAAGCTTTCACAGTTCAAAAATAGACAAGAATGATACTCAAGCAGGGTGCTCTGGCTCACACCTGTAGTCCCAGCTACTCAGAAGACTGAGGTGGGAGGATCGCTTGAGCCAAGGAGTTCGAGACTGCTGTGAGCTGTGATTGCACCACTGTACTGCAGCCTGGGTGACACAGTGAGACCTGTCCTTAAAAAAAAATAAAAGGTTGGGGAGTAGGGGGACTATTTGGATGCTGTCTTGGATGTTCTCACTTTGATTTACTGCCAAGCCAACAAACAGTGCAAAGAACAGATGTGATAAGGACACAAATGTGTGAGTGCATGTAGCTGCCTGGAGTTTAACTCACATCTCATTTCTCCTGAGGACAGATCTACATGGAGGGAGGAATATGCTGGGTCAGAGAAATCCACACTGTTTTTGTTTGTTTGTTTGTTTGTTTTTGAGATGGAGTCTCACTCTGTCTCCTAGGCTGGAGTACAATTTCAGCTCACTGCAACCTCCACCACCTGGGTTCAAGTGATCCTCTCACTTCAGCCTCCTGAGTAACTGGGATTACAAGCACATGCTATCACGCCCGGCTAATTTTTGTATTTTTAGTAGAGATGGGGTTTCACCATGTTGGCCAGGCTGGTCTCAAACTCCTGACTTTAAGTGATTCGCCTGCCTTGGCCTCCCAAAGTGCTGGGATTACAGACATGAGCCGTGGCGCCTGGCGACCCACACTGGTTTTTATACAATTAGGCTGGTGGTGGAGGGGCCATGCCAACACTGAAGACTTGCTACTATTCTACAAGGCGATTCTTCCTAATTCTTCCTAAGAGGAAACATATTCCTCTGTGCTAATGCCTATATGCCCCCTAGAAAGCCAGGCCATAGCTGCTACATTTGCACCCCACTCCTACTCACATCCTTTGGGTGCACTATTTTCTCCTTTTTTGTCCAAGCTAGTTGTTAGAGGTAATCTTTATGGAGGATGGTCTCAGTGATATAATGCCCATTCATCTTTCTAGATCAGGGTTTTGCAACCTCAGCACAACTGATATTTTGAGTGAGAGAATTCTTTATTGTGAGGCTGCTCTGTGCACTGTAGGGTGCTAAGCAGCATCCCTGGCCTCTACTCACTAGGTGCCAATAGCAGCCTACCCCTAGCTGTGACAACTAAAAACATCTGTAGACATTGCCAAATGTCCTCAGAATGGCCCCTAGTTAAGAACCACTTCTCTAGATTCTCTAAGTTTTGTTCTTGGGTTAGGCTAGAGTAATCAAAAACCTACATAAAGCATAAGGGCTTATCCAGGTAAAATTGCCTTTTTGGAACTGTGTTCTGGCATTACTCCACTGGCTTATGTTGAAAAACAATATAAGTAACAACCCTCAGAGCTCATTATTTTAGTACCTCCAATGTGTTGTTGAGAACCCTGTTTATTATACAATATGATATCCCACTGGGAGGACCCATGGGAGAAGTTTCTGATTTTCCATTTCAGTATTGACTGTGCCCCTTCTGAGCAGCTCCTTTCTTTTTACCTTAATGACCACTCTGAGTTATGTAAGTGATTGTAACTCCCTTTTTACTTTGGCTCTTAAGAGAAGTTGAATTATAAATTTGTGGGCTAAATGCTTTATACTAACCATGCTAAATGTTTTATACTAACCTTAATCTTGGCAGCATCTCGTTATTTCTACCTTTATTTTCTTACTTATAAATAACCCTAATTTCATCACTTACTATATTTTAGTAGGTTTAGGATTGGCTTTTTTTTTTTTTTTTTTCTTCTTCTTGAGACAGAGTCTCTGTTGCCCAGGCTGGAATGCAGTGGTACTATCCCGGCTCACAGCAGTCTTGACCTCCCAGGCTCAAGCAATTCTCCCACCTCAGCCTCCTGAGTAGCCAGGACTACAGGTGTGTATCACCATGCGTGGCTAATTTTTGTTTTTGTTTTTGAAATGGAGTCTCACTCTGTCACCCAGGCTGGAGTGCAATGGTGGGATCTCAGCTCACTGCAGCCTCTGCCTCCTGGGTTCAAGCAATTCTCCTGCCTCAGCCTCCCTAATAACTGGGTCTATAGGTGCGTGCCACCATGCCAGGCTATTTTTTTGTATTTTTAGTAGAGACAGGGTTTTGCTATGTTGGCCACACTGGTCTCGAACTCCTGACCTCAAGTGATCTGCCCGCCTCAGGCTCCCAAAGTGCTGGGATTACAGGTGTGAGCCATTGTGCCTGGCCATAATTTTTGTATTTTTTATAAAGATGGGGTTTTGCCATGTTGCCCAGGTTGGTCTTGAACTCCAACCTTGCTTGGGCTCAAGCAGTCCTCCTCCCTCAGCTTCCCAAAGTGCTGGGGTTACAGGTGTGAGCCACTGCGCCCAGCCAGTACATTCAGTATTTACTTTTTTTTTTTTTTTTGAGGTACATACAGTAAAATGCACAAGTCTCAGTGTACAGCTCAATACATTTTGACATGTGTTCGCTACTCATGTAATCATCTTCCAGAACAAGATAGCAAAATCAAACATTTTCACTAATTTTTTCATGTTAGGGAAATGTATATATTTGTGTATGTGTGTGTGTGTGTGTGTTTTTGAGACAGAGTCTCGCTCTGTTGCCCAGGCTGGAGTGCAGTGGCACTATCTCCGCTCACTGCAAGCTCCACCTCCTGGGTTCACACCATTCTCCTGCCTCAGTTTCCTGAGTAGCTGAGACTACAGGTGCCCGCCACCACGTCCAGCTAATTTTTTGTATTTTTAGTAGAGATGGAGTTTCACCATGTTAGCCAGAATGGTCTCGATCTCTTGACCTCGTGATCCGTACGCCTCAGTCTCCCAAAGTGCTGGGATTACAGGAGTGAGCCACCGCGCCCGGCCAGGGAAATGTATATATTTCTACAAACTATATTAAATCAATACAATTATTTTGCTAGTTAAAAAAATGTATACTAATCCTGAAAAACAATTTCAATTTGCAATTTTTTTTTCAGTATCATCTTTACTGGTTTGAGCAATTTTAAAATTACCAACCAATTTGAGTATTTCCCTTGCAAATGCATATTATTTGCTATTACCCATATGTGAAATGAGCCTTTGTTTACTTACCTATTTGAGAACCTATGTTTGATCTGAGTTGTGTATACATTACTAATATTATTAACCCTTTGTCTTATCTACTAGGTACAAATTGTGTCCTTCAATTTGTTCTCCTTTGACATGCCCTTCTCCTAGACTGTGAAGTCTGATTAAACTGCGACCTATCGCCCCACTGGAAGAATCATGGGGCCATGAGCAAGTTATTTTTTCCGAAACTCAGCTCCTCATCAGCAAAATGGAAGATAATATTATTAACTTCACTAAGTCATTTGAAGCAGCAGTCCCCAGCCTTTTTGGCACCAGGGACCAGTTTTGTGGAAGGCAATTTTCCCACAGACCAGGGTTGGGGGATGGTTTGGGGATAATTCAAGCGCATTACATTTACTGTACTCTTTATTTCTGTTATGATTACATTGTAATATATAATGAAATAATTATACAATTCACCATAATTATAATCAGTGGGAGCCCTGAGCTTGTTTTCCTGCAACTAGACCGTCCCACCTGGGGGTGATGGGAGACAGCGACGGATCATCTGGCATTAGATTCTCATAAGGAGCATGCAATCTAGATTCCTTGCATGTGCAGTTCACAATGGGGTTCATGCTCCTATTAGAATCTCATGCTGCAGCTGATCTGACAGGAGGCAGAGCTCAGGCAGTGATGAGAGTGATTGGGAGCGGCTGTAAACATAGATGAAGCTTCGCTCACTCACCCACCCGCTGCTCATCTCTTGCTGTGTGGCCTGGTTCCTAACAGGCCATGGACTGGTAGCAGCCTGTGCCCAGGGATTGGGGACCCCTGGTTTAAGAGCATTCAATAAAGGATGAATGTAAAGCATTTGTCACAAAGCCTAGCATCCAAACACTCTCTTAATGTTATTCTCCACACTCATGGTTGCCATGTTGCTTCTTAAATTCATATAATTATATCTATTTTTAGATTCTCTCCTTTGCTCTGGGTGACTGTTCAAGTTTTATATAGTTCCATAACATTTAATCACTGTTCATTACAATATGTGTCAATATCTGATAGGATAAATGCTTTAATTTTCCATGTGAATCTTTGACATTCTCTTATTTTCAAAGAAATTTTAAATTACTCTTGTCAAGTTTAAAAAAAGAAATAATAATTTGTCTTTCTCTTTGCAACCATAGCACATTTCTATTGAAATAACTTTATTTTTTATTTGTTTTAGAAATGAGGTCACCCAGGCTAAAGTGGAGTGGTACAATCACTGCTTACTGTAACATCAAACTCATGTACTCAAGAGATCCTTTAGCCTCAGACTCCTGAGTAGCTGGGACTACAGGCACGGGTCACCATGCCTGGCTAATGAAATTGCTTTATTGTGATCATAAAGTTTTGTAATATACCTACAAATATCACACACATTCTATGTGAGGATTACTATTTAGTATTTTACATTTTGCTATCTACATTTAGCAAATGCTTTTTTTCATCTATTATCTGATTATTATCATGCAGGATTATTACTACTTTTAGTGTATTTAACTTGTAATCAATGTCTCACTGAAGCTAATAATGTTAACAAGTTTTAACTAATTTATTTCCATTTTCTAGGCTTACAGTAAAATTGTCTCCAAATAATATTTTCATGTAGTTCCTTGCAATGTGCATGGTATATCTGGTTGCATTACATGAAACAGACATTATGTCTTACTGCATACCTTTCATACATGGCTGGTGGACTATAAGTTGGTATTGTTTTTGTTTTCTTTGAAAGCAGACATTTTTAAATTTTCATTTTATTTATTTATTTATTTGGGACTGAGTCTCCCTCTGTTGCCCAGGCTGGAGTGCAGTGGCGCAATCTTGGCTCACCACACCTCCGCCTCCTGGGATCAAGCAATTCTCCTGCCTCACCTCCCGAATAGCTGGGACTACAGGCGTGTGCCACCATGCCTGGCTAATTTTTGTATTTTGAGTAAAGACGGGGTTTCACTATGTTGGCCAGGCTGGTCTCGAACTCTTGACCTTTTGATCAGCCCGCCTTGGCTTCCCAAAGTGCTGGGATTACAGGCATGAGCCACCGCACCGGCCCTATTTTTATTTTTTTAAAACAGAGTCTCACTCTGTCACCCAGGCTGGAGTGCAGTGGCGCGATACTGGCTCACTGCAATCTCTGTCTCCCGGGTTCAAGCCATTCTCATGCCTCAGCGTCTTGAGTAGCTGGGATTTCAGGTGCCCGCCACCATGCCCAGCTAATTTTTGTATTTTTAGTAGAGACGGGGTTTCACCATGTTGGCTAGGTTAGTCTTGAACTCCTGGCCTCAAGTGATTCACCCACCTCAGCCTCCCAAAATGCTAGGATTACAGGCATGAACCACCATGCCTGGCTTATAAGTTAGTTTGGATCGACTTTTTGATAGAGTCTACTAAAGCTTAACATACATATATACTATGGCTCAGCAATTTTCTCCTAAGTATACACCTAGCAGACATGTTTACATATGTCCACGCAAAGACAGGTACTACGATCTTTAAGGCAGTGCTATTTGTAATAATCAAATACTGCAAGGTACACAAATGTCTATTTTATTTATTTATTTATTTATTTATTTAGAGACGGAGTTTCGCACTTGTTGTCCAGGCTGGAGTGCAATGGCATGATCTCAGCTCACCATGACCTCCACCTCCCAGGTTCAAGCGATTCTCCTGCCTCACCCTCCCTAGTAGCTGGGATTACAGGCATGTGCAACTGTGCCTGGCTAATTTTGTATTTTTAGTAGAGCCGGGGTTTCTCCGTGTTGGTGAGGCTGGTCTCAAACTCCCGACCTCAGGTGATCCGCCCGCCTCAGCCTCCCAAAGTGCTGGGATTATAGGCGTGAACCACCGCGCCTGGTCCACAAATGCCTGTTAACAAGTAAATGAAGCCTGGTATATTCATACTATATACTACTATTCAGCAGTGAAAATAAACAAGCTGGGCACAGCTACATACGAGAATACGGATGAATCTCAAAAACATAATTTGAGTAAAAACAGCCAGATGACAAAAGAATACATACTGTATGACCCCTGTCATACAAAGTTCAAAGTCAGCCACAACTACAAAATGCTGTTAAAAGCAATAGTAGGCCGGGTGCGGTGGCTCACACCTGATCACCTGAGGTCAGGAGTTCGAGACCAGCCTGACCAAAATGGTGAAACTCCGTCTCTACTAAAAATAAAAAAATTAGCCAGGCGTGGTGGCAGACAGCTGTAGTCCCAGCTACTCAGGAGGGTGAGACAGGAGAATTGCTTGAACCCAGGAGGTGGAGGTTGCAGTGAGCCGAGATCATGCCACTGCACTCCAACCTGGGCAACAGAGCGAGACTCCGTTTCAAATAAATAAATAAAATAAAAAAGCAATGGTAGCAGACAGAATAAGAACTGGAAGAGAAAATGTGAGGAGCTTCTCGGGTACCAGTAATCTTCTGTTTCCTTGATGTTGATGCTAGTTATATACACTTTTTTTTTTTTTTTTTTAGACAGGGTCTTTTTCTGTCACCCAGGCTGGAGTGCAGTGGTACTATCATGGCTCACTGCATCTTTGAACTCCTGGGCTTAAGTGATCTTCCCACCTTAGCCTTCCAAATAGCTGGGACTAAAGTTGTGTGCCACCATGCCTGGCTAATTTTTCATTTTTATGTTTTGTAGAGACAGGATCTTGTTATGTTGCCCAGGCTGGTCTTGAACTCCTGGGCTTAAGCAATTCACCCGCCTTGGCCTCCCAAAGTGCTAAGATTGCAGACATGAGCCACTGTACCCAGCTTACATGCACTTTTCAATATGTGTTTTATTCTTTAATAGAAAGTTAAGAAACAACTCCTGATCTTACTTGTATCCTTTTCCATCTGACTGAATGGCAACCCCATTCCTTTTTTTTTTTTTGAAACAGTCTCCCTCTGTTGCCCAGGCTGCAGTGCAGTGGCGTGATCTTGGCTCACTACAACCTCTGCCTCCTAGGTTCAAATGATTCTCATGTCTCAGCCTCCTGAGTACCTGGGATTACAGCACACCCCACCACACCCTGCTAATTTGTTTGTTTGTTTGTTTTTTTTTTTTTTTTTGAGACAGAGTCTCACTGTGTCGCCCAGGCTGGAGTGCAGTGGCGCGATCTCGGCTCACTGCAAGCTCCGCCTCCCAGGTTCACACCATTCTCCTGCCTCAGCCTCCCGAGTAGCTGGGACTACAGGCACCTGCCACTACACCCAGCTAATTTTGTTTTTGTATTTTTAGTAAAGACGGGGTTTCACCGTGTTAGCCAGGATAGTCTTGATCTCCTGACCTCGTGATCCGCCCATCTCAGCCTCCCAAAGTGCTAGGATTACAGGCGTGAGCCACCGCGCCCGGCCTAATTTTTGTATTTTTAGAGACGGGGTTTTGCCATGTTGGCCAGGCTGGTCTCGAACTCCTGGCCTCAAGTGATCTGCCCATCTCGGCCTCCCAAAGTGGCAACCCCATTCTTAATCGCTTAGATCCAAGACCTCCATTGGCATTACTGGACACAGAGTTGGGCAGTGAGCAATCTGCACAACTATATTTGGTGACTCTTTACATCTCCTAATACATTATACATATTATTTATTTTCTTTAGTGTCTGATGCCCTACCTGGTGTCACCCCGGCCTAGTAGGTATAGTTCTTAAGGGCATGAATTGTTATCTGTTTCTGCCACAGTAGTAGCTCCAGAAGCTAGAACACTCCCTGGCACACAGCAGGTGTTCAACATTTATAGAATAGCAACTGAAAGAGTAATGAAGTAAAAAGTTGGTGGGGGTGTTTATATCTTTCTTTTTAAAAAGGGAATGCCTCTTGTGTTTCTTGATTCACTATAGATTTGATTTACCCTGATTTTCAGTTCAGAGTAAGGGACCCCAAGTTTTTGAACTGTGAGGACATAGCCCAGGTTTCACCATCTATGAGAACTGTAAGCACAGTACCTAGACAGCAATTGTAGATATGCAAGTTTATGACACTACACACAAAGAGGTGTTAGATGTCAAAACATCATTTACTCTTCTGGATTTATTTTCTCTAAAAGTAGCAGGAAAATAAATAATATCTATGTAATACTTCATGGATTTTTGAGGACAAACAAAAACGAAACATAAAGATGCTTTGAAAAAGTAAAAAGCATTACAAAAAAACAAACAAATACAGGTATTTTTGTGGGTGTATATCACAGTTTCAAAGACATGAGCATTATGACCAAAGTATCTGGGCAGACCGCTTCTCAGAAACTTGATCACAATGAAGATAGGAACAAACGGAGAGACAGAAAGTTTGTCACATGTGAATTAATGCTTAGCCGTGGGAGGATAATACAAATATACAGATATGAAAATGAGAAAGGAGAGAAAACTAGCCAGACCATACTTTCCCCAGGTACCAGTCCAGGTATGGTTTGTGCAGTGTCATAAAATAAAGAAGGGAGGCCAGGCATAGTGGTTCATACCTGTAAACCCAGCACTTTGGGAGGCCTAGGCGGGAGGATTGCTTGAGCGCAGTAGTTCTAGACCAGCCTGGGCAACATAGTGAGACCCTCTTGCTACAAAAAAAAATTTTAAAAAAATCCAGACTTGATGGCGTGCATCTGTAGTTCCAGCTACTCGGGAGGCTGATGAGGGAGAATCATTTGAGCCTGGGAAGTTGAGGCTACAATGAGCTGTGATTGCACCACTGCACTCCAACCTGGGTGACAGAGTGAGACCCTGTCTCAAAAAAAAAAAAAAAAAAAGCTCAAAAGTGATGAGGACAAGCCATAAGAACATAGGATCTGACTTAAAGAGGATTCTGCTGGGCAAAGTGGGAGCATCAGAATGAATGACAGAGAGGAAATTTTTTTTTTTTTTTTTTTTTTTTGAGATGGAGCAGCCTTTTGCCCAGGCTGGAGTGCAGTGGCACAATCTTGGCTCACTGCAACCTCCGCCTCCCAGGTTCACATGATTCTCCTGCCTCAGCCTCCCAAGCAGCTGGGATTACAGGCACCTGCCACCACGCCTGGCTAATTTTCGTATTTTTAGTAGAGACGGGGTTTTGCCACGTTGGCCAGGCTGGTCTTGAACTCCTGACCTCAGGTGATTCACCCACCTCGGCCTCCCAAAGTGCTGGGATTACAGGCATGAGCCACTGTGCCTGGCCTGAAAAATATTTTTTTTTTTTTGAGACGGAGTCTCGCTCTGTCGCCCAGGCTGGAGTGCAGTGGCCGGATCTCAGCTCACTGCAAGCTCCGTCTCCCGGGTTTATGCCATTCTCCTGCCTCAGCCTCCCGAGTAGCTGGGACTACAGGTGCCCGCCACCTCGCCTGGCTAATTTTTTTTATTTTTTAGTAGAGACGGGGTTTCACCGGGTTAGCCAGGATGGTCTCCATCTCCTGACCTCGTGATCCACCCATCTCAGCCTCCCAAAGGGCTGGGATTACAGGCTTGAGCCACCGCGCCCAGGCCTGAAAAATATTTTTAAAAAATAAAGATGCAGAAGAAGGAAAAATTATTCTTTACATATGAATGCTAACTAATAAATGTTGAAGGTGATTCAATTAGAAACTTACCTTTTGCAATGACCATAGTACTAACTGACTTAGGCAAGATCACCACTGGAGGCCGAGATCATTGGGTCAAAGACTGTTAAGAAACAGGGTGGTAGGCCGGGCATGGTGGCTCATGCCTGTAATCCTAGCACTTTGGGAAGCCGAGGCGGGTGGATCACGAGGTCAGGAGATCGAGACCATCCTGGCTAACACAGTGAAACCCTGTCTCTACTAAAAATACAAAAAATTAGCCAGGCGTGCTGGCGGGCGCATGTAGTCCCAGCTACTCGGGAGGCTGAGACAGGAGAATGGCATGAACCTGGGAGGTGGAGCTTGCAGTGAGCCGAGATCGTGCCACTGCACTCCAGCCTGGGAGACAGCGAGACTCTGTCTCAAAAAAAAAAAAAAAAAGAAAAGAAAAGAAAAAAAGAAAGAAACAGGATGGTTGAGTAGCCTCAAAATGTCAATTCCAGAAAACTTAATTACAAAGGAAAAAGTGACTTCAGAATAACCTGGCAGTTACCACCTTAACTCAAACAAGGCAGACTGACATCGCATACCTCTTTGTGAGATGCAACTGAGACCATTTCATCATCTACAGAGTGTTCCTGCCATGAGAAAATTATTAGACTAGTGATTCTCAAACTTTGGTGTATTGCAGATACCTGGAGAGCTAATAAAGAATACAGAGCCCCAGGCCCATCAAAGTATTAATAGGACAGAAAGAGACAGGACAGGGTGTAGGTCTCCGTGTTTTCAACAAGTTTCCAGATGTTTCTGCTTCAAGTCCAACATGATGTGTGTTTGGAACCAGTGAGTTAGAGAAATCCATATTTCACAAATTGAGAGATCTTCTGCAAGACAGCTGCCCTATACTCTTCAAAAATACCAGTGTAATAAAAGCCAAAGGAAGACTGGCCTGCTCCTGATTGTAAAGGGGACTTTAGAATTATGCCCACTAAATGCAATGTGTGACCCTGAATTGGCTCCGGGACCAGAAAAGGGTGGGAGAAGACTAGAAATAACATTAGCTATCAGAGCAATTTGAATAAAGACTGTATATTAAACACAATTGGTGAACTATGGTTATTAATTTCATAAAACTCTAACCTCCACACGAGCAGAGATATCTTTAACTCACCACTGCACACCCAGCGCCTATATAGTGCCTAGCACATAGAAAATATTTAATACATATATATGTGTGTGTGTGTATATATATATATGTGTATGTGTATATATATACATATACTCCCGGGTTCAAGCGATTCTCGTGCCTCAGCCTCCTAGGTAGCTGGAATTACTGGCATGCACCACCACACCTGGCTAATTTTTGTACTTTTAATAGAGACGGGGTTTCATCATGTTGGTCAGGCTGGTCTCACACTTGTGGTCTCAAGTGATCCTCCTGCCTTGGCCTCCCAAAGTGCTGGGATTACAGGCGTGAGCCACTGTGCCTGGCCTAATACATATTTTTAAGTGAATTAATCTATACCTTTTAAAAAACTAAACCTTTTGATGACAATGTTCTACCAGAAGATGCTGCAAAACATATCATCAGGACTATGAGCTTTCCTCCCAATTCTTATTTTTACTTTTCTCCTATTCTGCAGTCTTGAGGCTCTACCTCATTCCCTCTAAGCCCAGGAAGAATGAGACTGTCACAAGGTCAAATACGAGAGACTGGCTCCACCGTTCTGCCAATACCTGAATCCTTCTTACAAACTTTTGTGCCAACACATTTTCAAAGCGAAGGAGTGAGTGTTGATGAGACTGCCCTGGAAATGAGAGGTGTGGTGATCTATGGCTAAATTGTTAGGCGATGCAAGACAGGCGGGCAGCCTAAATAGGTCAGGCTCAGCCAATAGGCATGGAGGTTCCAGGGCACCCACATCTAATACGTATACAGGGAGACAACTGGAGAACAGATAAATAACCAGTATTAAACAAACACTTGGAACCAAGCTCTCAACTTCTGTACTTACCCTTCCACATTATAAGATTACATACACAGCAGACTTTAATTACAGCATTCTAATTGCTTAAACGCACCCTGGCACCAACGTACAATGACAATTTGAATTAGTAGCAGCAGGGCGTTCTGATGGAAAACTATTTTTTCTCTATTTAGAAAAAAGAAAAAAATGCAAGGTGCTTACAAGATAATCAATGATTTTAGAGGAAGAAAGGATGAATCAGGAGGAAGAAAATTATGGTCATGAAGTTAAAATTAAGCCTTTGACTAAAGAAGGCCTGGTAAAGTAGGTATCCTATCTGGCTGTTTTGCATGAATAAATATGTAGAGATATTTTTATTTTCAGGATTATATCATCCATCTAATTGAACTGCTCATTTATTACTATTTTTTTTTCTTTTTTTTTTTTTTTTTGAGAGGGACAGCCTTTCGCCCAGGCTGGAGTGCCGTAGCAACCTTTGCCTCCCAGGTTCACATGATTCTCCTGCCTCAGCCTCCCAAGCAGCTGGGATTACAGGCACCTGCCACCACGCCTGGCTAATTTTTGTATTTTTAGTAGAGATAGGGTTTACCCATCTCTAGGGTAATACCATGTTTAAAATATTTTCACCAACATTCTTCTTTTATGTTATAATATATAACAAACAAACAAAAAACAATTCTCCTGCCTCCCGGGTTCAAGCAATTCTCCTGCCTCAGCCTCGTGAGTAGCTGGGATTACAGGCATGCGCCACCACACCCAGCTAATTTTTGTATTTTTAGGAGAGATATGGTTTCTCCATGTTGGTCAGGTTGGTTGGTCTTGAACTCCTGACTTCAGGTGATCCACCCGCCTCGGCCTCCAAAGTGTTGGGATTACAGGTGTGAGCCACCGTGCCTGGCAGATGAGAACATTTTATAACATAGTCCTCTTGAGAATTTTAGAATAATATCATCAATAACTACAAAAACAAGAAACATTTATTAAGTGCTTATTATCTGTTCCAAGAGCTTTGGATATATATTAATTCATGACACCTGTGAGAAAGTAATGTTATCACCCTCCCGCTTCACAGGTGAGGAGACTGAAGCTTGGGAAGACAGAATAGGCTGTTGCTTAAAGCCACCCAGCCTGTAGGTGATGGAGCTGAGATTTAAAGCTGGACAGTTAGGAATCCCCTACTTCTGATACCCACTTCCCCCATGTCATGCATCAAGCCAAACTATGGACTGTCTCTCCAAGGGGTGTATAAACAATCCTGGCTGGTGTCCAACACCCATGAACTACTGACTTCACTTCAACCAAGAGTAAACTGTACTCTTTTTTGTTTGTTTGTTTTGAGACAGGGTCTCTCTCTGTTGCTTAGGCTGGAGTGCAGTGGCATGATCTCGGCTCAAGCAATTCTCGTGCCTCAGCCTCCAAAGTAGCTGGGACTGCAGGTGTGTACCACCACACTTGGCTAATTTTTGTATTTTTAATAGAGACAGGGTTTTGCCATGTTGGCCAGCCTGGTCTTGAACTCCTGGCCTAAAGTGATCGGCCCACCTCCCAAAGTGCTGGGATTACAGGCGTGAACTGCCGTGCCCAACCTCATGTATTCTTTATAAATTTAAAATTGTAACCATTTGTGACTCATTTAACAAGTTTCCCTGAAATGGATATCTTTATCTATTTCTTTTTCTTTTCTTTCTTTCTTATTTATTTATTTTATTTATTTCTTTTTAGAGACAGGTTCTTGCTGTCACCCAGGCTGGAGTGCAGTGGCATGATCATAGCTCACTGCAGCCTCAACCTGCAGGCTCAAGCAATCCTCCTGCCTTGGGCTACAGCGTAGCCAGGACTACAGGTGCATGTCACCAAACCCAGCCCTCTCAGTCTATTTCTTAATAAATCGACCTTGCAAAGGTTCCCCAAAATAGCATTCATCTTAGGCCGACTTAATTATGAAATGGAAGTCTTCAATTCACTCAATTTCTTCTTTAAAAAATAAAAAGATAGCCCTTCAAACCTTCTCCTTAGGCCCCTTAAGCATGTGAAGCACTGCAGGAAGGAAAATGACATTTGCTTCTACTGTGGGTGAAAAAAATAGATGACAGAGAGATGACAGATGAACAGGTAAATAGGTAGAAAGATGGACAGAAATAGTTGGTATGGATAAGTTTGGTTTTGTAAGTTTCTTTGCCATATTTCTTTTAAAATACATGATTTGTGTCTTTAAGGAGATCAACCAAGCATTTTCTTCTTCTTTTTTTTTTTTTTAGACGGAGTCTCGCTCTGTCGCCAGGCTGTAGTGCAGTGGTGGGATCTCGGCTCACTGCAACCTCCACCTCCTAGGTTCAAGCAATTTTCCTGCCTCAGCCTCCTGAGTAGCTGGGACTACAGGCGCCCACCACCATGCCCGCCTAATTTTTGTATTTTTAGCAGAGACAGGGTTTCACCATGTTGGCCAGGATGGTCTTGCTCTCTTGACCTCATGATCCGCCCACCATGGCCTCTCAAAGTGCTGGGATTACAGGTATGAGCCACCGTGCCCAGCCCCAACCAAGCATTTTCAAAAGCAGGAAACATACAAAGAAATTTGATTTATTTTACAAAACTGAAAAAATATATTATGAAACGTTTTCATTCACTGGTACTCAAATTCCTAGCTTATAAAATTTTATATTTTCAGCTGAATGGACCATCTGCCTCCTCCACTTTCCTTTCAAGCACTTATCATAGTATTTTTATATGACTTTTTCTGAGTCACAATTTAGCTGTAATGCAATTCTTGTAGCCCATTTCTGAGGCGATGGTGTACCAAAAATATCAGTAGTAGGCTTAAATGTTTTAGGATAATTCATATTAAATCACACCATTATGAAATACAGGTCTTCCAACTGGATTTTTAGTAGCTTGTCTTGATGTATTCCACAAATAGAGTGTTTACTTGGGCTGGCGATATACCAGTGAACAAATAAGTCAGCCTTAGTAAATTTACCCTGGCTAGTGCCAAGCTGCAGGGCATTTTCCTTGTCCTCTGCTTTATGACTATGTCCTTGTACATCTTTGGGCCTCAGTTTTTTATTTATGAAAAGGAGGAAAATGATCTTCTCCTTTACCCTCTCAGGGAGGTGACAGCCAAAAAACACAGCACGATGAAAAGGCCCTGAGGACGTGGGATTAAAGATGACAAGTATAACGAGCTATTATTATGAAAACTTTGATTTTCACAAATGCACAAGGCAGTATATATCTGAATGCTCACAGTTTAAGACAAACCTAATTTGAATGTCAGAAAAACATGTGGAAAACCACATGAAATAGAGACAGGTGAAATATTCATTATAAAACTTTCAATAGTCCTTTAAAATATAGTAATAGGCTGGGCACAGTGGCTCAGGCCTGTAATCCCAGCACTTTGGGAGGCCAAGGTGGGTGGATCACCAGAGGTCAGGAGTTCAAGACCAGCCTGGCCAACATGGTGAAACCCCATATCTACCAAAAGTACAAAAAAATTAGCTGGGCATGGTGGTGGGCGCCTGTAATCCCAGCTGTCAGGAGGCTGAGGCAGGAGAATTGCTTGAATCTGGGAGGCAGAGGTTGCAGTGAGCAGAGATTGTGCCACTGTACTCAAGTCTTGGTGACAGAGTGAGACATCGTCTCAAAAAATAAAAAAAATAAAATAAAATAAAATAAAATAAAATAAAGTAATAGATTTCTTCTTCCTTGTGGACTGGCTAGTCTTCAAACCAGCTCTGACGTTTAGTGTAGTGACTTGACTTTATCAATATCAGTCTTCTGATGATTAGTTATCATAAGAGGTACATTCACAAGTCTTTTATTTTATTTATGTATTTGAGACAGAATCTTGCTCTGTTTGCCCAGGCTGGAGTGTAGGGGTATGATCTTGGCTAACTGCAACCTCTGCCACCTGGGTTCAAGTGATTCTCCTGTTTCAGCCTCCTGAGTAGCTGGAACTACAGGCGTGCATCACCATGCTCAACTAATTTATTGTTTTAGTAGAGATGGCTAAATTTTGTATTTCTAGGTTTCAACATGTTGGCCAGGCTGGTCTCGAACTCCTGGCCTCAGGTGATCCACCAGCCTTGGCCTCCCAAAGTGCTGGGACTAGAGGCATAAGCCACTGCACCCAGCCCATTCACAAGTCTTAATACAGAACTTACAGCTTACAACATTTGATTTCTGCTACTGATCCTTTAAATTATTTGTAAATCTTGAAATGAGTTGAGGATTAAAACACATATACTCATATGCGTGTACACACACACACACACACACACACACACACACTTTCACATATGCAAACACTCTGAAATCCCAAATGCTAAAACTCAGCCAGGTTAGCAGATACTCTGAATGTATTTTAGTTCTTGGTACTACTAAAATTGTTGGCTGCTGAACTACATGGAATAATTCTAGGACAAGAACCATAAATGTGATGCTGACAGTAATGGACCGGTTGCAGAAAAATATGCTTCATGTTCTGTTCAGTTAAATTGTGCTGAGACTAATCCTCTTTTCTCAAGGCATTATAAATATGGATAGTAATGGGTCTTTCCATGAATATGTGCTTTAAAAAAGTCTCTTTGCCATAAACAGGCAGCTAGAGTGCTACAAAAGCATCAAAATATCTTCCTAAGTTTTAGGAGAACCCTTCTCAGAAACAGTCACATTTTGATTATTCAGAAGCTCGTTATTGACTTTTGGGAATTCATTTTTCCAATTTTTCTTCCATTCCTTCTTTGGTGCTGCCTACATGGTAATTTTAGCTCTAGGAAACAGAAAGAAGGAAAGCCAACTATATTCAGGGCAGTTTGGCTGAATGGTTGGGATGGGAGCACATACCAGAAGACTTGGCTAGAATGAGGTTTCATGATTAACTGAATTCCCTTAATGTAGTATATGCTCAATGTCCCTCTCTCCTGGAGGCAATCAAAAGTTGATGACTTATTTCTTTGGAACTCTAAGAAAAAATGTTTGAATCTAACAGCAGAGAAGTATGTCAACCTATCATTGCAACTGACTTTACAGTGATTTTCCTAAATGTCTCCAAAAGACACTTAGAGCAAGGATGGCAGCAGAGGTTATAACAGATATGCTGAGACTCCTGTGCTTTAAAATCTGATCATGCACTGCTAAAAGTGTATTCTGATAGGTTCAGCATATTAAATTTCAAGGTTATAAGTATAGTATCAACTCTGGAAATTGAATTTAGAAACAGTAGCTCCACCTTAGGGAGAGAAAACAGAGTAAGATTGAAAGCTGAAAATGTCTAATTTTATGGTTGTTACTCAGAATTGATTTTTAATTTGGCTTGAACTTTTCACAAGTTACTAGTTACACTAGTAACTAGTTTAGTTATTCGTGTAAACTACACTTATTTTGCTCACTTGACAAATATTTACTGAGGGCCTATAGTGCATGCCAGGTTCTGTGCCAGTGTTTGGGAGATAAAGATGAACCCTGGTCTTACGAGTTAGTGTAATTGCGGGGAGTGACTGATGCATAAAGGAACAATTCAACGTAATAGAAACAATTAGAAGAATTATTTAAAGGATGTTTTGGAGGTTGAAAGAATTTAACCCCCTATAGGAAATGGTGGTGGTAGACAACGAAAAAAAAAAAGAATTTCTTAAGGGGCAGAGACTCGAGCTGAATTCAAAAGGATGAGTGGAAATTTGCCAAATGAAAATAAAGGGAGATGGGAAGGCGTTCAGTAGAAGGACAAGTATATCAAAAAGGCATGGAGGCTTGAGAAAGACAAGGATGCATCATCAGGGAAGGAGGAGTTATTTCAGTATGACCACAGTGGGAGTGTGGAAAGAGCCTAGAGTGATAAGCCAGGGCTTGCATGTCCTATGAAGGGGCTTGCTACACAATAGCAGTGGTAATAATAGCAAAAATATAAATAGCAAAACGGAGTCTGTCAGACACTCTTTTATATAGTTTGCATATATGTTAACTCATCCACTGAGGTAGAAACTGTTATTATTCTCACTTTAAAATTGATGAAACAAAGTCTTAAAAATATAAGTACGATGCCCAGGATAGAGCTAAGGCCAGACTCCCCACCACTCCATTATGCACCTCCTCTGTAGCTGGCAGAGGGCTGGCTAAGATGTTAAGCAGGGGAGATGGCTAAGTCTTGTTGATTTCACATTCTAAAATGCCTCCATTCTGCCATCTATTTGTTGATTCTTTATTATTTTATTTTATTTTTATTTTATTTTATTTTTGAAATGGAGTCTCGCTCTGTCAACCAGGCTGGAGTGCAGTGGCACCATCTCAGCTCACTGCAACCTCTGCTTCCCCAGTTCAAGCAATTCTCCTGCTTCAACCTCCCAAGTAGCTGGGACTACAGGTGCAGGCTACCACGCCTGGCTAATTTTTGTATTTTTAGTAGATATGGGGTGTCACCATGTTGGCCAGGCTCGTCTCGTACTCCTGGCCTCAAGTGATCCACCTGCCTTAGCCTTCCAAAGTTCTTGGATTACAGGCATGAACCACTGAACCCAGCCTATTTTTTGATTCTTTAATCATTCACTCCTTCATTTACCCATTCAATAACCTTTTACCTAACATCTAGGTCCTAGAGATTCCTACATAAAGGAAACCTGGTCCCAGTCTCTCTGTGCTAGTTTATATTTAATGAAATTAAAATGTGAATTTTCAAGGCCTTCCTATGCTCTTTCCCCAGGCTGCATACTGATTCTTAAAACAGAAGAACATATGGCATGAGGATGAAGAGTGGACAAGAGGTCAAAGTAGCTGAAATATATAAAATGCTAAAAGTGTAACAAAACTGATCTCAACCAAGCAATTGATCTCAACCAAACAAAAATGTATGCACAAAAGAAAAATGTCAAAATAATACAATTTATGCTGTAATATTGAGATTATGGATCTTTTTGATTTGTTGTACTTTTCTGCATTTTCTAAATTTTCTACAGTTACTAAGTATTACCTTTACAATAGGAAAAAACTGCCACTTGTCTTTAGTAGCAAGCCTTTTGCTGTTCTAGATAAGGCAATTAGAAATTTTCAACATTCACTGAGTTTTATCCAGTGAGAAAAATGCCCAAGTGTTTTTGTAATGGATGAAAAGTGATGAGCAAAATGCTTTTATTCTCTCTCTCTCTCTCTCTTTTTTTTTTTTTTTTTTTGAGACAAGTTCTCACTCTGTTATCCAGCCTGGAATACAGTGGCACGATCATGGTTCACTGCAGCCTTGACCTCATGGATGCAAGTGGTCCTCCTGACTCGCCATCCCAAGTAGCTAGGACCACAGGCATGTACTACCACACCCAGCTAGTTTTTAAATTTTTTGTAGAGATAGGGTCTCACTATATTGCCCGGGGTGGTCTCAAACTCCTAGGCTCAAGTGATTCACCTGCCTCAGCCTCCCAAAATGCCAGGATTACAGGTGTCATCTACCATGACCAGCCATTTTTATTATCTTGATACAGCTTTCAAGAGGTCAATTTTAATGAATATACTGATTTTTTCTTTATTTTTCTGATTTAAAACTAATTCAAGCTACCTGTTAAAAAATTGCAAAAGTATAACTTAGAAAGCAATCTAAGTTATACTTTCCAAACTCACTCTCAGAAATAATAAACATTTATACTATGCTGTATTTTTATATTTCTTCCTAGGAGTACATTTCATATACATAAGCAAATAATAAAGTTAAAAACAATAATACTATATTCACTGTTCTGTACCTTCTTTTAACATTGAACAATGTTAGACTGTTTCATGTTAGTTAAGGAAGGTTAGCCAATTCTTGTTAATGGCTGTACAATATCCTATCATATGAATGATTTGTAATTTATATAATGAATTCCTATTCAAGTATATTTGGGCAGTTTCCAGTTTCTTACTATTAGAAATAATAATGTAAAATATGTTTTTATAGATATCTTTTCCTATTTCAATAAAATCTTCCAAAGAATAGATCCCTATGGTTGGCAGAGTCCTGGATGACAAGATGTATTCTTTTTTTTTTATTTTAAGACAGACAGGGTCTTGCTCTGTTGCTCAGGCTGGAATGCAGTGGCACAATCATGGTTCTCTGCAGCCTCAAATTCCTGGGCTCAAGTGATCATCCCACCTCAGCCTGAGTAACTGGGACTAAAGGCACGCACCATCATGCCTGGCTAATTTTTTTTATGGTTTGTAGGAACAGGATTTCACCATGTTGCCCAGGCTAGTCTCAAACTCCTGGGCTCAAGCAATCCACCTGCCCTCAGCCTCCCAAAGTACCACGCCTGGCCTTTGGATGTACTCCTTTTATTATTATTTATTTATTTATTTTTATTTGAGACGGAATCTTGCTCTGTCGCCCAGGCTGGAGTGCAGTGGTGCCATCTAGGCTCACTGCAACCTCCGCCTCCTGGATTCAAGCAATTCTCCTGTTTCAGCCTTCCGAATAGCTGGGACTACAGGCACCTGCCACCACACCCGGCTAATTTTTGTATTTTTAGTAGAGATGGGGTTTCGCCACATTGGCCAGGATGGTCTTGATCTCCTAACCTCGTGATCCACCCGCCTTGGCCTCCCAAAGTGATTTGATTACAGGTGTGAGCCACAGCACCCAGTCATTGAACAGCATTTTCAAAAGTGTGGTCAGCAGTCCATTAATAGATATTGCTTTAAAAAAGAATTTCACATACAGTAACTTTGGAAAATATTAGGTTGAACCAAATCAAATAGGTTTATTTATTGCAGGACTTCTTGACGCCTGTATTATTTGTTTTTCTTTTTAGAGGCAGGTCTTGCTCTGTCACCCAGGTGGGAGTGCAGTGGCATGTTGATGACTCACTGCAGCCTCAAACTCCTGGGCTCAAGTGATCCTCCCACCTCTGCCTCCTGAGCAGCTAGGATTACAGGCACACACTGCCTTACTTGGCTATTTTTTAAATTTTTTGTAGACACAGGGTCTTGCTATGTTGCCCATGCTGATCTTGAACTCCTGCCCTCAAGTGATCCTCTTACTGGGCCTCCCAAAGTGTTGAGATTACAGGAGTGAGCCATCTCATTGGCTCCAAATTGCTTCTTTTTTTTTTTTTGAGATAGTGTCTTGCCCTGCCGCCCAGGCAGGAGTGCAGCAGCGCAATCTCAGCTCACTGCAACCTATACCTCCTGGGTTCAAGTGATCCTCCCACCTCAGAGTCTCAAGTAGCTGGGACTACAAGCACTGCACCTGGCTACTTTTTTTTATTTTTTTGTAGAGATGGGGTTTCACCATGTTGTCCAGGCTGGTCTTGAACTCCTGGGCTCAAGTGATCTGCACGTCTCAGCCTCCCAAAGTGCTGGGATTAGAAGCATAAGCCACAATGCCCTGCTCCAAATTGCTTTTTATACTACTTTGGGAAAGAGTAATAAGTAATATCAAGGGATTTCAGGCATGCTCAGTCTCTCCAAGGTCCCTGACATCTTTTAGAAATATTATGTCTTACTGTCTTACAAAGTATCATCAGACACATTACCTTTAAATTAAACACAACACATACCATCACATACAGGATGAGGGTAATAAATAAACGAATAAACACAACACATATTACACACATACAAATGAAAAAATCCTTAAGACTTAGGATTTTAGGTCACAGGAAGGTATATTTGCTAAGCATTTTACTGATAATGCAGCACTCATCAGAGGCCCTGACCCTTAATAGGAATGCAATGATGTTTTAACTGAATGAATGAATGAATGAATGAAGACAGAAAAATATGGTTTCTGGGGCCAGACTACATAGATCTGATCACTCCACTACTAATAAACTACTCAAGTTTAGCCAAATTGTTTAACCTACTTATACCTCCATTTCCTTATTTATTGAAGTAGTAATAAATAACAGTATCAGTTGTTGTGAGCGTTAAATGAGCTAATACACACACAAAAAATCAGTGCTTTCTATTTGGTGAGTTCTTTATTGTTTCTTTTAGAGACAGGGTCTTGCTCTTTTGTCCAGGCTGGGCTGCAGTGGCATGATCGTGGCTCACTGTAACCTTAAACTCCGGGCTCAAGTGATCTTCTTGCCCCAGCCTCCTGAGTAGCTAGAACCACAGGCCCATGCCACCATGCCCGGCTAAGGGTGAGCTCTTAAGAGTCAAGTTGCTATCCTCCTTCTCCTCTTCCTCCTCCTCCTTCCCACCTCTGCAGAAAAGGGAGCTGAGGCTGTGTATGGTCTCTACGACAGAGCACCTCATAAGCCCTACTTGCTTTTCCACATTTTCTGTCTTTTCATTATTACCATATTTATATACACACCAAAAGAGACAAGATGGCCAATACTATTTTAATTTGCCAAGCCTGTCTTCAGATTGCTGATTTTTAAAAAAGGGGTGTGGTGGTCCATGTTGGCTGATTACTAAAATCACAGATATGGTCAAGGGCACCTCCAAGAATAATGATCTGGAGCAAGCCTACAGTCCTGCTTCATGCATTTAGGCTTTTCCTAGCAGGAGCTGGTTGTCCAAGGTAGACCACAGCCATGTTGAAGGCTTCCCAGGTTCCCCAGTATCAGTTTCGGCATTTCCACATCACCACACCTGGCACAGGTGGTTGTTTTGTGAAGGCAAGGTGTGCCCCTCTGCACTCTCACCAAGGAAGCCAAACAGGTTCAGGGGCCCTTGCTTGAACAACAACCCAGACAGCAGCATGCACTCTCCTCTGAAACGCTTGACCCACAGGGGCAGTTCCTACCTAGTTTTCTTACAGGTTCTCTTCCAGCATGAGTGCTAGTGTACTCCTGAAATATCCCTCTAGAAGTGGTGCTTTGTCCCAAGTCCAGCCCATAAAAGTCATCTGGCCCCTAATGTACAGAAGCACCTTATTAACTACTATGGACTAAGAGCATCAATGTGTACAACAATATTCAGAATTAAAGGAAAGAGGGAGTTTAAACTCAGGATGTCACAGATATGCCTCCCCCATGAATAGACACATGATGCCAGAGTACATGACATTAACCACTGCACTTGCTGCCTGTCATTGAGCATGTCCATGACATTAACCATTGCAAACTCTGCCTTCTGGGCTCAAGCGATCCTCCCACCTTAGCCTCCCAAGTAGCTGGGACCACAGGTGCATGTCACCAAGCCTGGCTAATTTTTGTATTTTTTGTACAGATGGAGTTAGTTATGTTGCCCAGACTAGTTTTGAACTCCTGAGTTCAAGCAATCTGCCCACCCTGGCCTCCCGAAGTACTGGGATTACAGGCATGAGCCACCATACCCGGCTGAAATTTTCTTCCCTTCTCCTTCTCCTCCTCCTCCTCCTCCTCCTCCTCTCCTCCTCCTCCTCCTCCTTCTCCTTTTTTCTTCTTTTTGAGACAGAGTTGCACTCTTGTTGCCCAGGCCAGGCTAATGTTTTTTGTATTTTTAGTAGAGATGGGGTTTCTCCATGTCGGTCAGGCTGGTCTCAAACTTCCAACCTCAGGTGATCCGCCCACCTCAGTCTCCCAAAAGTGCTGGGATTACAGGCATAAGCCACCGTGCCCGGCCTGAAATTTTCTTCTTAACATATAATTCTCACTCATTCTTTGATGAAGGTTGTAATTAGTGTTGACTAAGTATTGTTAAATGTTATTCAGTAATACCTGGAAAATGAAAATTTTAACTTTGTGGATGTTTAATTTCTTAGTAAATGTAGGTATTTTCATGTGTTTCCCCCTAGTCAAATTACACATTTTTGCTTTTTGCTTGACTTCTTAGGAAACAAGGGTTATCAGTATACTCATTCATTTGTTGAGTTAGTCAACAATTCACTGAATGCCCAATGTGTGCCACATTTCACATATAAAATTTTGCTGGCTGGGCGCGGTAGCTCATGCCTGTAATCCCAGCACTTCAGGAGGCTGAGGCGGGCAGATCACAAGGTCAGGAGTTCGAGACCAGCCTGATCAACATGGTGAAACCCCATCTCTACTAAAAATACAAAAATTAGTTGGGTGTGGTGGTGTGTGCCTATAATCCCAGCTACTCAGGAGGCCGAGGCAGGAGAATAGCTTGAACCTAGAAGGCGGAGGTTGCAGAGAGCTGAGATCGTGCCACTGCACTCCAGCCTGGGCGACAGAGTGAGACTCTGTCTCAAAAAAAAAATTTGCTTAGAGTGCTTAGAGTATTTTTCACAAAAGTGAAACATCTTTATTCCTTTTTCAGACCATCCTGGATACCCAAACTCAGAAACAAGGCACAATTATTTCTTTCAACACATTGAAGTGTCACCATTGACTTATTCTCTATGCAGTACGGGTAATGATATTTACAAAACCCATTGGGAGCCACCAGTTTTTCAAATGACATGCTCATGAGGCTGAATTTTATAAATCCATATGTACGTAGCTGTGCAGAGCTTCAGCAACTGTATCAAATCTTATCACAAATCATATTTCTTACTAAACAAGTATGTAAGAAGACATTGTGGTTTTATCAGTATTTGTAAATAAGAGCTCTCTTTTCTTGCCTGTGTATTTCTGTTCTCGGTGGATGGAAGGAAGTAGCTGTAGGGGAAAGCTGTCTGGCAGAGAAGAAATGTGTGTAGGATGTGATCAGAGGTGTCGAACATCTCACTGGTGAGAAGAATGCCCTCTGTGCAGTGTGGTGGGGTGGGGAGGGGGGGCGTTCACTCTCAGATCTAGCTGAGTCCTGAGTTAACAGTAGCTACCAACCATCAGTGACTCACTTTTGCCAATAAATAAATCCACCTACGAGTGTTCTACAGCTGAAACTATGTTCTCATAAAACTTCTTTGCCTCTGTGGCCATGGTTCAGCTGATATTCCTTATGTGGAATGTTTTTGAATAATCATACATCTTAAGAAATTACTTGAAAGCTGCTTTATCCAAACAGCTACCTGATCCTGGAACATCTCTTGGAATTTGTTACCAGCCATCTGCATTATATGTATATATTTGGAGACGGAGTCTCGTTCTGTTGCCAGGTTGGAGTACAGTAGTGTGATCTCGGCTCACTGCAACCTCCGCCTTCCAGGTTCAAGCGATTCTCCTGTCTCAGTCTCCAGAGTTGGTGGGATTCCAGGCGCCTACTGCCACACTCAGCTAATTGTGGTATTTTTTGTAGAAACAGGGTTTCACCATGTTGGCCAGGCTGGTCACGAACTCCCGACCTCAAGTGATCCACCTGCCTTGGCCTCCCAAAGTGTTGGGATTACAGGTGTGAGCGACCACACCCAGCCATCTGCATAATAATTAGAAAATATCCCACTCTAAATTCCTACAGATAAAAATTTAAAAAAATTATCTCAATAACAGTCATAGTGCCTTACAATATTATGTTCTGTAAAAGTTCTAAATTATCTGACAAGTCATGAAACACTCCCATTTAGAAAGGAGATCCCAGGCCAGGCGTGGTGGTTCACACCTATAGTCTCAGAACTCTGGGAGGCTGAGGCGGGTGAATCACTTGAGGTCAAGAGTTTGAGACCAGTCTGGCCAACATGGTGAAACCCCGTCTCTACTAAAAGTACAAAACATTAGCTGGGTGTGGTGGTGGGCGCCTGTAATCTCAGCTACTCGGGAGGCTGAGGCAGGAGAATCGCTAGAACCCAGGAGGCAAGGGTTGCAGTGAGTTGAGATCGCACCACTGCATTCTAGCCTGGGCAACAAGAGTGAAACTCCATCTCAAAAAAAAAAAAAACACTGAAAACAAACAAACAAAAAAAAAAAAGAAAGGAACTCCCAGCAACTGACATTCATAAAATGCAATAGCATTTAAAGGAATTCTGTTTTTTCTTGCTTTCTCAAGACAAACAGAATTTAGCATATAGAGGTACAAGAGAAATGTCATGAGTTGAAAGTCTGCCTTCTAACCATCTTTGTATTAGCAAGAGAAAACACTGGATCAATGCCAACAAGGCAGTGAAAAATATTACAAGGAGCAATTGTATTTCTCTACATAGGAGAGGATGGCCAACTGTGGTTTATGAAACGTGCTCCTGACTCAGTAAACGCTGTGTTTGAAAAGCTCTGTTTGTTATATAGGTGTCTACTCCTCAGTCAATCCTTAGAGTTCTTAGGAAAACCTGAGTCTCAGAAAAGAGGGCTGTAGTAAAGCCTTTGATGCTGGGTACATTTTACTTTCCCCATAGACTCAGCCAAAAACTTTGCTTTGAATATTTATACTTGCAGCCAAGATGGAGTAACAGGGACTGAATATATCCTCTTAACTGAAAAAAACAAAAACAAAAACAGACAAAATATATAAAACAACAGTTTTCATAACACTGAATATCCAGCAATGAAGATAGTGAACGTTGAACAAGGCGAGCCCTATGACTGCCCCCACTACTGTCAAGAGAGGGCTCCAGGCTGTGGAGGGAGAAACACAATGGAACACAGTGAACTCCCTGAGCTAAGGAGATGGAGCAACTCCTTAGTCCAGGAGATCAAAATGAATAGAATTTGCAGAACAGACTGCCGGAGAAAAGAGAGCTGTGAAGAGAGAGAACCCTGAAAATCTATAAAGAGTCTCCTTTGAGGATTTAGTAGAGCACTGATCATTCCATGCACTGAAAGAAACTACCCAAAGTGGGAGACCATCTGAAAGGATAAGAGGGAAGAGTGCCTCATCCTTACACAGGGCTGACTAAAAAACATAATTCATGGGGCATTGAATAGAGTACTCAGGAAGATCAGTATGCAGAATAATTAGCTATAGAATGAGCATTGCTCTGGGCTAGCCTAAAAAATAATAGAAGCAAGACCTGAAAAAACCAATCCATATTTGAGTAACTAAACTGCATCCTGAAACCAAACATCAAGAATATTTATAGGAATAAAAAATATATAGCATTCAAAAAGATACAATTAATAATGCCTAGCATCCAGTCAAATACTGCCAGGCATGCAAATAGGCAGAAAAACATCACCCAAAATACAGACAAAAATTAATCGAAAATATCCAGAGCTGACACAGACATTAGGGTAAGCAGACAAACGCATTAAAACCATTATTATAATTATATTTAATATGTTCAAAAAGTTAGTCACATGCAAGATGTAAAAAAGATCTGAATCAAACCTCTAAAGATAAAAACTCCAAATCAAACCTCTAAAGATAAAAACTCACGCCTGTAAATCCCAGCACTTTGGAAGGCTGAGGTGGGCGGATCATCTGAGGTCAGGAGGTCGAGACCAGTCTGGCCAACATGGTGAAACCCCATCTGTACTAAAAATACAAAAACTTAGCTGGGTGTGGTGGCACATGCCTGTAATCCCAGCTATTCAGGAGGCTGAAGCAGGAGAATCGCTTCAGTCCGGGAGGTGGACGTTGCAGTGAGCCAAGATTGCGCCATTGCACTCTAGCCTGGGCAACAAGAGTGAGACTCCATCTCAAAAACAAAACAAAAACAAAAACTCTGATGTACAAAATAGGATTAATGGCAGGTTAGATTACAAAAAACAGATGAGTGAAACTGAAGACAAAGAGAAACTATACAAGATATCATATTCCCCCAAATCCCCAGAAATGCAAAGCATCACTGTGTGACAAGTTCAACTGGCCTAGCATATGTGTAACTGGGCTTTGCAAATGAGGCATACAGGAGGCCAAAAAAAAAAAAATCTGAAGAAATAATGGCTAAAATGTTTCTGAATTTGATGACAACAAACCAAGATGCTCAATAAATGCCAATGACACACATACATACAGAAACACATGAAGAAAGCTGTATCAAGGCACCTCATAATAAAATACCTCAAAGCAGGCCAGGTGCAGTGGCTCACATCTGTAATCCCAGCACTTTGGGAGGCTCGAGGCCAAAGTGCTGAGGTCAGGAGTTTGAGACCAGCCTGGCCAATATGTTAAAACCCCGTCTCTACTAAAAATACAAAAATTAGCCGGTTGCGGTGGTGCACACCTATAGTCCCAGCTACTAGGGAGGCTGAGGCAGGCGAATCGTTTGAACCTGGGAAGCAGAAGTCGCAATGATCTGAGATGGCGCCACTGCACTCCAGCCTGGGTGACAAAGCGAGACTCCATCTAAAAAAAAAAAAAAAAAAACAGAAACACAAAGATAACAGCAGACTTCTCATCAGAAACAATGCAAGCAAGAAGATAGTGAATCAATATTTCTAAAGTATGGAAAGAGAAAAACTGCCAACACAGAATCCTACATCATGTGAAATAGTTTCCAAAACCAAAGGCAAATAAAGATGTCTTCAGGTACAAGCTGAAGGAATTCACCACCAGTATGCCCACACTATAAGAAATGCTAAAGGAAGTCCTCTAGTCAGAAATAATCATAACAGACAGAAATATTAATCTACACAAGTGAATGAAGAGCAACAGAAATGCTAACTCCATGGGTAAATATGTAAGACTTTTGGTACTGTTTAAATTTTGTTAAAGTTAATTGAATATTTACACAAAAATAATAATGTCATGTGCATCTGTAACTTATCTAAAAGTAAATTGTATGACATCAATCACATAAGGGCTGAGAGGAGAAAAATGGAAGCATACTATTGTAAGATTGTTATACTACATGTGAAGTGGTATAATATCATCTTGAAAGTAAACCTGATAAGTTAAAAATGTATACTATAAACCCTAAAGTAATCATGGAAATAACAAAGAGTTACAGCTAATAATCCAACAAAAGAGGTAAAATGGACGCATAACATGCTCAATAAACCTAAAAGAAGGCCTGGAAACAGGCATGGAGTCTGGAGAGGGAATTCTGAGATCCCAAGCATTGAGATCATAACGTACAAGGGAGGAGCCAGGCTCCACTGGGCATCTCTTGGCCCATGGCTTCCCTTCCCTTCCCCAGGAAGTTGCTTGAGGAGACCACAGTGAAGGCTTTTAAAGCTATGCTAGTCTGCAAAGAGAAAAGACAAAAAACTGAGAGTGTTTAAAAACTTTTTTTTGTTGTTGTTTTTGTTTTTGAGACAAAGTCTAACTCTGTCGCCCAGGCTGGAGTGCAGTGGCACAATCTCGGCTCACTGCAACCTCCGCCTCCAGGGTTCAAGTGATTCTCCTGCCTCAGCCTCCCGAGTAGCTGGGATTACAGGCACACGCCACCACACCTAGCTAAGTTTTGTATTTTTAGTAGAGATGGGGTTTCACTGTGTTGGCCAGGCTGGTCTCGAACTACTGACCTCATGATCCACCCGTCTTGGCCTCCCAAAATGCTGTGATTACAAGCGTGAGCCACCACGCCTGGCCATAAAAACTTTTATAGCCATTTGACATGGCCGTAACATCCCAGCATGGGATTATTTTTCTAGCAATGCATGTTTATTGAATTTTACAAAAGTGATCTGTCCTTGATGCATTAGATAGAAACAAAAAACAATAAGAGAAAAACCCTGTTCCTTACCAGAGATAACTGAGATCCTGCTTGAAAACATGTGGCTGTGAGCAGCCCTCCTTCCCTAGATTTAAGGTGGCTCATATGTGCAGGGATCAGAAGGCAGAAAATGAACTGAAATAAGGCTGGTTTTGAATTACTGTAAGTGTAGGGCATACCTTATTTAAAAATATTTCTGGCCTAGACGTTTTGATTATAATCTGATTGATCCCTCTTTCTGTCTTTCTGGGTCACTCTGTGTCAATTACTTGCTGCATTTAAAGTAGTGGGGATTGTGTATATTCAGGAATCCCCTGCAGGAGGTTGTCTTTCTCCATTCAGAATTTGAGAAAAGATGTCATTTGTGTATGTGTGTAGTTGGGGGGTAGGACATACTCATCGAAAAGATTGTGGCCTTTTTTTTTCCCCTTAGTTTGAACGCAAGAAGAGAGGCAAAACCATTTCTTCCTGTCATCCCAGTCGCTCTGGAGGCATCCAGTGAACACGACAAACGGGGCACCTACCTTGTGGACGCAGGCCTTTGCATTCAGGAAAAACAGTTCCACGGTGGTTTTATCCTTTAAAAACGATATGCTCTCAATGTAAAACCTGAAAAACAGCAGAGGAGTTTGTTCCTTCAGATTTATTTTCATCTCTCAGCATTCCTCATTCAGTGTTCCCCGAAAGCAGCATGAGAATTTTGAGAAACCTGAGGAAGGTTGTGCTTTCTTCTCCTTTTTAAAAGAAATGTGCACCACACGTAAGTACGTGATGGATGTATGTGTATGTATGCCTAAAATCTCTTTCAGCATGTTTTTGTGTCTTGGAAGGTGAGTTAAAGAGAAACCCCAAATGGTAACCAACCAAAAACAAATGTTTATTTGTGTTGCTCATTCTTTGAAACATTTTCTGGGAGTTCATAATAATACCTCAGACAGCTTCAAAAGAAAGCCCAGGTGAACCCGGAGTTGAAAGCTGAAGTCGGCTGAGCAAGCACTTCCTAACCCAACCCCAAAGCCCGCTTGAGGCTCGAGGATTTTTAGACGGAGGGGCCTCAGGGCCTCACGCCTACCTGACCCCCATCCACTGGGTGAGTTTCAATCACACTTTTCAATCACTCTTTTCTTCCTTCCCATCCTTCCAGGCCCTGGGTTTTCCTTTGGCTCAAAGCCAGTCTCTCAGTAACCATCAATCTTGGTCTTTTCTCATGCAAATCAGGGTATTCTGGGCCTCACTACTCCACTCCCTTTCTAGGATTTTGCTTGTTCAATCTGTGAGACCACAGGTTGCAGGCAGGCCCCTCTCTCAGGAGAGCTCTGACAGCTCCCGGGTGGGGAGGGGAGGAGGCTGAGTCTTGAACAACTCTGTTTTCATAATCCTGTACTGATGAGGCCGGCTTGCAAAGGCTGGTGCTCTGTGGTGGGCGAGCGGGCAAGCTAGGGGCCCGAAGTTTTCCTCAAGTTCTGGAGCATTGCTTGATGAATAATGCATGAAGGGCCATCGAGCCCCAAGACAGCTCACTGCTTTGAGTCCGAAAGGGAATTTACTTTCAGATCAGTGAGAGTGAAAGCAAACCGGGCTAGGAAGTGGCCAGGTGGACCTATCCTTAGCTCTGCGGAATCCTGAGGGGGCTTGAGCCTTTGCTTCTCTTTTTCTCCCTTTCCACAGTGATGATACCTTTGATAAATAAATGCGGCTGAAAGGACTGTGAAAGATTTTATCACTGAGATGGTAAAAACGTTCGAAACATTCCACCCTTTAACGTTGAGTCATCAAGGGAAGTTGCAGAAAGAGAACAAATCCTTTATATTTTTACTTACAAGCTTTTATCTCACTTATAAGTGAGGTTAATGAAGATGGAGGAGTGTCAGATTTATGAGAAGAGAAAGTTAAGTACAAAGGCGCTTAAGGAAATGAGGAGTTGGGGGGAAAATAGGCTTTGGAATCCAAAAGATCGAGATGTAGTGTTTCAAGTCCACCACTTATTAGCTGTATGACCTTGGGCAAATTATTTAGTTTATGTCTTTTCTAAATTGGGTGTCTTACCTCTGAGGAAAGAACAGAACTTTTACCTGAAGAATTCCAGTTCTTTCAATTTATCAGGTCTAGAGAGGCATTAAAATGGACAGCAATCAAGTCCTACTTCCCTTCTTGAGCTATGTATTTTTCTCCGGAAACTGCCTGGTATAGCCCAAACTAGCTGCACTGGACACATTAGTGTCCACTACCCTGGACACTATAACCCACATCCTGTAGCTCAACAATGGATAGCCAGGCCAGACGCAGTGGTTCACGCCTGTAATCCCAGCACTTTGGGAGGCCGAAGCGGGCAGATCACTGGAGGCCAGGAGTTCCACACCAACCTGGCCACCATGGTGAAACTGTCTCTACTAAAAATACAAAAATTAGCTGGGCATGGTGCTGGGCGGGCACCTGTAATCTCAGCTACTCTGGAGGCTGAGGGAGGAGAATTGCTTGAGCGCAGAAGGTGGTGGCTGTAGTGAGCTGAGATTGCGCCACTGCAACTCCAGCCTGGGCAACAGAGGGAGACTCTGTCTCAAAAATAAAATAAACAAACAAACAAAAAAAACCCCAAAAAACAATGTATAGCCAATCACTGATCAATGTTATTTCTGTAAACTAAGGAGAATTAATTCCTGATGAACAACTTTTGTAACTGTCCCCTTTCTTGATTTGTCCTTTTTTTCTTTAAACACTTGGCCTCTCCTTCTCCAGAGCACTTCTTAAGGCAACTTGGAAGTGTGTCCTGGGCTGCAGTCCTCAACCTTGTCCCAAATAAGCTTTCTATATTAATTTTGTCTCAGCTTTTCCTTTTGGGTAGACAGTATTCTCTTCTCCCATCAGTCTAGTTTCTTCTACTCTGAGCCCTGCTGCGTGGACTAGGAGAGTCACCTGACTCAAAGGCAGCCAAGATGTCAGGTGGTGAGGTGACCTGGAAAGGAGCAAGTGCTACTCAACAGATGCTTTTTATATTGCATGATGAATGAGCCAACCGATTAACATGGTCTCTTAGAGACTGAGGGGTGGGTCAGGAGGGATTCAGTGGAGGCAGAGAAAGGCACTAAGCAGCAATCATGAGGCAGCGGAAGCCATGAAGTAGAGAGGGACAAGAGTCCACAGCAAGAGTGGATGGACCAAAGCAGGGTAGCCAAGTCACTGTGATGGCAGACACTAAAGTGAGGCGGACCAGAGGTTGGCTGCTGCTACAGGGCTAAGATGACCCCTGTTACACAAGTTTCTGTGCATCTCCAAGAACCTTCCAGTTCAACTACTTGGTGGTGGCTGCTTTCTTGGCTTTCCCACGCATTTGTATCCCTATCAATGAAGATAATATGAGCAGGCTTCCAGTGGGCAGCCTAATTAAGGGCAGTAGCAGGATCCCAGCCAACATTTCCCAAACTCTTACTAAGGTACCTGCAATGTGCTAAGTGCTTCCTGATTGTTCTCTCATTTAATTATCACAACCACCTTGGGGAGGGACCTATGATGACCCTGATTTCACAGACTCAGACTCTGAGTTTTAGAGATCTGACTACCTGGTGGGGCTAGGTCTTGGTCTGGGACAATGACTTTGACTCTATGGACAATGCTCTTAAGCAACATCTCCTGGGCTGCCACTCCCAGTTCACTCAACCAGTACTCAGCAGGAAGCTGAACCCTTAGTAATTGTGGGCATCTCAACCATGTTAAAAATAGGCAGAGAAATAAGACAAGTGTGACATTTTCACCAAAATGTTAACATATACAGAAGTACAAATATTCTCTATTGCTTCAGTAAGCAAAACCACGGCAAAAGACTTAAGTTGAAGGATTTTGCTTAACCTATACAATATCTTTTTAAAAGTTAGAGTAGTCTCAGAAGGGGAAGGCCTTTCCACAGGAAGAGATCTCCCTGTCCTAAAAAAATCCTAGGTCAGATTAGTAGAACTCAACGTCTGCTTTCTACTTGAAATTTCTGAGATTATTTTTTTCCTTCACTTTTAATTACTTCAATAGACATCTCTAACAGAGACTATTAAAAAACACGGGGTCAATAAATTTTCTCACTAACAAAGCTCATAATAATTTCTTAATTTTACTTAAAATTTACTCTTCACTTGAATTTCCCCATTGTCTCCAAAACTTATAAAAAAAGAGTTCTGTGATTGTGATATTTAATAAGTAAAGCTGCACTGGCCTACGGCAACAGTCATATATGCAAAAGTTGTAAGGATCACTGGCTGGATATAAGTGAGTGATGCTGACCAGATGGGTGAGACCTGCTTGGGGGACACCGGGACACATTTTTTCTACTCTACTAAAACTCCTTCATCAAGGTGTGAGTAGGTGACCCAAACTAGGCCAGTCAGCTTCTCACCCTGGAGAATAAACATGATTAGAATGACCTAAAGATCAAAGATGGTTGGAGCCTATTTATTCTGCTAGCACCACTCTGATGAAATTGTCCCTTGGTTTCTGCTCCCTAGATCCTTGCAGAAGCCCTGATCCCTGTCTTTTCTGAGTCTTTGTTAGTTCAGTTTTCCTTTCATTTTGTTTGTTAGCCACAAGTGGTTCTGTTGCTGGCAATCAAAGAACCCAAGTTAATACCGGGCTTCTTATGTGCTAGGGATAATACAAAGTGCTCTACAGGAACTTTTTTTTTTTTTTTTTTTCATCTTGGTACAACCAGATGCAGTAGGCAACAAATTAGGAGCCCATTTTACAGATGAGAAAGCTTAGATACAGAGATGTCAAGTCTTCTTCTTTAGGCCATACAGCTAGCAAGTAGTGGAGCCATGACTCAAACTGAGGTCTGCTAGACTTCTAAGTTCATATTCCAAGCCAATATGACATAATGCTTTCCTACAATAACAACCAAAACGAAATATAACATGTACACAATGCTGTGGGGGCCCACCAGCCTGATGCAATTAACTCAGCTTATGAATTAAGGGGAGAATGTTGCCAAACTGAAATGCATAGGACTAAGCGCCACAGGAGAGGGGACAGTTGAGCTGAGTCTTAAAGAATGCATGAGTTCACCAGGTAACAAAGCTAGGAAGGGCACTCCACGTGGAGCGCATATTAGCCAAACCAATCCTCTTGCTAGTCTTCGAGCATTGAAGAAACCACGTACAGGTTGCTGGGTAGCTTGGTGCCAAATCAATTTGTGGCGCATCCAACTCTGAACAGATACCTTTGTACTAGAAACTGGGTTCACCTTGTTTTTGGAGCCCAGGCTCCTGACTACATCCTAGTCCCAGTAAACAGGTCTCTATCTTATTTCCCACTACTTTCTGGCGACCAGCCCTGGTGCCTCCTGCCTAGGCATCCGATTACCAGCTCTCTGAATCCATGATTCCATCTCTCCCTCAAGGGGCCATTGTAATGACTTCATATTTATGGAGTGTATGAAAAGTACATAGGGGCTTTGGGGAAAATGGCTCTTCAGGCACACCTATCAACACACACCATGAACTGAAAACAAAATCTAGGACTTCTTACTGACATGAAATGGACTATCCCAGATTAATAAAATAAAGACCTTTTGTTTCAGCCTTTTTTTGCAAAAGGATACTGTTTCCTTTTTGCATGCTTACTGTGAGCGATTTCACTAAGGTTCTGTTAAGTTGAAGCCCATGGTTAATTTTTCAGCTTCAGAAAGAACCCAGGGTTTTTGAATAGGCACACATTTTGGAGACAAACCTCAGCTTCACAAGCGTAATTTCTTGAGAAGAGAATTCGCTCAGGAAGGTTTTGTCTCTGCTATTTGGCCTCCTCCCATTAGCATTTTTTTCCTTTCGTGGTTAGCTTAACCACTCATTAGTGATGACAGAACATTTCACCACAGTGACATGACAAAGACGGCTGGAAGGGACACAGCCCTGCCAGCTAGATGGCAACACATGGATGTCAAAGAGCACAACACCCCGTTGTTTGGAAGTGGCTGTCCTTTGAAGAGTCGCTTAAATTTACATGGCCAATATTTTTGTCTTGTGGTATTTATTTCTAGTGGTCACAAGTCAACACTAGGGAGCGGGACAGACATTAGTTTGAATCGTAGCTCCAATGCTGATCAGTCTTGAGGTCTTGGGGCAGCTGCTCCACTCTCAGTGCCTCTTACCTCTCTTGCCCCACACACTGGAGAAATGAGAGGGTTTGAAATGTGCTTAAAGGCCGGGTGCTGTGGCTCACACTTGTAATCCCAGCACTTTGGGAGGCCGAGGCAGGCGGATCACAAGGTCAGGAGACTGAGACCATGGTGAAACCCTGTCTCTACTACAAATACAAAACAATTAGCCAGGCGTGGTGGCAGGCGCCTGTAGTCCCAGCTACTCGTAGAGGCTGAGGCAGGAGAATGGTGTGAATCTGGTAGGCAGAGCTTGCAGTGAGCAGAGATAGCACCACTGCACTCCAGCCTGGGCGACAGAGCAAGACTCCATCTCAAAAAAAAAAAAAAAAGAAATGTGCTTAACATAGCAGGTGGCATGTAGTTTAGTAGCCAATGAATGGCGGTGATTATTAGAATATTATTATTGCTTTACTGATGTGACTGTAATAAAAGGCACTGACTTAGTTGGGAACATCTTTAAAGCTTTAACGGTAACAACCAGAATAAAAATTCCAAGTATCTGGCCAGGCGTCGTGGCTCATGCCAGTAATCCCAACACTTTGGGAGGCCAAGGCAGGCAGATCACTTGAGGTCAGGAGTTCAAGACCAGCCTGGCCACCATGGTGAAAACTCATTTCTACTAAAAATACAAAAATTAGCTGGATGTGGTGGCATGTGCCTGTAGTCCCAGCTATTCAGGAGGCTGAGGCAGGAGAATCGCTTGAACCCGGGAGGAGGAGGTTGCAGTGAGCTGAGATTGTGCCACTGGACTCCAGTGTGGGTGACCGAGCAAGATTCTGTCTCAAAAAAAAAAAAAAAAATCCAAGTATCTTTCCTAAGTTATTTCTCTGAAGGAAACAAATGCTACAAAAACGTCTGTTTTAACACAAAATGAGGAAAATATTGTGAAACAGATGCTCTTCTAACCAGTTTCGACTTTTCTTCCTCAACTGAGCATGGTTTCTTTGTTTCCCAGGGCCTTTGCGAGGTCCGAGTGGTATCTTCAAAGAGGGTGAATTGGGCAAGAACTGCTCAATTATTTTGCATTCTGAACAATGCTGAGTTTGTGACTGGCATCCAGTGAGGGCTAAATCAAAACACCTCATTCTGGGTTTCATTTAGTCACCATGAGTAATTTCAGGCATTTAACTGTAGCCACACGCCTTGAAAGATTTCTATCAGATCCTCATCCACATTCTGAGCAGGGAGATATCTGTTTATTGCTTGTAATGACCCTGCAAGGTAGTCATATCTCACTTTATAATGCATGCTGAAGGCTGCAGTGTAATTTAAGTGTATTTCACTTTCTCCAAACACATCACTTTCTGCAAGCTATTATGCAGTGCTTATGGGAGTCCAATATGTTCCCTTTCATCTGTGGGAGGGGAACAGTCTTGGAGAATTCCCAGGGGAAGCACTGTTTGCTTCTACAATGTGCTCCTCTGCCAGGAATGCTCTTTCTCATTTCTGAATTTCCAGACATGGCTAGAACTAGAGAGGGCCTCCTGGTAAGCCTGTAGGAACCTGCCCTCTTGCTCCTTTCCCACAACGTGACTCTTTCTGAGTTATCTAGAAGAGCTGGAGGCCCAAAAGAGTCAGGGCCTTGCTGTGACCTGCCAGGAAGGGGAGAGAGTCTTCTCCCCTAGGCAACCTGAAGTGTCAGGGACATGTGAATTCCAAGTGCTTGCCTCTCCTCCTCTTTAAAACAGCCCGCTCTAGTCCTCCACAGGAAAGCAGGGACAGATGCTTTGAGAGGGAGTGGGGAGGGGAGGTAGGGGAGAAAAGTTGGGTGGGGAGGTAACATCTGGGCACGGTGAATAATGAAGATAAATGATAAGATCTTCTGCCCAGTGCAAAGGGGACTGGGTCAGACCCAAGCCAGACAATCCCAAATCTTTCATATTCAAAGGCTGTGACAGAAACATGATAGAATGTTTCACCCACTGAACATGTGGTTGAGGCAGCCTGTTATTTATAACATAAAAATAGTTAACATTTATAGAGGGTCTGCATTACCTGTTAGCACTTGGAATCCTCCAACAACCCCCAAAGTAGGTGGGTGCTACCACCAGCTTCATTTTATAGGTGATGAAACAGGCCCGAGAGGGTGCCAGAAACTACACAGTGAGTAAGTGGAAGAGCTGGAATATGAACCTAAGAATGATGCTAAAGCTCTGTTCTCAATGTTTGGGTGGGGGTGTTTACCAGTGCTGAAGACACTATTTGACTGTCAGCACTTGGGGAGTGTTATTGTTTATTCTGAAACAGGGTCTTGCTCTGCTGCCCGGGCTAGAGTGCAGTGGCCTGATCACTGCAGCCTCAACTTCCTGGGCTCAAGCCATCCTCCTGCCTCAGTCTCCTGAGTAGCTGTGACTGTAGGCACGCACTAAAACGCAAGGATAATTTTTGTATTTTTGTGGAGACAGAGTTTCATAATGTTGCCCAGGCTGGACCTGAACTGGACTCAAGTGCTCCACCTGCCTTGGCCTCCTGAAGTGCTGGGATTACAGGTGTAAGCCACAGTGCCCAGCCTGGGAGCATTATTGACGTCAGTAGGTGGAGACCAGGGATCTGCTAAAGATCCTACAGCACAGCTTAGCTCCCTACTACAAAGAATGGCCTGGTCCTCAGTTTCAATAGTGCTGCTACAGTGCAACCCTGCATTGAAAGCCGAGCTTCTAATTTCTGAGCTCTGAAGCTTCTTTCACCCTTCACAATATGGTTTCTTTCTTTTTTTTCTTTTTCTTTTGGAGACAGGGTCTTGCTCTGTTGCGCAGGCTGGAGTGCAATGGTACGATCTGCAACCTTTGCCTCCCAGATTCAAGTGATTCTCCTGCCTCAGCCTCCCACATAGCTGGGACTACAGGTGTGCACCACCACGCCTGGCTAATTGTTGTATTTTTAGTAGAGATGGGGTTTCGTCATGTTGGCCAGGCTGTTCTGGAACTCCTGACCTTGTGATCCACCGGCCTTGGCTTCCCAAAGTGCTGGGATTACAAGCATGAGTCACTGCGCCCAGCCCCACCATACAATTTCTTTACTTTTGATGTTGCCTCTTCATTGTCCTGACACACACACACACAGACAAACACATACATCCTTTAAGTATTCATGGCCCATCTGTTTCTTAAAACTGTGGAAACAGAGGCACACCCACCAAAAGATAGGACTGAAAGGTTTGAGAGGGGAGTGAGCAGATTTCTAAAAATAATTTCTGATGCTTGCCCAGGGAATACACCAAGAAACAGCATCCTGTAAGAAACTGAAATCATGATCGAGCATGTGCTTCAGAGGATTCTGTGTCTTTCTTGAACTCTTGTGTGATGAGGATGTTGGATCCTCGAAGATGAAGGCCATTAACCGCCTGCCTGGAAGTTCAGAATAGGCTGGGCTAGTTAGGGGTCATGGGTGATACTGAGGCAACTGGCCTTTGTATTTCCCACGGTCTGGGGTATTGTGCATTCAGATGGGAGTGTGGTAGATGGGCAAAGACCTCTGGCTAACTCGCATACCTCCCTCAAGTAGCCTCAGCTCAGCCTAAGTAGGAGGAATTAGTTGTTTCTCTGGGCCTTTAAATCACATTCCTCCATGAAAAGATGAACTTTCCAGTCCTCTCATTATTGTAAATCACCTACCCTCTGATGGCTTTAAACAAACGCATGCTTATCTGGTCACAAACATTTTATCCTTTCTTCCTCTTATCACTTTTCATAATTGCATTTAAAACATTTGCTCAAGTAATATGTTCACTGTAGGAAAAAACACAGATGAGCGAAAAAGAAGAAAATACAAATCGTCCCTACAATCCTCCTACCTAGAGATTAACTATTGTTAACATCTTCAACTTAGTTTCTATCTGTACAGATGTTTTATACAATATTTTACATAGAGTGTTATCATATTGCATGGACGTTTTGTGGTCCACTTCTTTCATCTAGAATATATTGGGAGCATCTTTCCATGTCAATAAGTCTCCCTCTTTACTACAGTCTGTCTTTATGTGTCACGTGTATTTGGCTCTCTTTAAAAAATTCTGGTGGAATGATGAGGACTCATGGGTTGTAGTCATGATGTTCCTTGAGTTAAACTCTTTCTAAAGATCTAACGTTCCAAAGACCAGGCCAGGAGTGATGAGAAGGCAGTCAGCAGTCTTGAATTCAAGGGCTCCATGTTTGTAGCAATTTTCACCTAGAGGGAGCAGTCCGCCTCCGGGTTTCCTACTACAGTAGGAAAGCGAGTTCTTCTCAGCCCTAAGAGTGGCAGACAACGCTTTAGGGTACCACTGAGTGGACACATGCAGTCCTAGGACCCAGCAAAAGTGACTTGGAAAGAGGAGGAGGAAAAGAAGGGAGAAGAAGAGGGAAGACCAATTGAAATGAAAAACAAAACAAGTAATAAGGGGGATGAAAGAAGCCAAGATTCTGGCTTTGACTGGAACAAGGTGGTACTGGCCTGAGCCACCTCAGTTTGCCCTCCTCTGAGGGAATATGAGCTTTTCCAGTGAGGTCACGCCAAGGCCCTGCACTCCTAGTTAAATGCTTGCTTGCTCCTCACTGTCAAGCCTTTCAAATATTCACATCTGGGCTGCATTACCAAGAGGCCCATATGTTTGTGGAATACAATTTATGGCAACCAGATAACAACCCCCAGCCTGGGGAAGTCCCCCAGAAACCTGGTGGAGTTTGGACTCCTATGGAAATAGAGAACTGGTTAAATAAATTATGGTACCTAAATAAATTATGGTGCGTCTATACACACAGAGGTCACACACATATTTAGCACACCTCTTTGAGATTTTATAACTGGAAAAAAGAAGACAAAGGTTTAATCTTGAAGTCATAAAGGGAACACTACATGCTTTTGCTTTACATATTTTCTTTTCTCTGTGCAGAAGCAGCACATGTTTCTGAGCTGCTCCCTCTATCCTGGGGAATATAAACCAGATATTTATTAACCCTTCAAATCTGTAGTACCTCAGGGTTTAGCTCAGGAGTAAATGAGACAATACTTGTCAAATAGCCTAGGGCCTGCTGCAGAGTTTATGCTACGTTTCAGTAGAGAGAAAACTTCTTGAGAGCAAGATCTCATGGAATTTTTCTTTCTCATAAATGCTACAATAAAAAAAATTCCTTACACTTGCATGTTTTGCAAAATCATTTTGTATCCTCTGCTCTCTCTTCAATTCTCATAACCAACTTGTACCATCTCCGGTGAATGTGGAGTGAGACTCAGTCTGGTCCACCCCACTCACCTCTGGCCTGGACCATTGCAACAGTTTCCTAACTGGTCTTGCTGTGCCCTCCTGCCCCGTTCCAGTCTGTCCTCAACCCAGCAGCCAGAGTGAGTCTGTTTAAAATGGAAATTGGTTATACTCTCAAGCTCAAAACCTGTAGGCCCCAATGCCCTACAGGCCAACCCCATGCCAACTCCTACTCATTTCCCTTTTGTAGGTTCTCTCCAGATACATGACTTCCTTCCAGGGGCTGGTACACACCAGGCATGCTCTTGCCAACCTGTCTGTGCACCTGCTGTTCCCCTGGCCTGGAAGAAACTTCCCCAGAAATGGGCCTGGGTCCTGGGTCCTTGTCTCATCTCCTGTATGCCTTTGCTCAATGCCAACTTCTTTGGGAGGCCTTCCCTGACCACTGTATTTAGAATTGCAGCCCCGGCTTTGCTAATATTCCCTTTTCCTCCTCCCTAATGGAACTTCCTCCATAACCCCTCACATAAGATGCTTTGCAGGTTTACTTTACTTAGTGTCAGTCTCCTTCCATTAGGCTGTATGCTTTATGGCTGCAGGATTTTTGTCATTTTCTTCTACCACTGCTAGATTTCCAGCACCTAGTACAGGGCCAGGCACGTAGCAGGAAATCAGCAACTATTTATCAGATGAATGGACAAACTGTTATTATATAATGAATGCATTTGTTTATGTGTATGCATACTATGATGGTAGAGATTTTTGCCTTCTTCACTATTGGGTCCTCAGACCTAGAATAGGGCAGAGCACAGCGTAGCAAAACTCTAACACATAATGAATGAATGAAGGAAGAAATGTTTCTTCACAGCTTGGTGTAGCTCCTTCCAGGAATTTTCTCAGTATTTATAGATCTATATATGTTTATAAAACATACCAACTTCAAAAAACCTCAGTATGATCACTTGAACTTCCCATGGCATAAATAGTAATCTTTGTTTTACAGAAGGACACTCATTTCCTATCTTTTTCAGATATAATGTATCTTTTCTCCTAAGATGCATGAGCGATGAGATACATGACAACATCCCTGATAACACTGACTTATTAAAGTAATGATTTATAAGAGGAGGGGTGGAGAGAGGGCTCGACAATGCACCCTTCCCTCCTCCATGGCACTATATCAGAATCTGGGCCAGGAATGTGGAGTTGGAGGGGAGTAACGTGTAGTTTGAAAAATTTCCCAAGACGATTCAGATATGCCCTGCCTCTCCTTCTGGAGAAGCTCTGAATTGCAATGTACTTTTTCATCTAATCTCTTTTGTTAAAGTGATTCATTGCTTACTATAAAAGTGCCACCATAACCTACTGAACCTATCTTCATTGTTGACATTAGGACTTCTAATTGTTTGCGTTGAAAATAACAGCAGTACACATGCTTTATGCTATCACTGAAGGGACTTCTTTTTCATTGTGCATTAACTATTTGGTGACCACACACCTCAGTGTCCATGAATGAGAGGCTTCTGTGCTCCATGTTCCAGTGCATGCAGCAGTACTGTGCTGACCCAAGAGGTGAGGACCCCAATCTCAAAAGAGGTCCCCTGCACTTCCAGAGGCTCCTAAAATGAGCGAACATCAAGACAGAACCAAATGCTATCTTTGGCTGTCTATTCTTCAGTCAGTCAGGCAACCTGGAGATTTGTTGATGGTGTCTACTGGGATAGAAGTATTACCAATAGTTCTGTTTTCTCCAAATAGGAGGCTAGAGACCCTCTGAGGAGCAACTCACTTCACTGGAGCACAAAACAACCCCATTTGCAAGACCTCCACAGAACCAGCTACATTCCACAGTGACCTCGGTCAGTTCACGAAATTCTTTGGCATGTGCTTTTCCTTTATCATTGCCTTAATTAAATTGGAGTAAAAACAACTACTTAATTGGAATAATAACAAAGACTATTATGATCTCACTATACTGTTGGGAGGAAGAACTAAGTGAATAATTAAAAACTTGATAAGGGTTTTAAACATGCAAGTAGTTAAGGGAAAGTAATGCGAAGTGATTATGGGACACTCTTGAGATAACACTCCAAGTAAGTGCTGAAACTCATGAACAAGCAGCAGGTCACTCTGGAATTTCAGGAACCTGCTTGGAGAAGATAGAGTGCCTTATGAATGACTGTACAGAAAGGGAGATAGGGTTTACTCCTTTGGTATTCTCTGACCCCAAACAGACCAGATATTAGCTGTCAAAGAATCTACACAAATCTGGTTACTACCTAGATGGTACTTGTTAGATTTTCTGAAGACATAATGCTTTTCATTGAGTAGATGACACTACAGAAACACTAACCATGTGCACAAAAGATGAAAGGGCAAGGATGTTAGGTGCAACCTATTTTTTTTTTTTTTTTTTTTTTTGGTGACGATCTTGGCTCACTGCAACCTCTGCCTCCTGGGTTCAACCTATTCTCCTGCCTCAGCCTCTGGAGTAGCTGGGATTACAGGTGCCCACCACCAAGCCTGGCCAATTTTTTGTATTTTTAGTAGAGATGGGGTTTCCCCACGTTAGCCAGGCTGGTCTCGTACTCCTGACCTCAAGTGATCTGCCCACCTCGGCCTCCCAAAGTACTGGGATTACAGGTGTGAGGCACCACGCCTGGCCAGCTGTAACCAGATTTTAATAACAACTAGAAATAGCCTTAATGCTTAAATAAATAGATTTTTATATACCCAAGGAAAGATCTCCAAGTTGCAAAGAAAAAAGAAATTAATTCATCAAACGACTTACCCTATTTTTCTAAGAAGGGGGGAAACGGGGGTAGAGGAGAAGGTTGGAGGTGGTGAAGAGTAATTTTTACTTTTCATTTCATTCATATAATTTGAAATGTTTATAGTGATAATATAATTCTCTCTGAAAAAGTATATTTTATTTATGTTGGGCCATTTTCCCTACACAAGATTAAAACTTCGCTATCCTCTGACTCCTGCTTAAGTACTAATATGCTGTTTAACCTCTTGCCTACTAGTTCTGGTTTTTTTTTTCCATTGCCATGGGCACAAGCATTCATGTCACTCTCTTTCCTGGAAACTCAGTGTTTTTTTTCTTTAGGATTTCTGTGTACTTTTCCGTACCAGCTATGCTCCTGGACAAATCACTACTACGCTGCCTCCTTCCTGGGTTTTAAAAATATAATTACTTCTGGCAATTAAATTACTTCTTGTTGTTGTTACTCCAATTTAATTAAAGAAATTATATTCTAAACCAGATTTCAGACCCAAAAGCAAGAAAGAAATTGGAGGTGGCTAACACTTCATTTGTTGAGTATGGTGCAGCAACTCTCCACAATCCCCATTGATTCACACAAAAAAAGGACTTTCCGTTTTGTTCTGAGACAGGCTGAAGTGCAGTGGCATGATCAAGGCTCACTGCAGCCTTGACCTGGGCTCAAGCGATCCTCCCACCTCAGCCTCCTGAGTAGCTAGGACCACAGGTACTCACCTCCACACCCAGCTAATTTTTAAAAAGTTTGGAGAGATGGGATCTCATTATGTTGCCCATGATGGTCTCAAATTCCTGGACTCAAGTGATTCTCCCACCTCAGCCTCCCAAAGTGTTGGGATTACAGGCATGAGCCACTGTGCCCGGCCAGAAAAGATCTCTTTAAAAATGTATTCTGTCATATTCTCATACTTTTGAATTTCATGGAACAGACTCAATTAAAATTAAAAGTATTTGTAAAATGTGACAGAATGTTGCCAGGTAATCAGTAAAAAAGCTCCCCCCCCGCAAAAAAAAAGATGAAACCTACACCTTCATGGCATAAAACGAAGTACGTTTTCATCTTCCAAAAATGAACATTATCAGGCATGGTGGCTCAGGCCTGTAATCTCAGCACTTTGGGAGGCTGAAGCAGGTGAATGCTCGAGCCCAGTAGTTTAAGGCCAGCCTGGACAACACGGCAAAACCTCATCTCTACAAAAAAATGCAAAAAATTAGCTGGGTGTGGTGGTTCGTGGCTATAGTTCTAGCTACTTGAGAGGCTGATTGTTTGAGCCCAGGAGGCCGAGGTTGTAGTGAGTCAAGATTGTACCACTGCACTCCAGCTTGGAGAGTGAGATCCTGTCTCAAACAAACAAACAAAAATTAACATATTCTCAGAATACAGGACAATTCTTCAGGTTCATCTAGCTTTATGAGAAGAAACTAGATTTATAAGAAACCTACCACCTTACCTCATTTTATCATTTTTAACTTCATACCAACAGAACAAAATTTATCATAAAATTTTTCATCAAACTTAGGAAAGTAGGGAGAGGGGGTCAGCACATAAGAAGGGCTTTCAGCTCAATCAGTAATGATTTCACCTCAAGCTAGGTAGAGAAACATAGGTATTACTTCTTGTTTTTGTTTTGTTTTGTTTTGTTTATGAGATGGAGTCTCACTGTTGCCCACTCTGGAGTGCAGTGGTGCGATCTTGGCTCACTGCAACCTCTGCCTCCCGGTTCAAGCAAGCGATCCTTATACTTCAGCCTCATGAGTAGCTGGGATTACAGGATCATACCACTTCAGCTAATTTTGTTTTGTATTTTTAGTAGAGAGGAGGTTTCGCCATGTTGGCCAGGCTGGTCTCAAACTCCTAACCTCAAGTGATCCACCTGCCTCAGCCTCCCAAGGTGCTGGAATTACAGTCATGAGCCACTGTGCCCGGCCGGTATTACATCTTATAACATTTTTTTAAATTTTAGATTGTGAACTAAAAAAAAATAGTTCTATCATAAAATGGATTTGAGAAATTACTGATCTAGTTGAATGCATCCATTTCAGGATACAGTTAAGTGACTTGCCCGAGCAGACCTCAGAGAACAAGTCAAGGACTCTGCATTATTTTCAGCAGTCTCTGTGCATGTGAATGGAATTCAGGTCCCTGTACTGTTAATTATTTCCATAAGCATTTGTTTGTATTTTATGCTCTATTAAAATTAAGGCATCAAATTGTATAAAATTCAATTATTTCCAAGTCTGTAGAAAACATTATTGCTACATAAAATGTAATAGCAAATGTTTGTCATATTTCAAATAATAAGAATCTTAAAAATATGTTGAGTGAGAAACAGGCTTATGTATTAAAATATATTACCCATGTTTTTCAGCTTTAAATTGCTCTAAGAGGCTTGGAGGAATAAAGGAAGGTGACTCTATCCTTCATCTTCAAAGAAAACAGCTCTACAGTATCTATGGTAACTTGGTCCTCGGACCAAGACAGTAGAGAATCTCTTTCAAATGATAATGTTTTGATAGGTCTCTTCTCTTTTTATTCGCTATCTCTAATCACCAGAAATGTAAAAAACAGAAAAGGAAACACACACGAAAACCAAAAATAACAGCAAAAAAAGAGGGATGCTAACTGGGTCTGTGGATACATACCTCACAGCAAAGTGCAAAATGGTTGGGCCTGGTTTCTTGGGCAAATCATGGTCAAGAACTCGGTGATCTAACTGTAGCCAGTTCTGCTGACCTCTGTGAGAGCAAAGCAAAGAAAAAGGATTCAACAGAAAGTCAGAAAAGTTCAGCAACATACAGTGTTGGTAAAGCTGCGGGGAAATCGTTGCTCTCATACACTGATGGTAGGAGCACAACCTGTTACAACTCGTAATGAGACCAACTCAGCAATTTCTTTCAAAACTGTGAAAGCACTTGCTTCTGAACCAGCATTTCCATTTCCAGGAGTATATCAAGGCAAACTTGCACATGTGAGAAATAATTTGTATATGAAATCACTCACTGTGGCATCATTTGAAATAGCAAAAGAGGTGGAAATAACTTCAATGTCCAAGAGGATATTGTTTAAAAAAATTATTTAAAACTATAGAGTGGCCAGGCACCAGTGGCTGATGCCTGTAATCCCAGCACTTTGGGAGGCTGAGGCGGGCAGATCACCTGAGGTCAGGAGTTCGAGACCAGCCTGGCTAACATGGTAAAACCCTGTCTCTACTAAAATAAAAAAAATTAGCCAGGCATGGTGGCATATGCCTGTAATCCCAGCTAGTCGGGAGGCTGAGGCAGGAGAATCACTTTAACCTGGGAGGCGGAGGTTGCAGTGAGCCGAGATTGCGTCATTGCACTCCAGCCTGGGCAACAAGAGTGAAACTCTGTCTAAAAAACAAACAAACCAACCCCCACCCCCCCAAAAATAAACAAACAAACAAAAAAAACTATAGAGTGAAATACAATGCAGCCATAAAATAGGCTGAAGAACATGGGTGTGGTGGCACACACATGTAGTCCCAGTTATTCAGGAAGCTGATGCAGGATGATTGCCTTGAGCCCAGGAGTTCGAGGCTGCAGTGTGCCATGATCACAGCTGTGAACAGCCACTGTACTCCAGCCTGGGCAACATAACCAGACCCTGTCTTTAAAAAAAAAACAACCCAGAAAGCCTCTTGATAAACTTATTTTGAACAATTTCCAAGGTACAATATTAAATGAAAAAGCAAGATGCATAGCAGCAAGTATACAGCCATTTTTTAAATTAAACAAAGAACAAACATACATATGTGCATGTATATATTACAAAAATCTGAGAGGGAAAACAAAAAACTGGTAACATTAGTTGACTTTTGAGGTAAAAAACTAGGCCATATGTTAATATTACATTTTTATGAAATATGATATATTTTAGATAATCAAGGAGAAAACTTCTGGTTCAATGAAATACAACACACAGGTTGGGTGTAGTGGCTCACGTCTAGCACTTGTAATCCTAGCACTTGGGAGGCCAAGGCAGGCAGATTGCTTGAGCCCAGGAATTTGAGAGCAGCCTGGGCAGCATGGTGAAACCCGATTTCTACAAAGAATACAGAAGAAATTAGCCTACTGTGGTGGTGCATGCCTCCTGTCCCAGCTTCTACGGAGGTTGAAGTGGGAGGATCACTTGGGCCCAGGGAAGTCAAGGCTGCAGTGAGCTGTGATCATGCCACTGCATTCCAGCCTAGGCAGCAGAATGAGACCCTGTCTCAAAAGCAAAAAAACAAAAAAACAAAACACCAGACACATAACAATAACACAGCTTTTAAAAAAAGTACAGGGTTGATGCTAGGCACAGTGGCTCATGCCTCTAATCCCAGCACTTTAGGAGGCTGAGGTGGGAGGATTGCTTGAGCCCAGGAGTTTGAGGCTGCAGTGAGCTATGATTGTGCCACTGCACCCCAGTCTGGACAACAGAAGGAGAACTTGTCTCAAAAAAAAAAAAAAAAAAAATATGGCCAGGCACAGTGGCTCATGCCTGTAATCCCAGCACTTTGGGAGGCCGAGGTGGGTAGATCACTTGAGGTCAGGAGTTCAAGACCAGCCTGGCCAACATGGTGAAACCCCGTCTCTACTAAACATTCAAAAATTAGCTGGGAGTGGTGGCGGATGCCTGTAATCCCAGCTACTTGGGAGGCTGAGGCAGGAGAATCACTTGAAGCCAGAAGGCGGAGGTTGCAGTGAGCCGAGATCATGCCCCTACACTCCAGCTTGCGTGACAGAGCAAGACTCCATCTCAAAAAGAAAAAAAAAAGTACAGGGTCGAATACTCTCTGAATGCCACTTCTGTATATATATTATGGGCTTACTAAGATTTAAGCATGTACTTGCTTATTTTACTTACTCAAGAGCCTCACCAAGTTCATAAACAGTTCTCTCTAGATTTTGACCCTTGAGGTATCAAAAGGACACTGGGGCTCAGAACTGTTTACGTGTCTTTTCCGAGGTTGTCCAACTAGTTCATCCATTTTAGGCTGTAAATTCCCAGAGGGCATAGACCCTCTTTTACTTGCTTACATAAAATTCAATCTAAGAACATGCTGATGGTGGTAGGATAGCATGTCAAAATGTAATAATATCTAGAATGGGCCAGAAGACATTTTCAAAAACCTTTTAGTCCTTGAGTAAAAAATTAAAAAACAAAATCAGAAAATTGTAGGCTGTATTCATTATAAGTAGACAGGAAAAGTGAGCATAATAATAATATTAGTAGTAGTAATAATAACAATAGCTAGTCTCTATTGAGCAATGACCCTGTGCCAACCAAGCTGGAACTCTTTATACATTAAAGCTATATTTTACAATAAGCCAGTGAGGAAAGTGCTAGAGCTGGGATTTGAATTCAGGACTTCCTTTCTTCCTCCCTACTCCCTGCCACCCCACCCAGTGGACTTGTATATAAAAGTATCCAGGACTTTCAGTACTGGAGAAAATGAGACCAGAGGGTTGAATCAGCTTTTATTTTATTTATTTATTTATTTATTTATTTATTTTTATTTATTTTGAGACGGATTCTCGCTCTGTCGCCCAGGCTGGAGTGCAGTGGCGCAATCTCGGCTCACTGCAAGCTCCGCTTCCCGGGTTCACGCCATTCTCCCGCCTCAGCCTCCCGAGTAGCTGGGACTACAGGCGCCCGCCACCACGCCCGGCTAATTTCTTTTTTTTTGTATTTTTAGTACAGACGGGGTTTCACCGTGTTAGCCAGGATGGTCTCAATCTCCTGACCTCGTGATCCGCCCACCTCGGCCTCCCAAAGTGCTGGGATTACAGGCTTGAGGCACCGCACCCAGCTGAATCAGCTTTTATAATGACTTCTGACTCAGTCTCTGATACTTAGCAGGTTAAAGGCTGGAAAGAGTGTGTCTTTGTTTCCATAGTTACAAGACAAGGCTTTTGATACCTGTTCCCAGCTTTCCTTGCAGGAATATTATAAAGATAAATAAGCTGATTAAGTAACACAAGGGGAGGTCCTTAGAACTACTGCATTTGTGTGTAAAACAAAATAAGATAGGAGACTGACATTAAGAGAGTCTTACACTATATTTCATCAAGTTTAGGATGCCACTGATTTAAAGACACATCCCAGTTTCACAGATGGTCAAATGTGTGTCTTAAAATACATAACATATTTTATAGTATCAGATCTCAAAAGTTTTCTTAGGAAAGATGTATGATTTTAAAAGCATAACAGGCTAGACATGGTGGCTCACACCTGTAATCTCAGCATTTCAGGAGGTTAAGGCAGGAAGATCACTGGAGCCCAGGAGTTCAAGGCTGCAGTGAGCTATGATCATGCCACTGCACTCCAGCCTGGGAAACAGAGTGAGACCCTGTCTCTAAAAAGAAATTGAAAGCATAATGTGTATTTGTATGAACTTGCATGGCATGGTGTCTATGAAAGAATGAAGTAAGTTGTACAATAACATATACAGCATAAACCAATTATGTTAACTACAGATGCATGCTCAAAACACTATTAAATATTGATGAACATTTTTAGATATATTTCTGGAGAGTCACACAGCAACTTGCTAGTACTGGTTACCTCTGTGGAAGAAACTACAGTTGCAGTGGGAAGGTAATCAAAAGGGACTGGACTCAACCACGACATTAAAGAAGATATTCATGCATATATAATATGAAATCGTTTTTTAAAAGGATAAATTACAAATTAGTTTTTAAAAAACATCTACCCACAATCTCATCAAGAGGGAAAAGTCTAGAAGAGTTTTTTTTTAAATGCCCATAATTCTACTACTGAAATGTAAACAAGGTTACTTATTGCTTATAACTTGCTTTTGTCAGGTTTTCTCATCAGTAAATATAATAGACCTAACCAATATCTTAGAAAGACAGCCATATCCACCCCTATCAGGTCATATCCACCCCTATCAGGAGTGCAGACCAACCACAAAGCAAGTTTTATTTTTGGTTAGAATTATATCAACAGAAGGCCCATTGTCACAATCCCATTGGAAGGGACAGTGATCAAAAGTCACAGTTGTGTTGTAAAGTCTATTTGTTATTTCTTGGTTAACAAAGCTTATTTAGCAAAGCCTTTCAAAACATGAGAAGGCAAAACAAAAAATGAAATGGGTGAAGAGATGGAACCGTTATGGTGACCTGAAGGACTGGTGCCTCAGGAGGGCTGTGACTGCCCTCTAGGGGTGAAAGACTCACTTTGCACACAGAGCTGCGCAAGGCACTAACAAGCGTAATCTCAGAAACTCTATCCCTCTCCCCATAACGTGACCTCGAATCTGTTGTTGTTGGTCATCATCACTGCTTTTATTATGTAATTGCTGTCTATTTTTCCGTTTCTCCTCTTGGTCTGTGGATGAGTTGTAGACAGTAGCTACTTTCATTGACAAAATGTTCCTTTCAGCTTTGCCTTCCTCTATTTAAAGTTCACCAAAGGCAAAAGACGCATGTGGCATCTAGGCTGGAAAATGCAACTCAGACGGCATCCTGGGAGGGCCCTCACTCAGTGGTTTTACGGGGGCGAAGGGAGGGAGGAGGGAAGTGCTGAAAGAAAATACTTTCCAAAAATATTTACCAGACAAAGAAAAAGAACTAGGCTTGTGACCAAGACATTCCAAGGAGACACCCTTAGACATCAGCAATTTTCCAGGCCCGCTCCCCAGAAAGGTAGAAATGGCCAATTTCCACCCCCTCAACAGCCCTGCTCATACTTCTTCTGAAAATAAACACGACTAGAGCCAGGAGACACCTCCCCAAACTGGTCATAATTCAGAAAGAGACTCTGCCTTCGCTTGCAGGGGAGTGCACAGAGGACATTTTGGAGCCAGGGTTCTTGGAAAGAACATAACTATAGTTATCTCCTTTGGCTCAGCCAAAGGCTGTGTGAGCCATTCTTCTCCCAGTGTAGTTTTGAGAAAGAAATCTCAGGGCAGACAACGAGAAGGGTGGCCCAAATAATTGAAGGAAGTCATCCCTATTATTCCTTTTCTTTTTTCTTTTTGAACAGAGTCTCACTTTGTCACCCAGGCTGGAGTGGCACAATCTCAGTTCACTGCAACCTCCACCTCCTGGGTTCAAGTGATCCTCGTGCCTCAGGTGCCTGAGTAGCTGGGATTACAGGCGCCTGCCACCACGCCCAGCTAATTTTTGTATTTTTAGTACAGACGGGGTTTTGCTGTGTTGCCCAGGCTGGTCTCAAACTCCTGACCTCAGGTGATCCACCCACTTCGGCCTCCAAAGTGTTGAGATTACAGGTGTGAGCCACCACACCTGGCCTATTATTTCTTTTCTTTCTGAAGAGAAGGTCTTACAGGCTGAACCCCTTACTTATGTATTTAGTCTGGTTTATATTCAACTGAGCTTGGAGCTTTTCCCGAAGTCTCCCATGTGGCCAGGAGACTCTTTTCCAGTCTGCCACAAACCTTGCAGCCTGAGGGACCTCGGACACTGCAAGTCAAAAGCCACATTCCTCCTTCTTATAACATCCTCCCATGGCCTGGGTGTGCCTCCTCTATCTGTGTGACTAACAAGGCTCACCTATGATCTTGTCCCCATGATCAGGCCAACGTCTTCAACCTTGGGCAAATGTACCTTGTTCGTTGCCATGTTCATGCATTTGCCCACAAAATAACTCTTGCCTAGAATGTCACCTCCCATCTCCCCTCCCATCTATTTAAAGTCTACCTGACCTGCAAGATCCAATTTTAGCTAGTCGTCTGTGTGACGCCTACTCCAGTCCTCCTTCAGTTTCCTTCTCAACACTCCATTATTGCAATACATTGGGACGATAGCTCCCTTTTATTGTGGGCCTGTGAGATATACTCTGCATACCTCACCTGATTTAATAGTATTGAATACTAGTACCCTATTATAGGTGCCTTATGTAGTACATACTATATAAGTCACCATTATTATGTCCAGCATACAGATGAGAAAACTTGAGTGTCAGAGATGTTAAGTAACTGATCTAAGGTCACACAGCTAGCTATCAAGATTCTCTGATACCTGCTCCTGCCTCCCTCTCAACCCTCATCCTGTACCACTTTGCCTCTTAATCTCTGTACTCTCATCACACTGGCTTTGTTTTTGTTTGGGACAGGATCTCACTCTGTTGCTTGGGCTGGAGTGCAGTGGTGAGATCATGGCTCACTGCAACCTCCACTTTCTGGGCTCACGCAATCCTCCCACCTAAGCCTCCCGGGGAGCTGGGACTACAGGTGTGTACCACCATGCCCCCTTACTTTTTTTTTTTTTTTTTGTATTTTTAGTAGAGATGGGGTTTCACCATATTGCCCAGGCTGGTCTGGAATTCCTAGGCTCAGATTGGTCTGACTGCCTCAGCCTCCCAAAGTGCTGGGATTAGAGATGTGAGCCACTGTGCCCAGCCTTGTTTTTTCTTTCTCAAAAAACAAATCACGAAAGTCATGCTCAGCCCCACCTCAGGAGTTTTGCACTGGTTTTTGTTTGTAATGCCTCCCCAAATTTTTGCACAACTGGCTCTTGCTTTTCATTACATGTCACCTCCTAGATCCTGTCCTAGTCCACCCTGTCTAAAACTGACGCCAAGTTTTTTTTTTGTTTGTTTTTTTCTTTGAGATGGAGCCTGGGTAGGCTAGAGTGCAGTGGTGTGATCTCGACTCACTGCAACCTCTACCTCCTGGGTTCACTCCATTCTCCTGCTGAGTAGCTGGGACTACAGGCGCCCGCCACAATGCCCGTCTAATTTTTTGTGTTTTTGGTAGAGACGGGGTTTCACTGGGTTAGCCAGGATGGTCTTGATCTCCTGATCTCGTGATCCACCCGCCTCGGCTTCCCAAAGTGCTGAGATTACAGGCGTGAGCCACAGCGCCCGGCCAACCCCAAGTTTTCTTTTATGTTCTTTTATGTTCTTCAACGCACTTATACTTGCTGATATGCCTTTGATTTATGTTTGTTTACTTGTTATGCTAGACTATACCATTGCAATATGAGCTCCATAAAAGCAGGGGCCTTGTCTGTGTTACTCCTAGTTGAATCCTTGTGATCTAGAATAACACCTGGCATTGAGTGGGCATTCAAAAAATACTTTATTTTCTATTTTTAGAGATAGGGTCTTGCTCTATTTCCTAGGTGTGCAGTCGCATGATCATAAGCTCACTGTAGCCTTGAACTCCTAGGCTCACGCAGTCCTCCCACCTCAGCCTCAGCCCCCTGAGTGGCTAGGACTAGAGTTGCACATCACCACACCTGGCTGATTTTTAATTTTATTTTTTTTTGGGTAGAGATGGGGTCTCACTATGTTGTCTAGGCTGGTCTTGAACTCCTGGCCTCACGCAATACTCCCTCCCTTGGTCTCCAAAGTGCTGGGATTACAGGTGTGAGCCACTCTTAATGTAAATATATATATATTTGAGACAACATCTCACTCTGTTCCCCAGGCTGGACGGCAGTAGTGCCATGGTCATAGCTCACTGCAGCCTCCACCTCCTGGGCTCAAGTTGTCCTCCCACCTCAGCCTCCCGAGTAGCTGGGACTACAGATGTGTGTCACCATGCCTGGCTGATACTTTTTGTTTTTATTTTTGTAGAGATGAGGTCTCCCTATGTTGCCTAGGTGGCTCTGAAACTCCTGGACTCAAGGGATCTGCCCATCTCGGCCCTCCAAAGTGCGGGGATTATTAAGTGTGAACTATCACACTCAGCCAATATTTTTTCAATGAATAAATTACTCCAATATTCATGTTGTTAACCCCTATTCTATGTGACCTCTGCCTAAATTATAGTGCTTATAGCAGTTACAATTTATACCACATAACTTAGCCATTGTATATTTATGGCTTTATGTCTTATACTGTTTGCTGTGATTTCATCCACATTTGGAGTCAGCCTATATTTGTGGGTGTTCAATGACTGATTCGCAGGAGTTGGTGCTGGCTATGGACATCGGCATTTCCCATTTCATCCAGTAGAGAGGACAGGTCATACAGAACCTCTCAAATGGTAGCTGTTGAGTGATTCAGAGTGAGGTGAGAGATGTCTAGTGTACTCTCTTCTGCCTTGTCGAGTCCTCTTTGGGAAATATCCTCAGTCCAGAATCAAAGTTTTCAGGTTCTTCTACTCCTCCTGATAATTCAGCTGCCTGGTTTTTGCCCAGCGCAAGTCCTGAGCCTGCTGGCATATCCTGGAGGTCCTAGACTCACAGCCCACGCAGGCTGAGAATGATCAGAAGCTACAAGATGTTAAAAGCAAATTAACTCTTTCTTGAGATGATTTTCCACCTGATTAAACTGAAGAACTGAAAAACATTTAAATTGGCAGCATTATGAAAAGAATGCTGGGTGGTTGGCCAACATATTTTATGTCTGGAACACATCTTCTTGCATTTTAATATTTAAGGAGCTCTTTGGAAATTATCTGCAGAAAGAGGAAGGATTCCTCTGATAATGTATCGGGCTGCATATAATGTGGCAAATTGGGCTGCCATAAAAAAGACAGATACACACACACAGACACAGACACACACACACACACACACACACACACCACACACACACACACACACACACAGAGAGAGAGAGAAAAGAGCTAGTAAGTCCAAACACATTTGCTTAGAGTGTTAAATCCCCATGAATTTATTTTTACTTACCTGCCTTGTTTTGGGGAGCATATATATTGTTGACAAATATATACAACATTCAACAACTTAGCATAAAAGGCAAAAGGAAAAAAAGAAAAAGAAAAAAATAGTTGAGAAGGCAACATAAAAGGGACCTAAGTGGTAGTTTAAAAGTTCATTCCATATTAAACCATATACATGTTTTATGAGTGGGCCACAAATTTGCCTTTAAGCTCTCTTGCCACCAACACCAACACATCAACTCAGTTTCAAGATGTGAGTTCATATTTAGTATTTCTATCACTGATATATAAGATAATTAGCAAGCACAATCACATTCAAAGACATGAGAAGATACACTGTAATCAGGAATAACAAACTCATTACTACAAATTTCTAAAACACTTAGAACAATATTTTGAGTTCCTAAAATGGTCAGTATCCCTTTTCTTCTCCCTTTGCAATAGTCCTAGGAGAAAAATCGCATATTAAAAAACCTTTAGCTAAGCAGGACATGTTCTGAATCCTGGAGGACTTATTTCCTTTTTTGTTAATCATGGATGACAGCAAGTAGGTAGCCCAGGCAAAAGGTAAAGCAACTAAAACTATTAAAAGACTTACGTGTCATCTATGAATGTTATTCCAAAATACTCCTTTTCTTTCAGGTTGAAATGTGAAGCCACTAGGTCCAGCAACTCTCTTGCTAAAAGTTTGGGCTGTCAAAATAAAAATCTGGTTAGAAGCAATTTGGTTGCCTCTCTCTTACTGCTACCATCTTCCTCTGCCCTAAACAGTTTAAAGCAGCTTTTGTTTATTTGTTTGTTTGTTTATTACCTGCCCTTGTTTGTGGATTAGGTTGATGTACTATAGACAATTCTTTAAGAATTGTGGGAAGGGGAAGAGATGGGAATAGGAATATCAATGAGACTATCGTTTTCATGTGTTTACAATTCACTCAAGTACTTTACATTTCCCCTCTAAGGTGCACTTACTAAGATGTTTTGGAAAAAAATACTCTTTTATATGTAACATGGTGCTAATGCCCAAGACAAAGAATATTAAACACCTTGCTGCTTGGTTATCTGTGATATATAAAAGATTGCGGGAATCATTTTGCTTGTTGGTGGCCAGTTGAAGAAGCCCAAGACTCAAAGTTGTGGGGCTGCTGATGAAAATATTAATAATAATAACAGTTTCCATGTATTATGCTGAACTTATGTCCATTGTCATTTAATCCTTATAATGAGCTATGAGGTAGGCTTTTTATTTCCATTTTATAAATGAGTCAACCAAGGCCCAGAGTGGTTAAGCACCTTGCTTGATGTTACACTGTTAGTAAGGGCAGGGATCTGAACCTAGTCTGTCTCCTTCTAAAGCCTAAGCTTTTCCTTCCTAAGATAGAGAAACTGTACCCATTCCACACATCAACATCAACAGTAACGAGCACCTAGTTAGAAGAAGGATATAATCTATAAGCTTTTGGGAAGCTCTGGATCTGCTGAGAAGAAGCATGGGCTTGGAACCAGCCAGAATGCCTGGAGTGATAATTGATGCTGGATTTGGAGGGACTGGGGAAGAAAAGGGGAATGCTTGCAGGAGGGCACTCTGGATGGATTCTTTCTGAACTTTGAGTCAAACAGCTTAGGGTATATTATGATGGCTGTTGGGGATAAAAGTGGACATGATTTAAAGAAAAAAAAAGAAGAAAAGAAACAGGCAGACATCTAGACTAAAGGTCTACTTGGGCAAAGCTACTGTTGACTGTCTTATTTCACTCTAATTGAAGCCTACGCATAGTGGGCTAGGGACAGGCCTCAGAAGAGAAAAGAATTTAGGTTTGGTTAGAGGAGAAAATTCTAGGCTAGCTGTAGGTGTGGCCTGTCCGCAGGGACTTTCACAATTTTTAAAGACTCTTGGTCCAGAGTGTTGGGTAAATAGAAAGAGAAGCATCAACAATTGAAATATCATCAGTTGGCTGGGCGCAGTGGCTCACGCCTATAATCCCAGCATCTTGGGAAGCTGAGGAGGGTGGATCACTTGAGGTCAGGAGTTCGAGGCCAGCCTGGCCAACATGGTGAAACCCTGTCTCTACTAAAAATACAAAAATTAGCCAGGCGAGGTGGCGGTGGCCTGTAGTCCCAGCTACTCAAGACGTTGAGGCAGGAGAATCACTTGAACCCGGGAGGCAGAGGTTGCAGTGAGCTGAGATTGTGCTACTGCATCCCAGCCTGGGTGACAGAGCAACACTCTGTCTGAAAAAAAAAAAAAAGTGATTATATATATAAAATCATTTATATAGTGCCATGTATTTTACAAAGAGATTTCACTCACATATATAATCTAGCTTGATTTTTAACCATAATTCTTCTGAGAAGCCTAGGCAGTTCACAGTTGATGAAACTGGGTATTTCACTTGCACAATGCCATGTAGCTGGACAGTGGCAGAATACAGATTCTCACCTCACAATAATCCTTTCAGGAAGTACTACAGTTCCCAATTTGCCGACAAGAGGTCAGAGAAGTAATGTCAATTTCCCAGAGTCACAGAGCTATTAAGTGTCAAGCTGAGATTGGAACCTAAGTGTCTCTGAATCCATTTCACCAGGCTATAATTACTCTAACGTATAGACCAAATTTTCTGACTTTGAAGATGCTTTTTTCCCCCTTGATCAATTCTGAGTCATTGGCTTTGAGGCAAAGATAACGGAGAAGACTGAATACAGACTAAGAGGCTCAGAGAGGGAACGAGGATGAGTTGTCTCTGTGTGGGCAAAGCCTACCTGGGCAAGACTTATCTGTGTAACACCCACTTGGGCAACACCTACCCGGGCAAAACCTATCTGGGCAATGCCCACGTGGGCAACACCTACCTGAACCAGCAGCTCCAGTCTCCTATCATCCAGGAGGTGCACCTGGCAGTGCCTGCCTTCTGTCATCTGCAGAAACAAGACAGCAAGAGTGGTGTCAGGGACACGGCTGGCAAGCAAACCTTTGGACTCATTGTGTCATTTATTTTATATGGATGTTCTCAGCCTAAAAATGGCTTTAGTTGAGTTAATAAACAGGCTTGGCCAGAAACAGATTTATTATATGGGAGTAACTGCATTTAAAAGAAGAACAAATAGCACAGGCTAGTCAATATATTGCAAAAATAATGTCCATACAGTCCACCGAGTTCAAACAATGCACACAAAATTATTCTATGTAAAGTAGGTCTCCATCCCAGAGGAAACAACTATATTTTTCCTGGAATTAATGTTTTATTAAAAAAAAAAAAAAAGAACTCCTCTCCATCCCAGAGGAAACTACTATATTTTTCCTGGAATTAATGTTTTATTAAAAAAAAAAAAAAGCCAGCTGGGCACAGTGGGTCACGCCTGTAATCCTAGCACTTCGGGAGGCAGAGGCAGGCAGATCGCTTGAGGCCAGGAGTTTGAGACCAGCCTGGGCAACACAGTGAAACCCTGTCTCTACTAAAACTACAAAAAAATAGCCAGGCATGTGGCGCACACCTGTAGTCCCAGCTATTCAGTAGGCTAAGGCATGAGGATTTGCTTGAACCTGGGCAGTGGAGTTTGCAGTGAGCTGAGATCATGCCACTACACTACAGCTTGAGTGACACAGTGAGACTCTGTCTCAAAAAAGAAAAAAAAAAAAAGCCTTTATTCAGCTAGGCACAGTGGCTCATGCCTGTAATCCCACACTTTGGGGGGCCAATCAGGCCAATCAGGGTGGATCACTTGAGGCCAGGAGTTTGAGACCAGCCTGGCCAACATAGTGAAACCCCTTTCTACAAAAAATATAAAAATTAGCCTGGTGCCGTGGTATGTGCCTCTAGTCCCAGCTACTCAGGAGGCTGAGTTGGAAGAATCACTTTGGCCTGGGAGGTTGAGGCTGCAGTAAGCTGAGATTGTACCACTGTACTCCAGCCTGGGTGACAGAGAGAGACCCTTTTCCAAAAAAAGAAAAAAATGTATTTATTCATTGGTGTGTTTAACGTCTCTCTGGGCATGGTAGCATGCACCTACAGTCCCAGCTACTAAAGAGGCTGAGGTGGGAGGATCGGTTGAGGCCAGGAGTTCAAGACTGTAGTGAGCCAGGATCACACCTTTGCATAGCCACTGCATGCAAGCCTGTGGGCAACATAGACCTCATCTCTTAAAATAAAAATGAAAAGTCTTCATTTTGGAAACTCTCCCCCTACTTTTAGTCCACCAACATTGTTTACTATCACCACCATAGTTAAGAACAGTTAAGATACATAGTTAAGAACAGTTTGATATATACATTTTTGATTATATTTAGTTTTTTATTATTCAGAATTGCAATACTAAAAAAACTTTGTAAAATACTTAATGCACAGAATGCCAACATACTCCTTGATTAACTCATGTTCCAAACCATTTTATCTGCAGAAATCACCATCCTGTTAGTTTAAGAATCCTCACAGACCACTTTTATATGTATTTTCAGATATATATTTACATATTAAAATATTTCATATTATTTTACTTTAGTACATATTATGTTGAATGTACTGTTTTGCAAATGAAGCACTCTTAATATTTCTGTGTGTGTAACCATCCAGAAATCTGACATATATGTGTGTATATGTGTGTATCCGTGTATGTGTGTATACATATTTTTTGTTGTTGTTTCTTTCTTTTTCAATTTGAGTAGGACTATGCTTCACTTGCTGTTTTGCCTCTTGCTTTTTACATTCAACGTTTCTTGTTGATCTTTCCAATGTCAGCACATATAGATGGGCCTCATTCTTTTCAAAGACTCTATAGTATCAATCATTGTGTGGGTACATGATAATGAAATAAGAGACACAGGTTGTTTCCAATCTTTTGCTATCACAAGCAATGTCACCATGAACTTTGCACATCTAGCTTTGTCCATGGATGTGGAATTGCTAGGTCACTTTTGAAAAGCAGGGGCAGCATTTTGTCTCTAAGCTGTTGTACAAAATGATAAGATCTAGGAACTCAGATACATATAAACCTAATTGAAAAAGAAAGTAGCCTCCATTACCAAGTACCAACAACCTATTCAGCATTGCATGAGTGTTTTATATACATTATATCTGAGCGGCACAGTTACCTTCTGGGATTAGTATTATTATCCCCATTTAACAGATACATTGAGGCTCAGACTGGGATAAGTAATCTGTTTTCAATGTGAAAAATATGAATTATTGAATTTATGGTTTTGATTGAACTCTGCTCTAAGGGTCTGAAAACTAGCTCAGCTGGTTAGATCATGGTATTATGAAGATGTGGCCCACAGGAACTACTGAGGTAGTGCTAAGAGGTGAGTGAGTAAGCTTTACTTTGTCTCATGGCCTCAGCCTATGTCCTTAATTCTGCAAAGCCAAGGTCAAATATATACCTTGGGTGGCAAGGGGAAAGGCAGCAAGTCTTTATTAGTTCTAGGCACTGAGCTGGGCTCTTTACATGCATTATAAAGCTCTGCAAAAATTTATAACATATGAAATGGCAACATCCCCATTTTACAGATAGGAAATTGAGGTACAGAGTTTATGGTAATTTACTCAAAATTGCCTAGGCAAGAAAACAGTCAAGTCAAGATTTGAATTAATGTCTAACTTAAAAAAACAAAAGCCATCTTTTTTTCTACTTTTCTATACCAGAGGAGGAAATAATTAAGAGAGAAATAAATAAATATGTCAGTGTTTCTATACCAGAGGAGGATATAATTAAGAGAGAAATAAATAAATGTGTCAGTTTAAATCACTTTACTTCTTCTGTAAAACAACCTTCGAAAGCTAATCCTAGGTGTATGCCCTACAGAAAGATATAATAAAATAATGCTCAAAAGATCACACAGTATGAATCCATTAAGGAATATGTCATAATTGGGAAAATATTTAAAGCTACTCTGTTGTCCCATAATCCAAATAAGTTTATTTCCTGACTTTAAAAAATCAGGCTGGGCGTGTTGGCTCACACTTATAATCTCGGCACTTTGGGAGGCCAAGGCAGGTGGATGATCTGAGTTCAGGAGTTTGAGACCAGTCTGGCCAACATAGTGAAACCCTGTCTCTACTAAAAGTACAAAAAATTAGCCGGGCATGGTGGCAGGTGCCTGTAATCCCAGCTACTTGGGAGGCTGAGCCAAGATCGCATAACTGCACTCCAGCCTGGGCAACAAGAGCAAAACTCCGTCTCAAAAAAAAAAAAAAAAAAATCATCTTTTTTGCCTTTCCATTTTGCTTTGGACCTCCCTCATATTAGTCAATATTCCTTTTAGCAACAGATAATTTTTATTCTAGACTATTCAACTGTAGATAGCTTTTTGATGCACTTAACCATTTCATGACAAACTTGGGCGTTGGTAGCCAGGTTGTACTTGGTCCTGCCCCTTTGGCCTCAGTTGATTGGGCAAGGGATAGATACCTGACTCAAGCTGGGCTAATCAGAACCTCAGTCCAGGGAATCTGGAATTGGGTCTGAGAGGATAAAAACTTGAGTGTTTATGGGCAGCCATTGTTTGCGTGTGTATGGAGAAAAGGAAAGCCAACTGCAGAAACAATGAAGGAGCGAGTAGCTAGAAGGAGGCAAGAGAGGTGGGCGCGGTGGCTAGCGCCTGAAATCCCAGCACTTTGGGAGGTCAAGGCAGGAGGATCACTTGAGGTCAGAAGTTCGAAACCAGCCTGACCAACATGGTGAAAGCTTGTCTCTACTAAAAAATACAAAAATTAGCTGGGTGTGGTGGTGTGCATCTGTAATCCTAGATACTTGGGAGGCTGAGGCAGGAGAATTGCTTGAACCCAGGAGGTGGAGATTGCAGTGAGCCAAGATTGTGCCTCCCCTGCACTCCAGCCTGGGTGACAGAGCAAGACTCAATCTCAAAAAAAAAAAAGGAGGCAAGAGAAATCATGTGACCTAAGAAGAAAAGCTTAAGAGACTTGTTGTCAGGGTTCCTAATGTTTTTCAGTCACTTAGAGTCCTTTTCTTTCCCTCTCTTAAGCCAAGAGGGAGGATTCTGCTTTATTTATTTATTTTTGAGACAGAGTCTCACTCTGTCACCCAGGCTGGAATGCAGTGGCACAAACATGGCTCACTTCAGCCTCGACCTCCTGGGCTCAAGTGATCCTCCTGCCTCTACCTCCTGAGTAGCTGGGACTATGGGTACATACCATCATGCCTGGCTAATTTTTATATTTTCTTTGCAGAGACGGGGTCTCACTATCTTGCCTATGCTGGTCTGGAACTCCTGGGCTCAAGCGACCTGCCCGCCTTGGACTTCCGAAGTGTTGGGATTACAGATGTGAGCCATAGTGCCCAGCCGGATTCTGCTTCTTGCAACTAAAGGCATCTTCATAAGACTCCACAAGTTTCTGTGTCAAAACCAAAGAAAAAGGGTTCCAAAGCATAGACTCTCCAAATGATGTCATCAATATGAGAAGGTCATCTACTCATAATCACTGAGGCTCCCACTGATGACAATACACCAACCAAGAGAGGCTGACATCTGGGGAGGGGCATGAACAAACACCTGAGGGTTTGGTGGAACACCACACGGGGCAGGCTGGAGAGGGGAGCACAGATGAACTAGAGAGAAAAACACCAGGGTTACATGTCCACACAGCACACATGGTGTTCAATATTCACCGAGCTCTTTCCTCTGTGGAAAGATGGCTCTGCTGATAGGTTCATCACAACAGTGCTTATGAATAAATATTAGTTGGTAATATTAGAAATCAGGTAATGCCACATAATTTAAAAATCCAGTTTGACAACTTCTTTTTTTTTTTTGAGATGGAGTCTTGCTCTGTTGCCCAGGCTGGAGTGCAGTGGCCGGATCTCAGCTCACTGCAAGCTCCGCCTTCCGGGTTCACGCCATTCTCCTGCCTCAGCCTCCCAAGCAGCTGGGACTACAGGCACCCGCCACCACGCCCGGCTAGTTTTTTGTATTTTTTAGTAGAGACGGGGTTTCACCGTGTTAGCCAGGATGGTCTCGATCTCCTGACCTCATGATCCGCCCGTCTCGGCCTCCCAAAGTACTGGGATTACAGGCTTGAGCCACCACGCCCAGCCGACAACTTCTTTTGACAAATGGTAAGACCTGGAAATTCTGGGCTTGATTTCCTCCATGGCAACATTTGGCCAAAGCAGGGCAGAGTAGTTCCTTATTCCGATGAGGTTTGTGGTCTCTGGTTCACCCAAATGTATGTATGACCAGCCAGGCTCCAGGGAGTGAGTTCTGTCATCTGACTGAGCAAACCTTGATTTAAGTGGTACCAGTGAAGAGACACAACCAACACAAACAGAAACCCTGCTGTGGACCAGGCAAAGTGCTTGACATTTAACACTCATGAATGTATAGAATTTCAACCTCTACACAAACTTATCAAGTGGGCATCCTCATTTTAACCACCAGGAAATGAAGGCCTGAGAAGTGATGTAACTTGCACAGGAGTTCTAATGCAGTTACACTCTGGATTGAAAGCGTAGTTTATCTCTTACTAGCTGTGTTACCTTAGAGAAGTTACCTGACCTTTCTGAACCTCATAAGAAATGTCCTGACAGCATTTAATCTGAAACTCTGAGAATAAAATCAGCCACTTCTGAGGCCCACAATTACTGTAGTCCCCATTTGTTTGAAAACCAACAGCTACACTTTTCTGTAGTCTATATATTTTCCCATTTAAAAAAACACACATTTTTAACGGGAAGAATATTACTGACCCATCTTAAAGAAGATAAATAACAGGTAAAGTTAACACGTCACTTAACAAGCATATGGCAGAAAAATTCTCCAAAGCTGCTATAGGGGAAATAAAGAAAGAGAAGGACCCACTGGTTTCTGAGTGTCTTCTGCGTGCCTGGCACCCAGCGAGGCGCTTTAATTACACCAGTAATACCACTCATAGGCACTTTCTATATTCCAGGTATTGCACTAAGCACTTTACATAATCAGTTCTCATGATGCTTACATGAGGTGGGTGCTCTTAGCACTCCAACGGATGTTAGAGAAATAATAAATAACTAACAAGATTCATAAGTGGCAGAACCAGACCCAAATTCAAAGCCCAAAGCACTCAACCACTTAGCAATACAGATGGTACTACACACACTGTAAAGTGACAAATGGTGAGAAAACTTCCCACGCAGCCCATTTTCAATGGATCAGATGAGTGGGTACAAAAACAAAGAATCATGAAGCAGGCATGAAAACTCACTTGACTTCCAGAAAAAATAATTTGAATAGAAGTAGTTAGAACTGCGGAATTGATAAATAGAAAGCATCTTAGAAGGTATCTATGAACCACTGCTTATTTGAAACATGTGGAAACTAAGGAATGGATGTGCCCAAAGCCACACAGCTAGTTAATGCCAGACCTGGGCTTAAAACTCAGGACTCTGACTCCCAGGCCAGAGTGTAAGTGACCTGAACAAGGTTACTCACATAATAAATACCATATTATTCAAATGAACTTTTTCCCCAACATGTCAATTAAAATTTCTTTTTAAATTATAACAACGAACAGAAAAAAATAAAATCCTAACTGGGAATTTTAAATTTATCTTAAAACTTGACCTGCGCCAGGTGTGTTGGCTCACGCTTGTAATCTCGGCAACTTGGGAGGCTGAGGCGGGAGCACTGTTGGAGCCCAGGAGTTTGAGACCTGCCTGGGCAACATAGTGAGAACGCATCTCTACAAAAAATTTAAAAATTAACCAGGCATTGTGGTGTGTGCCTGTAGTCCCAGCTACTCGGGAAGCTGAGGCGGGAGGATCACTGGAGCCCAGCAGCAGTTCAAGACTAGCTTGGGAAATGCAGCAAGATCCTGTCTCTAAAGACAAAAACCAAAAAAAACAAAAAACAAAAAAAGAAAACAGGAGTTATATTTGAAGAGAGCTGTACATGGAGCACAATGATTATATTTACAAACACAGGATCATTTCTGAACCCCCAGAGACTATCAGAATAGTTTCAGAATTGACCCCTATCTAGTGGCAGCTAATAGTAGCAACGCTTCAGATGAAATAAAAAACATATTTTAAAAACGATCTCTTGGCCGGGCGCGGTGGCTCAAGCCTGTAATCCCAGCACTTTGGGAGGCCGAGACGGGCGGATCACGAGGTCAGGAGATCGAGACCATCCTGGCGAACACTGTGAAACCCCGTCTCTACTAAAAAATACAAAAAACTAGCCGGGCGAGGTGGCGGGCGTCTGTAGTCCCAGCTACTTGGGAGGCTGAGGCAGGAGAATGGCGTGAACCCGGGAGGCGGAGCTTGCAGTGAGCTGAGATCCGGCCACTGCACTCCAGCCCCGGCGACAGAGCAAGACTCCATCTCAAAAAAAAAAAAAAAAAAAAAACGATCTCTTTGGAAAGCTTCTCTTCACATCCACTCTGACGGGATCCCCTTCCCACTACCTTCTCCTCTCATTGAACCCCAGGAATTCGAAGGCAATTACATGTGTTGGATAAAAACTCCCACCTCGGTCTCCAGCTGGCCTGTGTTTGCTCCCCAGCTGATAATACTCAGTCCTCAGAGTGCAAGTGCTGATTACTGGTGGAAAGACTTTGTCCATCTGGTCAGTGGTTAAATGAGGAAGATCAGAAGGGAAGTGAGAATTGGCTATAAGCCAGAACTCTGGTTTCAAGGAGGGACCTGATGCAACAGCCCATAATGGGGTTCAAGTCTATATGAGAACACTCCCCCAACCTGGCCCCCAATCCCACTGCCTGGTTTAGGAGATGAGAGAGGAGAGTGGGTTGGTAAGAAACCAAAAGGCAATTCAAGACAGGGCAGTATGGAACCATTCATAACAACCGGGGTCAGCTTAAAAGGCAACAGGAAATAGTTACACAAAAAGACCAAAATCCCAGCCTACTTTGGTTTTGCTTTAGTTGTTCTTTGGAGCAGAAACATATGAAATTGGTAAGGAAGCAGCAAGCTTTTTAAAAATTTTGTCTTCTCTCTCTCGTTCCTTTTGACCTTTTCGAAAGCCTAGTGAGAAAGGGCCTGCTTCATAAAAATGCCTCCTCAGGATTTTCTGTGCAGTCACCTTCTAGAGTGAAATCTGCCATCTGGAAGGGTGAAAACCCAGCTATCTAAGTAGGTTTCATACTTCCAATTGAGCCCTACAATGGTCCAAAACTAAGAGCTTCATTGCTTTGTTCATCACTGTCTCCGCAGGGCCTAGAACAGTGCCTGGCACATGATGAGACTACGGTATATAAATATCTGCTGAGTTAAGAAACGTATTAACTGTTCAGAACCCAGACACAGCTAACACTGAAATATATTCACAAATGATTTTTTTTTTCCACACAGGGTCTCACTCTGTTACCCAGGCTGGAGTACAGTGGCACGACCACGACTCACTGCAGTCTTGACTTCCCCAATTTGAGTGATCCTCCCACTTCAGCCTCCCGAATAGCTGGGACTATAGGCAAGTGCCACCACACCTGGCTAATTTTTTGTACATACGGGGATCTCACTATGTTGCCCAGGCTTGTCTTCAACCCCTAGGCTCAAGTAGTCCTCCTGCCTTGGCTTCCCAGAGTGCTGGGGTTACAGCTGTGAGCCACTGCATCTGGCTCACAAATGATTTAAACGGACAGAGCACAATCCAAAATGAGGATGTTCCAGGCAACTCCCAAGTCCTGGCCCAGAAAAACTCACATAAAAAACACTCTTTCCACCCAGAGAACAAGGTGTGTTATTAAACTCCTCATCAGATGAGATATTCTGGAGGAACTGGAGGGCGGGAGAAGGATGTATCTAGGACGTTCTTACTTTGGGATCTATTGAGTGGATGGAGTTTTATATTTCATTCTAATGATGTCAACTCTAGCTGAACAGGGCCTCTTTATATCATCTCTGGGTGTTAACTGAATATGAGCTATTGACACTCCCGTTCAGAGAATGGCCTAGACTGACACAGATGTCTCCAAATGGAGTCAGCTGTGATTTTCCCTTAAGTTCTTTCAAGACAGTGCCTACCCTCCCAATGTGCAATCACTGGAGACTTCTTTTGTAAGTGTCAATAAATGATTCTCCTAGCTTCTAGCAAACACTTACTACATGTCACACGAGTATGGAGTGCTTCACATGTGCAGTGACTTCTTTCATGCTGCCAACAACCCCATCAGGGAGAGTCATTGTTTAGATTTCTCTCTCTCTCTCTCTTTTTTTTTTTGAGGTGGGGTCTTGCTTTGTTGCCCAGGCTGGAGTACAGTGGCATGAACATGACTCACTGCAGCCTCGACCTCCTGGGCTCAAGCAGTCCTCCCACCTCAAGCTCCTGAGTAGCTGGGACCACAGGCATGCACCACCATGGCTGGCTAACTTTTTCTATTTTTTTTTTTTGTAAAGATGGGGTCTTGCTTTATTGCCCAGGCTGGTCTCGAACCCCTGGACTCAAGCAATTTTCCCATGTAGGCCTCTCGAAGTGCTGGGGTTACGGGCATGAGATTTCTGTTTGGATTTCATAGATGACCAAACTGAAGTGCAGAGAGGTTAAGTGGTGCCTGGTCATACAGTGATAAAGTTGGGTAGAATCTCAGGTTCCATCAGTCGTACCAAAGTAGGACTCCTGTGCATCTCTTGAAGGTTCACTGGAAGTGGAGAAGGAAAAAGACAATGAGGGAGGAAGAAAAGCAGGCAGTGTAAAAGAAGTAAAGGAGGAAAGGAAACTGAACGAGGGAAAAGGGGAGGAATGACAAAGAAGAGGAGAATTCAGTTTGCCAAAGCTGAAATTCAGTAATTGAGTAATGTGCCTTAAGAGAAACGCAAACAAAAATAATAGCTGCTGACTGTGTGCCTGATAACTATCCCAAATCCTTTCATTCATACACAAGGGCCATTATGGCCAGGCATGGTGGCTCACGCCTATAATCCCGGCACTTTGGGAGGCCAAGGTGGGCGGATCACCTGAGGTCAGGAATTTGAGACCAGCCTGGCCAACATGGTGAAACCCTATCTCTACTAAACATACAAAAGAATCAGCCGGGTGCGGTAGCGCATGCCTGTAATCCCAGCTACTTGGGAGGCTGAGGCAGGAGAATTGCTTGAACCAAGGGGGTGGAGGTTGCAGTGAGCCGAGGTCGCACCACTGCACTCCAGCCTGGGTGACAGAGCAAGACTCCGTCTCAAAAACAAAAACAAACAGAAAAGAAACCAAAAACAAAAACAAAATACCAAACAACTCTCTCTCTCTCTCTCTCTCTCTCTCTATATATATATATACATATATATATATATATGCCTTTTAAATGAATTTTCATAACAACTCTGTAAGGTGGATTCCATTACTACCTTCATTTTATGGATGAGAAAATTAAGGCTCAGAAAAGGTACATGGCTGACCCACCCTATGAGGTAATAGGGCCAGGAAGAGGCAGAGTAGGATGTAAACCTAGGCGTTCTGACTCCAGAAGCCATGATCTTAAGGGCTATATTGCTTCTGTACAAAGTGTTTCCTATCTCATACATCCTACATATTAAATCACATGTAGCTTAGGCACTTAATGTATCACCTTGATTGCAAAGCCTAACACTGCTCTGAAAAGCTTGATCTAGACTCACCAAACCAGAGTTAGCTGGTTCAGGCCACTGTCTCAAAGCAAGGCCAGAAGAGGAGCAAGGTTTTACAATCACCATCCCTTGGCTACTTCCTGGCCCCACGCTGATGAAATATGGGCAGCTGCTAAAAATGGTGTCTATGTTTGCTATTGATCTTCCTTGGGCAGTCAGGATGGAATTAATCTTCACTTGTTGGGATGCTTCCATGGCTCTGTCATGCTTATGTGAACACTCAGGGTACAGGACGATATTTGTCAGTTGTGTGGCCTCCTGGACTTGACTCCATATTACTCTGGGCTTAAGATGTAGCCTAGCACACATGTAATTAATTCAATGTGGAAAAGCTCTGGATTATGTGTTTATTCATTCACTTAACCAATATGTGCTGAGCACTCTCTAAGTGCAAGCACTGTTCTTGGTACTAATATATACCAGCTGATAAGACTGAAAGGGCATTATCTCTGGAGCTTGTCCTACAGTTCTCAACCTCACTGGTATTTGCAGCCAGATAACTCATTATCATGGAGCACAGTCCTGGGCCCTATAGGGTGCTAAATAGCACCCCTGATCTCTACCCACTAGATGTCAGTAGATCCTCCCCCATATGTCTCCAGACCTTGCCAAATGTCCCTCGGGGTGCAAAATCATCTCTTTTAGAACAACTGCTTTAGAGGTGAGGCGAAGAAAAGAAACTATTAACAATTAAACAAATACGATATTTTCAGATAATAAGGGCTCTGAAGTAGATAAACTGGCAATAGAATTGAGTTCTAAGCATGTGCAAAACTCACTTCTCTTTACCTAGGAAGCACAAGAAATGAGGAAACTGATGGAGAAGGCCAGGTGCAGTGGTTCCCTCCTGTAATCTTAATGTTTTGGAAGGCTGAGGCAGGGGAGATTGCCTGAGCCCAGGAGTTTGAGATCAGCCTGGGCAACAGAGTGAGACCCTGTCTCTACAAAAAATTAGCCTGGCGTGTACCTGTCATTCTATCTACTTGAGAGGCTGAGGCAGGAAGATCACTTGAGCTCAGGCGTTTCAAGTTGCAGTGAGCCATGACTGTGCCACTGTACTCCAGCCTGGGCAACAGTGAGACACTGTCTGAAATGGAAGGGGAGGGAAGGGGAGGGGAGGGGAGGGGAGGGACGGGACGGGAAGGAAGACAAGGGAAGGGAAGGCAAGGGAATGGGATGGCAGGGAAGGGAAGGGAGAGAAAGAAGGAAGGAAGGAAGGAGCGAGGGAGGGAGGGAAAGAAAGAGAGAGAGAGAGAAAGAAAAGAAAAGAAAGAAAGAAAGAAAGAAAGAAAGAAAGAAAGAAAGAAAGATTGATGGAGTGAACTTATATTGGACCACTGCTCTTGATCAAGTGGCTCCCAGTAGAGACTGGAGGGCTGCTGGTGTTTTCTAAACATTTAACCGCATGCTCCTTTCTGCCTGACAGAGTTTGGGAGAAAGTACACAAGAAAGGCTGGCCAGACAATGGACAGCCATTGTTGCAGCTCTAATGCCAACCTGGCAAGCAATTCCAGCCAGCTTCGGGCAGACATTCCCTGGGGAGGGCATTCTCATAAATGACAATCCCTTATCAGATTCTAGCCTGATCTCATAAGTCTGGTGAAAAGAAAAGCCAGGTTTTAAAGGAAGAAAGAAAAATAAAGAAGCAAAGCAACTGATTAAGCCTGGAGCTGAAGGCCATCAGGAGACACCAGCCTGGTGTCAATGAGACATGCACAGGATTTAGAGTCAGGAGGTTTGGGTTTGTGTCCCAGCCCTGCTATTTATCTAGGAGAATATCATGGTGTCTCTAAATCTCAGTTTCTGCCCCTATGAAACGGGAAGGATAAAAAATCAGTCTCATTTGGGTTTGCCTCTTGTATTAAGGCAGGTTGAACTTATTATAAACTCTACCTTAGAAGCACAGATGATAAGTGTATCATCAGTAATACACCATTTATTGAGTATAGGTTAGGTGTTAGGGTCTGTGCTAACTGCTTGACATGTATTATCAGTTTACCCTTACCCTTGTGCCATGAGTACTATTATTAGAGGAAATAATGTCTAAGCTATGGAGCACTATCCTGTTCTCCAGAAATGGTTATTTTAATTTGCTTAAGTGCTTATTTTTCCCAAGAAAAAAGTTTTCTCAGAATATTATTATTTGACACAAGCAATCCTGGGCTCAAGCAATCCTCCCACCTCAGCCTCCCAAGTAAATGGAACTATAGGTGCACACCATCACACCTGGCTAATGAATTTTTTTTTTTTTTTTTTTGTAGAGACAGGGTCTCACTATGTTGCCTAGGCTAGTCTTGAACTCCTGGGCTCAAGTGATCCTCCTGCCTCAGCCTCCCATAGTGCTGGGATTACAGGCATGAGCCACCATGGCCAGCCTCTTCTACATTATTAAGACACTAAGCTGTCATATTTAAGCTGACAATCAACCCACCAGTTAAACCCTGGAGAGACCCAAAAACCTAATAGCTAGGGATTCATTTAATCTTATTTTACTAGTGATAATCAACAGACTAAACTACAACCACCATTTTTAGCTGTCCATATGTCCAAAGCTGGGGAAGGAAGGTGGTAAACTCTAACACCTTATTTGATTGTGACCAGTCATGTCTTGGGCAAGGATACCTTTGTTCTTACCTACATAAAATGCAAGTTAATATATGTTGATGGCTTTGTCTATGTCATTGGCTTTTACATACATTTTCTCCATTGAGCTCTCAAACCTACCCTGTGAAGCAGATAGTTTCCACAATCTCAGATTCCAGGAGGTTGAGAATAACTTGTCTGAGGTCCCACAGTTTATAAGGCGCTGGGCCAAGCTCAAAAAGGTGCTCAACAAACAACATGAGAGGGAAAATTCAGGGCGTATATCTACATGGAAGCAACTGCAGTGAAAAGCAAGATTCTCTTTACATTCTGACTGTGCTTTTCCAATTAGAAACTCATATTAGGCACCAAGAAGAGACTGTCGAATGTTTATTTTCAGAAAAACATGCAGGATATTTCTGCTGTTCCTCTCCCGAAAGAAACAGCCTCGTTGCTTAAAACCAGTTGTTAGGCTGTATTTTTAGACGTCATGGTACAGTATCAATGAGTCAAAAATAAAAAAAAACAAAAACAAAAAAAAGGGAGGGCACAGATACTGTAAACAGGAAAAGTCACAAAAATGGAACCAAGAAAAGCTGAGAGCACAGCCTGTGGGTTGGGGGCGGGGGGATTTTCATTTTCATCTGCAGTTCAGGTTAACCAGAAATGAAAGTTCTCCAGTTGCCTTGTAGAAAATGGAAATTTTGGCTTCAGTGATTATGCAAGTAGCAGACACCCTGTGGTCTAGAAACTTTTTGCTTTGCCAACTGTCAGTTTTCTCTTTTCCTGTGAAAAACAACCTGTAGTAAGGAGCAAAAAAGTACTGTCTTTCAGAAACGTAAAAGTCTCAAGTGTAACTTGTGTGAAGAGCTATTGAAAATAAACTGCAGTACTTGTAATTTAAAGATATTCTAGGTATTGTCTATTCATGGTATAATACATTTGGAAATCCTGGGCTCAATGCAAGCCACTCACAAAGCAAACAAATCACATATTTAGTCCTGAGAACCTAAGAATTAGCAAAAATTAATTAGAAAATCAGAATCAACTTTACATTAATTTTGGAGTACATGCTTACTGTCAGAGTTTTCATGTTTCAATTTTTCATCAACCCTGTTAGAATGTCTCTGATTTATGCTTTTCCAAGTCTCTTTATTTTTTGTGACTTGTGTATAGGTAGAGGCTGATATAAGCCCTCCTTAGGGAGTTTATAATTAAGACAAATGGATTGTATTAGGTCCAGAGTCCTAGCCTATCTCTGATTTGTTGGTAGAAACATCATATTTGGGTAAGGGTTTTAGAAAAGCATCACCAAATTGTAAAAACAGAAAAATCAAACTCATTTGGGACATACAGAAAAATTCTTAATCTTAACATCCAGGATTTGTTTCACTATCACAGAAGAAATATTTCCTCTCAACTTACAGGTTTCTATTATTTAGTTATGAAACTTCCTTGACACCTAATGCAGGCTGTGTTTTCAAATGGGATTCAGACTTTTTTTGAAGCTAATGTGGGATTCAAAGTTTAAAAAAAAAAAAAAACAAAACTGGAAGCCACAGGTCAGGAGAACACAGAAATATGAAAAAGGAGTAAAAAAAAAAAAAAAAAAAAATTTCTTGGCAAGCACCAGGGAATACAACTGGGGGGAAAGATCTTTTGAGAGACAGAATGGTGGTGGAGAGTTGGCTCTTGGCCACTCACAAAAGTCCACTCTCCCATTTTCAAGGTGGTTGTTAGGTACAACCAATATTAAAGTACATGAACTTACAATGAAATAAATTGCATTAAAAGCAAAGGTAATAAAACTCTTCACTTTCCAATTGTTTTACTACATTTACTATGACTTTTGCTCTTGTGGTTATTGAATCTGCACAGCAGTAATACCATTTAATAATATGCTACTGCTCATCTCTTCCCAGATCAGTAAGTCAGTCAAGGTGAGAGTATTTATACCACAGAAAATGGCAAGTGCTGCAAATCAGTGTCCTTTTTTCCCCAGAGCTGGTTGTGTCAGAGGTGTTTGCACTGGAGTGACTCCATCTTGAATAGGACCTGGGTAAAATAAGGCTGGGACCTACTGGGCCACATTCGCAGGAGGTCAGGCATTCTTAGTCACAGGATGAGATAGGAGGTCAGCAGGGCTGGTATCACGAGATACAGGTCATAAAGACTCAGCTGATAAAACAGGACGCAGCAAAGAAGCCAGCCAAAACCCATCAAAACCAAGATGGTGAGGAAAAAAGACCTCTCGTAGTCCTCACTGCTCATTATACGCTAATTATAATGCAATAGCATACTTTAAAACACTCTCACCAGCACTATGACAGTTTACAAATGCCATGGCAACGTCCAGAAGTTACCCTATATCATCTAAAATGGGAAGGAACCCTCATTTCTGGGAACCGCCTGCCTGTTTCCTGGAAAATTCATGAATAATCCACACTTTGTTTAGCATATGATCAAGAAATAATCATAAAAATAGCCATCTAGCAGCTCTCGGTGCTGCTCTGCCTATGGAGTAGCCATTCTTTTGTTTCTTTACTTCTCTAATAAACTTGCTTTCACTTTACTCTATGGACTCATCATAAATTCTTTCCTGCTTGAGATCTAAGAACCCTCTCTTGGGCTCCAGATCAGGACCACTTTCCGGTAACAGCTGAGAAACATTTACCAGCATGCCAGTGGAGAAAGTGATAGTCAGAACACTCAGGATGTGGAGGCCATTGAAAGACCACGTGATAAAGATGAACAGAGGCTTCAGGTTTAGAGAGAATTGTGTTTGAAGCCCAGCTTACTTAACTTTAGTAGGACTTACTATTTTAAATCTCTAAAATAGATTTACTAATACCTTCCAGGGTTGTTGTGCACAGAACTTGGCAAACAGAGACCAGCATAAAGGTGACTGTTACAATTTATTTTTTTATTTTTATTTTTATGTTTTGAGACAGAGTCTCACTCTGTCACCCAGACTGGAGTGGAATAGCGCAGTCTCTGCTCACTGTAACATCTGCCTCCCAGATTCAAGCAATTCTTCTACCTCAGCCTCTCAAGTTGGCTGGGACTACAGGCATGCACCACTATGCCCAGCTATTTTTTTTTAGAAGGAGTCTCACACTTTTGCCTGGGCTGGAGTGCAATGGTGTGATCTTGGCTTGCTGCAACCTCCGCCTCCCAGGTTCAAGGGATTCTCCTGCCTCAGCCTCCCAAGTAGCTGGGATTATAGGCGCCTGCCACGACGCCCGGCTAATTTTTTTTTGTATTTTCAGTAGAGACGGGGTTTCACTATGTTGGCCAGGCTGGTCTCAAACTCCCGACCTCAGGTGATCTGCCTGCCTCAGCCTCCCAAAGTGCTGGGATTTGTTATAATTTATTATTGGGTACTGGGCTTAATACCTGGCTGATGAAATAATCTGTACAATAAATCCCTGTGACACGAGTTTACCTGTGTAATAAATCTTCACATGTACCCCCTGAACCTAAAAGTTAAAAATAAATTTATTATTATACTTCAAGAAATCCGCAGTGCATAGCTCATTGATGAAGGTCTCCTGACCTTGGATGGAAACTCTAATATCAGATCCTCCATGTCATTTGCCTTTCCAGCTCTTTTGCCACTGGAATGTAAGTTCCAAAAATGCGGAGATTTGTTTCATTTCCTGGTGTTTTCCTAGCCCCTAAGATAGTGCCTAGCTCCTCCTGGGGCTCAATAAATATTTGTGGAATGAACAAATGAGTCAATTTTCCTTCATTTCCATCTCCTGCTCCACTTCTGAGTTTTCTACCAATTTCTTCTTTGAAGCTGAGTGACTCCTTTGTCTTTTTTTTTTTTTTAATATTGTATATATTCAAGGTATACAACATTATGTTTTGATTCTTTTGCCTTTTTTTTTTGAGATGGAGTCTCACTCTGTCACCCAGGCTGGAGTGCGATGAGGCGACCTTGGCTCACTGCAACCTCTGCCTCCTGGGTTCAAGCAATTCTCCTGTCTTAGCCTCCTGAGTAGCTGGGATTACAGACGCACGGAAACACACCTGGCTAATTTTTGTATTTTTAGTAGAGACAGCATTTCACCATGTTGGTCAGGCTGGTCTTGAACTTCTGACCTCGTGATCCACCCGCCTCAGCCTCCCACAGTTCTGGGATTACAGGTGTGAGCCACCCCACCCGGCCGCCTTTTTTTTTTTTTTTAAATATCTATGTATTTTACAATAGAGACAGGGTCTCACTATGTTGCCCAGTCTGGTTTTGAACTCCTGGGCTTAAGTGATCCTACTGCCTCAGCCTCCCAAAGTGCTGGTGTGAGCCACCACGCCTGGCCTCTTTTGCCACTTAATTGCTAGATGCCTCCCAGTTGTGTTGCTGCTATCTTTCTGGAATCTTTTCCCTGCTGAAGGAGGCTGCCATGACCTTAAAGCACCGGTGGAAGACGTTTCCAGCTTTTTCATTCACAAGCAGATTTGAGCACAGGTCATTATGCTCTGTCGGCAAGTTTCTCCCACTTCTGTTCTGCTCTATTCTAATCTCAGTTCCGTTCTGCCTCCATCAGAAGAGACGTGTCTTGTGAGAGGAAATCTCACCCAACACTCAAGGCTGTATCCAGGGAACCAAATATTTTCCCCCGTGTCCCTATCTCAAAGCTGTTTCTTAGACTTGCTCTTGAATAGTATTTCTGAAGGGTGGGGAGAGTGGAGTGGGGTCACTTAAAAAAGCGTTGGTGCTTCTGGTAAGAGTGGCCTGGACAAGGGATTATGCAAACTCATTGAGGAGTCATTAAATTCCAGAATTTGACATTTCAATCACTCTTGCTTTAGGCAGGGGGATAACGCTGGATGCAGCTGGCCACTCAGCCCCTCGGCGCAGGGCCATGCTTGGGAGCAGTCCCCGGGGAGTCAGACAGGTATGATATCTGATCCTGGCCTGCCCTCTAACTAAAGCTAGTGACTTTAGGCAAGCCATGTATCCTCTCTGAGTAGCAGCTGTGAAATGGAGATAATTTTGCCTAGTGCACTGTTAGCATTCCATATTATTACTTTTTAAAAGTACGGTGTGTTATTTAAGAAGTGTGAGGGTCAAGAGCACAGACTTGGACTTAAATCCCAGCTCTGCTCTATACACCTGTATGACCTTGTATCGCTTACCTCACTTCTCTTGACCCTTGGTTTTCTTATCTGAAAATGGAGAAACTCACAGCACACTCACTTCCCAGGGCTGGGTGACTCACATGAGATAAGATATATAAAATGTTTGGCAGAGTACACACTCTATAAATGGTAATACTAATAATTGTTAATAATAATATACTTTTCACTAATAAAAATCAAGCAATTGGCTGGGCGTGGTGGCTTATGCCTGTAATCCCAGCACTTTGGGAGGCTGAGGCGGGTGGATCAAGAGGTCAGGGGTTCAAGACTAGCCTGGTCAAGATGATGAAACCCCAGTTCTACTAAAAATACAAAACTTAGCCAGGTGCGGTGGCTGGCGCCTGTAATGCCAGTTACTTGGGAGGCTGAGGCAGAGAATTGCTTGAACCCAGGAGGCCGGAGGTTGCAGTGAGCCGAGATCACGCCATTGCACTCCAGTCTGGGTGACAGTGAGACTCCATCTCAAAAAAAACAAACAAACAAACACCAAGCAATTGATACAGACTCCTTCAGGATGAATGCTCCCAAAGGCTATGTTCAGGTGCTGGGCAGGTGGTGAGCAGGTTCCACTCTGTCCCTGGACCTTGCAGAAGAGAAGGGAGCAGGCAGGTCTGGCCACACACAAACCTAGTCTGAATGTTCCATCATCACCTCGCCTGTCTGGAGTGCCTTCAGTTTTCAGTGCTTTCACCTCTATTTCCTCTTTTGAACTTTACAAGGAGTCTCAATGTGCCAGAAATGTCATATCCCCATTTTACAGATGAGGTCACTGAGGCCCAAAGAAGCAGCTACTCAGAGAGGGCACATGGCTTGCCTGAAGTCACTGGCTACTTAGAGGGAGGTCAAGATCAGGTATTATACCTGTTTGACTCCCCAGGGACTTCTTCCTGGTGGTCACAAAGGTAAATGAGACAAGACTCCTGATAGTTGTTCCTTTTTTTCTTTTCTTTTTCTTTATTTATTTTGAGACAACTCCATTGCCCAGGCTGGAGTACAGTGGTGCGATCATGACTCACTGCAGCCTTGAACTCCTGAGCTCAAATGATCTTCCTACTTCAGCTTCCCCAGTAGCTAGGACTACAGGTGTGCACCACCACACTTGGCCACTTTTTTTTTTTGTAGAGATGGGGTCTTGCAATTTTGCCCAGGCTGTTCTCAAACCCCTGGGCTCCAACAATCCTCCTGCCTTGGCCTCCCAAAGTGCTGGGATTACAGGCATTATCCACGGTGCCCAGCCAGGAACTCCTTTTTCCTATCGCCTCAAACCATCTCCTGGTCCTTAATAAGAGCATTCACCAAAAAGCAGAGTTTAAAAATATCAAACTAAGATATAAGCCAGTTCCTGTATGCAATGCTTCATCTTGTGCCTTTTACAGTGGGAAGCCTTTCCATCACATTAAACTAGAATTGTAAGCTGAATGCAGCTCTCCCAAACCAGGGATGCTTTTGGGAATCCGCAGTGCTCCCTCGTTATGGTCTTGGCTGCCTCGATGGCTCAGCCTGCCAGTCCCTGAAGCCTTTTATTAGACTGCTGTAGTCAATGAAAAAAATACACACTTTTAAAAAAAATGGGAGAATTCGGCAACAGCTCTGGAGATAAAAGCTCTGGTTTTTCTGGCTTATCAACTATTCCAACTACTGTCAGAGTCCTGAAGGCTTTAGTGCACTGGAGCAAGGGAGAGTTTCATCAAAGAGAAATGATTTGCTTAAACAAGAAAAGGGAATCCCGTGGTGCAGACAGGGATGGAACATGGAGAAAAAAAGATATGAACCTGGAAAAGTCAAATGAGCCATATCACCCCCAGATTTCCAGGAATATTTTGGTTGAGAATCAGAAATCCTTGTAGAACTGTCAGTTTTTTTCCATTACAATGGTCTCTGTGTTACAGCCAATTTGAGTTCTGGTTAGTTGCTACAGAAATTCATAGGTACCTCTTCTGCAGCACAGGAGTAAGTTATTAATTAAACTTTAATAACATAGGGGACAATCTAGACTGTTTTTTCCCTATAATTGGCAATTACTCTATTTTATCATTCTTTCTTCTGATTACATAATAAAATAACCAATTTCCATCAAATCGTGAACATGGTCCATTTTGCTGGCTTCATTCATTGTTTCGTTGGCTTTCCAGTGAATGACTATTTTTTGAGCACCTATTCTGTGTCAGGTTTTTGAGGATAAAGTAGTGACTACACATTTTTGTTGGGGAGAGGGTGAGGGTGGGTGTCAGATAATTGAATCTTATGCCATAATTGAAGTGACCAGAAATTATTTTTCTTTAATTTACAGATCATGAGATATGTAATTTAAAGCAAACTTCCCACTTCCCTAAGACAGCAGAGGCAAGGCTAAAAAAGGGAAAATCTCTTGCATCCATCTCTAACAGGCCTCTCTACAATAACAGAAGTGTCTAGAGTGTGCTGGGCGCTGGATATGGCTAACACTCTTAAGATAATGAGGCTATGATCAGGTGTGTCAGCCTCAAGGAGAGGCTTCAGAAGAAGACAAAGCAGGCTGGCTTCACATCCTTTTTAATCACTGACTCTGTGGCCTTAGACACTTAACTAAGCTTTTTGAACCCCAGTCTCATTTGTAAATTGGGGGGATGATGTTACCCATAATCCTTAGCATAAAATCACCACTGAAGTCCCCCTCCCTCTCTTCCTCCTGGTTGTGATAGCCATGGGAGAAAATAAAATGATGGGGAGGCCAGGTGCGGTGGATCACGCCTATAAATCCCAGCACTTTGGGAGGCAGAGGTGGGCGGATTGCTTGAGGCCAGGAGTTCAAGTCCAGCCTGGACAACATGGTGAAACCCTATCTCTACAAAAAAAAAAAAATTAAAAAAATACAATGTGGGACTGAGATTAAATTATCTAGGGAATTTAGGGGGAAAATTTTGCTTCTTCGCTGTGCCTTTTGGGTAACTCAGAGGTTAAGCACTGTCATTTGTAGGCCCAGTTAACTGTGACAGCATTCTTCCTGCTAGGTACCTTCCATTCAATGACCCCTGGGTTTCAGTAGTTGCTAAATAGAGGATTTGAAGTCTGAGCACCTGAGTCCAAATCTTAGCTCCACTGCTTTATCCACTGTGTAATTAGCATTCATTCACATATTCACAAATATTCATCAAGCTCTTATTGTGTTCCAGAGTTTATCATAGGCTCTGGGGACTCAACAGTGACACAAGCCAGAGAGTCAAGTGCTCCTCTCTCAAAGACTTGCCAGCGAAGGAGAAAGCCAGAAAACAAGCAAATCAAGCAACATACAGGGTGATTTCAGGTCGTGTTAAGTACCATGAAAATGAGAATACAGACTAATGTGATGGGGAGAGTTGTTATTTTAGACAGAGCAGGCTGGGTCAGTGGTTCACACCTGTAATCCCAGCACTTTTGGAGGCCGAGGAAGAAGGATTGCTTGAGCCCAGGAGTTTGAGGCTGCAGTGAGCTATGAGTTATGCCCTGAGCTATGAGCTATGGTCACACCACTCCACTCCAGCTTGGGTGACAGAGTGAGACACTCTCTAAAATGCTATAAATAAAGCAGTTAGGAAAGGGCTATTTGAGGAGGCAACATTTAGTCAGAAATAGCAATGATGAGGATTCAGCCTTGGCAGATCTGAGAAAAGCATATTACAGACAGAGGCCAATAAGTGCAAAGGCCCTGAGGCAGAACATACTTGGGTTAAGACATTGTTGCATAACTTTTTTTTTTCATTATTGCATTTTTATTTTTTTTCTGAGATGGAGTCTTGGCTCTGTTGCCCAGGCTGGAGTGCAGTGGCACGATCTCGGCTCACTGCAATCTCTGCCTCCCAGGTTCAAGCAATTCTCCTGCCTCAGCCTCCTGAGTAGCTGGGATTACAGGCACGCAACACCATGCCCGGCTAATTTTTGCATCCTCGTGATCTGCCCACTTCGGCTTCCCAAAGTGTTGGGATTACAGGCATGAGCCACTGCACCTGGCCCCATAACTGCACTCTTAAGGAGCCTTTCTAGGCACTTTTTCCCTCCAATACCTTCCTCCCCCATGAAATGTTAATACCACAGATATACTTTATATCTTATCTGCTGGGCAGGACAGAGTTGTGGTTTTTTTGTTTTTTGGTTTTTTTTGAGACAGAGTCTCGCTCTGTCACCCAGGCTGCGATCTCAGCTCGCTGCAACCTCCACCTCCTAGGTTCAGGTGATTCTCCTGCCTCAGTCTCCTGAGTAGCTGGGATTACAGGTGCATGCCACCATGCCTGGATAATTTTTGTATTTTTAGTAGAGACAGGGTTTCACCATATTGGCCAGGCTGGTTTTGAACTCCTGACCTCAAGTGATCTGCCCACCTCAGCTTCCCAAAGTGCTGGGATTATAGGTGTGAGCTACCACACCCCGCTGAGAACTGAGTTTTGTAGGCCTGAAATTTTAATACCAAAGATTTTCTTTACCCCTCAAGAACCAATTATAACTTCCCTTGGGGGTGAAGTCGCCCTATGGAGAATGCACAATATAAGAAGAAAAAAAAAGGCAACAAATGTGGCTGGAGCTTGGTCACTAAGAGGGAGAGAACAAGAGACAAGCTTAGAGTTAATGAGGGGCTCATCAGTGGTTCTTGAAGTGTGGTCTTAGGACTCGCAGCAGCATCAACTGGAGCCTGTTAGGAATACAGAGTGGCACCCGGCAATCTGTGTGTTCACAGCCTTCCAGGTCACTCTTATGCCTGCTGAAGTCTGAAACCATTGGGCTAGATTCATGCACTGCATTGTAGGCCATAGTAAGAAGTATACAGTTTGTTTCAAATGCAGCAAAAAGCCAATGGAGGCTTTTAGGCATGGAGAAGATAATCTGGGGCTATTTATAAAGGGTAAGTCTGCTTACTGTGAGGAGACCAGACTGGAGTGGATGAGGCAAAAATGGAAGAATGAGAAATAATCCAAAAGGCTTTCTGCACTGGTACTCATCTATAAAATGGGCATGCAAACACGACCAACTTCATAAGGTTGTTGTGAGGATCAAATGAGTGAATACCCACAATGGCTTGGCCGGGTGTGGTGGCTCACTCCTGTAATCCCAGCACTTTGGGAGGCCAAAGTGGGTGGATCACATGAGGTCAGGAGTTCGAGACCAGCCTGGCCAACATGGAGAAACCCCGTCTCTACTAAAAGTACAAAAAAATTAGCCAGGCGTGGTGGTGCATGCCTGTAATCCCAGCTACTTTTGGAGGCTGAGGCAGAATTGCTTGAACCCGGGAGGCAGAGGTTGCAGTGAGCCAAGATCATGCCACTGCACTCCAGCCTGGGCAACAGAGTGAGACTGTCTCAAAAAACAAAAACAAACAGACACAATGGCAAAGACATGAAATCAACCTAAATGTCCATTAATGGTAGAACAGATAAAGAAAGTGTGTCACATATATACCATGGAATACTACGCAGCCATAAAAAAGTGAGATAATGTCTTTTGCAATAACATGAGTGGAGCTGGAGGTCATTATCATAAGCAAACTAACAAAGGCACAGAAACCCAAACACTGCAAGTTCTCACCTGTAAGTGGGAGCTAAACATTGAGTACACATGGACACAAAGAAGGGAACAACAGACACCAAGGCCTACTTGAGGGTGGAGGGTAGGAGGAGGGTGAGGATCAAAAATCTACCTATTGAGTACTATGCGTATTACCTGAGTAACAAAATAATACGTACACCAAACCCCCATGACACCCAGTTTATCTACAGAACCAACCTGTACATGTACTCCTGAAACTAAAATAAAAGTTAAAAAACAAAAAACACCAATAAAACCAAATTAGTGAATAGCTATAAATAACTTAGCATAGTGCCTGGCACATAGTAAGCATCCAATACCTATTAAAACTATTCTTCTCTGCCCCTTTGTTCTCTCTCCCAGACTCCTCATGGGTTAATATCCAAGCACAGATCCCTACACACCCCCCGCCATTTGCTTTAGATTCCTCTATTTATGCCAGTGTGACTGAGTCAGCTGGTCTGTGGGCTGGTAAAAGTGTAACATGTTTGCAAGCCTGCTTCAGGTCATGGTGAAGGTCCTGGTGTTCTGTTCAGTTTCCTTTCATTTTCTTTATTTTTTTTCTTATGAGATTTAACTACTGGCCTAGAAAATGAAACTTAATGTCAAACCCGAGTTTTATAATCAGTTCTATCATTAACTTTGGACAGTTTTTGCATCCATAAAATAAGAAGTTCCACATGTGGGGAAGCGACAGTGGAGAGTCAAGCATGGACTTTGGAATCAGGAAAAGCTGTGTGCAAGACCTAACTCTGACACTAGCCAGTGGGACTTTGGGCAACTCATTTAATCCCTTTTAGTCTGTTTCTTTATCTGAAAAATATGGAGAATGACAGTATCTGCCCCACAGAATTGAGAAGGCAACAGGAGAATTCGTGGAAAGCACCCAGCACAGTGCCTGGCACTCAGCGTTAGCCATGATGACTATTAATTACCGAACCTGTCACAGGAACGATGTAGCTACATGAACCATTAAGAAAAATAAATATATCCCAGAACTTAAAGTATAATAAAAAAATGAAAACAAAAAAGGCAAATATAGTCCTGCAGGCCTCTAAAAAGGCGGAAAACATTTTGACTTGGGAGAGACGTCCATGGGACAAGTCAGCAAAACAGATGAAACATCCCCAGGCAGCCTGCTCTCCATATCCACAATATTAAATTGATGTGAAATAATCCAGCCAGCTCAGGAGAACACCCTTCGGTGGCTTCATATCACAGGCATGCAGGTCCCCTGAGAGAGGATTCTTGACGGGGCAGTTTAACTTCAGAGGCAACCAATTAGGTTCTGATTGAACCTAACTCAATCAGAAAAAAGCTCCCATCCCCAAGGCGGCCTACCAAGCCCTGCACTGCGTGGTTCCTGCCCACTCTTCCCCTAGTCTTGTGTTAATTTCCTCTTACTCCCTGGGCCCCAGCCACATTGCCTTCCTCTGTAAGATCTCGTTTCTAGCTGAAGGCATGAGGGGGTGGGGAAAGTGCCTGACTAACCCAACTCATCTCTAAAAACATAGATTAAAAGTCATTATTTCTGTTTTTTATTTTTTTTAAACTTTTAGGCTCAGGGATACATGTACAGGTTTGTTATAAAGGTAAACTCACATCATGGGGGTTTAGTGTACAGATGATGTCATCACACAGGTACTAAGCATAGTACAGTACTCGATGGTTATTTCTTCTGATACTCTCCCTCCTCCCACCCTCTACCCTTGCCTTGGTGTCTGTTGTTCCCCTCTTTGTGTCCTGTGTTCTCATTATTTAGCTCCCACTTATAAGTGAGAACATATGATATTTGGTTTTCTGCATTAATTGGCTAAGGATAATGGCCTCTAGCTCCATCGATGTTTTTGCAAAGGATGTGATCTTGTTCTAAAAGTCATGTTTTCATAGGAGTCATCGTGCAGTGGTTATGGGTGAAGATCCTGCAGTCAGACCACCCAGGGTTCAAATCATGGCTTAGATGCTTTGCTAGTGTCACCACCATGCGCAGACGACTTCATCTCTTTGTTACCTGGTTTCCTGATCTGCATCATGGAGGTAACACACTATGAGGTTTAAGTGAGCTGATGCATACAGAGTGTTTCGAATAGTTTTGGGTTCCATAGCTCTTACTATGAGCTTAATTGTCTTTTAGTTCTCTATACTTCTTTGTTGCATCAGTTTTCACAATTGTGATTAAATAATGATGTACTTTGTTATTTAATGTCTGCCTCTAGGTACTTTGTCTTGCTAACCACTGTACCCTCAGCTTATAGCATGCACTTTGCCAAAGAGGCTACTCAATAAAAAATAAATAACAAATGGAGTTGCATAATAAAAAAAATGGAGTTGCAAAAATAATTAAAAAATGGAGTTGCATATAAAATAAGAAATAAAAAATGGAGTTGCATATTCATTTTACAAAAATTGGGAAGACACCATAGCACTCTTTTTCATACATAATAGTTAAAAGTATCACTGATTGATCAATGGTTTCTTTCAAAAAGAAGGAAAAAAGAATACTGTAAAGCAAGATGAGTGACGCTCCTTGGACCTCAGTCCTTGTTCTAATGAAGAGGGCTGTTTGCATCTCAAGGTGGGCACTAAGAGATGTGCAGTTACCACAAACAACCTCCTATTCTTCCAACTCAAATGCAGTGGTTACTGAAAAAAAAAATCTCTGCAGATTTACAGATGAATCCCCTAAAGCCAGATGAGTGTTCTAATGGTGAATACAGCAATTACTTTCAGGTCCCACTAGAGTGACCTCACTTTCAACTCAATACAAGGCCAAATACCAAGAGAGAATCGGCCTCCTCTGCACCTGGTGTTGCTAAAGGTATGATTCCTGCTCCCAGAGGAACAGCTGCAGGAGTGGAGGTGGCAAGGCTTGCTCTTACATCCTAAATACCTTCCATAGAGCCCAAGTCAATTATAGGACACCACATTTCTGGCAGGCTCAAATACACTTAGGTGCTAAAGAGTTCCAGAAAACCTTGTTTCTTGGGCATTGCTATGATTTGTAGTCCCTCCAAAATTCAAGTGTTGCCAATGTCTGTAGTATTAAGAGGCAGGGCCTTTAGGAGGTGATTAAGCCTTGAAGGTTGCTCTCTCTACTTAATGGGATTAAAGCCCTTATAAAATAGACTTCATGCAGCATTTGGCAAGCTTGCCTTTTTGCCTTTTGCCATGTGAGGATATAGCAAGACGGCCCTTAACAAATTGAGTGCCAGCACCTTGATCTTAGATGTCCCAGCCTCACACTGTGAAAAATAAATTTCTGCTCTTTATAAATTACTGAGTTGCAGTTACTCTGTTGTAGCAGCACAAAATGGACTAAGACAGGCATCACACACAAAGGCCAAATAGTTTCTCACCATTTCTCTGAAAGACACACACAGCTCACTTAGGGCTGTAGTTCTTAAGCTGTGACCTCTCGCAGGTCTACTAATGACATTAGAGAAGCTTGCAAATACTTCCCCCCATAAAGATAGGCAAAATATGTTAATGAGAATCTTTCCAGGAAGACTTTTTATAACTTCCTGGACCCAGATTTGTATTCGGTCCATGTCCTTAAAGTGATTGAGAAACCGGTCCTTAAAAAGATGAACACTTGACCTGAAGGCAAGACCAAAGTCTGCAATGGACATACTGTGATTCCTTATTTGTGAACTTTTGCCCAGTGAAATCCAGACAAAGTGCAGAGTCAAGTGATCTCATGTGTCCAAATGACAGAACGCCGATGGGATATCCAGACACTGTCAAGATGCAGAGAGATTCAAATGTGGGCTAATGAATAACTGGTTTCTATTTATATTATTATGAACACTACAGGCCCTGAAAAAAGATTACCCATCCATTACTTTGTACACTCAATCTTCTGATCGTGTCTAAATATTTTTATGACACCACTGTCATCATTTGCCATATTTGGGATAGTTGTATGATAACATTATTAAACAAAAGTAACTGCCACTTATTAGGTACTTCAGTGCCAGATGCTAGCTCTAACCCCCTCAATAACATTAAAATGTAGTTTTAATTCTAAATTGATAATAGTCTATATTATCTATAGTGATTAGATCAGGGTAATTAGTATACCCATCATTTCAAACATTTATCATTTCTTTGTGTTGGGAACATTCAATATCCTCCTATTTGAAACTATATATTATTGCTAACTACAGTCACCCTATAGTGCTATACAACACTAGAACTTATTCCTCCTGTCTAGCTGTAATTTTGCATCCTTTAACAAATACTAGAGGCTAGGAAGGGTGGGGGAAGAAGGGATAGGGAGAGATTTGTTAAAAGGTAGTTTTAAAATATTTTATTTTATTTTATTTTTAGAGACAGAGTCTCGCTCTGTCACCCAGGCTGGAGTGCAGTGGCACAATCCATAGCTCACTGCAGCCTCATGCAGTGGCACAATCCATAGCTCACTGCAGCCTCGAACTCCTGGCATCAAGCAATCCTCCTGCTTCAACCTCCCAAGTTGCTGGGACTACAGAGGCACACCACCACACCTGCCTAATTTTAAAAATTTTTGTAGAGATAGGGTCTTGCTATGTTGCCCAGGCTGGTTTTGACCTCCTGGCCTCAAGCGATCTTCCTGTCTCAACCTCCAAAGTGCTGGAATTGAAGGCACGAGCCACTGCATTAGGCTGAAAAGGTAGTTTTAATTACCCCCATCAGAAGCCCAGAGGGGAGGTCACTTAGTTTGTAAATGACAAAGTAGGATTTACATGCAAAGCCTCATGCTAACATTCCACTCTGGACACTTCCTCTCTTTGTCTGTTTAGTGTGGATAGAGCCTGTCAAAAACAGAATTTTTAACCGTGGACTCCTGAATGCTTTAGGTTTACTGTTTGTTTGTCTTAGTTCACATTATTCAATTCTTACCTGGATATACCCCTGTCGATTTAATCTCTTGACCTAAAAATCATATTAATTAAACTCCACTACTTACAGCCATTTTGTCTTAACAGCTTTTTTTTTTTTTGAGACAGGGTCTCGCTCTGTCACCCAGGCTGAAGGGCAGTGGGGCGATCCTGGCTCACTGCAACCTCCGCCTCCTGGGTTCAAGCAATTTTCCTGCCTCAGCCTCCCGAGTAACTGGGATTACAGGTGCGTGCCATGATGCCCGGCTAATTTTTGTAGTTTTAGTAGAGACGGGGTCTAACCACATTGGCCAGGCTGGTATCAAACTCCTGGTCTCAAGTGATCTGACCACCTCAGCCTCCCAAAGTGCTGGGATTACAGGCATGAGCCACCACACCCGGCTCGTCTTAACAGTTTCTATACTCCCCAACAATGAGTTGCAAATGAACTAAAAGTCAAGCTTGTAAGAGCTACAGAGAGTCACTGGAGAATTCCTATTTATATTCCCCAGCTGGTCATGGCCTCATAAGTATAGTGGCTGCCTCTTATTCAGCTCTGTAAGCCAAAGTCTGACACATTGCTGGTGCAGTACATACCCAGAAAATATGTGTTGACTTTGAAATAATTTGGAATCCAAGGGCCAGTGTCAAATTTCAGTCTAAGAGTTGCATCCATTACCAAAGATCCTGATTTCTTCCTAGACAGCATCTCAATGTCTGACTCCAATTACTGTCAGTAATTTCTCCATTTCCAACCTTGCCTTACTTAGTTTTTCCCTATCCATATACTGCCAGTGGCTCTACAGGCATCTGGGCCATTTTAGTCTGTGCCCTGAACTTCTTTCTATGTGAAAAGGAGAATATCAGTGGAAAGGAAGAAAGAAGGGGGAGAAAAAGGAGAGAAGGAGGGAGGAAAGGAAGGGAAAGAGGGAAAGAGATGGAGGTAAACAGAGTGACAGATAGAGCTGTAATATATCTGGGTAATAGGGAAGTAACTACAAATAATTAGGAGTTACAGAGCATTTCTAAGCTGAAAAATAGCCTCAGCATTAGTCTAATCCCTTCACTGATCAATGTGGATTCTGAGGACTGAATAGGAAAAATTAGCTCCCAAGACCACATAGCTTGTCAGTAAGTGGCAGAGTTAGACCTGGAGTCCAGTTCTCTCTCTCTTATCTACCGGGCTTTTTAGCTGCACCATACTGTTGTACAGGATAAAGATTCTCCTTTATAGAAGACTAGCTTCTGGACTACTGTCCCTCCTGACTGGAAAACCTGAATCTAGAAACACCTAATAGAAATGATAGTATAAAAACATGTTCCTGAAAGAGTAAGTACGACGTCTGCAGAATTGTTCATTTCAATTTACAAGGAAAGAAGAAAAGAAAACCAAAGGAGAAAATAAACCAATACAAGACAACAGAAGTGTGCATACCTTTACAGCCCCATCTACAAAAGCTTCCTCTAAGCAGGGGAAGAAAAAAAAAGCATGTGAAGTATACAGGGAATATGCTCAATACCTTCCTTTTCTTAGAAGATTGTTATTGGAATAATAAATTGATTGTTCAACCTTGCCAAATCACATAAACATATATTAATGTATAGTTTACCTGTACTCAGGTTTACTTTTCCAGTTTAGGAAAATATTGCATTTAAAAATGTTTCTAGTTTTCCAACATTAAGCAAGAAAAAAGTCTTAATTGGAGCTTGACAGAATCTACCTCAGGGACAAATGTAAGTCTCATACTTGAATTATGATCCCGAGAGAGGCCTCTGCTGAGAACTCACTAAGATTTTCAGGTTGTCACAATATTTTTGAAACAAAGAGAAAGTGTTTTATTATGGTTTTACCTAGCACTATAGCTTTTTGTGATAAGAGACAAGACATGTAGTTCTTTTCCTGGGGTCTTTTGTGCACCTGTGCACAGGCTTCTGCTAGCAATTGGAAGCCATGCAGAACAGAAAGCAGAATCTCATTTGGATGCAGCTCCCACCTTTCTATTCCAAGATGCATGCACCCATGAAAAGAAATTCTTGCTGCATGAAATTCAGAGATGCTGGAAATTAGGCAAAATCATCCTCTGGCCCAGAAAAGGCAAAGTGTGGACAGAGCATAGATTCCGAACTCAGAAGATCCAGAATCCAGGCTGTGCCCTGCTCCTAATGGGATAGGAAGTCTTAGAAAAATTCCTCATCTTCTCTGGATTTTAATCTCTTCAGTAACAGAATGAGGAGATTGGACAAAGTGGCTTACAAGGTTTCTTCTGGTTTAAATGTTCCATGGCATAAATATATCTAACAATTCTGCTCAGCCAATAAAATTTGTCCACCACCCATCACCCTGCCTCCTGATGGTTACTGGGAATTCTCTCCACATCTCTACCTGTCTGCAGGAACCTCCATTCTAGTAGTAACAACTTCCCTGCATACTCCAAATGTGGGACCGAACACAGTAGAACACACAGAGTATGCTCTGGAGTGGAACTTGGTATGTGTGGGAATATTTTAGACCCTCTGCTAAGAGCTGTAATTTCTGACCCCTGAAAGGGCTGCATAACAAGATAGTCTTACTTCTCAGGAGGTTCTATGGCCTGAATCTTAAGAACAGGATCATTTATAATGAGGCTTTAGGTCACCATAATGCCACTCTGAAAATCCAGGTCACAGGACTGCATTTGGATAAGATTATATTCTTTTCCATTCCTTCAGATATTGGATACCTTTAGATAGGACTGATTTAGAGATAATGGACCCATTTCTAAGGCTAGACTATTATGTTGTTATATTATGGCATAAGGCTACTATTCCAGTTCCTATTGTGATATATTTAATTTCTTTGACTTTTCTCTTCTCTACCCAATCCTACCCACTTCCTCTACAGACTTCCTTCTATCCCCAAGAGTTTTGCAGTCTACTGGATGAGATAATTTCCTTTGTTTTTTACCCAGATATTCCTCCCCTCCACCATCATCTACCCATCAGGGAAGAAAAATGGCCACACAGAGTTGGACTTAATGAGTTTACCATAACCACATTACAATGCAGGAAAGAAAAAAAGCCTTCCCTTTAATAAGGATGTAGGACTTCCTCTGACAAATCATAAAAGTTTTATTAATTAATTGGAAGCCGTCCCCAAAAATGGCATTTCTGAGGTTTCTATCTTGAGCTGCTGAATTCTGATCACATAGAATCCTCACCACAAACTAGACTGGAGGACAAAATTCAATTTTCCTTCTTCTTTCTGGAAGCAAAACAGGGACCCACATCAAAGGATCCTTTCAGAGGGGCTACTAATGAGCTCTAGGACACCACAGAATTTTTGTTGCCAAGTGTTCACAAAAACAGGGAAGGCCCCAAATACATCTTCCTGATGAAACGATGAACAATTATAAATCAAAGAGCATTTTTGTGCTGCTTACTGACACAGTTCCTGCCCTCTCTCTGTCTTTTCTGCATCCATAAAGAAACTCAAGTTTTTAAAACTAAAAAAAAAAAAGAAAAAGTAGTAAAAAGGAGAGAGTGGTGGGAGCAGAAGAAAGGGTGATGAGGTGGAATTACATACTTCATATTTGCCAAAGTTCTAAAGCAAAATAAGAAATCAGCCTTTCACGACCTTTAAAGGAGCAAAGATAGCATTAAAACAATGACAGGAAAACCCCCTGGACGATGGGTGTCTTTAAGGACCATCTTCACTTAGGTATCAAACAGAGCACATCCAACTCCGTTTTGGAAAAAGTAATTCCTTCAAAAGAGTGAAGATAAACATTTCTTGTAATTTCCTTTTCTGCAAGTTGGGTTCTGCAATATTAGTTCTTAGATTAGTCCACCCCCAGTACAATATTAAAATCTGCCCAAGATTTTGCTATGAAATGCCAGTCAAAGCTGAAGAAGCACCGTTACACAGTCTGCAGTTGGAAGATCATAAAAAAAATCATTCTTACCTCTGAACCATCATGACCTCGGCTCATTTAAAGGAACTGAAGACAGTGCTTAAGACAAAAGACACACGTATTAAGCACTTGTGTGCTGTCTGTGTGTGTGCGCGTGCGCGCATGTACTTGCATTTTCTCCAACTACAAACCAGTGGAAGTAGGAACTTAAAAACCCCCGACGCCTTCCGCTGCCATATAATCTCAAGGAAATGACCATACTGTTTGTTGCTTTGATTAGAAACAAAAGCCTTTCAATATGAGTCACGGGAGAAACGGGAAAATAAAAACAACTGAAAAACTTCTGCTATTTCTTTTGGCCACTCAAAGGCTTTCTTTACTACACATTTAAAACATGATGAAATGTCATCTACTATTTTCTAAACTTCATTGATAATGCAAGCTCTAGTTTGGGTAATTATTCAGAGATAGGCAATGCCATGTACGAATCTAAGCTTCAATTTCGGCTCTTCATTCTACGCTTGTTCTGGATGAGGCTGGGAATTTAATGAATATAAATAAAAATAATATTTAACTCAACTTTGCTACTCACAGCCAGTTGATGTCAACAGCTTTTCCACTCAGAAAGAAACTCAGAATTCCATGGAACAACCTTAGTAAAATTAATCAGGGATGCCAGCCACAATAGAAAATCTTGGCAGAATGATGTGGTCTCAGAAAAGATTCATTTCACCATTTGCATTTAATGAAATCATTACTATTAAAGTCATTCAGTGAATAGGAAATAATTAAAATACATTATGCAAAACATATAGAATATAGGAAAAATAATAAATTTACTTTTTTTTTAAAAAAAGAATGATTAAGTAAAAGCTTGTGACAGGGTATCATGCTTCTCCCACCTGAAAAAAAGAACAGTCTGGAATTTTGCTCAAGAGTATGGTATGGTTAAGAACATAACCATAAGACTAAGTCTCTAAGACTCTCTAGAGTCAGAGAAACCTGGTGTTTTACAGCTGTATATATCCGTGGGAAAGTTACTTGATCTTTCTGAGAATTGGTTCCCTCCTTTGTAAAATGGAGATAAAAATCCTGATATCCTTCAGGAGTGCTGGGGGAATTAAAAGAGATAGTTCATGCAAAGCTCAAAGAATTTGCCTGGGAGATACCACAGGTATCTAAATATAGGGTGGGGTACCTGCCTTTACCCCCCAAAATGTTAATCCCTCAGAAACCAGGGAACAGCTCTTCAAATCTTTGCAAAGACTCTAATTACTATGACCACGATATATTGTCTGGAGGACACGGCAGCCTGTAACAACTTCAGTCAATGCCAAATTTGGATGAAAATAGAAATCACTTGATGATATCAGTAGAAAAGGTGAGAAAAGGCAAAACCTTTAATACAGATTTAGTTAATTATTTGTGAGCATGTGACCTCCCAATTGGAGGGGTTGGATGTTAGAAGAAACAAGTTACTTAAACATTATTTTATGCATATATACTTATAGGATAAATGGAAAAAGGAAAAAAAATGCTGGGCAATGATATTCCCAGAAAAGTATCATATATGGAGACTGAAGAAGTGCTATATAGTTCAAACAACTTGGGCAGAAGTGGAGATGCTGTGCTGATACAAGGATGACTCAAAGAAGACTTTTATTTCAGTGCCAGCACACAGATGCACGTGAAGAAGTTGAATAAAATTATTCAATCAAGAAAGAAATGACTCCAGTTATTAATCTGCATAACAAGTGTTATGAGCACTCCTAATATAAGGAGTAAATTTTCTAATATTTCATATACATTTCTAAAATTTTATATAGGTTAACCCAAAACATTTGCTCTGAGTCTTCTCGTTGGGAAGGTGGGGAATTATTATAGTACTTTATTTGAGAGAACCTTCTATTTGTTTAACATATAACAGTAAAAACTCAGTACATGGTACCTTTTCTTATGGGGCTGGAGAGTCAACTGAGAGAACTAGTGGGACATTTCTGATTGTATGGTAAAAATGTTTTCACTGTTGAAGGACAATCAGAATTTTGATAGCCAGTTTCAGCAGCAAGATGGGCTAGATTAGGCAAGGCTAAAACCAGGAGGCCAGGGCAGCTTGAGGGCCAGGTGAAGATTGACAGATCAAATTCGGGAGGAGGCTGGGCAAGCTCAGGTTATGGTGTGAGAACACATAGAGATGGGAGTCTATCAGGAGTATTAAAATTAGGAGGCCGGGCGCAGTGTCTCAGGCCTGTAATCTCAGCACTTTGGGAGGCTGAGGTGGGCGGATCACCTGAGGTAAGGAGTTTGAGACCAGCCTGGCCAACATGGCGTAACCCCATCTCTACTAAAAATACAAAAATTAGCCAGGTGTAGTGGCACATGCCTGTCTTCCCAGCTACTTGGCAGGCTGAGGCAGGAGAATTGCTTCAACCTGGGAGACGGAGGTTGCAGTGAGCCGAGATCGCGCCACTGCACTCTAGCCTGGATGATAGAGCAAGACTCCGTCTCAAAAAAAAAAAAAAATTAGGAAACAGGATCCCTGCTTTTCTATGGGGACATTATCCAAATAACTGGGAGTTGGGGGGAACCCCATATCCCCATATAAAGAGGATGAATATGTGATTCAAGACTGACCAATAAAATCACCCTACCCCAATGTGATGGTTAATACTTAGCGTCAGCTTGATTGGATTGAAGGATGCCAAGTATTAATCCTGGGTGTGCCTCTGAGAGTATTGCCAAAGGAGATTAACATTTTTTTTTTTTTTTTTTTTGAGACGGAGTCTTGCTCTGTCGCCCGGGCTGGAGTGCAGTGGCCGGATCTCAGCTCACTGCAAGCTCCGCCTCCCGAGTTTACGCCATTCTCCTGCCTCAGCCTCCCGAGTAGCTGGGACTACAGGCGCCCGCCACCTCGCCCGGCTAGTTTTTTTTTTGTATTTTTAGTAGAGAGGGGGTTTCACCGTGTTAGCCAGGATGGTCTCGATCTCCTGACCTCGTGATCCGCCCATCTCGGCCTCCCAAAGTGCTGGGATTACAGGCTTGAGCCACCGCGCCCGGCCTAGGAGATTAACATTTAAGTCAGTGGGCTGGGAAAGGCAGACCCACCCTTGATCTGGGTGGGCACCACCTAATCAGCTGCCAGTGTGGCTAGAATATAAAGCAGGCAGAAAAATGTGAAAAGACAAGACTGGCCTAGCCTCCCAGCCTACATCTTTCTCCCATGCTGGATGCTTCCTGACCTCAAACATCAGACTCCGATTGCTTCAGTTTGGGGACTCGGACTGGCTCTCCTTGCTCCTCAGCCTGCTGGCAGCCTATTGTGGGACCTTGTGGTCATGTGAGTTAATGTGAGTTAATGCTTAATAAACTCCCCTTTATATATATATATATATAATATATATATAACATAACATATATAACATATTATATATAACATATAACATATATAAAGTACAATATAATATATATTATATATTATATATAGTATCCTATTAATTCTGTCCCTTTAGAGAACCCTTACGAATACACCCCATACCCATTAGTTATAGGGATCAGAGAAGTATCTCTGTTTTTGTTTGTTCTGGAGTTACAAAGTTGCTTGGATGAGAGTCTGGGGCTACCAGGAAACCTCATGCCAGACAGAAGTGTTGGAGAGAGACAGACTCCAATGTCATTGTCTGAATTACTAAATGCCACTGAACCTGAAGTCATTCCCTGGCCTTTTCAGTTACTGAGTCTATAATTTCCGTTTCTGCTCAAACTAGTTCTGATTTTCAAACAAAACTTTATTTGAGAACAAAAAGATCCTATCTAATATGTCAGTTTGTGTGAGAAAAGATAATTGGAATCTGACACCATTAGTCCACTGACCAACACTGTTCGAGAATGTGGGTGCTTATAAACACAGGATTGGGGAGTTTGGTGGGGCTTTAGGAGCAAAGATGGGACAAGGGCATAGGTGCCGGGGATTCAGTCTCGAGGAAATGGGAGGAAATGGATAATTCCTGCAGGAGTGGGGTATCAGACAGGAGTTTTGCAATCAGTAAATCAGAAGGGGTCCCAGATAACTGGCATTCAAAGACCAGAACAGGACAGTGGCAAAGCTGATGCCATATCCAACCTGAAACAAATGTTCTTCCAAATGCCTTCTGCCATGCAGCCAGACACAAGGCAGGGCTTAACCTGGGTTTCGGGACTGTAGACTGGGGGAGCCCTGATTAGGAGTCCCATTGAAAATGAAACTATATCCTGGAATAGGTCCAAATGAAATATGAGCTTCTATCTGAAACTATGCCTATAAAATACAAATTGTGACACAGTTGGATGATCACCTAACTGGTCAGCTTGTACATATGTATTGGTGACTTTGTGGCGGCTTTTATTGACTGTGAGAGTGGAATAAGGGAAATATGTCCACCAATTTAAGGAAAAATATGTGGAAGCAGGATCCCGACTTTTATCTTTAAGAGAAGCTTTGCATTTTATCACAAAACTATCACTTTCATCACAGAACATTTCACATACTGAATGAATGCCAGACGCACCATAAAATCGCAACAGAGGCAATGTATTGTAGTTTTCCAAAACTCTTGATGGCTGGGCATAGCACTAAACCATTTGTCATAAAGTAAGAGGACAAACTTTAAGACCAGCTCATCTCCTCCTAAGTTTAGTGAGGTTTGTACTAAAGAAAAAAATATTTCTTCATAACTTCTCATCTTTCTCTAATTCAGCCTCTAGAAACAGTTCAGTTCAGCTCAAATATTTCTTGAGCATCAAATACATGCAGAGGCCTTACAAGGAAGTCAAAGATGAAATCACCATGGTTCTGACCTTCGACAAATTTACAGCCTGGACCCGGCATCTCTCAAAAAGAGAAGAGTAATCACTTTATTTGTCACCTCATAGTCAATTCTGCAATTGAGGAATTACACATTCCTTTCACGCACATGCTGGTTTCCGTTTTTAATCTTTTATCAATCTGTATGTCAGAGCTTCTTGGATACCTGATGATTTTTCTTAAATTTGCATTCATTGCAAATTTAAGAAAAATTTTCTTTTTTGTAATTATTTTTACAAAATATTTTACAAAATATTTTTACAAAAATTATTTTTACAAAATAATTACAAAAATATTTACATTTTTACAGTTAAAAATAATTGTAAAAAATTATTTAAAAAAATAATTCTGTAATTTTTTTTGAACATCTATCAGGTATTGGACATCAGAGCTGGGTGTGTGGCCTATGTACGCCCACAGGATTCAGTGTTCAGAAGGGCCTCATGCTTGGTTTAGTGTTCTGCTGTCTCACAATTCTTCATGATTTTTGAACAAGGAATCCCACATTTTCATTTTGCATTGTGCTATGGTTTGAATGTCCCCACTAAAACTCATGTTAAAATTTAACTGCCATTCTCATAGTATTAAGAGATGGGACTGGCCAGATCGGGGGGCAGCGGGGGGGTACATGCCTGTAATCCCAGCAGTTTGGCAAGCCAACAAGAACAGAGTGCTTGAGTTCAGGAGTCTGAGACCAGCCAGGGCAATATGGTGAAACTCCATCTCTACAAAAAACACAAAAATTAACCAAGTGTGATGGCATGTGCCTATAGTACCAGATACTCAGGAGGCTGAGGTAGGAGAATCACTTGAGCCTAGGAGGTTGAGGCTGCAATGAGCCAAGACTATGCCACTCTACACTCCAGCCTGGGTGACACAGTAAGACCCTGCCTCATAAACAAACAAACAAACAAAAAAAGAAGTGGGACCTTTAAGACATGACAATGAATTAATTCATTATTACAATAGTAGCTTAGTTATCATTGAGGTGGGTTTCTAATAAAAGATAAGTTCAGCCCACATTTTTCCTCTTTCTTCCTATGAACCTGTGTGCCCTTCTGCCTTCAGCCATGGGATGACCCTGCCAGATGCCAGTGCTTCCAGCCTCCAGAACCATAAGCCAAATAAATCTGTTTTTTTTTTTTTTTTCTGAGATGGTGGGGGAACAGTGGTGAACAGGAGAGGTATCCAGAGGGGGGCATGAAACAAAAAATAATTTAATTCATAAATGAGGTAATTTCAGATAAGAGTAAGACTTAAGAAGAAAATAAAGCAGGAAGACATGATAAAGAGGGGTGGAGAATGCTGTTTGGGGAGAGTGAGCTCCTGAATTAAGACTGGAGGTCAGGAAAGAGCCAATCACAGGAAAAATTGGGTTCAGGATCATTTCTGCCTTGTTCAGGGCTATAACATGTGGAACCTGGAAAGTTCTCAACTAATATTTTGAATGAATAGAACTTCTGTTTAAAAAGGAAAAGTACCAAATACAGAAAATTAATTCATAATTTAGTACAAACTGGGACTGACCGATAAGGAACATTTAAGTTTATTTAAGGTCTCCTTCAGGATCACATGTTTTAGCAGCTGGAGGGGGTGCACCATGTCCAGGAAAAACAACCCTGATGGAAAAGTTCATTACTCATATTCCCCTCTAGACAGAAAAAGAGGGAAAACTTTTGTGCTAGGCAAATTTTCTTGCTTTCTTAACCATAAATGGAAAAACAGAGATGAAAAGAGGTAGGGAGAGAAGCAGGCATGGTAGGGGTTTCCTTTCTGTCTGTTTCATAGGATGAAGGCCATGACTTTTGACTTGGTTTTGCCATAAGGGACATGCAGTTTTTTAGGGGACGTACATAAACTTTGTAAAATTGAGTCTCATCTCTGTGTTTGGAAAAATGAAAAGGGTCTTCAAAATTCATTCTTGAAATCCACTTTACAAATGGGAAACTGAGGCACTGAGATGTCTGGTAGCAAAAGTCTCCCCAGTTGGGGGTAGAAGAACAGGATTTGAACCCAGGGCCCATGCTCTTACATATGGCCTTTCCATTTGGCCATTGTAGACAAGGTGGAATGCATCCAGGGGTTAACACTCAGGCATTCTGTTAGATTTCCTTCCTGTCTTTCTGCAGAACCTGGCCTTTTGTTTTGTTTTCCCCTTTCTCTCTCCCTTTGTATTCCTTTAAAGCCAAAACAAAATGTTTTTATAATGGAAAATTTCAAGTACACACAAAAAGTCAAAGACCAGTGTAATAACCACCTCCCATGTTTCCACCTAGTTTTAAGTTATCAACACCTGGCTAATATTGTTTCATTTATATTCTCACCTACATTCTGCCCTCCTGTATGTATTATTTTGAAGCAAAACCAAGACTTAACTAATTTCATCTGTAAATAATTCAATATAAAAGATAAGGACTCTTTTTTAAACATAACCCTAAATACTTAAACAAGTTAACAAAAATTCCTTAATATCATCAGATATCTAGTCTTCAAATATCCAATTATCTGATTAATGTCTTTCTCCCCCAAGTTTGTTTGAATCAAAATAAAAAAAAATAAAAGCTCCACATTTTGCAATTGGTTGATATTTTCCTTAGGTCTTTGTTAACCTACAGGTTCCTGTTCCATCCATCTCTCTCTTTTTCTCTCCTCTCTCTCTCATTGCAATTTATTTGTTGAAGAAACTAGGCTGTTAATCCTGTAAATTCTCCTACCACCTAGGTTTTGCTGATTGCATTCCCCTGGTATCACTTAAGATGTTCCTCTGTTTACTATGGTTCCTGTAGGTTGGTTGAGTCCCAAGGCTCTATCAGATTTCAGTTAGATCTTTTTTGGCAATACTATCTCATAGATCACCACTTGTGTTTTTTCATTAGAAGAGCCATTTCTTTTTGTGACATTAGCAGCTGCTAATGCTCAATAGCTGTATCATTTAATTAATTAGGGGTTGCGGTATGATGGCTTTCTAATTCTATTATCCCTTACTTACTAGCTAGAATATTTCTATAATGAGACATTTTTTTCCTTATCTATTAATTGGTTACCCAGTAGTATAATTCATACAAAAAAGGCAGAGAAAATGTTTGACTCTTTATCTTTATTTGCCAGTGTCCAAAATAATGAGTTGGGTACTTTCAAGGGTGGTCAAAATGTATTTTGTCATTATGAACATATGCATTTAAATATAATTTATGTGTTTCAATCCTTAAAGTTATTTTCTCTTTTTTTTTTTTTTTTTTTTGAGACGGAGTCTCGCTCTGTCACCCAAGCTGGAGTGCACTGGCCAGATCTCAGCTCACTGCAAGCTCCGCCTCCTGGGTTCACGCCATTCTCCTGCCTCAGCCTCCCGAGTAGCTGGGACTACAGGCGCCCGCCACCTCGCCCGGCTAGTTTTTTGTATTTTTTAGTAGAGACGGGGTTTCACCGTGTTAGCCAGGATGGTCTCGATCTCCTGACCTTGTGATCCGCCCGCCTCGGCCTCCCAAAGTGCTGGGATTACAGGCTTGAGCCACCGCGCCCGGCCTATTTTCTCTTTTTTAAAAGTTTCTTTATTGATATTCAGATTGGCCCATTTTGGACAGTGGGAGCCTCTTCAAGCCAGTTTCCAAGACCTTGTGACATGATTTTAGTGGTATTTGTCAGCTTCCTTGCTCCCTGGGATAAAAAGATGCTCATCTTTTGCATTTACTACTCAAAACCTGGGCATTGTCGACTACTGCTGTTTGTTTCATTTAGAAAATTACACTATAAATTATGTATAATAAAAATACATATTTTAGGTATTACAGCCATGTTATTCACATCCCCACCAAGATATAAAACATTTGCAGAAAGCTACCTCTGCCAGTCTTTCCCTACCTCACATAAACAACCACTATTCAGATTTCTATCACAATAGATTAGTTTTTCCTGTTGTAGAACTTCATACAAATTGAATTATAGAGTATGTATTTTTAATACCTGGCTTCTTTTACTGAGCAAAATGTTTTTAATATTCATTCATGGTGTTGCATGCATTAGCAATTCATTCTTTTTTTTTTTTTTATCACCGAGTAGTATCCATTGCATGAATATAGTATAGTTTATTGATCCCCTCTCTTGTTAATGGAGATCTGAGTTGTTCTCAGTTTGGGGGTATTAGAAGCTAATAAGCTATTAATATTCTTTCACAAGCTATGTGTGTGTGTGCGTGTGTGTGCACATGCATATGTTTTCATTTCTCTTGAATAAATGTGCATGAGTGGAGCTAACAGATCATAGGATTAATGTATGTTTAACTGCCAAACAATTTCCTAAAAGGTCATACCATTTACCCTCCCAATATATGAGAGATCTGGTTATCCCACATCTTCGCAAAAATGTGGTATTATAGGTCTTCTTAATTTTAGTTATTTTAGTGAATGTGAAGTAGTAGAAGCATTTGTGCTTAAGTGACTTTTTTTTTTTTGCACAGGTATAGGTTTAGGTGATAACTGTAGATTAATAATAGCAAGCACTTACATAGTACTTAAAATGTGCCATACTCTGTTCCTGTTCATTATAAGTATAAACTCCACAATACCTTTGAAGTCGGGACTATTATTATCTCCATTTTACAGATGAGAAAACTGAGGCATAGAGAGGTTAAATAACTTACATGAAATCACACCCAGGAAGTAGCAGATGAAGGCTTTGAACCTACACAGTTTGGCTCCAAAGTTCAGGCTCTTGACTTGTATGCTCTTCTACCTCTCACAATTGTTAATAGGAATGCTTTCCAGTTCTCTAACATTTCACTGAGACACTGGTAAATATTTCTGTTTAAGACAACTATCACGAGGTCAGGAGCTCGAGACTAGCCTGACCAACATGGTAACACCCCATCTGTACTAAAAATACAAAATTAGCTGGGCACAGTGGCGTGTGCCTGTAGTCCCAGCTATTCAGGAAGCTGAGGCAGGAGAATTGCTTGAACCTGGGAGGCGGAGTTGCAGTGAACTGGGATCGTGCCACTGCACTCCAGCCTGGGTGACACACCGAGACTCCATCTCCAAACAAACAAACAAACAACAACAACAACAACAAACACTATCGTGTTAATTTAAAAATCCTATACTTTTTAAAATAAAGAACTGTGAATTTTAAACAATTTCCTTCTACTACTGCCCATCTTATTCTGAACTTAAACATTTTCCTTATATCAGCACGTCTCCAATTTTTATTATATTTTTCCTAAAAAGTTTTTTATTTTGAATACTTTTGTTGTTGTTGTTGTTGTTGTTGGACAATTCTTCTGGAAGTCCTGACTTTCAAGTCCTGAGCTTATATTGTATCAGAATGCTTTTTATAGTAAATAAATAAACAAACGAAAAGTGAAAATAAGTTTAAGAATATGGATCTATATTCTCAGTATCTCCAGGTAGGGCAGTGCCAAGGTTGGTGAGGTCAGCAGATTAGCAATACCATAAAAGTCCCAGGCTTCTTCGATTTTTCCACCTAGCACATTCTTCTTAGGTAACATTCCCTCATGGTTGCAATATAGCTGCCATCCTTGAAGCTCTCACATCTCCACTCCAGAAAAAAGGATCAATTCTTTTTACCATGTGTTTTTTGTTTTTTTTTTGTTGTTTGTTGTTTGTTTTTTGTTTTTTTTTTAATAGAGACGGGTCTTGCCATGTTGCCTGGGCTGGTGTTGAACTCCTGAGCTCAAGTGATCCTCCCATCTCAACCTCCCAAAGTGTTGGGATCATAGGCATGAGCCTCTGCGCCTGGCCTCCATACCTATTTTTAAGAGTAGACAGCTTTTTAAGAAATGACTCCCCAGTGACCAGGGCTGAGTCCTATGTTTACCCTAAACCAATCCCTGAGAGAGGAATAAGGTCATCATGACTAGCTTCAACCACAGCTTCAAAACCAGCGTACTGAGGCAACCGGTGTACTGAGCCATTGGTCTTTTCAGCCCTGGAAACGGTCAGAGACACTTCAGTGATCACCTCCAGCCTGAGCAGCCTCTTCCATTTACTCCAGGTGCCACACAAACACTATCATTTTCTGTGCATTCTACGACATGGGAGAAAGCAGGGAAGCACTGGGTTAGAGACCAATCAGTATTTCCCCAAGTTATATGGGCAAGGGGGTGATATTGATCCCTGAACCAAATCAGGCCTCTCAGGATGAAAGAAGCAAACAATGGATGTTTAAATCAGGCTTAGAAAATGAACACAAAACAAGAGAACCCACAGGGAGCAAAGTGACAAATTATGTCACGTGACTAGCTTGCCTGTCCCATCACCTCAGTTGCTGCCTTGATGATTCTGACTTCCAAACATCCTGTCCTTCTAGCTCAAACTCAGAAGACAGGAACATGCAAGTTTGGCCAAGCTGAACTAGGGGACAGACAGAGGACAAGCTGGCCCCTTGGTGGCCACGGCAGGAAGCATGCGCTGGGAACTGCCGTTTTGCCATCTGCCTGGTGGGCACCTCCAGAAGGAAGATTGGGTGCTAACGGTATGCCAGTGGTGAGTGGGCAGCTAAAAAAAATGACAAAAACATCATTGGGAAACTTCCTGCAGCAATTCCAATTTGCCTCTGAGTCAGCCTGGCTCTGGTTAAAGTCTATACACAAACAAATCCGTGGGTCAATGCATCTTCACCCTCAGGGCACTATCTCCAGAATAACCACGGCATTAATGGGATCCGCAGTTTCAATCATCTCCCGAGTAATCAGTTCTGGTGCCTCGCCAAATGAGACAAATGACAGTTTCATGGTCGCTCGTGGCCATGAAATCTCACTGAGACAATTCGACTCTGGTTAAATTATATTTAAGTTAATAAATATGAATTCAGATGGCCAAAGAAGCTCAAAAACCGCTGGGCATCTAAGACGAAAAAGAAAAAATAAATGGCGCCTCATTCTGTTCTCCTATCCCAAGCTTTCTCACTTGTGTTTTTTTAAAAAATAAATTAAGGCCTTGGTGATTTCTTCTCAGTTTATCTAAATGAAGTTTAGGCCATTTACAGAAAAGATAAAACAAAATTGCTGAAATTCACTAAACAGTAAAGGAGGAAACCACAGTATGAAACCAAACAGTATAGTGATTATAAAAAGCAATAACTATTCTCAGCCATTTCTAAAGCTTAAGATTTTAGTGCATAACAGAGAGGCTATGTGAACATCTATCTTTATGACACTTGGGTTTTAACCAGCAATGCTCTATATAAACCTATTTTAACTATACAAGGAAATTCCATATCACTCTGAGATGACAAATACTCTCTAGGAGACTAAAACCTGCTCTCAAGTCTGGCTCTAAAATTGTTCTCAAACCAATTTATACTGTGACAAAATACAGTATGTGTTTCCCCCAATGTTACTGGGCAAGAACAACTCCAGTATTCCAAGTATCATGGTCCTTAAGAAAGTTATGGAAATTGGACATCCCTACTAATAAATGAAGTAAAATAAAAACAAAGAAAATACATATTTTTGGCCAGCAGACTGGTATAAATCAAAGTTGTTAGCTAGGGTGTGGACAAGAAAGATTCTTATTCACTTGGTAGTAGCATAAATCAATACAACCTTTTTTTTTTTTTTTTTTTTTTTTTTTTGAGATGGAGTCTTGCTCTGTTGCCCAGGCTGGGATGCAGTGAAGCAATCTCAACTCACTGCAAACTCTGCCTCCCGAATTCAAGCAATTCTCTTGCCTTAGCCTCCCGAATAGCTGGGATTACAGGTGCACATCACCACGCCTGGCTAATTTTTGTGTTTTTAGTAGAGATGGGGTTTCACCATGTTGGCCAGGCTGGTCTTGAACTCTTGACTTCAAGTGATACACCCGCCTCGGCCTACCAAAGTGCTGGGATTACAGGTGTGAGCCACCGCACTCAGCCGGTACAACATTTTTGGAAAACCAAATTCCTTCCAAATTCGAGCAATATCATTTCAAAGTGTTCATTTCACAGAAATTCTCCCACAAATGTTTTATGTATAAGAATGGTTACTGTAGCATTGTCTTAGTAAAACTTAGAAACAGGTCAGGCATGGTGGCTTATACCTGTAATCCCAGCACTTTGAGAGGCTGAGGGGGCAGATCATTGAGGCCAGGAGTTCGAGATCAATCTGGCCAACATGGAAAAACCCCATCTCTACTAAAAAAAAAAAAAAAAAAAAAAAATTAGCTGGGCATGGTGGCACAGGCTTGTAATCCCAGCTACTTGGGAGGCTGAGGCACGAGAATTTTTTGAACTCAGGAGGCGGAGGTTGCAATGGGCCAAGATTGCACCACTGAACTCCAGCCTGGGCAACAGAATGAGGCTCTGTCTCACAAAAAAAAAAAAATTTTTTTTGAGAACAACTTAATGTCCATCAGTAGGAGACTGATTAAATTAATTATAGTTCATTCTCATCATTGAATACACACTTATTAAAAATAATGACATATATCAGTATGTAAGACATGTAAGTAAATACAGTTTAGAATAAATTATGTAGGATGATCTCACCTCTGTAAAAATTTATATCATAAAAATATGATATGTATGTCACTATGTGTTTAGAAAGTATCTGGTGAATATATACCCTGTTAATAACCATTAAAGAACCTTCATGTTCTAAGCCATGCATATCTCTAACAATTAAATTTATTAACATATGTTGCCTTAATGATAAAAACTCTATAGTTCTTAAAAGAGCACAAATGCACCCTTTTCTTCAATAGAATTCATACCAATAATAATTAATAATCTTTGTGGGTTTTTTGTTGTTTTGCTTTTTGTTTTGTTTTTAAACAGAGTCTCACTCTTTTGCCCAGGCTGGAGTGCAGTGGGACTATCACAGCCCACTGCAGCCTCAACCTCCTGGGCTCAAGTGATCCTCCCACCTCAGCCTCCTGAGTAGCTAGAACTACAGGTATGTGTCACTATGCCCGACTAATTTGTATTTTTTGTAGAGATGAAATTTTGCCATGTTGCCCAGGCTGGTCGTGAACTCCTGGACTCAACTGATCCACCCATCTCAACCTCCCAAAGTGTTGGGGTTACACGTATGAGCCACCATGCCCAGCGAATAATCATTTTTAAATGGACATACTAGACAAACACTTGGAGACACTACTGCCCTTCTGGCACTGTGTGAATGGACACAAAGTTAAATTAAACAGATCTTTATTCTCCAGAAATGGTCTACACAAGAGCCTGGATCAAATGTTTTGAATAGGACATTTTACAAAATTGTAAAAATATTATAGATATTCTTGCTATAAAATATTTGATTTCAGAATAATATGAAAGTAAGAGAAGCGGAAACTTCTTCATCCACTTCCACTTCCACTTCCCAGAGGTAAAAATTATTTATTAATAATTTGGGTTATACATGTCAAGCCCCATCCCTCCACACACATGAACACATACACACATTGTTGGCATATATCCATAACAATACACATACATACATATATACATACACATACACACATACATATACATACACACATCCCATATATTGTTTTGTACTTTGTTTTTGTTTTTACCCAAAAAATATATCATTGACAATTATCTGGGCCAATGGTTTTGTTTTTACCCAAAAAATACATCATTGACAATCATCTGGACCAATTTTCAACTCCATTCTTTCTCCTGATCTCATAGAATTCCATGGTACCGAGGTACCATCATTTAACTATTCTGTTTATTCTCACTGCTTTGTTATTTGAAATATGAAAATATGAAAATCCTGGCACATGCACCATTACATGAGAATGTCCTTAGGAGGATTTCCTGAAGTGAAAATGCTTGGTCAAAGAGAACAAATATCTTACATTTTGACTGGAAACAACTAAACTGCCCTATAAAAAGGTTGCAACGATTTATCAGATCAATTATAATCTAATGCTTCTGCTTTAAAATATCCATTTCCTCTCATTCTTATTTTAGATAATTTCACCTATAAGACATATATCAGTAGGTAAAACATGTTACAGTCCCATTTCTGGGATGCTTTTCCTTCTCTCTTTTTTATTTTACCTATTTTAGTGGCCAAGGCCTTTTTCTAAACTATAATTTACTGAGTTCTTGTCATGTTCTAGGCATCAGTTTAAGCAGTCACACAGCACTCTCCCATTTAAACCCGACAACATCATGAGATAGCATGTTCCCATTTTACAGATGAGGAAACCGAGGCTCAAAGGGGTTGAGAAACATGTTCTGAGTCACCCAGCCAGTAAAGGATGTGGGCCAGCATTGGAACTCATACCACTTGACTCCAATATCCTTAGCTCCCACAGGATATGTGCAAATCACACAAAGGAAACAGATAAAGCTGTTCATCCCATTACAACATCTATTAGAACAGACTGATGACATTAGACAGCAGTAAATAATGAATGCAGCTGCTTTGGCTGAGGAAGGCACTGTGGTTTCCCAGGCCACATCCTCTGTCTTTTTTCTCACAGATCCCTCAAGCCTATGCCTACCCACCTTGTCCTTCTTGGACAGGTGCTTTGCATACTTCTTGAACAAATGCTGTCGCCACATTTTGAGTATGTCTCACTCTTCTGCCTTACGCTTGATACTCAGTCCTCCCCAGTGTAGTAGCCCATGGCATACTCCCACTTCACAGACGAGCCAGACAAGCTGATAATGCAGGAGCTTTAGCACATAACTGTCTGGAGTGCAGTGGTACAATCACGGCTCACTGCAACCTCAGCCTCCTGTGCTCAAGAAATCCTCCTGCCTCAGCCTCTTGAGTAGATGGGACTACAGGTACACACCACCAGGTCTGGCTAAATTTTTTGGTATTTTTTGTAGAGATGAGGTTTCACCATGTTGCCCAGGCTGGTCTTGAACTCTTGGGCTCAAGCAATTCTCCCACCTCGGCCTCCCAAAGTGCTGGGCTCACAGGCATGAGCCACAGGCCCATCTTGTTTTCTTCTTTTTAATCAAAGGAAACAGATGAAGTTGTTTATCAAATTTTCATTTGCTGAACTTCATCAAAATTGATAGTAATTTTCTAAAGAATACACCTATTATGGAGTCTAACCATATTATTTGTACTGACTATTTCAGAGTCACAATATAACTTCAGAAGTAATGTTGAAGGTTGGAGGAAAAAAAAGCAAAAGCTATCTTTAGTGAATATGTTGGCTCATGGTTTTACTTTCTGAAAAAACTTCAGATACACAGTCCTATATATACATGAATACATACATGTATTTGTACATTTTTCATATGTCATACATTAAGTATGCACACATATTTATTTCTTTATAGATTTAAGCATGACCTATTTAGCTCAGAGAAAAACACAAGGAAAAGGCCAGAAGAAAAGCAAAAAGGGTAGAAAAAACATAATTAAATTTGATTTACTTAAAACACAATGCACAGATAAAAGTGTGGTGAATTTTTATAACCTAATTTAGTATATGAGCCTGAAAAAAATTAAATGGATGCAACTGTGTGCTGAATAAAGGAGACTGTTCAGATTCTGGCACTAACATCTAAAAAGAAAAAAAGATTTTTGAAACTCAGAGTTGGGTTCTGAAGTTTATAGAAGGAAAAACACATTCACTAAAAAAAAAAAATCTCATTCCCAAAAATAATTTGAAAGCAAAATCTTATGAACTCGGCTGGAACTATATCTGGCATCAATACATAGAAAGTTCAAAATATAAAAATCCTAAGGAAGAAAGAGCTTCATAAATTTAAGCATGATTTGACAGTTAAGATTCTTTGTATCCTGACCAAAATTGTTTCTAACTTAAACACTGAGTTCATTTAAAAATTGGTAGTAGCCTATTTATTAAAAGAAAATGTACTTTCTCCTAAGAAACATTTGGGAAATACCTGGTATGACTTTTTTCTTCAGCGATGATGATGGCAGATTGTCATTATTTGATGGTGCTAATTAGACATAATAGCCAGCTCTTGTAACTTAAAGAGTCAAATTCTCTATATATTGTCTATGCTTGCAGAATTTTGAAAAGCTTGAACACAGCCAAAGAGTTGGGGAAAGCAAGCTTTTAATTAAACACTAATAAAGGCCAGAAAAAATTTTGCTTTTGTTTCTGTTTGTTTGTTTTTTTTTTTTTTCGCTCCTAAGAATCCAAGCAAATCCAACCAGAAGGGCCGTTCATCCTTTAACTCCAGTGGATGGGAAAGACCTGAGACAGGGTCAGAATGATTGAAAAAACGTACATAGAAATGCTAAAAAAAAAAAAAAAAAAAAAAAAAGAGAGAGCAAACGGTCTGAAATGTCTGTCAGGAAAAACAGGGCACCTTCCAGAGCCCAACCACAGGGCTGGGTGCAGGAAATAGCGATCACTTGACAGGACTGACGAGAACTGCAGAAGCTGCCAAGTTCCCCGCCCTGGGCTGGGCACGGGTGGGTACTTGCAGCTGGCAGTACACACAAGCTGGTGTCCTTGAGGGAGCCCACTGGCACCAGGGTTAGAGGAAATAACCTACTCCGCTATCTAAAGCAATGCTTTTCTAATGAAACGGTCATTAGAGAAGCCAAATGAATGTATTCTCAATCAGCTTACGCTGGCTTGGGGCTATTTTCAATCATGAAAAAGAATAAACCCACACATACAAATGTATTTCAACATACATGGCTTTTTCCCCACATGAGGTTTCTAAAGCTTCATGGAATGCAAACATTGCCTTTGGGCAGAGTTCTGCTAATGCTGCTTCCCCCTCCTCCAAATGCTTGGTGTCTTCCCATACCATGTGCTGCCTCTACCCTTGCCTGGGTCCCCATCGTCTCTTAGCTGGAGATCTGAAATGGCCTCCTGACTGCTCTTACCCCTTTTAAGTCATTCTCCCCAGAGTGGCTGGAGCAAGCTTCTTAAAGTGTAAAGCAGATTCATTTGTTCAGTTAATCAACAAGTATTTCTGAAGCACATTTTTGGTTCCAGGTGTTGTTCCAGGCACTGAGGATTCTAACAGTGAAGTCCCCTGCATGCCTTCAGCTATTAATAACGTTCTGGCAGGGGAAATGAGCATATCAACAAATATATTCATAAAGTCAGGTGGTGTGGTGAAAAGGGTTACAGTGAAAAATAAAGCAGGCTAAGACATGGTTGGGAGTCACCTCCCGGTTGGGGTGACAACTGAAGAGAGACCTACAGGAAGTGATGGGGTAAGCATCATGTAGACTTCTCAGGAATGAGATTCCAGGCAGAGAACATTCTGTGGGCTACAGCTCTGAGGCTGGAATGTGCTTGGCAGGTTTGAGGGACAGCAAGGAGGTCAGGGTTGCTGGAGAAGCGTTAAAGAGAGGAAGGATGCTGGGAGTTAAGACCAGAGGTTGGGTGTGTTTGTTGGAACTGAGGCGGGAGTTGGGAGAAGCCTAGGTAGAAGGAATACTGATCACACAGACACACACAGGGGCCTTGTAGAGATAGTAAGGCCGGGTTGTTTCTCAGAATTGGGAAGTCATTGAAGGGATCTGAACAAAAAAATGACATGATCTGACTTACTTTGAACAAAATCACACTGGAGGCTAGGTTGAGAAAAGACTGTAGGGGTGGTTGGCATTTGTAGAGAGACCAATTAGGAAGCTATTGCAACAAACCAGCTAAGAAATGAGGGTGGCTTGGCCCCAGAGTCATGGTGAAGAAGCTGATGATAAGTGGATATACAGTTTGAAGGTAGAGCCAAAGGGATTTGCTGATGGGTTAGAAGTAGAATGTGAGTGTTGAAAACTAGCCAAGGTTTTCATTTCAGCACCCGGAAGTGGAGTTGCCATTTACTGACAAATAGCTGACTACAAAGTAAGCTCCGAGAGGGCAGAGCTTTTTGTTGGTTTCTTGCTGTATCTCCACTGCCTCGACCAGGCCTAGAATGTAATAGGCCCTCAGTAAATATTTGTTTGAATGCATGCACAAGTTATTTCTACATTTGAAACATCTTGGCTTCCCACCACACTTACAGCAAACTCTAGAACACCAGGGCACCGTGTGATCTAATCTCTGCTTCCTTGCCAAACCCACCTCTGACGACCTTAACATTTCTTGCAACACTTTGGCCACTCCACTCTGCTCTCCAGTCCTACAACATCCTAAGGTCTTTCCTGCCTCAGTGTATTTGCATCTGCCATTACCTCCACTTGGAATGCTGTTCTCCTTGGTCTGCACATGCCAAGCTCCTTCTCATCCTTTGAGTCTTGACATTAACAAAACCTCGGAAAGAAGCCTTTTGTCACATTTCTCCCCTGCCAGCTTCATCCCCAGTGGACTCTGAGCTCCACAAGGGCAGGGTCTACCTCTGTCTGTTATGCTGTTGTATCCCAAGTGCCCAGAAAAGTGCCTGAAAGGTAATAAATATTGCTCAATAAAAAGTGCTTTAATAAACAATGAGGCTGGGCATGGTGGCTCATGCCTGTAATCCCAACATTTTGGGAGGCTGAGGTGGGTGGATCACCTGAGGTTAGGAGTTGGAGACCAGCCTGGCCAACATGGAGAAAGCCTGTCTCTACTAAAAATACAAAAATTAGCTGGGCATGGTGGCACACGCCTGTAATCCCAGCTACTTGGGAGGCTGAGGCAGGAGAATCACTGGAACCTGGGAGGTGGAGGTTGCAGTGAGCTGAGATCATGCCACTGCACTCCAGCCTGGGTGACAGAGCAGGACTCTGTCTCAAAAATAAATAAATAAATAAATAAACAAAAAATGAATGATGATATCTGATAGAATGGTAGCTTAAATGATGATATCCAGTGTATATCATAGTCCACTCTTTTTAAGCATTATATATGTGTGTATACGTATATATACCTACACATATACATACACAAATATTCATTTATTTTTCACTATTACCTTAGAAGACAGGTATAATATTAATATCTCCAATTTAAAAATGAGGCATAGACATGGAGTAACTTGCCCAGGGTTATACACGTGATGGGTAGCAAAGCTGGGATTTGAACTCAGGCAGTGTAGTTCTAGTGTCTGTGCATTTAAACCCCTAAGATTTACAAGGATTCCCTTGTGCTGATGCGAAACACCTCTATGATTTGACTTTAGAGATAATTGGGGTGACAGGAGGAGAGAGAACTCTCAGCCAGGTGTTTGTGGATGCTTGCATGTTTGCAATTAGAAACAAACAACTTCACAAAAGACTGTCTTCTTTTGAAGTGGAAAGGCTACTTAAAGAAACAGACCAGGCAGTCTTACCAACTCTTTTTACTTTAGTTTAAGTGAGTTTATCAAATCCGGCTATGGTTACAGAGTTTGGTAGAGGGAGAGATGAGAGACTAGGAGAGTGCTAAAAAGAAACGTAGGTAAGGCCGGGTGCGGTGGCTCAAGCCTGTAATCCCAGCACTTTGGGAGGCGGAGACGGGCGGTTCACGAGTTCAGGAGATCGAGACCATCCTGGCTAACCCGGTGAAACCCCGTCTCTACTAAAAAATACAAAAAAAAAAAAAACTAGCAGGCGAGGTGATGGGCGCCTTTAGTCCCCGCTACTGGGGAGGCTGAGGCAGGAGAATGGTGTAAACCCGGGAGGCGGAGCTTGCAGTGAGCCAAGATCCGGCCACTGCACTCCAGCCTGGGCGACAGAGCGAGACTCCGTCTCAAAAAAAAAAAAAAGAAACGTAGGTAAACGTAGAAAAGGAAGAGGCTGACTTTAGGTAAGTGGCAAACTAAGTTCATCTCATTCAATGACTCAAGTGGATGAGATTAGGATTTAGACACATCTAAGCTCTAATCTTTGCTCATGAACAAGTTAATTAACAACTGTGAACAATTTCTGCATTTGCCAAATGGGTTTAATTATACCTACTTAACATTGTTAGAAGAATTAAATAAAATGGTGAATATAAAATGCTCAGCACTGTGTCTGACATATAGAGAAATGTTTATTAAATAAATATAACCGGCCAGGAATGATGGCTTATGCCTGTAATCCCAGCACTTTGAGAGGCTGAGGTGGGAGGATTGTTTGAGGGCAGGATTTCAAGACCAGCTACGGCAACAACAAGATCTCGTCCAAAAAAAAAAAAAAATTGCTGGGTGTGGTGGTGCACCTGGAGTCTTAGCTACTTGAGAGGCTAAGGTGAGAGGATCACTTGAACCCAGAAGCATAAGACTGCAGTGGGCTATGATTGCACCAATGCACTATAGCCTGAGACACAGAACAAGACCCTATCTCAATCAATCAATCAATCAATCAATAAATGCTTAAGATGAGACAGGCAGCCTAGTGAAATCTTTATTTACATAATCTTGTTTTGTCCCCTCAACAACCCTGGGAGGTAGGCACTATTATTTCCTCATCTTACAAAAGATAAAATGAGGCACCAAGAAGTCAAGTAACTTGTCCATGTCACACACCTATTAAGTAGGGTATTTGGACTTAAATCCCAGTCAGAGTTTGCACTCTAGTATGATAATTTTTGGCTTGGGATCAAGTCTTTGCAAGGGGTCCAAATTTTTACATTTGAAGAGCTACTATTTCTCCATCAATGCTATCGTTAACCTTTATACGAAACTTAAAAGATCTTATTTTATCTTTTTATAGGTAAATAAACAGGCTTAGAAAGGGTAAGCAGCTTGGCTCAAGGTCATATAGCCGATAAGTGATGGAGATTTGATTTTTATCCCAGGTTCAGCTGACTCTAGCCCATTCTATTTCCCTATTTTACGAAGGACCTTTTCTCTGTTAGGTAATAAGCATCTAATCGAATTTTAATGAGACAAACTAATTCCTGTAAAAATATTTGCTGGCTACACTACCCAAGGGTAGCATGATGCTTATAATAACCAGGTCTTCTTAGCAGTTGCAAATCTCAGGGTCAGATCAGAGGACAGCTTACACAGATGGAAAAGATAGCAGTTATGGGGTCCTAGAGCCTTTGTGCATGAGGATATTGAGTTATTAGTACTATGGAGTAAGAGTCAGAGTTAGGAGGAAGAAAATTTAACAGTTTCCTGTCAGAGAGACAGAAATAAAGCAACTAAAAGTTGTGAGCCTGTTTGCTTTTCTAGTATCAATCAAACAGACAGTAGCATTAAGATGCTAGTGCTGCCTGATAAAATCCTGTGCCACAAAACCATGTGTCCACAGTGTGTCTACACAGTGGTCAGTGGGCCCCTTTCCTGGTGGCCATCCAGACTACAGTTCTTCATCTGGATGGTGAGAGGAATGAGTCAAGACTTCTGCAAACTTTAGAAGCTTCAAAGGTCAAGAAATTATATGCATAAGAATTACGAACAATACATATATGAAGATAATTTGCCAGACATCCATCCAATCATTCATCTATCCATCCAATTGCCTACCCACCCACTTGCCCATCCAATCATCTATCCACCCACCCACTCACTTACCCATCCACCCATCCAAGCATCCATCCAACCAAACACCTACCTCTCTATCCTACCTACCATTCATCCATCCAACATCCACCCATTTAACAATCCACCCATCTACCCATTCATCCACCCACCCACCCACTTACCTGTCCAGCCTTCCATCCATTCATCCATCCACCCCTTTCCATCCATCATCCATCCATCCATGCAATCATCTATTTAACCAAGCACCCATCTATTGGTCCATCCATATAACATCTAACAGTGTTTTTAGTGTTTTTAAATATTAATACATTTAATTTTTATAACCATCCCAAGAAAATAACTATTTGATGTAGGTACTATAATTGTTCACATTTTACAGCAGAAAAAAAAGTGGAGCTTTGGAGAACTCACATAACCAGTAAAAGGTGAGTCAGGATTTGAACTCAAGCAATATGAGTTCATAGACTTCATCTTTAAGCAGTAGGCTATGTTTTCACCCAATATTTTTTGAGTGAATGAATAAATGAACAAATGAAAAAATTGTATCTTTATGTGTCATTTCTCTTAAAATAAAGCAGCAAAGTTGTGGCCAGAGGCTGAGTGTTAGAGTCAGCTAGCATGTTATTCAAATTCCAACACTGTGACTTATTATCTATTATAATAAGTACATAAAATCAATAAAATGGGCTTCATAAGATCATATTGAAGAGGATAAAGGCACAACATCGAATAAAGTGTGTAAAATCTAGCAACTCTCCTTTTCAGCATATACCCTACAGAAAGTCTTGCTCATATGCACAAGGAGACAAGTACAAAAATTTTCACTGTACTGTTATTTAGAAATAACTTATGTCTATCAACAAGAGATTGATATACCCATGCAATGGGATATAGGGATTAAAAATGAATTCAGAGATAAATCCCAAAAACTTACTGAAAGAAAAATAAGAGCAGCAGAATGACGCATAAATATATAAGTTTTACAGACACACAAAGTAATATATATTGTTTATAGATACAAACAGATGTGACATAATTATAAAAACATACCTGGGAATAAAAAACTTTAGGGCAGAATTTTCTAGGGAGCAGGAAGAAGTACAAAGGAAGTTTCAACTGATTCAATACAATTTTATTATATTACAAAAAAGTATCCAAAACAAACATGGCAGATTATTAATAAGATGCCTTAAACAGGGCTGGGAGCATAGATTTTTCCCTATATTATCTTTTATATTTCTGTATATTGAAATAAGCCCTAAAGTTTTTTCTTCTTAAAGGTAGTACATGCAAAGTGCCAAGCATAAGGCCTGGCATATAGAAAGGCCTAGCATATAGCAGCTGCTTAATGTCTAGTAGCTGTTAGTCAAGTGAAGACAGCAAGGTTACACAAAAGTAGTAGTTAAAGGGAAAATAGCTATTTAAGCAAAAAGCAACACACACACAAAATTTAAGAGACAAAAAAAATGACTAAAAAGGACATTAGGGGAAAATGGGACTATTTAATTTACCATATTTGCTAGCATTTTTTATAGCAAAAGTTTATTTCAAGTATGCAGAATGTATATCTGTTATGTATGTACATATATACACAATATATCTAATTACATATGGGTGTTAATTTTAATTTTTTTATGACAGCTTAATTTCTGCCTCCTTTCCATGTTGTAAGTCATATGATCTTGTTTATAAAATTTAGAACTGCAAATCTGATTCCTCATTTGAGTCATTCAAACTTTTCCACAACAACCAACTGGGACATCAAAAATATAATGTTCAGAATAAACATAAGTAGGGGATGAATGAGAAAGTGATTTTATGCTACAAGCTCCACCAAGAAAAGATGGAATGTGAAAAACAAACACTTATTTGAAGAGTTCGGAGAATCCGTTCTTGATGTTTTTCAAGCTTTGCAACAAAGGTTCAAAAATGCTTTTCAAAGAAACTGAGACTAATTTTGTTGAGTTTACATGACATAGTTCTTTTAGAAATTTCTGTCAGGTGAAATTTCTGTCAGGTGATGGGCTAAAAAATTAAGATGAAAAAATTAAAAATTAGTTTTTGGGTACCTTAGCATCTTAGTTCCCTGCCATAAAATCTTTGGTTACAGGCCGGGCGCGGTGGCTCAAGCCTGTAATCCCAGCACTTTGGGAGGCCGAGACGGGCGGATCACGAGGTCAGGAGATCGAGACCCTCCTAGCTAACACGGTGAAAACCCGTCTCTACTAAAAAATACAAAAAACTAGCCGGGCGAGGTGGCAGGCGCCTGTAGCCCCAGGTACTCGGGAGGCTGAGGCAGGAGAATGGCTTAAACCCGGGAGGCGGAGCTTGCAGTGAGCTGAGATCCGGCCACTGCACTCCAGCCTGGGCGACAGAGCCAGACTCCGTCTCAAAAAAAAAAAAAAAATCTTTGGTTACCAGAAAAAGTAGAAGATTGATTTTCTCACTGATAAATGGACTCATTTCATTTATTACCCAAGTTTTCTCTCCTTTCTGTATGTGTTAATCACTACCATAATGGTAAGTAGCTGAGTCTGTTGCTGTCCAATCCCTTGAAAAAAGTGTAGCAAGCAGTCAGGAGACCTCTCTGAAGACTGGCTGTGTTTTAAAGCTAGATTCTACATCCGCACGTCAAGGCAATCTCACTCTCCACTGTCTTCCTGCTGGCCTTGCTTCCATGCAGGCTTTGGTCCTAGCACCTGTTGGGGAGGCACCTGTAGAAGGTGCTTGATGTCTTGCCCAAACTTATTTCCCCAGCTGTTGGGAGTGTTGTGAGCCAACAGCTCTCAGCCCCCTCTGGAAATTGCAGTCCCTTAAAGAGAGCTGCCTCCTCCAAGGTCATCCCATCCCCCTTTTCAAGGGTAGCCCATCTCCAATAATGGGTTAATGAGGGTGGGGAGAGGGCCTAGCCCTCTTGTAACAACCTGGGACAACTCTCAGCTTCAGAGCTACCTGGGAGGTCAGCTACAGTTTTTGTTGAGCCTGAATTCTAGTTCAAATTTTCCCTCTGCTTAATCCTTCCTCTTCTCCTTCTCCTCCTTCTTTTTTTTTTTTTTTTTTTTTTTCCAGAGACAGAGTCTCACTCTGTTGCCCAGGCTGAAGTGCAATGATGAGATCTCTGCTCACTGCAACCTCTGCCTCCCGGGTTTAAGCGATTTTCCTGCCTCAGCCTCCCGAGTAGCTGGGACTACAGGTGTGTGCCACCACACTTGGATAATTTTTTTTGTATTTTTAGTAGAGATGGGGTTTTGCCATGTTGGCCAGCTGGTCTCAAACTCCTAGCCTCAAGTGATCTGTCCACCTTGGCCTCCCAAAGAGCTGGGATTACAGGCTTCAGTCACCAATCCTACTTCTTTTTTATTCCCTTCTCCGGTGTAGGTCCTCAGAGGGCTCTCTAATAAACTTCCTGCTTGTTAATCTCCATTTCAGAGTCTGCTACCTAAGGAACCAAATCTGTGTCAGCATTCGCGCTGTTCTGTGGGGAGGCAGAATTGGTTTGCCTCATCCCTGTGGTTGGGTGGGTATGTGACCAGTTCTGCCAATGACTGAGAAGTGACATGAGCCACTTCGAGGCCAAGCATTTAACTGTCAGGACCAGACTCTGAAGAGCTCTTCACTTTCTATCAGGGCATCTGGCAACGTTTAGGAACATTCTGTGGGCCTGAATGACAATAATCAACCAAGCTTCCAGCCAACCAGTGATTGGATAGGTAGTATGAGCAAAAGTAGAGGAAATCATTGCTTTAAGCCACCAGGTTCCTGGGGCTGTTTGTTGCCATGGCTAACCCCATCTATCCTGACAGATACACTGAATCACTACAACGGCCTCCGAGCTTCCCTTGCCTTACTGCTTCCCTACGCAACACTTCCCAAATCTATCAGCCTCGTGGCTGCCAGTGGTAATTCTAAATCAACTCCTTCCTTCCCCACAAAGATCTCCCCATAAACATCAAAATTCTGAAGTACAGGGTCATTCAAGTTCAGGCATCATTCTCAATCAAAATCTCTCTGTCTTTGTCTCTCTATTCATCAAGGTTAAAAAAACAAAAACAAAAAACCCTCTTTATAATCCCCAACAAAAGTCATGTTCCATGCCTGAAATACCCTTCTACCTTCCTCCTACTTGTCCTTCAAAGATCAGCTTGAGTCACTCCCTCTAGGAAGCTTCCTTGGTCCTTCCCTTTTGCGTTATTCCTGTCTGGTTTAGACTCCCTCCACTGATCACCTAAAAAGGCAAAGTCCTTTCATAAACCTTGGTTTCCTTAACTGTCTCCCTTACATGAAAATACATTTTCTGAAGGCAAGACAAAAGTCTATTTTGATTTTGTGTTTCTAACATCTTGGCATAGGAACTGAGACTTGGTGAGCCCCTGATAATTACTTTAGATATGAATGAACAAATGAATAAATCAATCCATGACTCCAATCATTATATTTTATAGAGAAGGACCTAGTAAAGGTAAACTGAGGACTAATTCTGAAGATTTGTTTTTTAATTTCTAAATAATTACAATTTTTTTTTTGTTGTTTTTGTTTTTGAGACAAGGTCTCACTCTGTTGCCCAGGCTGAAGTGTAGTGGCAAAATCTCAGCTCACTGCAGCCTTAGCCTCCCAGGTTCAAGCATTCCTCCTGCCTCAGCCACCTACGTAGATGGGGCTACAGGCACACACCACCACACCAGGCCACTTTTTGTATTTTTTGTAGAGGTGGGGTTTCGCCGTGTTGCCCAGGCTGGTCTCGAACTCCTGGGTTTAAGTGACCTGCCCACCTTGGTCTCCCAAATGCCAGGATTATAGGCATGAGGTGCCACACCCAGCCATGAGTAGGTTTTTGATGAGAAAATTTTTCCGTATTCCTTTAAGTTCTGTTTTTCTGTGATAGAATTATGGATTTTTCTTCCTCTAGTATTCTCCACCTTTTTTTTCTTGTCCGGGGATTGGCAAACTTGTTCTGTAAAGGGCTGGATAGTAAATATTTTCAGCTTTGTGGGCAATAGTCTTGTATCAGCTACTGAACTTTAAGTAGTTCAGACACAACTGCTCAATTTTGCCGTTATAGTGTGAAAGCAGCTGTAGATAACATGTAATGGATGAGCCTGGCTGTGTGCTAACAAAACTTTATTCAAAAAAACAAGAGGCAGGCCAGACTTTGCCCGCAAGCTGTAGTTTGCTGACTCCCTTTCTAGTCCAACTAATTTAGAAGACTGTGGAGAGTGAAGGGTGAGGACAAGCAAACTGTATACAGTATGAAATGTACAAGGGCTCAATAGGGAATTGTCCTTTGGAGGACTTGGCCTTTGCCAACCAGTGTGGTGAGATCCAGAGTTCAGGCATTACCAGTTTGTGGATCACTGGAGTCTTGGCTATAGCAAGATTGCCTCTTCAGAGACCCTAGTGGGAGATAGCTGTGACCTTCTAGATTTTAACTGTGGGCTTAGCTAAAAGAGGATGTGCTCTACCGTGTGGAACACAGTCCAAATACCCAGGGTCCACCCCACATATGCTGCTGTGGGAAATTTCACAGTTTCTCTTACTTAGCATCCTCATGAAACATGTAAAAATGGGAATTTAGTTTCCAGGCCTAGAGGAAGTAGTCTCACCTATAAAAGCAATAGTAATGTCCCTAGCTACCCTCTATCAAGTATCTTCTCTGAGTTCAGTATTAAATCCTTTACATAAACAAGAGCTAACATTTATTGAGCATTTGCTTGTGCCAGGAACAGTGCTAAGTGATATATATGTTCCCTCATGAATTTCTCACCCTATTTTATAATGCAGCTACTTCTGTTCCCCTACTCTTACCCAGGAGGAAATGAAGCTCAGAGAGGGAAAGCAATTTGTTCAAGGTCACTTGCTCAAGTTGAGCCTACAGACTCTGCTGTGTTCTGTGTTGTACGCTACCCCCTCAGGGCCAGCAACCTGCTTCAGGGGAGCTGATCCAGCCTCTTATTGGTCACTTAAATATCCCGGAGTCTGTGCAAGTTGCCTCCTATTGGAGGCAATGACTCCCTTCAGAGTTTGCAAGAAATTCTACCTTTGGGACACTGGAGAGAAGGGAAAAACCTAATCCCAAGGAATAAACTGAGGGTTTTGTTCGAACATGTCACACTTAATAAAAAGCAAAGGGTGTTGATTATTTTTTCTGTAATATTCTGTCATCACTTTCCAGCTAAGTTGTTTGTTAAACCAAATTAATTGCTATAACAAAACCCACCCAGGCAAGATATAAGGAGGATAGGGATATGGCTGATGAATCAGCTTTTAGCATGAAGCCTAAAGTGACGGTGAATGCTCATGTCTGCCACTTTTGCCAAATTCACGGCTTCACTTATAAAGTGAGTCTTTGTTCAAGGCAGCCTCAATGCAGCCTGAGCCTGCTTTTTATTTAGTCTCATTACTACAGAAATGCCTTATAGCTAGTATCTTAATTATTCATGGTTTGTTGGCAAATTAAGTTACTTGCTTCTCCAATATCTAGAAATGGAGGAAGTGTTCAATTCCAAAGAAATTACGCCTTCCTAGCTTTGCTGGCTTGACAATAATGTTGTTGGAAAATACTTTATGAATAGGTGGGAGATCTTATTTCACTTATAGTATATGAAAAAAAGAATACCCCCAGGAGCCTGCCAGGTATTTCATGTAATGGATACCTCCCTCCCCACCCTATTTCTCTCTAGAGTGATTAAGCTTTGGCTTTCCTTACAAACAAGACTATTCAGACTAGAAGCAAGAAAAATGACACCTTTTTATCAACAAGATCATATAAAATTTAGTTCAGTAAAATATGTAACTCCCTGGTGTGTGTGTTTCTAGTCCATATGCCTGAAAGCTGAGCACTGCAGTGGAACAGTCCCCTCTCTGATTTAGAATTCATAATTATGGGATAGCAAAGGGGTATTCTTATGATAAGCCCCTTAACTCAAATTCCTGTGGCAAAATACATACAAAAGTATTTGAGCATTAATCTTTGTACTTATCTTCAAAAATAGCTAATCTTTTTATGTAAGGAGCACTAGATTTGATATTCTAATGATGCAGTGGGCATCGCTGGTTGCATTTCAGCCAAGCATTTTGCCTTTCTTCCCTGGCAGCTCCGTGGTCTGAGGAGGGCCAACCTCACTCCTAGGTTTGGAAATGGATCCATTCCCCCGATAGCCTTAGCAAATCAATGCAATCCAATGTTTCTTAACCTTTTAATTCATTGTTACCTGCTTAAGGAGCCTTTTTAGATTTTTGTTTGTCACCCCTATTTATTTATTTATTTATTTATTTATTTATTTATTTATTTTGAGACAGAGTCTCGCTCTGTTGCCCAAGTTGGAGTGCAGTGGTGTGATCATGTCTCACTACAACCTCTACCTCCCAGGTTTAAGTGATTCTCATGCCTCAGCCTCCCAAGTAGCTAGGATTACAGGCATGTGCCACCATGCCTGGCTAATTTTTGTATTTTTAGTAGAGACAGGGTTTTGCCATGTTGGCCAGGCTGGTCTTGAACTCCTGAACTCAAGTGATCCACTCGCCTCAGCCTCCCAAAGTGCTGGAATTACAGGCATGAGTCACCACACCCAGCTACTTTTTGTATTTTTAGTAGAGATGGGGTCTCACCATGTTGGTCATGCTGATCTTGAATTCCTGATCTCAAGTGATCTGCTCACCTTGGCCTCCCAAAGTGCTGGGATTAGAGGTGTGAGCCACCGCGCCCAGTCCAATTCCTCCCATTTTAATGTCACAAATATACTGTATTTCTGTTTATATATTGCATGTATATTTGTGCTTTATAAATAAAAGAAATGAATTTTTTTGCCATCCCCCTCCTCCAAAATAATTTTTGCCTCCTTTGGGCCATTTCACTCTCATTGAGAATGCGTAAATTGTCATCCCATACTCTATGCCAATCAGTGCATGGCATCAGGAGTGGGTACAGACCCTAAATTGGAGTTCCAGCATATAATCTGGGGCTTTTTTTTTTTTTTTGATGGTTGGAGGACATAAGAAATTCTTTCTTTCTGGATGTGTGGATATAGGCTTGAAACTGCTGTGATTATCTGTTACTGTGAGGGAAGAAACCAGCTGAAGATAAAGCCAACACATGAGCAAGACCAGGACTGAAAGCATGGTTACCCTGATCAAACAATACCTGAAATTCATTCTACGCTAGACTTTTCAGCTGTGACAAAAGTCATTTCTTTTTACTCTGTTCGCCAGTTTGAATTGGGTTTTCTATTACAATAAAAAAAAATCCTAACTGATAGAAAAGATAACATTTATTGGATGTTTTCTAAACTCCAGACAGCATGCTACATATCTTACATGTAAATTAATTATTTTATCAACCTCTGTGATTAGTACTATTAATTTCTCATTTTATAAATGATGAAGCTGAAGTATAGTAAGATTAACTTGCCCATCGTCATATATAGGCAAAGATCGGATTAACTCCCTTGTCTATTTAACTTGCAGCCTAAGGTATTAATCACTTTATATTACTATCTTTTAGCTCTACACAATTAAGTCACTACTTTTTCACTTAATATTTGAAAAGCATTAAAAAATGATCTTCCTTTGCAAAGGATTATGTTGCACAATTAAGAATATTCAAAGGCTGAAAATATTTTTGAAAATCTTATTTTTGCAAAAGCACAGGAAATTTTAAACTTAGAAATCATTTTCTTCTGATTCTATATTCATAAAAGCCTTTGTTATTCATTTTTATTGATACATATTAGATGTACATATTTTGGGGTACATGTGATAATGTGACACATTCATATAATCAAAGCAGGATAATTGGGATGGCCAACACTTTAAATATTTTAATTAATTAATTTTTTAGAGGAAGTCTTCCTCTGTCACTTAGGCTGAAGTGTAGTGGGGTAATTATGGCTTACTGCAGCCTTGAACTCCTGAGCTCAAGTGATCCTCCTGCCTCAACCTCTTGAGCAAAGAGGACTACAGATGCATGCCACTACACCTGGCTGATTTTTAAATTTTTTGTAGAGATGGGGTCTCACTATGTTGCTCAGACTGGTCTTAAACTCCTGGGCTCAAGTGATCCTCTCACTTCAGCTTCCCAAAATGTTGAGATTACAGGCATGAGTCACGGTGCCTAGCCATTAGCTTTTCTTTATGCTAGAAACATTCAAATTATTCTCTTCTAGTTATTTTGAAATGTACAATTTATTAATGTTAAAAATAAGGAGTGGGGACTTATTATTTTTTCTTTTTTTCTTTTTTTTTTAAGAGATGGATCTCACTACGTTGCCCAGGCTGGCCTCAAACTCCTGGGCTCAAGGGATCTTCCTGCCTCAACCTTCTGAGTAGCTGGGATTACAGACACACAGCACACTGCCTGACTACCATTAATATTTTAGATGTTCTTATGAATTATGATATGGTATTGGCTCAGTCACCATCCATTTTATAGAAAAGAAAAAAATATATATATTTTACTAGCTCAGTCTCTCAAATTGCTATAGTGCTTAAAAATTATCAATCAACCTTATAAAGAACCCATAAGGTCTCTGGTTTCTGGAATCTTTATTTTTGAATTGGTCAGTGACAGTATTAGACATAAGCCATAAATCCTCTGAATCCTTGGGGAGTGAGGCACAGAGTCTCTCTGGTTGGCTACAATATTTGCGTTTCCTTTTTAAAAGTTTCTCAAACATTAAAAAGAAAAAACAAAATTACACAAGGGGCACTTATTCTACAGACCAAACTGAACAGGGATTTCCCAAAACAGGAAAAAAAAAAGGCTTGAAAGACAGACATGCTTCTGGCTCCAAAAAGCCAGGGAGCTATGCAATGTGGCCAGATGGGACATGTCCACAATTCCCTAATACTCTCAAACTCCCACATGCTGCCCTGGTTCCCAACCTACCTTTCATATTCCATTTCAAAATGCAAGATATCACAGATATGTTATACACAGCAGAAGCAGTGAAAGCACAAGTTCAGATGTTCCTCATATTTTAACTAGGATGACAAGGGGATGCTGACTCTTTAGATTTCCATAGGCTAACCTTAGGTGCTGGTCTTTTCATTTTGTCTGATTGATGGAAGACTATGTCAAAATCAAGTGCTTGATCATGTATGAGACACAATATAATGAGATACAAATTCTAGACATATTAGGAACAGGGTCAACTGGGGGGAATCCAGGAACTGCAACAAAGCTATTCCACATCACAGGAAAGAAAATATGATATTATGTTTCCACAGTAAACATCAGGTATATTTCTAATTAAACAATGCCGATTTTTAAAAATCTCAAATATATTAGCAACCAAAGCACAGAATTTTTAAATTCATAAATTACTGGTTTTGTTTTTTAATCCAGGCAAACTGCGGTCCCAGAGAGGATGAACAGTCTCCTAGTTGAGCAAAGTTGCTGCATTTTTTGCCTGCAGGATGGGACCGAGCAGAGAAATAAAGGGGCTGTGTTGTGTGACAGGGAGTAAATCCTAACATAAGCATTCCAACGTGGAGCCGGGCCACCCCTCCCTTCCCTAGCCTGTCATCCTCCTGCAAAGTGTTCACAATTTGTTGTCCTTCCTTCCAAAAGCCAGTAGACACAGAATCAGCTTTTCCTGGCTCTGCCTTACAAGTTGGGGCTGCCTGATGGAAAACTGAAAATCCAAAGGAAGGATGCAAATCCACCAAGGCCCCCTCTGCCAGCAAATTGGTGTGAAACCGTTGCTTCAGAAGCAGCCACTCCCAACCCAATGAAATTAAAAAGAAGGACTCATTTGAATGTCTAAGTGGCTTTCTGCAGACCCTCTGCTGCAAAGCAACAGCCTCCCTAGCTAAGCGCCAGCCAGTACACCATCGCTCTGTAACAGATGTCTGCAAATGCTGGGACTATCTCGCAAGTGCCCCCCATGCCCAATATGAAAAATTCACAAGCTCTGTCAAGCAATGGTTACCTAGAGCAGCATGCTGAGCGTTTGACCCAAGCAAGGGCCAAGCAGTCTGCTAGGAGTTTAAGAAGAGCTGGGGGGAGAAAATCATACAGGTGGAGCCGGCTTCCCACGAGTGCCGGGCATCCTGCTAGGGCCCTCGGGTGCCGCGCGCCCCGGCTCACCTGGTACACGTCCTGCAGCCCGCACCACGTCCGCAGCACCTGGTGGCAAGCCCGCAGCCTCTCCGTGTACCATCTCCGCAGCGTGGACACGGTCAAGTTCCACACGAAGCGGCTGCCGCTGAACAGCAGGTCCTCCACACCACACATGAACACCGAAGCCATGCCTCCTCCTTCGCTCCGAACCCGGGTGTCCCGGCTCTCGTAGCTGCAGCCCCTACCCCAGCGGCCCACCCGCCTGGGCTCCCGACGCCGACTTCTGCTGGCAGCTGGGGGTCAAGCCTGCCACCAAACTCGTCTTTCACCGTGCGTCCTGGCCAGGCTCCGGCGGCATGCCCTGGGATTGGGTGTCCGCCAGCCAACGGCTGCGACTGGCACACAGAAGCCCAGTGTCCACCCCCGCCCGCTCGCAGCGCCGAGCAAGCTGTGCTAAGCTCCACCAAGCTGGCCCTCGGCGCTCCCCGGGCACGGGAAGCCCTGGCCGGCGAGGACTCCCCCTGGCGCTTCCCCAGGGCGCGGGGCAGGGACGCACGCGGAGCAACTCTTTGCAGGCTGAGAGGGGAGCTGCATTTCAGCACACTTAGCTTCCACGTCTTGCGCGCGCGCGCGTACACACACACACACACACACACACACACACAAATACGCACACGCACCCCGGCCGAGTAGTCTCCTAATCTACCTCGGGGAACACCTTACTCATCTTGCTCTGTTCACACTGATAAACACCTCGGGGCTGCCACAGATGCAGAAGAGGGAGAGAGAAAAAAAAATCCTCCAAACCATCCCTTTGGACCCTACTCCTGGGGGAATAGCCACGAATGTTTCCTTGGTTCTGTTGGAAGCAGGAGATGAAGGCAACAGTCTCAAAGCAACAGGCGGCCCTAGAACCTGCCTTTGCTCCTAACTTGAGGGTCTCAGAGAAAATGACAACCTCTTGTGGTTGCCAGCAGGAGGGCAGGTTCCCTCACACCAAGATGCTGCTAATTCCAATGCAGCAGTCAGGGAGGAAAACAGAGTTCTTGATCCCTTGTAAATAGCTTGCCTGTTACTACTGCTGGGAAACAGAAGCCCATAAGAGAATCGGTGGTTTCGTTCTGGAAAATTCAGCCTCTGGACATGTCTAACCTCACCTGCCAGCACCAACCTGCGTGGGTAGTTTATTCTCCACTCAAAACCAAAGGAAACTGTCCCACCACTCATGAAGTCACTAGATAATTAATTTTATTTATTTATTTATTTATTTATTTATTTATTTTTAAATTGTCCCTCAGGAATTGATACTGATTGTTGGAAACATTTGGAAAAGGGAGCTCAAAGAGTACCACCTACCACCAGTCTCTGTTTTCCTTTATTTATTTTTGAGACAAGGTCTGTTGCCCAGGCTGGAGAGCAGTGACTCAATCATAGCTCACGGCTGCCTTGAACTCCTGGGGTGAAGTGATCCATCTTCCCACCTCAGTCACTTGAGTAGCTGGGACTACAGGTGTGCACCACCAGGCCGGGCTAAGTTCATTATTATTATTATTATTACTATTATTTTAGAGATGGGGTCTCACTATGTTGCCCAGGCTGGTTTCAAATGCCTAGGCTCAAGCAGTCTTCCAGCCTCAGCCTCCCAAAGTGCTAGGATTACAGGCACGACCCACTGTGGCCAGCCTCTATTTTCCCTTAGAATGTATGACGATTTCTCATAGCAAAAGTGCTGCAGCAAATTTCAGGATGGAGTTTTTTCCTGAATCCATCTGTAGGTCAATTGTCTGTATTTTCTCGGCTGTTTCACACCTGGGTTGTTATCTGTGCTATTAAGTGGCACCAAAAGGAAAGGTAAGGCACCAAAGCTTTTCTCCTGAACTAGCCCAGAAGACTCCAGAACAGATTATCGAGAAGTAAATCAGCTTGATTTCAGGTATCAAATGTGCTTTTAGAATCTTAATTCAGGTGAAACTCAATCAGTCAAAAGACGAAGAACACAAAATCTGTCCTCAAAGTGCCTGTTGTTTTCAGTGACTGTAATCAGAAAACTTTTAAATGACATTCGTTTCTTTGATAAAATTGCCTAAGAGTTTTTGTTGAATTAGTTAATAGGACACAAGACTTGACCGAAGCTTTGCAAAGCTTTCTTCACAGTAAATCTCCTCTATGTGCCATCACTATTAGTATTGAGTTTTTTTCTTTTTTCAAGATGATGATAATGATGAATCTGAATAGATTTTACTGAATCAAAAGAACATGAACTCAGTTTGAAAAAGAAATGTCATCATGCTGAATGGAAAACTACAGAACTTCAAAAATGGCCTATTAGTATGAGCAAATGGTGGTGATACATTTCTTTTTTTTTTTAAACGATGCAGTTCGACTGTGTTCTCGGAAATGTGGGGCAGCCAAGGGAATACCAGAATAAAACCTACAACAGGGTCAATTACCTCTGTCTCATGACACCATCCTCTCAGAAGAGAGGCTCTAGAAACACTCTGGCTGTTGGCTGTGTGTAGGTCTAATGTCAGCAGTCACTTTCAAATTCCATCATTCTCATTCAAGGTTTCCAAAGTCAGGGCAATTTTTTAGAAGATAGGATGTGGTATAATAGGGGCTCTCAAAGTGTGGTCACTGGAGGACCAGTACCTTTAGCATCACCTGGGAAGGTGCTAGAGATACAAGCTCTCAGGCAGCCCAGGAATCAGAAATTGTGGAGGGTGAGATGAGTGATCAGAGCTTTCATTTGGTCTCTGGAGAATTCTGACTCATGCTAAAATTAGAGAACTACAGTATGATAGTATGGTGATTAGAAGCTAAATCTCCTAAAAGAGACACACCCGACTTCAGATTTCTGCTTCTGAGGAACTGTGAGACCCTGAATAAGCTCCTTAAATCCACAAAGTCTCAATGTCCTCATGTGTACAATGTATTATCAGTATTCACTACAAAAAGTTTGGGGAAAATTAAGTAAAATATTCTCTATAAGGTCTTTAGCACAGTGTCTGGCAAAGGGTAAGCATCCAAAGAAAACCAACCACCATCACCTCCCAAATCACGAATTGTTTCAATTTTTTGCACTCAGATAAAATAGTATAAGCAAAATGTGGGTTTTTAAAAATATAGATGTAGTGGGTATAAGTGCAGTGTTGTTATATGGATATATTGCATAGTGGCGAAGTCTGGGCTTTGAGTGTAGCCATCACAGAATAATATACATTGTATTCCTTAAGTTATTTCTCCTCCTTTATCCCCTCCCACCCACTGACCCTTCCCAGTCTCCATTGTCTCTTGGTCCACTTTTTTTTTTTTTTTTTTGGAGACATGGTCTCCCTCTGTCACCCAGGCTGGACTGCAGTGGCACCATCTCAGCACACCGCAATCTCCACCTCCCGGGGTCAGGTGATTCTCCTGCTTCAGTCTCCTGAGTAGCTGGGATTACAAGTGCACAACACCACACCAGGCTAATTTCTGTATTTTTAGTAGAGACAGGGTTTCGGCATGTTGGCCAGCTGGTCTCGAACTCCTGACCTCGTGATTTGCCCGCCTCGGCCTCCCAAAGTGCTGGGATTACAGGCATGAGCCACTGCACCAAGCCTTCTTAGTCTGCTCTCTATGTCCATGTGTACTTATTATAAAATGTGTTTTTAAATTTCAACTAGTTACCTGCGTGTACTTTCCTATGACTTTCTGTTTGCTGAAAGTGAAAGTTGGTGGCAACTTGTTTTCAGGGAGCAGTTCTGTTGGTCTTTCAAGTTCCCAAAAATCTTTTTGAGCTTGATCTTCCCTACCAGAGGCAACTTTTCCTGTGGACTCAGAAAAGCTGGGTGCAAGACAGGAGAAGACATCTTATTCCCACTGACATAAACATTGATGCTTTTTTTCTTATCCAAATGGCTTTCCTCTTTTGTAGAAGTTCGAAGGTCAAGACTGAGTGATTTTAGAGGGAAGGAAGTGCAACTTCCTCCATGAGTGATTTTAGAGGGAAGGAAGTGCAACTTCCTCCACTCCAGGGACTGCAGTGGGTGGCAACTGAACCCAGATGTGCAGAAGTGGAGAAAAGTGCTACCCAAGTATGGCATCATCCTTAAAATGGACTAGCCACATGGGACTAACCAGATCCCAGACACACGCCCTTGAGGCTGGTCTAAAATTTTCTGTGGAAAAGGAGGTAAATCAAGCTAGCTTCAACATTGCCTTGCTTTTTCTTTCTCTTTTTTAAGAAGAGGATTTTCTTTCCTCCTCAGCACAGAGTTCCCTGCAATACACTGTAATTTTCTGCAGCTCTCTCTGGAGGCTTAAGAAGATGCTTCGGGTGACAGCATTACTCATACACCTGGGAGTTGTGCTGTCGTAAAAGAGAAATGGTCATTATGCTTGAGGCTCCTGTAGGTTCCCCTTTGAGGAATCGGCAGGAAGAAGAGCATGAAAGCCAAGAAGATAGGACAAATTCCAACCCCTGTCTCTAGGAAGAAAGAGCAAGTTAGTGAAATGGCAGCTTCCAGTGATCCCCTCTGCCTGGCAAAAACACAGAGTCCAACTAATGTCTGTGGTCATTTTTCAGCTGTACTCTCTGCACAACTGAAAAACCAGTGTCGGTGAACTGACAGATCATGGACATCCAACATAGGGCTTGAGGTGAATGAAAACAAGGTCTAGTTCAATGGTTCTCAAACGGGGACAATTTTGTACCTCCCTCCCATGCTGGGACATTTGGCAATGTCAGAAGACATTTTTGGTTGTCACAACTGGGAGGTGCTACTGGCCTCTAGCAGGTAGAGGCCAGGGATACTGCTAAACATCATATAATGCACTGGAAAGCCCCCACAGCAAAGGACTCTCCTGCCTAAAGTATCCCTGGTACAGAGGTCAAGGAACCCTGATCTAATTAAATGCTACACCCTGACCAGGCACGGTGGCTCATGCCTGTAATCCCAGCACTTTGGGAGGCTGACACTGGCAGATTACTTGAGGTCAGGAGTTTGAGAACAACCTGGCCAACGTGACAAAACCAATCTCTACTAAAAGTAACAAAAATTAGCCGGGAGTAGTGGCGTGCACATGTAGTCCCACCTGCTTAGGAGGCTGAGGCGGCAGAACCGCTTGAACCTGGAAGGTGGAGGTTGCAATGAGCTGAGATAGCACCACTGCACTCCAGCCTGGGCAACAGAGCGAGACTCTGTCTCAAAAATAAATAAAAAATAAAATAAAATAAATGCAACACCCTGTTCTTCCTCTCACATGACCAGTTGTGGAGAAACAGTCTTCCCTCTTGTTATTTTATTCCCAAAAGGCAAAAGAAATGAAGCAATCACTGTATAATGGTTTTTTGTTTGCTAGGTTTTTTTTACACAGTCACAATTTTGAGTATAATGAACTCAAAGTCTTTTGAGAAATAACCGGAATGACGTTTCCTATGATTTTCACTTACGATTTTTAGATACTTATCATCCAAAGGGAGAATAACTATCATAAGAACTATTAATATTTTTGTACTTCAGTTTTTGTTTTATCATTTCATTTATTTATTTATTTATTATTTTATTATTTTATTTTTTATTATATTTTAAGTTCTAGGGTACATGTGCACAACGTGCAGGTTTGTTACATATGTATACATGTGCCATGTTGGTGTGCTGCACCCATTAACTCGTCATTTATATTAGGTATATCTCCTAATGCTATCCCTCCCCACTCTTCCCACCCCACGACAGGCCCCGGTGTGTGATGTTCCCCACCCTGTGTCCAAGTGTTCTCACTGTTCAGTTCCCACCGATGAGTGACAACATGCAGTGTTTGGTTTTCTGTCCTTGCGATAGTTTGCTAAGAATTATCATTTCATTTAAGTCAGAGGCTCCATAGTACTAGAAGAAGTCTTTCTTTGGCATGTTTATAGAAAAAAAATCCCCCCACACTAAACCCAGGTGGAATGCTGATGCCTCCTTTGGGCCAAGCACTGTTATGAAAGTCTCTGACTGTACACACGACAGGATATTGCTCCTCTCAGTTCACTTTTCTCTATTAGACTGTCAGCTATGTGAGGAACCACTGTGATGTGACACGGAAGTAAGGCTGGCTGGAATGGCTCCTCCTTGTGCAGGAGTATCCCATGCACTGGAAGGCATTTAGTGACCTTGGGCTCTGCCTGCTAAATGCAGTAGTGCCCCAGTCATTTGGACCACCACAACAGAAAGCACCTCCACACATTTCTAAATACTGCTGGGTGGGGTAGTAGCTGCCCTCATTCAGAAACCACTGGTGCAAGCTGGGAAAGGGCCTTATTCATATTTGTTTCCCCAGTGGCTGGCACATAGCAGGCAATCAATAAATGTTTATTGAACTGACCAATAAATGACTATTTGTCTTAACGGTGAATACAGAAAGTGGTTCATCCATTCCCAAAACACAGTCTTATTCATTAGAAAATTATGTATTGAGTTCGCACTATGCATCAGGCAGGGAACTAAGCACTCAGAACACTGACAAGACTGAGACGATCTCTGTCTAAGCAAGTCCTAGAGGAGAGTGGGGAAGTCAGAAGAAGAATCTGAACAAGAAATGTAGAGGAGCGGGCACTGCCACAGGGGTTCTAATAGAGACAGGTGAGTGAGGATGGGGGGATTAAGGGATGCCTCCCTGAGCACGTGACTTTCAGCAGCGACCTGAAGGCTGAGCACGGGAGAGCCAGGTGATGATGGGGGTACATGATAGCAATCCAAGGCACAGGGAACCTTGAAGACAATGCTTGTGGCAAGAAGGATCCCATATTTGTAGAACATAAGGGAAAGGGGCAAGGGGGATGCTTGACGATTAGGGGACCAGGAAAGCCCGGCAGGGAGGCTGCTGCAGAGTTCTAGGGTACAAAGAAAGAGCTTGAGGCAGGGCTGTGGGAATATCTACATAACACTAAGCTGAAGGAGTGTTCCTGTTCCTCAGTCCTCGGGAACTGGGGGGCCTCACACGCAGAATGCGGTAAGAGGTTGGTGGGCAAAAGTGCCACCCTCAAAGCAAGCTTCTCTTGTGGCCTCTGGGAGGGCTCCCCCACTATGCAGTGGCAGGCTCCTCACTCAGGGGTTGGGGCTCTGAATGCCTCCTGTCCCGCTACATCCCATTCCAAACAGGAGGTAGGAGGCCGAGGGGCACAAGTTCTGTTTCAATGCCACTCACGCCAGAGGCTAGGTGACTGGCCTCCTGCTTTCTTTCATCTTTCCCTTTGACTGAGAGATTAAGGGACATCCTTCGGTCTTGGCCTCAAGCAGGAGGAGATGGAAGGAGACACGCAGAGTGGTGGAAGCCTGAACTGGAGGAAGTAGCCATTGTCCCTCTCATAGCCCAAGGCTGATCAGCAGGCTGCTTAACTTTCTGCAGCTGACTATGAATGGCTTTTTGGCATCACAAAGGGCTAAAAACCCTACAAGCAAAATAATATCCACCACTAAGGTACCTATTCAGCATCTATTCTTTGGCTTCAGCAAACTCATTTCACTCATGGGGGGTGGAGGAGGGGGAAGTAAAGCAAAACTTTCTCATCTCCCTCATCTGTTATTTTATCAAATTAAAGTCTCCTTGCTCAAAGAAAAGAGGAGGGATGCGATCTATATTGCCTGAAGAAGTACAAAAAAAAAAAAGAGCAGCATGTTGTGAGACTTTGTGTTGTACTTATTTTTACTAGTTAATCCACTGAGCAGACACTGGAAATTCCTGCCAGATCAAATTTTAGAAGTTATCTGTCTAGATGTAAAAGCATCCAAATGGGAGGATGGTTCCAGCGAAGCCCAGTGGACTGGAGGGAAAGGGCCAACCGCCTTCTTTAAGGGAGAAATGGTATCAATCTTGTGACTGACCTCCCACCTCCAGAATTTGTCACCTTTTATTTATACTTAACCTACATGTACTTCAACAATGACAAAAATAAAAAAGTTATAAATTGGTCTATATAGCACCATTTTTTCTATACTTAATAAGTATACTTAACTGACATGTACTTCAACAATGACAAAAAAAAATAGTCATAAATTGGTCTATATAGCACCATTATTTTTTCTAAATAAAAAAAGGCAGCTTTGCTTATATCATCAGTTGATTCTCACAATATATATTTTCCCAAGAACAAGTAGGAGAAAGTTATTTTGCCCCATTTCATGGATAAAGAAACTGAGGCACAAAGAAGCAGGATGATTTGCTAAAGGTCAGTGGGAAAAGCATTTATGATGGCATTTTTAAAATGGTGTAGTTGCTAATTTTTCAGTCCTTTTATTTTAATTAAGAGATAAAAGAATGAATTTCTTTTGTTTTTACAATTTGATTTGGGCCTCAGACTAAAATTTATAAGGTATTGTCTTAGACAGTTCAGGATGCTATAACAAAAGTCCCACAGGACTGAGTGGCCTAAACAACAGAAATTTATTTCTCACTTCCCAGCTCTGGAGCTGAGAAGTACAGGATCAAGGTGCTGGCCAACTTGTTTCTGGTAACAGCCTTCTTCCTGGTTTGGAGGTGGCTGTTTTCTCCCAAGACAGAGTTCTGGTCTTTTCAGCCCCTTATAAAGCCACCAATCCTACCATAGAGACCCCCAGTCCCATGGCCTTATCCAAGCCCAATTACCTCCCCAAAGCTCCACCAAATACCATCACACTGGTGTATGGTTTCAAATATGGATCTTGGGAAGACAAAACTATCAGTCCACAGCGGGCATGAATGATTCTAGGATGTGTTTTATTACTTTAGGAACTGAACATGACAAAAAGTCCACCCTTTGGGTTTACCCAATTTAATTAAGAATAAAACAATGATCTAAAAAGTCAGGAAATAACAGATGCTGGTGAGGCTGTGGAGGAATAGGAAGGCTTTTACACTGTTGGGGGGAAGGTAAATTAGTTCAACTATTGTGGAAGACAGTGTGGAGATTCCTCAAGGATCTAGAACCAGAAATATCATTTGACCCAGCAATCCCATTACAGGGTATATACCCAAAGGATTATAAATCATTCTCCTAAAAAGACACATGCACACATATGTTTATTGCAGCACGATTCACACAGCAAAGATTTGGGATCAACCCAAATGCCCATCAATGATAGACTGGATAAAGAAATTGCAGCAGATATACACCATGGAATATTATGCAGCCATAAAAAAGAATGAGTCCATGTCCTTCACACGGACATAGATGAAGCTGGAAGCCATCATTCTCAGCAAACTAACACAGAAACAGAAAACCAAATACCACATGTTCTCAGTCATAAGTGGGAGTTGAACAGTGAGAACACCTGGACACAGGGAGGAGAACATCACACACCAGGGCCTGTCAGGGGGTGGAGGGTAAGGGGAAGGAGAGCATTAGGACAAATACCTAATGTATGCAGGGCTTAAAACCCAGATGACAGGTTGATAGGTGCAGCAAACCACCACGGCACATAAATACCTATGTAACAAACCTGCACGTTCTGCATATATATCCCAGAACTTAAAGTAAAATTAAAAAAAAAAAAAAGAATAAAGCGATGAGAAAAAAAGAAAATCTATAATAAACAGTAATTTTTTTATGGTAGAAAAAAGAGCAGTTACTTGAAATTCAATGGCTCTTCACTCCTATACAATAAGTGACAGAAGAAAAACAAAAAGATACATGCAAAATCTTTATTCTCCAAAGACCAACCATATTACCTAGGTGTACATAGTAGTCAACTGCAATACATTGAGAAACAGACATTACCAATAGCAGTGGCTTGCAAAGTATTAAAATATCTCAAGGCCGGGTATACTCTGACCATCAAACAAATATGAGCAATAGGTTATAAAAATAAACTATTTTCCCATTATTGCTAAAAATACAGAAAATTTGGTAGGATTATTGCTAGGAATTTCAACTATTTGGCCCTTAGCAGTAAGAGCAAAAGAACAGAAAGAAAAAGGCTAGCATCCCAAAAAAGGGACATGAAAGTATTTCTTGTATCTTGCTATCCTAAAATTAACTTTTTAGGATAGGAACATACTGTTCTCAACTACAAAATAAATTGTATACAAGAAGAGCAAGCAGCAGGAAGCAGCATACTACAAGCCTTGAAACCTATGGCTATTTTATACAGTGGAGAAAATAGTTGTGTATTCCTCAGACTAAGAGTTCAGGGAGCTTTAGGCAGTATTTGACAGGAAAGAAGAGAAGAACTGCATGATTTTGTCTTGAGTCAATAATACAGAAAGAAAAGAGGGGTTTTACTTCTGAAGGGACTAGCACCAGAGAAATTTAAGGTAGACTTCCTCACCCTAAAACAGTTCCATTATTATCTCAGTCTGGTGGGTTTATAGATAATTTTGGTTTATCCTATTCCCCTCTTTTTCAAATAATCTTATTTTGCCAGTGTCCTTTTTCTATGTTGCTGGTATGAACTATTGATCTAAGGGAAGGCATAACACCCGACTCTGGCAATAAGCTATAAAGTGAAGCTTTCCAAAGAGTTATAGAAAACAGGGGCTGGGTGTGGTGGCTCATGCCTGTAATCCCAGCACTCTGGGAGGCCGAGGTGGGTGGATCGTTTGAGGTCAGGAGTTTGAGACGAGCCTGGTCAAGATGGCAAAACCCCTTCTCCATTAAAAATACAAAATTTAGCCAGGTATGGTGGTACGCACCTGTAATCTCAACTACTTGGCAGGGTAAGGCAGGAAAATCGTTTGAACCCAAGAGGAGGAGGTTGCAGTGAGCTGTGATGGCATCACTGCACTTTAGCCTGGGTGACAGACTGAGACTCTGTCTCATTAAAAAAAAAAAAAAAAAAAAAGAGTTACAGAAAACATATCCCTCTCTGAAGAAAAGAAACATCACAATAATTTTGTCAGCACTTGAAAAGATGCTGAACATTATTAATTAGTCATTGAAGAAATGCAAATCAAAACCACAATGATATACTACTTTACACCCATTAGAAAGGCTATAATTAGAAATAAGGATAATAACGAATGTTGGCAAAAATGTGGAAGAATTGCCATCTTCATACATTACTAGTGGGAATGTAAATTGGTATAGTCACTGTGCAAAAGACTGGAGTTCCTCAAAAAGTTAAAAATAGAATTACCGATTCTTCTCCGAGAAAACACCAAATGGCGAATGACACGGGTGCGTGGGGGGGGGGGGGGGGGGGGTGGCCCGGAGGCCCTGGTGGCCCTGGTGGCCCTGGGATGGGGAACCGCGGTGGCTTCCGCAGAGGTTTCAGCAGTGGCATCCGGGGCCGGGGTCGCAGCCGTGGATGGGGCCGGGGCCGGGCCGAGGCCTGGGAGCTCGCGGAGGCAAGGCCGAGGATAAGGAGTGGATGCCCGTCACCAAGCTGGGCCGCTTGGTCAAGGACATGAAGATCAAGTCCCTGAGGGAGATCTACCTCTTCTCCCTGCCCATTAAGGAATCTGAGATCATGGACTTTTTCTTGGGGGCCTTTCTCAAAGACTAGGTTTTGAAGATTATGCCGGTGCAGAAGCAGACCCGTGCCGGCCAGCGCACCAGGTTCAAGGCGTTTGTTGCTATCGGGGACTACAATGGCCACATCGGCCTGGGTGTTAAGTGCTCCAAGGAGGTGGCCACCGCCATTCGTGGGGTCGTCATCCTGGCCAAACTCTCCACTGTCCCCGTGCGCAGAGGCTACTGGGGGAACAAGATCGGCAAGCCCCACACTGTCCCTTGCAAGGCGACAGGCCGCTGCGGCTCTGTGCTGGTGCGCCTCATCCCTGCACCCAGGGGCACTGGCATCGTCTCAGCGCCTGTACCCAAGAAGCTGCTTATGATGGCTGGTATCGATGACTGCTACACCTCAGTCCGGGGCTGTACTGCCACCATGGGCAACTTTGCCAAGGCCACCTTTGATGCCATCTCTAAGATCTACAGCTACCTGACCCCTGACCACTGGAAGGAGACTGTATCTACCAAGTCTCCCTATCAGGAATTCACTGACCACCTTGTCAAGACCCACACCAGAGTCTCCGTGCAGCGGACCCAGGCTCCAGCTGTGACTACAACATAGGGTTTTTATACAAGAAAAATATAGTGAATTAAGCCTGAAAAAACCATATGATCCAGCAATTCCTTTCCTAAGTATATGCACCACAAAAGTGAAAACATGCATTTTTAAAAAGCTGTACACAAATGTTCATGGTAGCGTTATTCATAATAGCCAAATGGTGGGAACTATCATATGTTTATCAGCTGATGAACAGATTTTTAAAATGTGACATATCCATATAACGGAATATTAGTCAGCAATAAAAAGGAGTGAGGTATATACTCAAGGGAATTGAAAACATTTGTTCACACACACAAATTTGGACATGAATGTTCACAGAAGCATTCTCCATAATAGCTAAAAAGTAGAAACAACTCAAGTGTCCATCACTTGATGAGTGGATATGCAGAATGTAGTATATGTATATGATGGAATACTACTCAGCCATAAAAAGGAATGAAATACTGGTACATAGTACAACATGGATGAATACTGAAAACATTATGTTAAGTAAAAGAAGCCAAACAAAAATGCCACATATCCATAGAGACAGAAAATAAGTTAGTGGTTGCCAGGGAGTTGGGGGGTGAGGTGGAGTGAGTAGGGAATGACTATTAATGGGTATGAAATTTCTTTTTGGGGTGATGAAATGATCTGAAATTAGATAGTGGGGATAGTTGTGCAACTTTGTGATTATACTAAAAGCCAGTGAATTGTACACTTTAAAAGGGTGAATTTTATGGTATGTGAGTATAAATCAATCGATTAATAATGAAATAAGCAATTGACAAAAAAATAGATAAGTTTAAAAAAAGAAATGAAATCTATGCCAAGACATGGATGAATCTCAAAAACACTGTTAAGTGAAAGAAGCCAATTATAAAGGACCACATATAGTATTGATCCCATTTATATGAAATGTCTAGATTAAGCAAATCTAGATAGATAGAAATTAGATTAGTAGTTGCCTAGAGCTGAGGGAATTAGGGAGAAATGGGGAATGACTGCTAATTAGTACAGGGTTTTTTTGGGGGACAATGAAAATGTTCTAAAGTTAGATTACAGCAATGGTTGCACAACTCTGTAAATCCATAGAAGTTCATTGCGTTGTACATTTTACATAGGTGAACTTTATGGTATGTGAATTATATCCCAATAAAGCTGTCACCAAAAAAAAAAAAAGAGGTAAAACCACAGAAAACATCTTAACTTGTACCTGTATTTGCTGAATATTCTACAATGAGTGTGTAATACTTATATCTTCAGAAAGAAGGTGTTCAAATTTCTCTTGATTTGGAAAAAAATGCTGTTACATAAAACAAGGTAAAAATCAGAGCAGAAAAAATACTGTACATGAGCTCAGTTATAAAACCGAGTGCATACATGTAAGGGAAAAAAACCTAGAGGAAAATATACTAAAAAATTATTGACAGTACTGATTTCTGAGTTCTGATCATTGGATGATTTTAATTTACTGTGGTGGAGGAAGTTTTTCTTTCTGTTTTTCTATATTAGCACATACTACTTCTTTATGCTTTTGTTTTATTTTTTAATTGACACAATCATCACATATTTATGGGATACATAGTGATGTTTCAATACTTACAATGTGTAGTGATCAGATGAGGGTGATTAGCATATCCATCATGTAAAACATTTATCATTTCTTTGTGCTGGGAATATTCAATGTCCTCCTTTGAGATGATTGAAACTATATATTATTGTCAATTACAGTCACCCTATAGTGCTATAGAACACCAGAACGTATTGCTCTTATCTAGTTGTAATTTTGCACATACTACTTTTTGATTTCTAATTGGAAATGCACATGCAATCATACAAAAGCTTATTCAGCAATGAAATGTAAGCCTCCCTCACATCCTTGTTCCTCAGTTCCTCATTTCCAGGGCTGCCACGTAAGATTGTTCAAGACGTCGGCTGCACAATGGCACCTGGCTAAGGCAGTGAGTGGGGGCTGTAATCTAGCCAGGGCTCTGCTGGATAAGCCATAACTTGTGGTTTTGAGAAAAAGAGTCCTTTTCATCTTAACCACACGAAAGCGTTATGCAACCAAGTGGCCATTCTGCCCTTTTCCCCTGCCCAAAGATACCACTGTTCCTAGTTTCTTGTATATCCATCCTAAAATAGTCTATGATATCCAAACATATACCGCATACTATAACATATATATAAAAGTTATTTTAAAAGAGTAAAGAAATGGCAATACAATGACAGCAAAAGGCAGCACAGTATAATCAGAATTCTAGTATTTCTACAGAAGTCATTCAAGGCACTATGGTGAAATTGGATTTAAGGAAAGAAAACAAAATACTTGGAACAAATAAATCTTAAGGTAAGAAGCCTAAATGCAATGATTGTTGAATTGTTTTCCACCTGAGCTGTCCTCAATTCACGTGAATTGTTTATACAGCAAATGAAATTGGTTGCATCCATTGTCAAGGGGGTTCCTATGTGGTATTTCACTCATTGTGCTCCCCACAGCTTAGAAGAATGTGGAAGCTTGTTTGTGGTCCAGTTTCCACTGCAGAAAGCTTTAGGATTTTAATCTTCTGAGAAACCTGAGAATGGGTGTCCCCAGGTGAAACGTGGCCCTTCCATTTCATTCACTCTTGTGTCCTTCAGAACAAGAACTGCTTCAACAGGCAATCCTAGGCCACTCTCTCCATTTGTATCCCCACATCTCTACATTCATTCCATCTAGGGAGAAGTCTTAACTCGTTCAGAGAAAATGATGGTTAAATCAGTAATAAGTCAGTCACATTACGAGATCTGATTGTAAGGATTGCTCTGTCACTCTGCAGAACTTTTGTCTCTGTTCCTGTTTTATGTTTTGCCTCATTACAGAGGGCCATACTGGTCTTCTTTTGGGTTCTAATGCTTTTGCCTTAGGCTCTTTATACTTGTGGCTCTTTAAGTCCTCAACACTCTTCTCCATCCTGAGATTGAATCCAGTGAACTCCCATTTATCTTTCAAGCCTTAGCTTTAATGTTGATCCCCAAAGCAGGTGAGTGCCCCATCGCTGCTGCTTAACTTCCCTTCTCATTACATCCACCATATTTAAAATTACCTGCTAAGGCTTGATTCTGACACCAGACCATAAGCTCCATGGGTGCAGGGACCATGCCTGTCTTGTGACCCTTATATTGTCATTGCTTAGTATTAGGTTGGTGCAAAAGTAATTGCAGTTTTTGCCACCGGAAGTAATGAGCTCAGTTGTTAATTACTTTTGCCCCAATCTAATACAATACCTGGCTCATATTAAATACTCAATAAACCTGTTAATTGATTCACTCTAGTTATCTAGTTGTAATTTTGCACATACTACTTTTTGATTTCTAATTGGAAATGCACATGCAATCATACAAAAGCAGATGGAAATGTAAAAGCTATGCATGACCTACAAAAGGAAAGTCTTTCCTTGTTTAAAAAAAATTGAGGCTGGGCATGGTGGCTCACACCTGTAATCACAGCACTTTGGGAGTCTGACACGGGAGGATCACTTGAGGCCAGGAGTTTGAGACTGGCATGGCAACATAGTTAGATGCTGTCTTCACCAAAAAAAAAAATTAGTTGGGTGTGGTGGCTCATGACTATAGTCCTAGCTACCTGATAAGCTGGGTTTGAATCCAGGAGTTTGAAGTTGCAGTGAGCTATGAGCTATGACCATTCTACTGCACTCTGGCCTGGGCAACAGAGTGAGACCCTGTCTCTTAAGAAAAAAAAAGTGTACCATTTAGGAGAAAATTTAGAATTGATTGAAAGCCAAGAATAATAAGGCTTAGAAACTACTCCTTAGGTCTTGAAGTATTTTCCAAGGAAGAAGCCTGGAGAAATCTGAGGCTGGTACTGGGTTAAAACTAACTACTGGATGAAAAAACAAACAAGACAAACACCACTGGGGTGCAATGGTTGAGACCCAGGAAGGCAATCCAAGAGGGCTTTAGTGTGAGATATTCCTGTATGCTGAGAAAGAAGGTGGTGGGCAAGGTCTCTGGATGTGATCTACCTTACTCTTAATGACCTACCTTACCGTTAATTTGCCCTGATTCAAATAAATCTTGACAGTAGGAGCAAGGATTATCTGAGACATATTTGGTCCTCCTAAGTGGCTTAGTTCTTTAAAACCCCTTTCAAGAGTGCTTTGGGGCATTCAGAAACTAGCTCTGCTTCTATTACACCGAGTTATGCTAAGAGCAGGATAAGATGATGTGGACTTATTTGCCTTGTGGATTTGTTCCCTGTTTCTATTTCTAAAATAGAATACTTAAGTCTGTTAACTGATTAACTACAAGAGTACAGAGAATGTCAATGGTTACCGGCATTCTTTACTTCCATTTTGAATGTCCTTTTCCATACACACTACTATATGGTTTTAGAGAAGATAAATAATTAAAATAAATAATTTAAGATATGCAGCATAGAAATATATAAAACGCAACCATCATGTTTACATCATAAAGCACAGCTACATAAACAACAGATTATGTTCAGGCTGAAGAAGAATTTTCAAAACCCACAATCACTGAAATATGGTTGTGATGAAAGTAGAACATCCAAATTAATTTCCTTCTATAGCAATGGAAATACATGGAGGCAGAGTCTCTTCAACTATTCCATCCAAGTAAACTACATGGTACAGAGGAAGGGTATCAGGGGTCAGGGGGTTGTCCCAAAGCAATTTTAGCAATCAGAAATTGAATTTGCTGATTTTATCTTAAAGATTCCTGAAGAGGCCGGGCGCGGTGGCTCAAGCCTGTAATCCCAGCACTTTGGGAGGCCGAGACGAGGGGATAATGAGGTCAGGAGATTGAGACCATCCTGGCTAACATGGTGAAACCCCATCTCTACTAAAAATACAAAAAAATAGCCGGGCGAGGTGGCGGGCGCCTGTACTCCCAGCTACTCGGGAAGCTGAGGCAGGAGAATGGCGTAAACCTGGGAGGCGGAGCTTGCAGTGAGCTGAGATGCGGCCACTGCACTCCAGCCTGGGCGACAGAAAAAAAAAAAAAAAAAGGTTCCTGAAGATTTTTTATTCTTCTTCATAATGTATCTTTGGTTTTCTTTCTAAAAATTCAATAAGTAAAAACTGTTGTTCCAGGAAGATGTGCCATGTTTATTTTGGGTTTCCTATAATCTCTCAGGACCTCTCTCGGGAGAAGAGTGTACTCTCTTCCTCTCTTCCTTTTCTGAGTCAAGGTCTCACTCTGTTACCCGGGCTGGAGTACAGTGGTGCCATCACTGCTCACCACAGCTTTGATCTCCTGGGCTCAAGTGATTCTCCAACTTCACCCTCCTGATTAGCTGGTGCACATGTGTGCACCACCACACCCAGAAATTTCATATTTTTTTGCCCATGAGATTTCTCTCCATAACAACAGAATTCAGAAAAATTAAAATTAAATAAATGTACAGACTTTCTGACCCAGAGGATTCTTTCATAGCATTACTTTCTTAAATTTTAAGGATAGACAATGTAACTCTGGCTTTGAGATATGATTATTAGAGTTAGAAGAATCAAATAATAACTTCAGCTACTTTATGTTGATTTGCTTTCATGAAACAGCCATTAATCATTTCATTTTCACAAGGACCTATGAAATAAAGTATTATTATGACCTCTATTTTACATCATCATTATTATTATTTCTTTTTTTATTATACTTTAAGTTATAGGGTACATGTGCACAACATGCAGGTTTGTTACATATGTATACATGTGCCATGTTGGTGTGCTGCACTCATTAATGCGTCATTTACATTAGGTATATCTCCTAATGCTATCCCTCCCCGCCTCCCTCCACCCCACGACAGGCCCCGGTGTGTAATGTTCCCCTTCCTGTGTCCAAGTGTTCTCATTGTTCAATTCCCACCTATGAGTGAGAACATGCGGTGTTTGTTTTTTTGTCCTTGCGATAGTTTGCTGAGAATGATGGTTTATTACTTCTATTACAGTAAAGCTGAAACTTAGAGAGGTTAAAAGAGTTGATCGGTTAGGTTCAGACACTGAAGTATCCAAAGGTCAATAATGCGGGCAGAACTGTGAGTTTTGTGGTTGGTACTGGATGGAGTTGGGCATAAATGAAGTAGGTCAAGACAAACAGAAAGCAAGTTCATGTGAGCAGCTTGGAATGAGAACACTAATCAAGAAGACATTGAGAAGGTTGACAGTCAGGTGGTTCAGAACCCCAGACTCCACAGGAATAGAAAGAGGATGCAAGAGATCTTGTTATACTCAGGTATGGCTACAAGGAGAGCAGGGAGCCTGACTGTCTTCCTCAAAACTGTGTCCTTAGGGCTTATGACAGTGCCTGAAAATAACAGGCAGGAATGAAAGGGATTAAAAACTTTGTCCAACAGTCTAGAAGAGAAATGTGGGGTGCCAGCTATACAGAGGGTATAAAGTCTTTGTCAGAGCTCTTTGCTTGCGAATGATGGAAACATAATTATAACTAATTTAAGCAACCTGAAATTTATTGGCTCATACAACAACCTAGAGAATAGGCAGGGTCAAACAGACCTTGTAGATGCCAAGAATGCTTTCTTTCTCCTTGCTTTTGCCATTGCTTCTTTTACGCAGTTCGTTCATGTTCTCTGGTGTGTTCCTTTACACGTGTCATTCATTCCGTTGGGTGTGCTATCACAAAAGAGTATAAAACCACAACCAAAGGCACATCCAAGTGTATGTCCTTATAGACTCACAATCAGAGAGGAAAGAGAGCTCTTCTCTGCTAGCTCCTGCAGGTTAAATCATGGGCAAGGATGCTGATTGACTATCATAGCCATTGTAGCCAGGTTAGAGGACACAGTAGTCTGTGTAGTGACTGGCTTAGCCAGAAGCAGGAGCCATCCTGTGGTCCAGGAGGGTGGGTACCATGACTGGCAGTCCTATGCAGGGCAACTTGGTCAGATGTGTGAAAAGAACATTTTCCCCAATAAAAGAGAGTTCCTGTTACCAGAAGAAGTGGTAGAAGGATGTTGGGCAGCAGAAGCAGCCAATGTTCCCTACAAGGGCTCTTACCTTTGAGGCAAACATATCCAAGAGAAGGGAGGAACCATTGCTAAGCCATTACATTCTAGTTCTGGGATACGCCACAACATCTGGCTCACTCTGATACCATGTTTCCCAGTCCTACCCTCCTTGGTGCCAGAAATTAAATGATCCATGATGACCTGCTTTCTGGTCTGCATACAAAACCTCCTAGTTCCAATTGAAATTTAAATTTAACTTGGTCTCTTGTAGTGAAACAGTACTGCAGGACAGGCACCATATTAATAGTATCAACCTTTTTATTAATGTGATTTCAAATAATATTTTGCATTTTCAATGACTTGGTTACGTGGCACCTTGGGTATAATAATTATTAAATTCTTTAATCTGTTCCGAAGCAAAGAGATGCATTGCTTTGTTTTTCACCCAAAGAATATCAATAAAACCACATTATTAATTTTATTGGGATCCCCTAAATCTGAAAGCTTAAAACTTTATTAAAAAGGCCCTCACCCTTGCACTTCTTATTCCCTTTTCCATAAATCCAACACAAAAACACATGAGATGCCAAGAGCTAAAACCTTTTGCCAAGATGGGCTTAATGCTTTTAAATGGCCAGAAGCACGCTCACAGTCTCAGGGCCCCACTTCTAGAGCTCCACGTTTAATGAACAATGGCTCTTGGAAAACCTCATGCTGGATTCCAGTCGATACAGCTCACAACTTTGCTGTCAAGATGCCAACTGTGCAAGGCTCTAACAAGAGTTTCCCAGTGCATCAGGCTCCTCCCAGTCAATAGCTGTCATTCCCACAGGCTCAGCTGGTCCTCAGCAAGTAAGAAGGAGCATCCTCCCCACCAACTGACCCTTTAAATAGCCTTGCCACATTTCCATTGTAAAATATTCACTTTCCTTTCTGTTCTCGTCTCCAACTTCCGGGGAAACAAGTGAGAAACTGCTAAGTGATGCTGCCTCCTCGTTTGCAACTTTCCTATCATCTCCTCTTCAAAAAAGCCGGTTCAGTCAGTTTTGTGGCAGTGAACATGGCCTTCGGGGCAGGCTCTATAGCTGTCGATAATGACTATGTTTAGCCACGTCTTACCAAATGTCATTAATGTCAGGTTTTGTTTTTGTTTTTGTTTTTAGAGACAAGGTCTCACTCTGTGTCTCAGGCTAGACTGCAATGGCTCAAACAGCTCACTGTAACCTTGAACTTCTGGCTTAAGCACTCCTCCTGCCTCAGCCTCCTAAGTAGCTGAGACTACAGGTGTGTGCCACCACACCCAGCTAGTTTTTAATTTTACTTTTTTTTTTTTTTTTTGTAGACACGGGGGTCTTGTTGTATTGCCCAGGTTGGTCTCAAACTCCTGACTTCAAGAGATCTGCCTTGGCCTCTGAAGTGCTGAGATTACAGGTGTGAGCCACCACACCCATCCTAATGTCAAGGTTTTAAGCAAGTATTTGCACCAGTATTTGAAGAGTGTCTTTTGGAATCTTCCTGAAATTTGTATAAATCAGAACATGGGGTGAAGGTGACTTGGTTTAAGGAAGAAAGTGGTAATATAGACATTCCCACTCCAGCCCCTGGCAATACTATATATATCTTTTACTGAATGTAAATTCAACAAGTGCTTGGGTATAAAAGACAGTAAGGATTAGCATGAGAAAGAAATAATGTAATGTAAGTGGCTCCACCTATGAAGCCACTTCATAAAGGTGAGCGTTAGATGGGACTTAAGAACATTCTCAGTGGGGCTTAGTTCCTGGATACCTCTCATCGTGTCAGCACAGCACAATGTAATGACTCTACTATTTAAAAGGAGGCATTTTTCATACAACCCGGTCCCTAACCTCAAGACAACTACTTTATCTGGTGCTTAATCTAAGAAACAGAAACAGTGAATTAAGTTGCAACTCTGGACTTAACAAGAGGTGCAATGTGTGACATGGCAACCCAAACGATGTTCAAGGGTTACTTATTTTTTTCTTTCTTTATTTTTTTTTTTTTGAGACAGAGTCTCGCTCTGTCTCCCGGGCTGGAGTGCAGTGGCCAGATCTCAGCTCACTGCAAGCTCCGCCTCCCAGGTTCACGCCATTCTCCTGCCTCAGCCTCCCGAGTAGCTGGGACTACAGGTGTCCGCCACCTCGCCCGGCTAGTTTTTTGTATTTTTTTAGTAGAGACGGGGTTTCACCGTGTTAGCCAGGATGGTCTCTATCTCCTGACCTCGTGATCCGCCCGTCTCGGCCTCCCAAAGTGCTGGGATTACAGGCTTGAGCCACCGCGCCCGGCCGGGTTACTTATTAAACAGCATTTTTGTCTTTGTGATTTTCTGATCTGATGGTGTCCACTGGGCCAGGGATGGAAAGTAGTTTTCCACTCGAATGCCAACTCCAGTTGATTGGTAGTGGCTGCCTGGGCACTGCTTTAAGAAGGATTCTAAGGCCCAGTGGGAAAGAGTGCTATGATTGATCAGCAATGTCTGCCAGAGGCCCAGACGTGGCTGCAGAAGTGTCACCCGTTTCTTTCACTGAGAGGGAAATGAGGGTTGTATTGTGTTTTTCCTTTCCAAATACTGGGCATTTGATTTTTTTTTTTTCCTTGTGGAGCCAGGGCTAGCTGAGGTTTTTATTCCTGGCTATGTGGGGAAAAAAGAAGTTAGGGGGTCATGGAAAAGCATCTGTGGAGTTCACTGACCTAGGTCATCGGGGTCAGCACACTTTTTAAAAATACAGTCTCAATTGTAGCTACTCGACTCTGCTGTTGCAGTGAGAAAGCAGCCGAGACAATACATCTCAAATGGGCACAGCTGCGTGCCAATAAATCTTTATTTACAAAACAGGCCATGGTCAACCCCAATCTAGATTGTGAGAGATATGGGTAGGAATTAATGCACAGATGAAATGGGAAGGTGAAATCGGGAAAATTTCTTTCTAGAAAGGAATTTAGGAGCAAACCTGAAAAGTCCCTTTTGAAGTGATGAGAACCCTGAAGTCGTCGGACCTGAAATGTTCCTTTCAATTAATAATCAGTAATGCAAGCATGGGCTCCTCCACATGCAAGCAAGAGGCTGCTGCCTATCAAGCACGGTTCAAGAGCCAAGTACCCCCAAAGGCATCATCTTGCTAGTCTGAAATTTCCGCCAATTGATGCTTTCTCCAGAAAGCCCTTGTTGAAAAGTAAAGCTGTCTCCATGGAACACTTAATCCAATAACCTACCAGCACTTGGAGAACATATTAGTTAAGAGAGAGCAGGACTGTGATGGAGCAGAACGTGGGACCTGTAAGTTTTGAGTGGAAAATGCTGTAAAACAGGAAAATGATATCATAAAAAGGAGTCAGGGCTTGTTGCACTGGCTGGACAGGCAGGACTCGGTAGGGAGAGTGGGGGGTGAACAATAAACAAGAGCAGCTCTGCTGAGCTGGAGCCAGCAGCATTTGGAGATAGCTGCATGGGTCCTGGCAGGGGACCAGAGCCACCTTAGAGCAGGGATGGCGCCAGTAGGAGGAATTTCAAGCAGGGAAGAGTCGAAGACTGGAGGGCTCACTCCCAAGTTGCACCTGGGGACCACTGCTTAGAGTGTTTTTCGGAGAGGCCAGTGAGAGGCTCAGGTTTGAAGTCAGATTCTATCAACCTGGGATAAAAATCTCAGCTCTGCAGTTACCCACCTTATAATCTTGGAGGAATTATTTAACCCCTTTAAGGCTCTGGTTTGCCATCTGTAAAATAGAGAGAAAAACAGTTCCATCCTAAGGTTGTTCATGAGGAATATATGCACAGTGTCTAAAAGGCCAGTTCTTGGCTCACAGTGAGTTTCCAGGAAAGGGAGCCTACAGTCATCCCACTACTCAGTCTCAGCAGAAAACTGGCATCGCTTGGTTCAGCACTTCTTTGTGCTGAATGTGTGAATGCAAAAGGGAAGAAGGCAGAGGTTACTAGCGGATTCTGGCTCAGTCTTTACCCTAGAGCTAGATGTCTGAACTTCTCTCTTTCTTTAAGTTGGAGAAGCAAATCCACTTGGCTGTTGAGACATTTCCAACAAGAATTCATTTAAATCAGAAACATATACAACCAGGAGATTGCTAGGCATTGTCCCATTTCTCTGTGTGCACCACAGAAAGCTTGCAATGACCCAGTAGAAGGAGTATTAGTGCCTCATCTGTCCTCATAAGGCATCAGGAACACAATGAGCTACTTCCCAGTCACCTCTGGACAGCCAAGGGGTTGGCCAGATGGCATAGCGGCCACCAGCATTCATCCTCATTCTTCTTGCTGAGAAAAAATCTCAATTTTTATACATTATCCACCCCTCCCAGGTGTTAATCCCCCCTTCAGGAGGAAACCTAATTGGCATAAACCAATTGCCATGTGAGGGGACTGGGGACAGAAGCCAGTTCATCAGAGAGAATCTTAGGCAACTGCTTGGAAATCTGGGATAAAGGAACCCTCTCTTCTCTGTATATAGAAAGCTGAGATGTGAGGACTAAACTGCCACAGCCATTCTTGCTACTAAAAAGGAAGAAAATCTGATAACAAACCACATGTGGGGAAGGCAGAGTAGAGAGAATTCAGAGAACACTGGGCAGCCTCTTCAACTGTACCTGAAGTTAGAACCCTTCAGGTTCTCAGTTACACGAGCCAAAAAGCAGTTCTTATGGTTTAAGCTGGTTTGAAATGGGGTTTCTCCTGGTCATATGGATTCTTCCACTTTTAGGATCCCCATAACCCCCAACAATGCCAAAAAGAACTCCACCCTTTCCTCAAATGGCTCAGATTTCCTGACAACAAACACAATTTCCTAGTGCACAGAACAGACCCCTGGCTTGCTTCCCTTAGACAATGAAGGAAAAGGACAAAGGAACAAAGGTAAACTTTGGTTGGCACCTTCCTCTCTGAGCCCACCTCTTGCTCCTGACCATTTCTCTCCATTAGGACACTCGGGCCAACTTCAAGTTCCAAAAGCAGGTCCGATATCAGCTCTTAACTTCTGCTAAGTCTCCAGATACTACTGGCACTCCTGTGCCTAAGAGTGAATGTGTGAGTGCAGGGGTAAGCGTGTGAATATCTGCGTGAGTGTATGGGTAAGTGTAAGTGTAGGAATGCGTGTGTGAGTACACGAGTGTATGTGAGTGTACGAATGTGTATGTCGTTTGCAAGACCTGTACAAGCTGTTTCTGGAAAAGTGCTCCACCTAGGGGCAGACAGTCAAACTGATGCCCTCTGATGGCACGGGTAGCAGGCATGGCCCGGAAATGGCCATTGAGAGGAAGGAAGGAAAATATAATATTTTACCCATGAGGTTCAGCATCTTCTCTTAATAAAAGTAATGCCTGAAACGTTATGGAACAAGGGGAAAAAAGAAATATATATATATATTTGAGACAGGGTCTTGCTCTGTTGCCCAGGCTGGAATCTGGAGGTATGATTCACTGCAGTTAGCGCTCACTGCAGCCTTTAACTCCTGGGCTCAAGGAATCCTCCCATCTCAGCCTCTCAAGAACGATATTTTTAATTACAACGGAAAACAGTACTTTAAACAAATCGAAGTTTGAAAATTTATACTTGGCCTATAGTAGAGGGGCTGTAAGCCCTAAGGTGTCAGCCAGGTGAAATCCAAGAGTCCTATGGGTCCCATTCTCCTGTGGCAAACTAGAGATGGCATCCCTATTGAAGCGGGAACACCGCCATTCAGCCCCAAGTGATAATGGTGGCCCAGTGGTGCCAAAACTCTGAATTAAAAGCAAAACACATCAGAACAATTTATCCAGATTTGTACCTGAACTATCCTAATTTTCTGCATGGTGGCTACTAATTCACATGATATTCTAACTGTAAGTCACCAATTTGCAACTCATGCTGTCCATTCTCTGTTGTTTCTTAAAACTGAAGAAGGTTTAACTTAGGACTCCCTTAAATTTTCATTGTCCTGAGAGTATTTACAAATATGACTCAACTCACAAAAATACAATTGACCACCCACACCTCAGTCTGAAGCAAGGTACACCTGGATGATTATAAATGCATCTAGGCAATACAACACAATTTAAACCTGGAATAGAGAGGGAGAAGTTGACAGCATTGAGTTTCTGAGTTATGTTTTTCATCCTACAGGATATGAATCACCCCAGGCTCCATCCCTTAGCAGGGTAAATCTCTTTGTCAGAAGCATGAGGAATCAGAAATGTTCTGTCTCCTGACTTCATAAAAATATTTGACTAATGAACAAAGTCTCCAGTTCCAAAGGTGATCCTGATCTCCTGTCTAGGGAAACTTTTAAGAAGTTCATTGAATCAAGTAGTGAGTAATTTACAATATCCTGGATAACTGTCTAGGGACGTGGTTATAATATAACTCACATTGGGATTCCAGTTAACGATCTACTAGCCTCCAGTCTAGTTTCACCACGTGCTTCTTAAAGTGGAGGATTTCCAAGGTCCTTGCTTTTGAACAATTATCTTTATCAAATCAGAACAAACCCCCGACTGAGTGACTTTTAAATTTTATTGTTCTGAAGCCCAACTGCAAAAATAAGTGGCTGAGTGTTCAGATATATAGCAGAAATATTACCCACTTGCTAATCTAGCTAGAAATGGCACTTCTCTCTAGATGACAGTAAAAACAGGTAACATTTATTGAGTGCTTACTATGTGCCAAGCACTACTTTCAACACTTTTCATCTATAAATTTATTACTGTGCTCAAAAACCCTAGGAGGTGGGTCTAGTTATTATGCCCAATTTTCTTTTTTTTTTTTTTTTTTTTTTTTGAGACGGAGTCTCGCTCTGTCGCCCAGGCTGGAGTGCAGTGGTCGGATCTCAGCTCACTGCAAGCTCCGCCTCCCGGGTTTATGCCATTCTCCTGCCTCAGCCTCCCGAGTAGCTAGGACTACAGGCATCCGCCACCTCGCCCGGCTAGTTTTTTGTATTTTTTTAGTAGAGACGGGGTTTCACCGTGTTAGCCAGGATAGTCTCGATCTCCTGACCTCCTGATCCGCCCGCCTCGGCCTCCCAAAGTGCTGGGATTACAGGCTTGAGCCACCGCGCCCGGCCGCCCATTTTTCAAATAAGGCAGAGAGGGATTAAGAAAATTATATAAGGTTTTCCAGTTGGTAGCTGGTAGAGCCAGGTTTGAACCCAGGAATTCCGGCCCTACAGCCCAAGCTAACTGCTTTACAAGACTGAGATGCAGATTCGACAGACCTTTTGAATTAGAATAGAAGAAATATAAACTGAGGACACTTCATGTCACAGGAAAAGACTGCCTGGAAATCAAAAGTTGTTACTGGAGTCAGACTATGTGGTGGACTAGTCAACTTTCAGAAGTCTGATTTTATTTTACTGATTGCTATTATTTCGATAACCCTAAAGTTAGTGAGAGCAGACGGGACTGAAAGTGGGTAGAAGCAGGAGGAAGAAGAGATAAAGGTGGAACATGGGCTGCTTCAAGTACCCAAGGGAAGTAAGACAGTCACTTGCTCAAAGTTCTTCCCTGTAGAGGCCAAAGAGAATTTCATTTGGCTGTTTCTGTTTAAAACACAAATGGCTGTATTGTAACACAATGCACACTTACAAAGCATTCATTCTTTCCTATCCATTAATTTACTTAGGTTATCTAAGAGATTCAGAACTTGAATGAGTGAAGAGACTAATTTCAAGTCTTACCATTGGAAAGGGTTAATTTATCATGTTGAGTGCTGAAGCTGGGGCCTCTGAGTGGATGAATGAGCGGTCAGAGGAGACCTAAGAGAATTCCAGTGACAAGCTCCACTTTGTTCCCAGTTCCTTGAAGTTAGGTGGGAAGCTGCACATGCACCAGGCACGAAATCAAACCTTCTCTGTGGTTACCTATTATCACCGATGGGTCTCTGAGTCATGGTTTCCTCTTTTGTCCCACTACTGCAGTCTGTTCATACCTCTATTACAGTAATACCATTGCCTGTGATAATGGTTCATTGCTATACTCTTGATACGCAGCACAGTGCCTCATGTATACTAGGAGCAAGAGTCAGGTTTGTTGAATGACTGGATTAAAGATGCTCAACTGGACTAACACATGAAACTAGTCAATAATATGGATAAAAGTAATCATTAGTATTTATTGACCATGAATGAGCCAAGTGCTTACATGTATTATAACTTCATTTGATCTCTCAACGACTCTATAATGTAGGCATTATCCTGATTATCTCCATTTTACAGTTAAAGAAATGAGGCACAGAGAAGTGATTTCCTCAAGGTGACTTAGTTAGCTTGAACTTGACCCCTGGCCATCGTGATGTTAGAGCCAGATCTATAAACCTTGAACTGTATCTCTCCCTTTATTTTACTGTCCTGACTGAATGCAATCAGGCACACTATGTGTTCTCACTAATTCTTCTCAAATACCTTCCCACTGAAGTGCCTCTCTCAGAACGGTACCTGCCCATAGTCACAAATCGCTGTAACCCCATTTCATAACCAGGCTCCCTCAAATGTCATTAAATCCTAGCAGTGGCTTTAAGATAGAAATAAATATGCAAGATGCTTGAATTAGCAAGGTTTCCCATTTTCCTCTTTCCCTAGCTTTAGAGTTGACTTGATTGCCTCATTAATCTCAAGGGAATGTGTTGCATTCACCACACGTCCAAAAGATGTGCAGCATTTCACAAAGCAGCAGAATGAAGACAATAAAACCCTGCATCTCCTATGCCGGGAGCTGCAGAGTATGGACAAGAAGAAAATGGTGCAAACGGCTCCTAGCTGTTTCTCAGAGATGTAAGAAAAAAGTGGAGAGAAATTTCTATTTGCTTATTTTCTTTTGTTTACATTAATGTCATTCCATGCCTTTGGGAACTCAGAACTTTCTGGAAATTCTTGGTTCTGGGATGTTTTGTTGAATTTCATTTCTTCTTACTAAAGATGATGCTGGCTTGGAGAAGAGACGTGCATATGGTATGTTCCTCAAAACACGTATGTTCCCATCTCCAGAAGGAAACTAGAAAATATCATACAGCTACATTTCATTTATAGGGAGAGAGTGCTTCTAGAGGAGAAAGGTGGTTGCAGGTAACAGATGCCTGTCTGAATAAAATCATACGAGCTTGCAGAAAACACATAATGCCTACTTCTAAAGACCTCAAACGGGAAATAATCAGGGTGCTGCTTTAACAATGGAGAGATACAAACTAGGACAAGACTGTCCATCAAGCAGATGAGTAGTACAGATCAGACATGGGGAAGGAAAGAAACCACAAAACAGTTCTGCGCTAAAAGTATGCTTCCCCTCGCTTTTTACAAATCTATACTATGTGGCTAGAAACCATGCATCGTATAAGAGATGCTTCTTCTTTTCAGCAAAGGAAGATAAAATTAGAAGGTATTCCTTCAATGAACATGTAGTGGCCCAGGGGCAGAAAAAGTCAATGGTAATCTTAGGGCATGATCCGCCTGCCTCAGCCTCCCCAAGTGCTGGGATTAGGGTTGAATCACTAGATGCTGTTTATTGCTACAGGTGAGCAGTGCCATCGGGTTGACGTAAGCGCATTTCAAGGAGCTGCATTTCAACACTATCATGAGAGCTGCATGAGGTCAAGGGTGTGCCCAGAAAGCAGGCTCAGCCTGTGCAGGTAGCTACATAGGGTGTACCCAGAAGTGCAAGTATCTGTGTTATCCTCCAGGGACTACCATGAGGAACTCTCTAACCTTGGCTTCTATTATACTTATGTTGAGACACACAGCGAACAAGCTTTCCTTCCTTCCTTCCTTCCTTCCTTCCTTCCTTCCTTCCTTCCTTCCTTCCTTCCCTCCCTCCCTCCCTCCCTCCCCCTTCCTTCCTTCCTTTCTTTCTTTCTGATGGAGTCTCACTCTGTCACTCAGGCTGGAGTGCAGTAGCAAGATCTCAGCTCACTGCAACCTCTGCCTCCCAGGTTCAAATGATTCTCCTGCCTCGGCCTCCTGAGGAGCTGGGATTACAGGTGCGTGCCACCACACCTGGCTAGTTTTTGTATTTTTAGTAGAGATGGGGTTTCACCATGTTGGTCAGGCTGGTCTCGAACTCCTGACCTCATGATCTGCCCGCGTCGGCCTCCCAAAGTGCTGGGATTACAGGCGTGAGCCACTGCGCCTGGCCAGCTTAAAAGCTTTTTAAGGCATTGACCACTGCCCAGTGAAAAGAAAGAAATAGTCAACATCCATATTTTGTGAACAGGCAACAATATGAGTGAATCCATCAAATGGAGATAAAGAAAGCCCCATACTGACTTCTCAAAGCTGGGCACCCACCTCTAAAAGGATGCAGAGTCACAAGATACTATGGATTGGGGAGCAGATCCATGCCTCCAATTGTTCTTTCATTTCAGCCATATGCCCCGACCTTCAAGAGTCTTCTGTGTCCATGGTCAAGCCCCATGTACCTCTCCGGTGCCCCTTGCCCCAGCAGAATTGCTTTCTAGCAACAGCTGTGACTTGTATGAAAAGGGATATCAACAACAACAACAACAACAACAACAACCCTACATTCTTTTCATCTATGAAGCAATCACATGTCTCAGGTGCCATGGTTTCTACCTTACATTCATGATCAGATTTATTTCTCACCAATAACCCTACAAAGTAAGCATTTTGACACTTGAAAAAAATCCAGGCTCAGGAGGTTAAGTGATTTTCTCCAGGTCACCGACCTAGCAACTGGCAGAACAAGGGCTCAAATTCAGGTGAATGTGTCTCCCGAGTCACTATGCTAAACTCCCTCTTTCTGAATTAGAGATGTTCGGGTTTCAAATGAGTCAAGATGTTCGATCTGCTGGGGTTGGTAAACAAGATAATCCCTGGAAAGCACTTCAGGGACCTGAACGGGACACGAGAATGGAGAAATGCCCAATAATATGTAACACTCACACTGTGGAAAACTATTTCACAGCCTCCTGTGTGGATTTAAGTAGGTAGTCTACTTTTACTCTGGTCTAATATTTAATTGGCCATCAGAAGAAGAAGCCAAAAGCTCTTTGGAAAAAGAAAGGTGGATCCAAAAGAGTAGAGGAACTTTGTGAAGCAAAGATGCCAGGGAGGATAAATGGCCAACAATGTGTTACCAGATGTGCCCTCCCTGAGAACACTGGACTTGGCAGGGGTAAACAATGAGAGAGGAAGTCAGAGACGGAAAGGACCAGGGAAAGTTCAGGTCTCCCTCCCTCCCACGCCCTCACTCCCCATTGTGGCTCGCACTAAGTCAGCCCAGATGGGAAGAAGGCAGAGACCTCACCCACCCAGTGTCCAACCTACCCATGGCCTGGAAGTAAGTGAGGATGAGATTTGTGAGGGCAGCTTAGATACACCCAGGCGCTACTTGGTCCCCCTTTTCCTCCATCCTCACATAGCCCCAGTGATGCCAGTAGTCAGATCTCTGGGAGAGAGTGCACTAGCCAGGTCCTTGGATTCTGGTGCCAGCTCTAGTATTAATTACTGAATGACTTTGCATAAGGCACTTTGTGTCTCTGGGCATTTCCTGTATGAAGAGTCATCTGAGGTTGAATTAGATTAGGGATTGCACACACGAGTGCCAACAGAGGCCAGGCAGGTAATGAAAATGTAGCAGGCTCAGTACAGGATGGCAGGGAACAGTGGGGACTAGAGAGCACATGTTTTGTCCAGTGAGGGCATCCCCAGTGTCTCAAATTTTTTCACGGGAAGCCACAATTCAGACCTTTATATAAAGTCTCCCAATCTTTAAGTGTTGGCAACAAATCAAGCCTGCAGGGCAGTTGGCAATCTTGAGTCTAGATGTGCCTTGCCCCAAAAGCTAGTCACTAGCCACATGTGACTATTTCATCTTAAATTAATTAAAATTAAACAAAAATTAAAAATTCAGTTCCTCAGTCACACCAGCCACCTTTCAACTGCTCAGCAGCCACAGGTATTAGTGGCTACCATATTGGATAACACAGATCTGAAACATGTCCAACTTTGTAGAAAATTCTCTCGGATAGCCCTGGCCTAAGTGATGTTTAAGATAATATTCGGCTATTAAAACAAAAAAATAAAGATAAAATGAAACAAATATTACTTTCTTAATTGATAGGAAACAACACTACTGGAATTTCATGGCATAACCTTAACACAAAAATATCGGTGTCATTATTTTATTTTCACTCTGATGAGTTCCCTTCAGTTGCATTTAAATTGGTTTCTGCAGATCTGTTAATAGAAGCAGCCTGATACTTTCTAATCTGCTTCAACATGCAAAGTGCATTCATAGGGATTTGAAATCTAAACTTACATTAAAAGGAGAGGGGCCGGGTGTGTAATCCCAGCACTTTGGGAGGCCGAGGCTGGCGGATCACTTGAGGTCAGGAGATCGAGGCCATCCTGACTAACATGGTGAAACCCCGTCTCTACTGAAAATACAAAAAATTAGCTGGGTGTGGTGGCGTGCGCCCGTAGTCCCAGCTACTTGGGAGGCTGAGGCAGGAAAATCGCTTGAACCCAGGAGGCAGAGGTTGCAGTGAGTTGAGATCATGCCACTGCACTCCAGCCTGGGCGACAAAGCGAGACTCAGTCTCAAAACAAAACAAACAAAACAAAAACAAAAACAAAAAAGGAGAGGGGGCAGGAGAGACAGAAACCCTGCTAGGTGAGGTATCACTTCCATACAGAGCTTTTAACTGCCTGCACAAGAGCCTCCAGTGTGATAAGCTGCAATGTTTTAGGTCAGGAGTCAACAAACTTTTCTATAAAGGACCAGACTGTAAATATTTTCAGCTCTGTGGGCTATATGATCACTATGGCAATTATTCATTTCTGCCTTATAACATGAAAGCAGCTATCAACATGTAAGCAAATGTGTATGGCTTTGTTTCAATAAAACTTTATCTGTGGACACCACAATTTGAATTTTGTATAATTTTCATGTGTCAACTAGTTACTTGATTTCCCCCCACAACCATTTAAAAATGAAAAAGAAAAAATATTCTTAGCTCAGGACAGTAGCAAAACAGGCATTGTGCTGAATTTGGCCCACAGGCAGTAGCTTGCAGACCTCTATGAAAGCTCTCTGATGGAGAGACACAGGGCAGGGAGAGCTGAGCTCTGACTTATATATATGACTCATTGGGCATGAGTCCAATGTAAGTTGTATGGTTAGCCAATGTTGTTCAGGAATGAAGGGAAGGACCATAAGGGCCCTTTTCTTGTGAGACAAAATTTATTGACATAGTCGGTCCTCATTATTTACAAATTCAAACTTGCCTACTGGTTAGAATTCATTCACAACTCCAAAATCAATACTCAAGGTACTTTAAAAAAAAATAGAGACAGCACCTCGCTCTGTTGCCCAGGCTGTAGTGCAGTGGCACAATCATAGCTCACTGCAGCCTCAAACTCCTGGGCTCAGGTGATCCTCCTGCCTTGGCCTCCCAAAGCGCTGTGATTACAGGCATGAGCCACCATACTTGGTCTTTGCTCGAGGTATTTTTGCAATCATTCTCTGACTTGTGGGGAACAGCAAAAAATTTGAGCCACCCAATGCTCCTGTTCTCAGCTTAGGTATAACAAAACAAAGCACTGCCCTTTTGTTTCAGCTCATGTTAGGTACACGTGTCCCTTTCATAGTCTACTTAGCAACAGGTTTTTCACATGTTCATGCTTTTGGTTGGTGATTTTGCTGTGTAAAATGCCCCCCAAGGACAGTGCTGAACTGCTGAATTAGCTGTGGTCTGAATGTTTGTGTATTTCCAAAATTCATAGTTTGAAGCCTAATCACCAGTGTGTGAATGATAGGAGATAGGGCCTCTGGGACATGATTAGCTCATGAGAACACAGCCCTCATGAACGGGATTAGTGACCTCATGAAAGAGGCCCCAGAGAGCTGCCTTACCCCTTCTACCAAGTGAAGACACAATGAGAAGGTACCATTTATGAACCAGAAAGTGGACCCTTCTCAGGGTCTACCAAATCAAGTGGACTGTCAAGTGGCATTAGCAGGACCCTCATCCATTGATGCCGAATGGGCTGGTGTCTTCATGGTGAATTTCAAAGTCTCCAGAACTGTGAGAAATACATTTCTGTTGCTTATAAGCTACCCAGCTTATGGTATTTTGTCAGAGCAGCCCAAATGGACAAAGTTCCTAAGCGGAAGACAGATGCTATGTCCTTGCAAAAAAAAATAACGTGTCTTAGATAAGCTTCATTCAAAGATGAATTATAGTACTGTTGGCATGAGTTCAATGTTAATGAATCAACTATATATATTAAATAATGTGTCTTTAAACAGAAACACACTTAAAACAAGGTTATGTACTGACTGGCTGATGAGAATGTTGTGACGAGGTTTATAGCAGCATAACTCATTTCCCCCTAGGTGTGATGTTTCAGTATTTGCTAACTTGGTGTTCATGGCAACTTTATTGAATATAACTAGCTCAAATAATGAGAATTGACTGTATACTGACACTAAAAAGAAGTCATTGTGATATGTCGTATGTTTCTTTCTGCTACCTTATAAATTGCAGGCCGGGTGTGGTGGCTCACGCCTGTAATCCCAGCACTTTGGGAGGCTGAGGCAGGCAGATCACGAGGTCAGGAGCTCAAGACCAGCCTGGCCAGTATGGTGAAACCCTGTCTCTACTAAAAATACAAAAAAAAAAAAAAAAAAATTAGCCAGGCGTGGTGGTGCAAGCCTATAGTCCCAGCTACTCGGGAGGCTGAAGCAGGAGAATCGCTTGAACCCGGGAGGTGGAAGGTGCAGTGGGCAGAGATTGCACCACTGCACTCCAGTCTGGGTTACAGAGCAAGACTCCATCTCAAAAAACAAACAAACAAACAAACAAAAACAAATTGTGTTTAAGCTTTAGTGAGAAAGGCTGAAACTATTTTAAATAAAGTTTTTGGATGACTTCATGAGTTTAGGTTTCCATAATTCTGTGGTTCTGGTCTCCCAGATAACCAGGCTGTTGTCTGGTACTGTGTGTGGCATAGAAAGTTATTTTAAAAGTCATCACTTATAGGTCATTTATCTGCCAACCCACAACCTGTGCTCCAACTAGTGAAACACTTCAGCAGGACTCCACCGGAGACTTCACTGATGAACATTTTCCTGCATTGTATGTATTTCACACAGCTTTCTGGACTGTCTGGATGGTACTGCATACCAACCATAATTAATGACTCAAATATAAGTATTCACTGCCTGTGTCAACCAGAAGACCTGGCACCTTTATTACATCCTTGGATGTGATTGTTATTTGCAAACACTGCAAAAAAATCACTGGCTTTGTCTTTTGGAAATGCATCATGTGGGGTGGTCCAACAGAGGAAGTTATTTGGAAACGGAAGAGGATGTTGGGGACTGGATCCATTTGAGAGCTGAGGTTCATACAGAGCCAAAAAAAAAGGTGTTTCAAATGCATTTAAAAGTCTATTAACAAGTAAGCTGATGTGTCTTTGGGACACACACTCATTTAAAAAAATGAATGACTAACTTCTCTTGACCAAATACTATTTTTCTGTGATTACTTATGCAGTTACTGGTGTTAAGGTCCTCTTCATGGCCTCAGCCTCTTCCCCAAGCATTTCTAAATACTATATGACATTATAATGCTTCCTATGTGCCAGGCGCTATTCTAGGCACTTCAAATATATAAGCCCATTTAACCCTCAAAAAATCTTATGAGGTGGGTACAATTATTATCGTCTTCATTTTGTAGATGAAGAAAGTGAGGCATAGAGATGTCATGTCACTTGCCCAGGGTCACACAGCAAATTAGTGGCAGAGCCAGAATTTGAATTCAGGGAGTCTTGTTTCAGAGTCTTTTTACTTCACTCCCTATTGCTACATGGACTCTCAATAAAGCACTGAATAACTGTGCAGGAAACCCAACTCCAATAAACAAGGACCTTTATACAGTAGTTCTTCTCACTAGCAGGAATATTCAATTCATACTTTCTTTTCTTTTCTTTCCCTTCCTAATTCTTTTATTTCCTTACTTCTTCTATCAAGGCCTCACGTACAGCAAACTTCACCTTTTTTGGCATATAGTCTGTAAGTTTTTGACAAACATATACAGCCATGTAACCATCATCACAATCATGATTGAACAGTTCTAGCACCTCAAAAAAGTCCTTCATGTCCCTTTGTAGTCAACCCTTATCCCTACTCCAGCCAAGGATGCCCCACTTTGGGGCATCCACATGCCCCGAAGGATCTTTGCACAGATTTCAAAAATAGAACTTGGATTATATGGGCAATTTATAATTTTTTATTATCACTGTCTCTAACTGGAATTTAGTGTTTCTTCAATTGTGAATATAAGTACCAAACTACAGAAATATTAGCAGTACTTGTGACTCAGTCACCAATAAAAACCACAGATATTTTGCGATCACATCATGGTGGTTACGTATATTGCAAAATATTGTTTATACTCCTGACAACTTTGACATTACAGTAGTTATTAGATCTATTACTAGAAATTGTTTTTTATTGCATTAATATATAAGAACCTTTGTTTTTATAATATATAAAATTTTTATAGTATTTAATGTTTTAGAAACTGTTATTTCAAAATAATTTAAGTTAATTTTAAAACATATTTTTCTAAGAAAGGGTTCATAAGCTTTGCCAACTTACTAAAGAAATCCCATTTTCTAAAGCATGGCCCTAAGAGAAATCTCTTTTTGGCAAAACGAGTCATTCTTCACTTACTCCACCATCCTGGGGAACAAAGAAACAAAACACACAAATAAGCAAAAAACTCCCTGGCTACTCATCAAGACAACATTTCCACCAAGTGAAAGATAAAGAGATAAATAAGACTCAGTTACTGCCCAGACTGATGGAGGAACTACATATCTTTTTTTTTTTTTTTTTTTTTTGAGACAGAGTCTTGTCTTGTCACCCAAGCCAGGGTGTGGTGGTGCCATCTCAGCTCACTGCAACCTCCACCTCCCAGGTTCAAGTGATTTTCCAGCCTCAGCCTCCCAAGTAGCTGGGATTACAGGTGCGAACCACCACACTTGGGTAATTTTTGTATTTTTAGTAGAGACGTTTCACCATGTTGGCCAGGCTGGTCTCCAACTCCTGACCTCAAGCCATCTACCCACCTTGGCCTCCCAAAGTGCTGGGATTACAGGCATGAGCCACCACGCCCAGCCAGAATCACATATCTTCTCTTCAAGCTCTTTCTTTAAGCCAAATGATGCCACTGCCGTCTGCCGAGGAGGACTGTTCAACAGTACCACCTGCCTCTTCTATGGAAATCCGCAGGGACTACAAGGACGCTTGCCCTTCCAGTTCTCTACAACTGACACAGGGCTGACAGGGACCTTAGACAGAGGAACCAGCCATCTGTGAACTCAAGAATGACTCTAAAAGGGAGAATGGGTTATCAGCCACTCTAAAGATCAGGCAGAAGCTGAACATTTATGTTCTCCAATTATTTGGGATTACTTTTAAATCAGGATTGTATTGTTATATTTATATTTATATATTTTTTAGAGACAAGATCTCGCTCTGTCACCCAGGCTGGAGTGCAGTGGTGTGATCATAGCTTACTGCAGCATTGAACTCCTGGACTCAAGCGATCCTCCCACTTTGGCCTCCCAAAGCAACAGGATTACAGGTGAAAGCCACAGCACCATCAGGATTGTATTATTAAGGCACATGTGCCTTAGTCTGTCACCTCTGAATTGTTTCTCTCTTAACTTACTAATATAAGAAGCAAATCCACAGAAAAAGAGGGATGGAAATAAGCAATTTTCATAAGAAATACAGCCAATAAATATACAAAAATCCTTCACTGATAATCAGAAATAAATACTAAACAAATGAGATATTTTTTTCTCCTATTAGATTGTCAGAAACAGAATTACTTTTATAAGACAAAAGAATTGAGGTAAGATATAAGTTGACTACCTTAAATCCCAATGTGGGATTTAAATAAAAAAGCAACTTCTTTAAAAATTCAAAGGTGAATTTAAAATTTGCTTAGGAAAGTAATTTCTGAAGCTGATTTCAAGAGGCTAAGCTAAAATAATGAATGTAAGATTCTGAATAACAAGTTATATAGATGCAATATAGAAAAATCATAGGTGCTGTTGACTTTATCTTTAGCTTTGGTAATTTGGACTTGAACTATAACAGCCTTTTATTTCTACCTAAACCCTCTGCTTTTATGTACTTTACCTCTCCTTACCTCTCTACAGCCAGACAGTGACTTAGGCAAATAGGAAGGTAGGGGATGGGCTATTATTGCTTTAAAAGGCTTTCATCTCTTCCATGGTTTTTCGTAGTGTTATTATCTCTCATCAGTAGTTAATTTATATAGTATTTCCATGATGACTTCTTAACAACATCCAGTGTATTAGCGTCACCTCCTACTTACATGGTAAATTCATTTCAACACTGCATTGGCCAGAAAGGACATGCAGTAAATGTTAATCAATTCTACTGCCGTAAGAAACATGCATGGAGTTAAAGTTCACAAGAAACAGAAGCTAGAGAACTATCAGCAAAGTTGAACTTGCTGCTCATTAGTTCACGATCACACTCCCCCAAGGTGAAGAGAGACATTGTCACCTGAAACCAGTGCTAGCAGTAGTTATCCTGTTCGCACAGCATACCCTACTGCCCACGGGGGAAAGTTCACTTCCAATGCACAATATTTAATTGAAAAACTAAATATTGACCCTGCTGGCCAGCCTACACCTAAATCTCATCTCTAATCGATCTGCAGTTCAATAACACGCATGTCTTCTTTTGCCCCTACCTTTCGTGATGGCTTCAGCTGAAACATAAAAGTGCTTTAAAAGATTAATAATAGTTCCACCTTGGTGCCAGGTGCAGTAAATTCCCAATTCATTCAATCCTCACAGTGATGTTTTGCACTTGATACAAAGTAGATGCAAAATAATGTTTTATAAAAGCACCACAATGAGGTAGGTATTATTTTTAATTTTTTTTCCAGAAGACTTAGAAGGATTAATTAGTAACTCTCCAAAGACCCCAAAGCACAGTAAGTGGGGAGCCAAGAGTTGAACCCCATCTAACTCCAGAGGATATGCTTAATGACTACACTATATTACCCTCTTATTCTTTAATGCTAAAATAAGCTTTCAGCATTAAAAAGAAATGAACCTGTCAGATGATAATTAGTTTCAAAGTCTACCATAACAGGTTAGGCCTTGTAATACCTTTAATACCACAGCTTCTACTAAAGATTGATCAAGAACTCAGGCCATTTCCTAAATACCTCACACAAAGGCAACTCTAAGCAAGTGCTAATTAAAATAGGGCATATGCCATGTTATCAACAGGAATCCGAAGTTAAACAACAGAATGGGCTAAGTGTGGAGCTTCTGGCATATGCTGGGATGTAACAAGCCTTCTCTTTAAATCAGGTGTTGCACCCATATAGTTTGCTAAGGATAAGGTATGAATTAGGAAATGCTGGGGCTGTAATGAGTAGGTTTTCATTATTGTGGATTTGAAACAAACTTTTAAAACCGTGTGTGTGTGTGTGTGTGTGTGCGTGTGTGTGTGTGTTGGGTAGAGGATTACGGAGATTAACATTCAAAAAACAGTCAACAGAAAATAGTCCAGAGGTGGAAGGAATTTACAACTTAGGCTTAGAGTTTTCTCACATTAACACCAATCTATTGGTAATGCCTGCCTGGAGCCCTGTTTCAGGAAGTATTGTGAGACCTGAGTTCTATAAAGAAAGGGTGCTGTGTTGATTAATAATGTCTGTCCTAGCAGGGGAAGGGAGGGTAGCATATTAACTGCATAGTTGCTTTTCTTAGGACTGGAACATTCACAGGAGTGCCATATTTGTTCATTATCACAGAGCTTTCTCAGAGCTGCCAACTAGGACTGAGAGGAAAGATCACACTGCAGACCCAGGATATTTAAATCAGAAAATAATTTGAACCGGGAAAACACAAGGGTCTATGGGATTTATCCTCAGATGTAATAAGATAAGCCCACAGATGCGCTTGGGGGCTGAGATGACAGAAAGGCCACTTGGCTGAGAAACAAGAGGGAAAAAGAGCCAAGCAATATGGCTGAGAATTTGTTCTCCATACTGGTACAAGAGAGCTTCGTAGATTTGCTATTTCTTTGGCTCAGCCTCATAGGTTTTGGAAATGTGACTATTTATAGGGATTCTTATTTTTCTTATTTCTTTCACTCATCCCTTAAAAGTTTTAAGCAAAGTCTACTTGAAAAATGTCAGCCTGTCTCAGGTGTGCAAAGAGAAAATTAAGTTTTGTCAATGTTTAGTCAGAATATAAAATGAGGGGAAAACTGACCTCTGGTGGTAGATTTGGAAAATCCCTAATACAAAGATTTCCAAAAAGTGATCCAGGAAGCATTAACCCCTCAACATTTTCCATGGGAGAAGGGCTCTGTGGTAAAAAGAACTCTGGGAAACAATTACATATTATATAACATATAAATATATAATATATATTATAAATATAATATGTTATATTTATGTTATATAATATATTTATAATATATTGTTATAAATTATTTAATATACCTGTTTTTTGGCAACTCATGGTGTTTATCTAAGTCCTTAAGAATTCCTGCAGAAGAGAAACTATTTAATGCCTTTTAATTCAGCATTTCCTAAATTTGTTTGAATATAAACATGAACTATATTTTAAAAATTAACCTAATATTTTGGGAGACATGAACCTTAGGGAAAAGAATATAAGATCATGTTTTCCCCATCCAATATGGAGAATTCCTTTCAGAGCTCTTCTCTGATAAAACCTTAGAACACTTGTGTTTTTATATGTAGCCTTCCTTTCCATGTTCTCCTCCATGACTGTGTTCAGTAAGAAGCTAGGTAAATGTTTGTTTGTTTGTTGTTTTTTTTTTCTGAGACAGAGTCTTAGTCTGTCATCCAGGCTATAGTGCAGTGGCTCCTTCTCGGCTCACTGCAACATTCACCTCCCAGGCTCAAGCAATTCTCCTGCCTCAGCCTTCCAAGTAGCTGAGATTTCAAGCATGCGCCACCACGCCCAGCTAATTTTTGTATTTTTAGTAAAGACTGGGTTTCACCATGTTGGCCAGGCTGGTCTCGAACTCCTGACCTTAAGTGATCCGCCCACCTCAACCTCTCAAAATGCTAAGATTACAGGCATGAGCCACCACACCCAGCCAAGAAGCTAGGTAAATGTTAAAGAATAATTTCCCAGTTAGAGACAAATAATTTACATATTTCAAGTTAACAAGCATCTACTGAAGAAAAGCTAGTAGCTGTATCAGTGCACTCAAGCTTTTCAGTTGTAACTATGCGTTAGAAATCTTAAAAAGGCCAATATAGTTTATAGATGGCTTTTCTAATACGGAAGCTCTTCAGAGCTGGGAGATGGTAAAACAGTGGCTCAGACTATTTTGTGCTCTGGGGCTATATAATTTTGGGGTTTGATGACAACCAGTTCTGTATCTCACTAGCTGTGTGACCTGGGGCATGTTACATAACCTCTCTGTTCTCAGTGATCTCATCTGTGAAATGGAAATCACAATATCTCCTAGTTCTGCTGGGGATTAAATAACTTAACCCTCGAAAAGTTCTTAAAAGAACAAGTGTTAACTCATTTAATCCCCAGCAGAACTAGGAGGTACTGTGATTTGGCAGTTGGCTAGTAATTTGTTGTTTCTTAATTTGCACCACTAAAGTTAGGTGTATGAGGCATCCTTTAAAAGGAAAACAGGCCTGGCCCGGTGGCTCACGCCTGTAATCCCAGCACTTTGGGAGGCCGAGGTGGGCGGATCATGAGGTCAGGAGATGGAGACCATCCTGGCTAACACAGTGAAACCCCGTCTCTACTAAAAATACAAAAAATTAGCCAGGCGTGGTGGCAGGTGCCTGTAGTCCCTGTCACTGGGGAGGCTGAGGCAGGAAAATGGCGTGAACCCGGGAGGTGGAGCATGCAGTGAGCTGAGATCGCGCCACTGCACTCCAGCCTGGACAGCAGAGAGAGACTCTGTCTCAAGAAAAAAAAAAAGAAAATAGATTTTTTTCTTTTAAAAATATTGTACTTTGTTTTAGATCCTGAGACAACTAAGAAATTTTAGCTGATTGTCACTAAAATGTATTATGGTGGTATTTTAAACTATTAACACTTTTTCTTTGGAAAAACCAGGAAAGTTTTCCTCTTCTTAATATTAAAAAAACTGTGGTAAAACAGATAAAACACAAATTGATCATTTAAACCATTTTTGAGTGTACAGTTCAGTGCTATTAAGTACATTCACATTGTTGTGCAACCATCACTCTCATCCTTCACTAGAACATTTTCATTATCTCAAACTGAAACGCTGTGCCCATTAAACTGTAACTCCCCATTCCCTCTTCCCTACAGCTCTTGGCAACCACTACTCTGCTTTCCATCTCTATGAATGTGACTACACTAGGTACCTCATATAAGTAAGATCATACAGTATTCATCCTTTTGTTACTGGCTTATTTCATGTAGCATAATGTCCTCAAGGGTCATCCATGTTGTAGCATGTGTCAGGATTTCATAATACACACCATTTTGGCAGCTTTTTTCACTCTTTTACTTAATACATTTGAGAGATCTACCTGACACTTTTTAAAGGTCTCACCGGAGATGTAACACCATCATTTATCCACTCCTCTTATCAGCAACCATACAAATTGCTCCCATACTTTTGCTATTATAACAATGCTAAAGTGAACACACTTGTGCATATATCATTTTGTATTTGAGACAGTTTAACTGGAAGATAAATCCCCAAAAGTTATGCTACCTGGTCAATAAGAATGTGCATTTAGAATTTTGATAAGTACTGCCAAGCTAACTTCTAAAAATATTGCCCCTACCGGCATTCTCATCAACAGTATACAGGAGCCTTTTTGTCCATATCCTTCCAATGAGGAGTATTTAAAATATTTTTTGTCCTTGCCAGTCTCATAGGTGATGAGCATGGTTATTTAAAATAGGTATCCCAACACAAAGAAAAGATAAATATTCACGGTGATAGATACCCCAATTACCCTGATTTGATCATTACGCATTGTATACATGTATCAAAATATCACATGTATCCCTAAAATGTGCAAAACTATGACATATTAGTACAAAATCCACACACATGAAATAAAAGAGGTATAAGGGAGGACTTGCTGGTATGCAATGCGGGCAGAAGGGTGCTCAGGGTGAAATTTGAGGGTATCAGAGTCCTCTGACTCTATTTGGAGACCTCTTCTTCTTTTTTTTTTTTTTGAAATGGAGTCTCACTTACTGTGCTGCACAGGCTGGTGTGCAGGGGCATGATCTCTGCTCACTACAACTTCTGCCTCCTGGATTCAAGTGATTCTCCTGCCTCAGCCTCCCAAGTAGCTGGGATTACAGGCATGCACCACCATGTCTGGCTAATTTTTGTATTTTTTGTGGAGACAGGGTTTCATCATGTTGACCATGCTGGTCTCAAACTCCTGACCTCAAGTGATCCACCCACCTCAGCCTCCCAAAGTGCTGGGATTACAGGCGTGAGCCACCGCACCCGGGTCTGGATGACTCTTCTTATTGATCCAAGGCAGAGAACAGTATTCCAGTACAAACAGGACTAGAAAGAGTTCTGCTTGGTACTATAATCAGGACTGATATTGAGTAGGAATGCACACATACAGCTGTGCTTGGTTAAGGTACTGGCAATCCCACCATAGTGGTTGGCAACTGACCAGTCCCCTGAGCCCCACTGTTGAATCCCAGCCACCTCCCCACAATCCAGCACCTCAAGGGTAAAATCTACTGCCAAAAGAGGCCCTTTTAGGCCCTGCCCAGCACTACGGCCAATGCCTATTGAGGCTGATCTTTATTTGTGCTAAGAGGCTGTTAATGGTTTCAATATTGCTCCTGCCTACCTGGGTCTAACTTTTTGTAAGACTCCCTTCTATTTCTGAGCCTCTAGCACTGTTGTAAAGATGTTGTCTGTCTATTTCAATTACAAGATCCTGTCTTTCTCATTCATTCTTTCACTCTCAAGATGTTTATTGAGTACCTCGTATATGGCAATTGCTGGACCAGGATCCCAGAATATTACTGTGAAGAGGGCAAATGCTGTCCCAGGCCTCAGGGAACTTATACACCAGGAGGGAAGGCAGGTGAAAAGTAACTGAAGAGACAAATTAATTCCTGCTAGTAATGAGTGCTATAAAGAAAACAGGGAAGGCTCTAAAGGTGAGTTAATGAATGACTAACTTCTGCCCTCATTGCATATCTGTGCATCCTCTCTTATACCTATTTCAAATAATCAAGTTCAGCACCTATCAGACTGGCAAGGATGAAACAATTTTGGAATACTCCTTGTTGCAGGGATATGGAAAATCAGGCTCTCACATTCATTGTTGATGAGAGTGACAGTAGGGATAATATTTGTGGATGCTCACTTCTCAGAGGGAGCCCCTTTAGTAGAGAAGCCAGAGAAGCCCCGTTCTGAGACTTAAAGGAAAAAGATACGGGAACAAGGGAGGGTAAGAAGCCAGGCAGCATTGTGCAGTGGGTGCAAAAAAATCCAAGTGGAAAATCACTACTTATGTTTTACAGGGAATCAAAGAAGGCAAGAATGAGCACAGGGAGCTAAGGAGGTGAGGTTAGAGACAATGTCTGGGACCAGGTCAAGTACAGCCTTACAGATTACAGCAAAGAGTTTAAGATGGTCTTATTTGTAACTTAAGAAAAGTCCTGCATCCTTTAAGCCTGTATTCTCCAATGTTTCTCAAGGTACTTGAATCAAGGAAACGATCAGTAAGAGTTTGTTTAAGAAGTACACTGATCCCCTGTAGCTTTCTTCTATCTCTGCCTGGCACCCTTTAGTTCCTTTGACAGCTGCTTGAACAGTACAAATATGCCCAGAGTTAAAGAACTGGTATCTTCCACTTCCCCAGCACCTGTTATGCTCTTCCACATCTTTGCCCCCTTTAAAACAAACAAATGAAATTTCCATCCCTGAGTACACTTTACTCAATGATAAAATCAACCAATAATTACTGAGCACTTTCTATGTGCTCAGCATTCTTTCAAGAGCTTTGCCTATATTGACTCATTTCTTCTTCTGAGCAACTCTATAAGATAGATATTAATATCACCCACGTTTTACAGATGAGGAAACTGAGACAAAGGGAGATTAATCATTCTGACCACAATCATGCAAGTGATAAGTGGTAGGGCAAGATCTCCAGAATCGACGTCCTTGACTGCTACATCTCTCCAGCAGGCGCCAGCATGTGGAATTGCAATGATTTCACCAGAGGAAGCATTTTGAGACATAAAATGCTGTTCCTAACTGTTGCACATTTCACTTACGTGCAGTTCATAGTTTTGCATATTTTACATCAATGTTCTTCAAACCGTTTTTGTCTGTCAGATATGAACATCTGAGAGCATCTCATGAAGAAACATTTTGAGACCTCATCTGGTTGTGTTGCCTACATGCCTGGCAGTTTGGTTTCTATAGCATTGCTATCATTATGACAATGTTTGTGCAACTGTTCAAATAGTCCATCCTCTTCTTATTATATTATAAAAGCAGTGGAAAATGGAAAATAAAACCCAAGTAATGATACTAAGCATACAAAGCACTCCCTTATTCCAATTAAGCTAAAGATGAAAATTATTGCACATATAAAAAGAATCAACTATTTGCTTTGCTCAGTTGTCCACTGGACTTAAGCTGGTGAAGCTGCTCAACTGTGAATAAAAAGAAAATACTTTTATAAATGTGTGATAAATATTGGAAATATAGGAAACATGTCTAAGGCATAGTACAATTAGTATATTTTCATTTTTTTGTTTATTTTGCTCTTAGGAAAAGACCTATGAAATGTAAGCATATCATTCAACTTTGGGGTGTTTGACTTTCATTTGAAAGTAGGGGAGTGACTGTATTTATTAATTTTCTTCATCATTTGCTAGTAATGCAAATATTTTGCTAATATGCCATATCACATATCACATCCTGTCCAAGCCCTGCTTGACAAGTCAATGGGTACTCACATGCAAACACACATAAACTCACTTTTCTGTTCTATCTAACATAACAAAGAGTTCAGCATTTACAGAAACGTCCACTTACCTTTAACTAGTGAGTATTCTCTTGCCTTTCTTTTGTTTTTACTGTAATAATCTTGAGATTTTCTTTGCTATGCATAGATGTCATCTTTTTCTTTCACACATTCTTTCTTCTGGATTTCTCATCAAAGCCTGTAATACAGAAGAGAGAAGCTCCTTAATTTCTGTAGGCACAGGGGGAGAAACTATAAATCTCAAGTCAGCGACACTTCTAATTTATTTCTAATTTTCCCCAGGCTGACTACAGTTTAATTACAGTTTTAGAAATTCGCCTAATTACATGAGATTTAGAATAGAGTTCTCTCGAAATACAGATGAAATTGAGGCTAGTCTCCTTAACAACTAAAGATTTCATACCAATTTGTCTTCTTACAGGATGCATGTCACTGAACACACCGTTTTAGACTTCTACTGTCTCTGTAGGAGGAGATTCTGAAGTGCTCAAAGTTATCTACACTCAGTTGCAAAATCAGGGCTGTCAAATGGGAGAGAGAACTCAGTAATACATCCCCTCGGAAGCCATGTTTCAGAGTTACTGAAACCAGAATGGCATTCCTGAATCTTGTTTTTAACAGATGTCAGTGTGGTGAGAATGAAACACGTCATGAATACTGATGAAATCTAGCGTGCATATCACGCCATAAGATATCCTCATTTATACGTATTTCTCATTCTCCCTACTACAGAAAAGAAAACAGCTTTCTCCCCAGAAGCTCCACTTAGGTCAATAAGCATGCTTCTCCCTTGTCACTTGTGAGGTCACACTGTTTCACATGCACTCGTGTGTAAAAACAGGACAAGGAGGAAGGCAGAAGTGGCAGATGTGGTATCCCTTGTTCTGCCATGTGGTAAGTGAAACTCTCTGTGGCACCATCCACATGGCACCTCCCCACACCACCTGCCCCTCCACTCCCCCTGGATGTGCAAGGCATCTAGGTACAAGGTGGCACAAGAAGCAGGAAGTCAATGGGATTTCTTCACAAACACCTTTGCCCTCTCTCTCCTTACTGATGCTATAGAACAAAGCCATTTTTCTGGCAGGAACGCAATATTCAAGGAGCTTAACTCAAATGAGAGCATGGAAAGGAGAATAGGTTGAGAGTTTCTTGCAGGCAATATTTTTTAGTACCCTTTTAGGAGGAAAGCATGTTGGGCATGGAGTCATGGTTTGGGTAGTACTAAGATCGGTATGAAGAATTCTCACACCCAGTCATCCTTTTGGTCCTCATGATCTCTCGGTGAAACATTAGGCAAAAAGAGGATACACTAGAGACGTGTTTTAGTCTAAGCCCCCACTTTACAAATAAGATAAATAAGGTCCAGAAAGAGAGAGAGAAAGCAACTTGTAAAATGTCACACAGGGCAGAGCTGGCACTGGAATGACACAGTACATTTTCGGCCTTATCGTGTCATCTCTCCACATCTTTCTTGTGTCTGCCTGGCGACAAAAGCTCCTTGAGGGATTAAGCCCTGTAAACAATGATATACCAAGCAGTGTCTAATGTCATGTGCAAAGAACTAGTTAAATCCCTTACTTTTTAAGTGGGTGTTAACAAAGACTACACAGCTGCTGTCAACTTGGATCACAAAGACAGAAAAAAGAGAAATAAACAGATATCTTCTGATTGCCTTTAGCTACTATTTATTAAGTGTACAACATAAGCCATACACTATGCCAGGCACATCACTTGTATTCTGCTAATGCTTCTAGAAACTCCAAAGATAATATGGATGCTATTATACTAGGAAGGTAAGGAAAGGAAGTCAGGGAAATAGATACCTTGTCTGAGGTTACACACAACTGGTTAGTTCTCAGATTCCATTCCTGCCTGCAATAAGCAGCACTATAAACCAAAGAAATATGCATCTATTTGAAAACCCCAGAATCCAGGAATAGAAACAAAGTGGACAGTATTTGGAAGGAAACTAAAGAGAGAAAGAAAGGAAAACTGAGATAAGAGCATTGTCGGAATCTATCTTTTTTTTTTTTAAGACGGAGCCTCGCTCTGTCACCCAGGCTGGAGTGCAGTGGTGCGATCTTGGCTCACTGCAAGCTCTGCCTCCTGGGTCCACGCCATTGTCCTGACTCAGCCTCCCAAGTAGCTGGGACTACAGGCGTCTGCCAGCACACCTGACTAATTTTTTGTGTTTTTAGTAGAGACGGGGTTTCACCATGTTAGCCAGGATGGTCTCCATCTCCTGACCTTGTGATCCACCCAACCTCGGCCTCCCAAAGTGCTGGGATTACAGGCGTGTGCCACCGTGCCCGGCTTGTGAGAATCTATTCTATAAGTGTTAACATGCAGGAGGGATATGTCTTGAGATCTATGAACACACCAAATATGCAAATATAATTAAAGCACTTGACTCCACCTATACAATTTGGTACAAGATACTTGTGATATTGGGTATCTGGGAATGAGCAAAGAAATTTAAGATCTCAGTGAGGTGGGGTAGATGAGTTACAATCACCCACTGTTGTTAGTTTGCTAGGGCTGCCATAACAAAATACCAAAGACTACACGGCTTACACAACAAAATGTATGTTCTCACATTTCTGCAGGCTGAAAGTTCAAGATCAAGGTGTCAACACAGCGGGTGTCCTCTGGGGCCTCTCTCCTTGGTTTGCAGATGGCCACCTCTTTACGTGGTCTTCCCTCTGTACCCAAACATCCCTGGTACCTCTTTTTGTGCCCATATTTCTTCTTATAAAGACACCAGTCACACTGTATTAGGGCCCATCCTCAAGGCCTAATTTTAACTTCATCACCTCTTTAGAGACCCTATCTACATACACAGTCACATTCTGAGGTGCTATGAATTAGGACTTCAATATATCAATCTAGGGGCTGGCATAATTCAGCCCTTAACACTCACCAAGTGACTAGTTCTGGTACCATAGAGATGAAAATCCAGACACCTGAAAAGTAACAACCTGTCATCAACCTTCAGTGTCATTCATGAAGAGGTGAAGCCCTCTAATATTTGAATTCAAGTTCAGGAATCTAAGGGTTTATTATAGGTTTTAGGTTTTTTTTTTTTAAAAAAAGGAGAGGAAGGCCATTCAATAAACCTTGGTCAGGATGGTCTAAACCAAGCGTCAGAAAACCACTGCTTGCCAGTAGTTTTAAATCTAGCATGCTGTATATTTTTCTAAATAAAGTTTTATTGGCACACATCCATGTCTATTCATTTATGTATTGATTGTCTATGGCTGTTAGTGAGCTGCAACAGCAGAGTTGAATAGCTGTAACAGAAACTGTCTGGTCCACAGGGCTGAAAATATCCACTATCTGGCCCTTCACAGAGAAAGTTTGCCAACTCCTGGTTTAAACGGTGTTAATCAGGTTCCTTTACAGTAGGGCTTTTCAAGGTCTTTCCAATCTTCAAGGGAAAGATAGACAGTAAAATTGTGTCTTACCTGGGAGGTAGTTTCTAAAGTCAGTTCAAAGTGAAAACTGTGTATAGTCAAAATAACTGGAAAATCCCTTAGGGAAAGTGCCAACATAGAGCCCACGAACTACATCTTCATGAATATAGGCAGTTTTTCCTTCAAAGTTGCGACAGATAAAATTTTCTTCAAGCACTACATAAAAGGCTCTATTTATGGACCATTTGTATAAAAAGATGCGTATCTTTAAATACCAGAATCATTCTTAGCATAAAAGACTTGAAAAAACTGAGACCAATCAAAGGACAGGAGACTGAGTTACCATCTCCTACTCACTTGCTGAATTTGCAGAAGTTACATATGCACTGGAAATGACTCTACTGGCGTTTGCTTCCTTTCTCAGCTTACTTAACCAGAGAGTCTCCCTCCCTCACTTTTCTTATCCAACAGAAACCTCTAATATATGAAATCTCTAATAATAAATCTCTAATAATAAAATCTCTAATAATGCAATCAATATTCTATGGAGCACACTTTGGGAAATGCTGAAATACTAAAAAACATAGGTGTTATGGATCAATCAATCAGACAGAAATATGTACAATGCTTTCCTAACACTGATAAGAAAAAAACTATAGGATAAACCACAATGAAATACCATTTCACAGCCACTAGGACAGATATTTGGAGAATGAAAGGAAAATAAGAAGTGTTGGTGAGAATGTGGAAAAACTGGAACTCTAGTGTATTGATGATGGGATTATAAAATGGTGCAGCTACTGTGAAAAGCTGTTTAGTAGTCTGTCACAAGGTTAAATACAGAATTACCGTATGATCCAGGAATTCCATCTCTGGGCAGATACCCAAAAGAATTGAAAGGAGGGCCTTGAACAGATATTTGCACACTAGTGTTCACAGAAATATTATCCACAATTACCAAAGGTGGAAACAACCCAAATGTCCATCAACAGATTGATGGATAAACAAAATACAGCACATACATACCATGGACTAGAATTCTTTTCACCTTAAAAAGGAATGAGATTCTGATATATGTTACAGCATAAACGAGTCTTGAAAACATTATACTAAATGAAATAGGCCAGACATGAAAGGAGAAATATTGTATGATTCCACTTACATGGAGTGATTAGTATCTAGAATAGTCAAATAGTAATTACTATCTAGAACAGTTGAATTCACAGAGACAGAAAGTAGAGCAGAGTTTACAAGAGGCTGGGGGTACTGGGGAATGGGAAGTTATTGTTTAATGGGCATAGCATTTCAGTTCAGGATGATGAAAAATGTTCTGGAGATGGATGGTGGTAGTGGTTGTTCAACCTTGTGAATGCACTTAGACAGGATCTTACTCTGTCGTCCAGGCTGGAGTGCAGTGGCACAATCATGGCTCACTGCAGTCTCAAACCCCCAGGCTCAAGCGACCCTCCCACCTCAGCCTCCCGAGTAGCTGGGACCACAGGCATGCGACACCATGCCCAGGTTTTTAAAAAAAATTTATAGAGATGAGGTCTCACTATGTTGCCCAGGCTGGTCTGGAGCTCCTAGGCTCAAGCGGTCCTCCTGCATCTGCCTTCCAAAGTGCTGGGTTCACAGGCATGAGCCACTGTACCTGGCCAATTGTAATTTTTAAATTGTTAAAATGGTAACTTTTATGTTATCTATGTGTGTATATATATAAAATATATAATATAAAATATTATATACACTAGTGTACATACTAGTATACTATCCATACTATTATATATAACATACACTATTATATATGTAGTATGTACTTATAATAAATATTAATCAAATACATAATACATACTATTATATATCAGTATATTATCCACAATAATATTTAATAGCATATATATACCATATATACTATATATACAGTATATACTATATATACTATATATACAGTATATACTATATACTATATATACTATATGCAATATATTCTATATATACTATATATAATATATGCTATATATGCTATATATAATATAGTTTGGGCCTCAGTGTATATATAGTATATACTGTATATATAGTATATGTTATATAATATAACAGCATATATATACTGTTGAGATAGGGTCTCGCCTCATCACCCAGGCTAGGGTGTAGTGATGCAATCGTGGCTCACTGCAGCCTCGAACCTCTTGGCTCATGTGATCCTCCCACCTCAGCCTCCTGAGTAGCTGGGACTACACAGGCAGCGTTACCACACCTGGGTAACTTTTAATTTTTTTTTGTAGAGACAGGTTCTCGCTTTGTTGCTCAGGCTGTTCTTGAACTCTTGGCTTCAAATGATTCTTGGGCCTTGGCATCCCTAAGGGCTGGGATTACAGGCATGAGCCACTGTGTCCAGCCTTGTTATGCATATTTTACCACAATAAAAAAATGTTCAAGACAAAAAAGGATGCAGAAGCAAAACTGCAGGAATGGGGATGGGGCAGACTTAAATTATTTAGACATCACTTGAATGTGTCATTCTGCTAAAAAATATAGCTGTTGACAAGTTCCTGGCTTGCTTAGGTGACAATTTCAATACTTGGAAGGCAGAGGATGCTACAAGGGGAAGTGTTCATCCAGGAAAACCTTTGGGCAATAGAGAAATGAAGCAAAAAAGTGGTCACACACTCTTAGAGTTCAAAGCAGTTGAGAGAGGGATCCTGGGGTCCTCGCTTGGCTCCTCTCTGGTTTCAGTACTGCCTCCCACCACCCAATCTCCATCCTCACCCTTCCACTCACCCCCATTCACTGTACACTCAGCAGCCAAAGTGGGGGTAAAATATGGAAATATACAGAAGAAAATGCAACAAACTCCTACCCATGCGCCCATCATTCAAAACTAACAAATGTTGTTTTTTGTATTTTTTCACATCCTGTCTTTACCGTTTTAAGTGATAGAACCACACAGAATTTATCTTCTATGTTAATTTCTCCAGTCCAATTCTTCCTTAATCTTCCGAGGCAACCATTCTTCCGAATTTGGTAGATATTTAGTTCGTGTGTGTGTGTATATGTGTGTCCAAATATATTCTATGATTTTGTAATTTTAAACTTTTTACAAAGTGCTGCCTATTAAATTTAAACTTTTTACAAAGTGCTGCCTATTAAATGCTGCCTATTAAATTTTACTCAACATGGTTTTTTGAGATCTAGATTATTAACTTTTGCATAGTGTTCTGTTGTATGACTGAATTATACTTTAATTCTCCATTTGTGGACTGATGGCTATTTGGGTAGTGTCCGATTTTTGTTATAACAAAGGATGCAACACCACACATCCTCATGGTTCTCCTTCTGTACACAGGCCTCTCTGTTTATTTGTGAGAGGTGTTTGGGAACAACCTACATGAGAGTACATGGCAGCACTGCGTGGGTATATGCAGGAATTTCTCCTGGTAAATCTCACCTGGGGTGCTGCAATCCTCCAAGGTATTATTTGGAAATGTGGGACAATCTTTCATGAGATGGGGATGGAATGGGGGGGATGCTAAATTTTCTACAGTGCATGAGAGTCCTGAATAACAAAGACTTGTCCCACACAAAATACCAACAGTCCCTCCTTTGAGAAACGCTGCTGATTTCTGTCCCGAAGCAGAATCTTGTTGGTGTTGTAGAATCTGTGTGTTTAGAAGTCTAACTAGGGAATGACAACTTGCTCTCCAAAGTACCACCTGCCACGGCTCAGAGTGCCTGTTTACCTCAATTCTCACCTTTGCCAAGTCTCACTGTCAGCCTTTTGAATTTCTGCTATTCTGATGGGCATAAAATGCAGTTTCATTATGATTTTTAAACTTGCATTTCCTGCTTTTATTACCACTGTGGAAAACCTTTTCATATTTTTACTGCTCATTCATGTCTCCCCCTTGTGGAAGTGCCTGTTAATAAGCTGTCTATTTTTCTATTGGGTAGTTTAAATTTCCCTTTTTGATTTGTAGGAGTTTGTTAGAGATTCTGGAAACTTGCTTTTGGTAGTTATTTGGGGTTGCAAATGTCTTCTACCAGTTTGTTGCTTGTCTTTTTATTTTATGGTGCTATGCCATGCAGAAATTATACATTTCGATATAGTGAAATTCATCCAATCTTGAGTGTGATTTTTGAGTCTCTAGTTTATAAAATCTACTTTATTCTAAGATTCTTTTTTTCCCCATCTAAAGGTTTTACATTTTTATTTCTTATATTTAAGTTTTTAATCCATCTCACAATTTATTCTGGTACAAAGTGTGACATAGGAATCTGATTTTTTCTTCTTATGGGCTATCAGTTGTAACAATACCATTTACTTTTGATACTGTGTTTTCCTCTGTAACTTCTAAAGCATCTTATATGATATAGAAAGAACCATATTTGTTTAGTTCAACATTGGTCTCTCTTTTCTGTCCTATTGATCTATTTTTCAATTACCCTTCACCAATAATACTACAGCTTTATAATAAATTTTGATAGAGGAACTCCTAATCTTTTATTCTTTTGCAAAACTCCCTTATTAAATTCTTGAATGTGGCTGGGCATGGTGGCTCATGCCTGTAATCCCAGCACTTTGGGAAGCCAAGGTGAGTGGATCACTTGAGGCCAGGAGCTGGAGACCAGCCTGGCCAATGTGGTGAAAACCCATCTCTACTAAAAAAAGATACAAAAATTAGCCAGGTGTGGTGATGCAAACCTGTAATCCCAGCTACTTGAGGAGCTAAGGCACGAGAATCGCTTGAACCTAGGAGGCACAGGTCGCACTGAGGCAAGATCGTGCCATTGTACTCCAGCCTGGGCAATAGAGCGAGAGACTCTGTCAACAGCAATAACAACAAAAATTATTGATAACTTACATTTTCATTCAAATTTCAGAATGCTGGGGATTTTGCTTAGAACTACAATGAATTTATAAATACTTATAAAATACTCAACATTTCATGATATTGATCTTCCTCTTCCACGTATATGGTATCTCTTGTCATTTCTTTAGTTCTTTCAAAAATAATTTACAATAACCTTTTTTTCCTGAAGCAGATGTATATTTTCTTAAAACTTACTCTGAGTTTCTGAGTGGTTTTGAGTTCTGGAGTGATTTTTTTGAAACCCAAATCTGAAGATAGCAAATCACCCCTCCCTGAATGTAGCTCCTCTGAGACTTTCTGTTACACTTAGAATGAAATTCAAACTCCATACTGGAGCATGATTATAGGACATGGTTTCCTATCTTCCTCCCGGACTTATATTGTATGCTCTGTTAGTCATTAAGCTTTAGCCACAGTGGTTTCCTTAACTTTTTTTTTTTTTTTTTAAGGTTAGTCAAGTGAGGCAGTGAGAGTGAAGTGGTTTTCTTTATGTACTCAAACACACCAAGCTAATTTTATTTTGGGGCACTTGTCCTTGAAGTTTTGTTTTTTCTGGAATCTTGTTCCCTAGATATGCATATGGCTAGTTTCTTCCTGCTGTTTGGGCCTCAGTTCAGATGTCTTCTCTCAGAGAAACCATCCCTGCCCACCAGAGAGTAGCCCTCCAGTCATCCATAATGCCATAGCTTCTTCATTTCTTCACAGCACTTGCCACTATTTGAATTTATCTTCTTTGAACTCTTTATTGGTGTATCATTCCCCACGATAGACCATAAGCTCCGTATGATTGAGGACCTTGCTGCCTTGTTCTTTTCTGTGTGCCCAGAACCTATAACAATTCCTGGCACATGGCAACTGTTCAATGAATATGAGCTGAATGGATAACTGAGTGGAAAAATGAACTCACATGGATCTCCCCCAATGCCCCTGGTTGCTCCTCCTGTGTCCTCTTATATCAACAAAGGAGTATTTCCTTTCTCCCACTGGCCATGCATATATTAGCAGTAAATAATGATGTAAGATATTTCTAGTCTCTTGAAGAAATAGTTTAACTGCAGAAATACTTATAAAAGGGATTCCAAACACATTTATATTCTGCATACCACGTTTCCAAGTGGCTTAGAATAGTGAAAGTGCCACTGTCTATTCGGCCCATTTCTACTCCTAAGAGATAGCTATTAAGTTTATTTGCATAAATCCAGAAACTTTTTATCCATTTACAAATCCCCAGCTATCTAATCTATCTTAGATTACACAATTTGAATGATTTAACAAAGAAGTTTCTTTTTTTTTTTTTTTTTTTGAGATGGGGTCTCACTCTGTCACTCAGGCTGTGATGCAATTGCAGCTTGCAGCCTTGAACTTCTGTACTCAAGCAATCCTCCTAACTCAGCCTCCTGAGTAGCTGGAATTACAAGTGCACACCATCATGCTCAGTTAATTTTTTAATTGTTTTGTAGAGATGAGATCTCACTGTGTTGTCCAGGCTGGTCTTAAACTCCTGGCCTCAAGTGAACCTCCCAACCTCCCAAAGTGCTGGGATTACAGGCATGAGCCACTATGCCCTGCCAAGAAGTTTTATTCTTATTGAAAAAGTGTTATTTTTAAGTGAATCTGAATTTGTTAAGAAAGCAGATTGTCAATCCCACTTCTAGAGGTTCCGATTCCACAAACCAGGGGTGCAGCCCTCATTTTCAATAAGCACCCTAGATCATTCTAAAACTTGTAGTCCAACAACCATTTATGAGAAATACTCACCTAGGTTAAGGCAATTTAATGTCATCCTTATTTAAGACGATGCAGCCTCCCAAACACTAGGGGGCAGATGGAGCCACATGTGCACCCACTGACTTGTTATGTCATGTCCCCTTTGCCCAAGAAGAGGGCATAGCAGATCCATGTGCCTCCACTGAGGCCCTGAGAACCAGACCTGCTTATGAAGCCACATAAACAATCAGGAAACAGCTCAAAATTGGCAGTGAGGAAATAGGTTCTAGACTCTGAGTGGCTTTGGGCCAGTTTCTTTATATGCAAAATGAGAAGGTGGTCCAGTGTGATGTTGTGATAGAATAAGAAATCTCTATTTGTTCTTCCCCAGTTCCTGGCACAGAGTTTCTGAAACTCTTGTAACTTCTGGAGTGATTGGGGTAAGAGGAGCATCTTTTGTTACTCTTAATAAGCCCCTTTCAACCACATTTGAGTTTATGTTAATGAGATATCTGGGGGATTCCAGCCCCAGACAGCTTCAGGGTGGGGGATGGTTGCCAGAGGAACCAACCATGTGATTATAGGGTTGGAACTTTCAGTCCCACCCCCTGACCTCCAGGGAGGGGAGAGAGGCTGGAGGTTGAGTTCAATCACCAGTAGCCACAATTTACTCAATCATGCCTAACTAACAGAACCTCCATAAAAACCCTGAACAATGGGGTTTGGAGAGCCTCCTGGTGAATGCATTCACTTTTTGGAGAGCAGCACACCCCAAACTCCACTGGCACAGAAACTCCTGCTTTTTGGACCCCTCTAGACTTTACCCTATATGTACATCTTCCTCTGGCTGTTTGTCTGCATCCTTTATAATATCTTTTCTAATGAACTGGTAAGTGAAATGTTTCTCTGGGTTCTATGAGCTATTATAGCTAATTGTCAAACATGAGCAGGTGGTCATAGGAACCCCTAATTTGTAGTTAAGTTGGTCAAAAGTGCAGGGGGCCCAGGACTTGCAAATGGCGTCTGAAATGGGAGTAGTCTTATGGGCCTGAGTCCTTAACCTGTGAGGCTAAAACCACCTTTGCAAAATTATGACAGTAAGAGAAATCTGACACAGCCAACTCCATCTTGCTTCCAGCAACACACACTTGCTGTCCTCACTCATTCCTGGGTATAGGCCAAGCTAACTTTCAAAGGCATTTGGTTTATAGTTTAAGCTTAAAGCAAGAATGACAATAGCCCTTCTGCAAACTAAACTGTCTTTGTAAAACTAATGAAAGCCTACAAGGTTAGAATTACTTACCTGAATTCTGCTAAGATGTAGGCACAGTTAAAACAATAACCAGCCATTGTTCTGGAGCTCACAAGATCTGTAACTTTCCCAATTACTATTGTAGATGCATCGCTATTGTAGAACCCAAGATTGGTCTTTTGAGATGTTTTTCAGACTTTGGCATTTTGATGACTAACTTCACCCATATCAGGGACTCGGCTGGACCTGTGGCCCCCACCCAGAAGCTGACAGCACACGAGGACCATTTTCCACATCCCTATGATTTCATCTCCCAACCAATCAGCATTCCCCGTTCCCTAGCCCCCGGCCCACCAAAGTATCCTTGAAAAACCGTAGCCTCTTTGGGGAGACTGATTTGAGTAATAGCCCCAATCCTTCTGCTTGGCCAGCCTTGCATTAATTAAACTCTTTCTTTACTGCAATAATGCTGTCTCAGTGAATTGAGTTTATCTGTGTATCGAGCAAGAAGAACCCGTTTGGGTGATTACAGTGTCTGATGCTAATTTCAGGTCGATGTTGTGAAATCAAAATTGAACTGAATTGAATTAAGGACATCCAGTTGGTGTATGAAGAGTTGGAGAACTGATTGCTTAGTGTGGAAAACCCACACATTTGATATCAGAAGTGTTGTGATTATTGAAATAAAGTTGTTTTATTCTTTCAACCACATAGTTGTAAAAGTGCATTCCAGCTCTATCATTTTATGGAAGACTTCAACATCTCATGGATTTCTGTGTGATTAGGTTACGCCTGACTCTCACCCCATACCTTCCAAATTTTCTAGGAGGAAATTATATAATGTTTGTAATGGAGAAGAAAATAACCAAAACATTTTAAAAGATAACATTTCCCATTATTACTTAAGCAGGATTTTCACAAGCTAAGATGATCGCTTCTGTTTCAGTGCTAAGTTCACTACTCATCTCCATGAACATAAAGAAACAACAAAATCTCTACACACACTTATCCACCAGATTGTTTTAAACAATTTTCAAACTTGTTTTAATAGGCAAAACTGGCTCTGTAATGCTAAACTAGACGTAAATAGCCCAAGGATCCAATTTCAGCCAAAATCTCATACCACATGGAGAAATTAAGCAATTCTTAAATATTTAATAATACTCTGTAATTTTTTAGACTCCTGGGCTCCAAAATTTCTGACAAAGTAATTCCTAAGCCACAATTAACAAAAATAGGCAACCTTCCAAAAAGTTTCGCAAAGCAAAAGTAAACTCCTCCGAGCACTCCCGCTGCAGTGAGAGTGATGCATACGCGTGACATACCCGCCTGAAACGACAGCAGCCAGAAAGGGTTTGGAGCTTGCCCTGAACTGGTGTCTGCTGAAAAGGCTCATAAAAAGAAGGTTGTGATTAGAAGATCATGACATTTCCAGCACCCACTTATTAGCATGTCTGGAGAATCACAGAACTCTTTACAACCAGAGTTCACGTCACAGGATATTTACAAATACTATTTCAGTCTTCAGAGCAATTCGGTCTCTGCTCTAATAACAGACGAAGGATGCAGACGCCCTAGCCAATCACTGCAGGTGGCCTCCTAAGAAAAATTCCTACCACCCCTTGGTTGCTCAGGACATAAACCTATATATTCTTCCTCCCCGTCATCCCACTTCTCATTCATCAAACCCCCTGCTTAAAACTCCTCAGTGACTTCTGATTTTACATAGACTGAAAGTTAAACTCCAGCTCCTATGTGGACACCTATCTACCTCTGAAATCTCATTTCATGCCAGTCTTCCCTTTACTCCCAATACACCCCACAATGGCCTCCTTTTCCCACCTTACTGGGTCAAGCCCATTCTCACTGCAGGGACTTGGCACTTGCTGTGTCACTGTTTGGATCATTATTTCTCTAGATCTTCACATAGCTGGTTCCACCTCGTAATTCCAATTCAACTCACATGACCTTCCCAGATCACTATATCCTAAATAGTATTAAGCTACATTTGTGTTATTCTCTACTCCTGTTTGTTTTCTGTCTGGTCCTGAAATTACACTGTTTATTTGCTTAATGGTTTTCTCATCCCACTAGAATTTCACCTCCAAGGGGAGGGAGATATTGCTTTGTCCTGTTCACTGCTACATCCTCATAGCCTGGGACAATGCACATAGTAGATACTCAGTGACTGTTTGTCAAATGAATGCATATGTTTGTTTATTTATTTATTTTATTTATTTTTTTCTGAGATGGAGTCTTGCTTTGCCACCCAGGCTGGAGTGCAGTGGCGTGATCTCGGCTCACTACAACCTCAGCCTCCCAGGATCAAGCGATTCTCCTGCCTCAGCCTCCTGAGTAGCTGGGATTACAGGCACATATCACCACGCCTGGCTAATTTTTGTATTTTTAGTAGAGACAAGGTTTCACCATGTTGGGTAAGCTGGTCTCGAATTCCTGACTTCATGATGTGCCCGCTTCGGCCTTGTACAGTGCTGGGATTTGCAGGCGTGAGCCACCGTGCCTGGCCTACAATTTTTTTTTTCCTTGTGATGGAGTCTCAATCTGTCGCCCTGGCTGGAGTGCAGTGGTGCGATCTCAGCTTACTCTGCCTCCCTGGTTCAACTGATTCTCCTGCCTCAGCCTCCCTAGTAGCTAGGAATAAAGGCACACACCACCACACCTGGCTAATTTTTGCATTTTTAGTAGAGATGAGGTTTTGTCACGCTGCCCAGGCCAGTCTTGAACTCATCTCAGGTGATCAGCCCGCCTTGGCCTCCCAAAGTGCTGAGATTACAGGCATGAGTCACCTGCACCCGGCTATGTGTTATTTTAGATTAAATTAGAACCCAACTTTTCAATGTTCTCCCTCTACTCAGAGTTAAAACTCAGTTTGTTGCTTGGAAGACAAGTTAATTTGCAGAAGAGACATATCTCACTGTCTATGAATATCCTCACTGTCACCCCACAACTAGTTTAGAATCTCTGACATAGAGCATGTTCCTCTGAAAACATAAGACCCTTTGGAGACATCAGTCAAATGAAATGTAAGCCTCATTGACAAGCTAAGATGACTCTTACAGTGCTTCTTGAGGGAATGATTGTGTAGGTAGTGACTGCTGGAAGTGAAGGGCTCAGAGTCTGAGTGGGTTGATCCACATGTCACACAGATTGAAGCAGGTAGAGTTTTCTTTTTTAATGCTAGGGCAATTTTGCTGAGGTACTCTGTGTTCTAGCCAGGCATTCAATATAGGGGTGGTTCATTTGGGGCTCAAATGAGAAGATCAACTAACTGAAGTTTTAAATGGGTGTTAGATGAAGGGAATTCCACCCTGACTTGCACAGTGAGCTACAGAGTGGTAGTGACAGCCAATTTTCTACACAGTATCATAATTTATAAATCTCTTTTACATACTCATCATCTCTTTTGTTTCTTAGGGAAAATCGGTGAGGTTGGCCAAATGTAGTTATTGTACCTATTTCATATATGTGAAGATGAGACTCAAGATCCCATAATGAGTAAATAACCAGAAACTTGATTTGCAATCAAGATCTTATAAGATTATCTTCTACAGATCCTAATGTACCAATAAGAAAGATATTGAAGAAGTCATGTAAAAAATCAACTTTATTCAGGTATAACATATATACACAATAAAATATTCCCATTTTAAGTGTGGAGTTAAACAGATTTTAACAAATATATACACTCCTTACCCACCACCACAATCAAGATATGGAATCCTTCTCTTTTTTTGAACAAATTTAGGAGATACATTGTAAATTTTGTTACAGGTATATAAAGTGTAGTGATCAAGTCAGGGTATTTAGAAGATAACAAAACATTTTCTCTCTTAAGAAGTTCCTTTAGGCCGGCGCGGTGGCTCAAGCCTGTAATCCCAGCACTTTGGGAGGCCGAGACGGGCGGATCACGAGGTCAGGAGATCAAGACCATCCTGGCTAACATGGTGAAACCCCGTCTCTACTAAAAATACAAAATAGCCGGGCGAAGCGGCGGGCGCCTGTAGTCCCAGCTACTCGGGAGGCTGAGGCAGGAGAATGGCATAAACCCGGAGGCGGAGCTTGCAGTGAGCTGAGATCCGGCCACTGCACTCCAGCCTGGGCGACAGAGCGAGACTCTGTCTCAAAAAAAAAAAAAAACAAAAAAAAAAAAAACAAAAGAAGTTCCTTTATATCCCTTTGTGCTCATTTCTCTCTCTTACTTACTTCCTGCCCTTCCCTTAGGAAACCACTGATCTGCTCTCTGACATTACGTATTACTTTTTCTAGAATTTCATAAGAATAGAATCATATAGTCTGAATTTTTTTGTGTCTCTGGCTCCTTTTGGTTGTTTGTATGATGTTTTTGAGCTTCATCCATGTTATGGCACATATTAGTAGTTTGTTCTTTTTTATTGTTTCATTTTATAGTATTCTATTGTATGGCTATGTCACAATTTATTTATCCATTCACCTTCTGATGGACATTTGGATTCTTTCCTGTTTGGGTTATCATAAATGCCACTCTCATGGACATTTCAATACAATTTTTTTTTTTTCATTTTTTGAGACAGAGTCTCACTCTATTGCCCAGGCTGCAATCTCAGATCACTGCAACCTCCGCTTCCTCGGTTCAAGGGATTCTCATGGCTCAGCCTCCCAAATAGCTGGGATTACAGGCGTGTGCCACCACACCCAGCTAATTTTTGTATTTTTAGTAGAGATGAGGTATCACCATGTTAGCCAGGCTGCTCTCGAACTCCTGACCTCAGGTGATCCACCTGCCTCAGCCTCCCAAAGTGCTGGGATTACAGGTGTGAGCCACCACGCCTGGCCCCAATACAAATCTTTTGTGGGCATATATTTTCATTGCTTTTCAGTAAATACTTAGGAGTGGAATTGTGAGATTCTATGATCTGGGAATTTTTAATTTTATAAAAAACTGAGATCTATGGTCTAAAGTGGTTTTACCATTTTATATTTACAACAGCAGTGTATGGGAATTCCAGTTGCTCCACATCCTCACTGATACTTGGCATTGTTAGTCTTTAAATTTTAGCCATTTTAATAGCTATGAAGTAGTTGGCATCTCACTGTAATTTGAGTTTGCATCTCCTAGATGACTAATAATGTTGAGCATCATTTTTGGGGGCTTATTGCTTATTTGTATAACTTCTGCAAAGGGCAATTTGAGAGACAAGAGATACAAATAATTTTGTGTCTCATGCAAGAATTTGTTTTATTGTAGAAACAATTTTGAAAAATGCAACCTGGAAAAAATTATAAAATATTCAGACTATAAAGAATAAAGAAAACTTTAATATGGTCAAAATGTCCACATTTTTTATTTTTTCTTTAGTATATACTCCTTGAATTTTTTTAGTAAACATTCATGTAATGCTCTAACAAACTGGGGAGGCTGAGTTTTCAGGTAGAAGCTAGCAAAGAAGGAAAAGGCTTTGCTCTCTTTATTTCCGTTCCCTAGACTTCATTTTACAGACGATGGGCTCAATTATTCACAGCATCTTTTTATATCTAGCCTCGTAAAACTGTAAGGTGAATCGTTACAAAATTAATATTCAACAGGCTTTATATAACTCTGTTTAATTCAATGCATAACTCAGATTTTTATCACCCCAAGGCCTCTCAAGATCTATAAATGCAACCAACTTAATAAGATACCATGTGTTTTAACTCTAACATTACCTCAAAGACCTCCACACCACACAACCACTAAATTTAGACTAGATAACCAAATAGACATCTATGACAGAAATGAACTGTATTTAAAAAGTCAAGTCCTGCATGAAGACTTGCATGATGACAATGAAGACTGTGTTCTAACACATTCGTTTTGAGAACCTTACAGTTTTGATTTTAAAAAGGAGCTTATTTTGCTTCCAGAGCACTAAGCTACAAGTGTTTTATGCCACATAACCCAAAAGAGTTGACTCTTAAATAATCATCACTTACCAGGAGGTGAAAAAGCGGATGAATGCATCTAGATATTACCTCCTAGCTCCCATTCAAATAAATGTGTATAACTTCCATCCTAAAAGGAATCTTACAGATCATCCAGTCCTATGATCACATTTTCTGGACAAGGAAACCAAGGCCCAGACAAGTGAAATGATCAGCCTGAGGTCAGACAACCAGCTAAAAAGACTGAATGTGAAATCCAGGTCTTCTGAATCAGATTCTAAATTCTTAGTCTTGTGATTTTTTTTCCTAAGGCTTTTGTTTTGTTTTGTTTTCAATAGTTATACAGGTTCAATGCAGAAATTTTGGAAAACCCAGAAAAGCACAAAGAAAAACTGTTAGACCAATTTTTAACTATTTAAAATTGTCAATCCCAATACTTTAAGATAATCACTCAAACTTTTAGTAGGGCACTATGATATAGAAACTAAGAGGGCTGCTTCCAGAGTCACACATTTGGCTTCTTATCCTGACTCCCATGCTTGGTAAGCTTGTGCGCATGGGAGTTACTCTACCTTCTTCAGCCTCAGTTTCCCTGCCAGTAAAATGTGGAGAACAAGGTCACTGATTTCTCAAGGTTGTGAGAATGAAGTGAGATGAAATTTGTAAAGCATCTCATACAATGCCTGCAGACAATAATCATTAGCCATCATGATTATCTACTTTCAGACATTTATTTATGTTCACGTTTTCATGCTTTAAAAAAGTAAACCAGCTCAGGCCAAATGTAGTGGCTCATGCCTGTAATCCCAGCACTTTGGGAGGCCCAGGCAGGAGGATCACTTGAGCCCAGGAGTTAGAGACCAGCCTGAAAAGAATTAGCCAGGCATGATGGCATAGGCCTGTAGTTCCAGTTACTCGGGAGACTGAGATGGGAGGATTGCTTGAGCCCAAGTTCATTCCAGCCTGGGTGACAGGGTGAGACACTGTCTCAAAAAAACAAAATAGGGTGGTGGCACACACCACTAATCCCAGCACTTTGGGAGGCCAAGGCGGGCAAATCACCTGAGGTCAGGAGTTCAAGACCAGCGTGTCCAACATGGGGAAACCCCATCTCTACTGAAAATACAAAAAGTTAACTGGGCGTGGTTGTACATGCCTATAATCCCAGTTACTCGGGAGGCTGAGGCAGGAGACCTGCTTGAACCCAGGAGGCGGAGGTTGCAGTGAGCCAAGATTGTGCCATTGCACTCCAGCTTGGGCAACAAGAGTGAAAGTCTCCCTCAAAAAAAAAACCAACAACAACAGAACAACAACAACAACAAAAGTAAGCCAGTTCTGTGGCCTTTTTCCATCTGATGGTACATTTGCCATGAAAAGTCATTTTCTGATGACCTTCCCACTAAATCAAACTTTCCAGAGAAGTCCAAATTTAAACAGTGATCTGAAGAGCCGCACACTGGGGTTCTGACTAACAAGAAGAAATTCCCACAATCCAGCTAATCCCTCAGAGTTTTAGGTTATGTACAAGGCTGCAGCCATATCCTAATGATGACTTCTAGCAGAGCTTCAGAAAGAATGTGGCTCCCTCCCTCCCCTCAGAGTCTCTGCCTTTTCAGTGCTTCCAGGAACCAGCAGGGCCCCAAGGACCTTTCCACATCAGGGGAATCTCAGAGGATGATGTGTGATGTCTTCATAGCCAGGGTGGTGATTTCCAAGTAAAGTAGGGATGGTTTTTGAGAATTAAAAAATGTCCTGCTGTGATCTCTTTTCTTTCTATCCTGCACCAAAACAAATAAACAATAAACCACTACCTACATTTGTGAGACTCCAGAAAGAACTGTTGGCCTGGCAATGATCAGTGACTGATGGGTGATAGCTGTAGGAAATGCTGTGATAAGGTTTATGAAGCTGTAGCCTGGATCAATGGAAGAGTATATTGTGATTGATCGGGAATGTCTGCAGTGGAAGGTGGCAACAGCAGGGTGGTACACAAGCCATGGTGCTGTCCTCCCTGGTCTATTTTAATGTCTTCTCTTTATAGGTATGAAAAATAAGGTTTACAGCAATGAGGTATCATGGCTTATCCATCCACGAGTACGGAGACAGAACATGGCAAAACTGAAACTAGCAACCATTCCTTGTGGTTTGTAGCTCAGCAATCCTCTCTCCATGCCAGGCTGCCTTTCTTCTCTGGTGGGTGAGATGGTTTCCTTCTTATAACCACTAGGTGGTCCTGGCATATTACAACCTATTCAGATCACTTCCATAATGAAAAAATTATGCCAAGATAGTTTTTAAAAAAACCACCAGTCCCAATTTTGTGTTAAGGCCCTGGCAACAGTCAGCACACAGCTGTTGCGAGGATGCATATTCTCTTTTGACAAAAGACAGGTGGCTGGTTGTGTCATGTTGGTCTGAGATAACATAATGTGCAGAAAGAGAGACAAGCAGGGAAGGAGAGATTTCTTTCCCAGACTCTCACATAAATGGATTTCTTCTTTGCATAATGGAGCTCTAAATAAATAAAATACAAAACAAATGTTTACAATATTGTTGAGACACTGAGTTGCTGAGAGATAGCTGTAGAGTTTTATTCTAATTTGTATCCTCTCCAGGAAAATGGAATTCAACACGAACTTTATAATGGTAGGAGGAAGAAGGTATCATCATTTATTCCTTCATATGTTCACCTGATATTTACTAAGTGCCAGGCAGTGCAAAGTACTAGGGATACAACAGTGATCGGAAGGTGAATAGTTTCTGTCCTCACATGAAGTCTACTGGGAAAGATGGACTATTAACAAGCATTGTAATAAGTGTGTATATATAAAGAAGAAGATAGTATTGAGGGAGCAACTGGGCAGAGGTGAAGGACCAACAGGATTGGCATGCTTAAGTAGAAAGGGCATGTGATTTGGAGCTGGACAAAAGTGAAATTGTTTCTTGCCACTTACCAAGTGGGTGACCTTGAGCAAGTCATTTAGACTTTCTACCCCAATTTCCTTATCTATGAAACAAAGCTAATAATTTCTACCCTGTCAGGATTATGCTAGGTATTGAGTTAAAGTTTATTAAGTTCCCAGGGAAGCCTGTCACAGAGTATGAGTTCAACACATATTTGTCAAGTGAATGAAAGAATCATTATGAAATACACATTGGATCTCTAATAGAAAAAGGGACACTTGGGCAGAGACTGATGAAACAGAAAGAAACTAGACATTAGTCTTGTCTTATACCTATTTAGAGACTGAGAATATATAGCAAATAGCAAATTTGTAAAGAAGCACATTTCATGTAGCTAGGTAGGGAGTACTCTACCACAGAACTATCTAACAGAAACATAACACGGGTCACAAATGAGAGGCACATGTGTAATTTTCAGATTTCCACCGCCACATTAATAAAAGTAAAAAAGAAAAATAGAATAAGTTTAGTAATATATTTGACCCAACATAGCCAAAACATTATTATTTTACATATAGCCAATGTAAGTTTATTGATACAATATTTTGCATTCTATTTTTTCTACTAAGACTTCAAAATCCAGTGTGTGCTTTATATTTACACTACATCTCAATTTGGCCTTGCCATGTTTCAGATGCTCAGTTGCCATGTGTGGCTAATGGCTTCCATACTGGACAACACAATTCCAGAAATGTGGGGACGGGAGAGTTTATTGAAGACACAGACAGTCAGGTGGGCTTAGGGAAGAGGTGAAGAGATGGGCTTGAGTAGATGGGCATTAAAAGACCTGATGTGGTGTTTTTACAAGTTGTATCTATGTACAGTGTCTTGTGTTGCAGCACCTTATAGAAGCCTCCTTCATCTGGCTGGCTCTGTGTCAGGGACCTTCTGAATCTACTCCTGGTGCAGGGGTCATACTCTTGCATTTGGTCCTTACTCTCTGATGGCACCTTCGGACTCTCAGATTGTCCTTTGCTTTCTGGTACCCTCTGACTTGGCACCGGGCATAGCGCCTGGCACCTGGAAACCACATGTATGTAAAAGCAGATTCCTTGGCTGCATAATACAGTTCTAAATAAATAAAATACAAAGTGATGCCTGGAGCTAGCCAAACGCTGGCTCTCAAAGCCACTAGGACTATCAGAGTTGTCCTCTAGCCTAGGGAGACACACAGAGAGTTTCAAGTTTAAAAAATCCAGGAATATTACCTGTAGAAGACCAGTCTCCGCATGGATTCCCAGTGGGGGAGAGACGGGCGCGTGACCTGGCTGGGGGCATAGCATTTGGCAGAGAGGAACTGGAAAAAGGAGGAGATGATGACCTGACCCTTTGAGAGCAGGTCCTGGCCAAGTGCATTCTCTAAGGTGAGATGCAGAAAGGCAATCCATGTGGCCAAGAAAGGTGCAGTGATGTGTACCAGAAAGAAATTCAGATGACGGATAAAGGATGAGTGAGAAAAACGGATGTGAAAGGAGGGAGGCAGAAACCTAGAAGACAAGAGTCCCCACAAGAACTTGGTATCTCCTCACCTAAGCAAGCATTGATGTGTCCCCCACACTAGGACCCAAGTGGGATCGTAGTGGTGGGCTGGACTCATGTCTGCCTCCTCCTCAGGCCTATACCATCCCACAGCCCACGGCAATCAAATACATAAGAGAAGTAGATGGATGAGGAGGCAGAACACATTCTCCTGCTGTATCCCCAGTGATAACAGTAGCAATGAAGAAGGAGGAATTTGAGTGGGCTTTAATCTCAATTCAATAGTATCATCATAGGAACTCCTGTCCCGTGTGTAGAAGGAGATACTCCCTGACTCTACCCAACTAACAGCAAGTAGGAATGTGACCCCAAGTGTGGCTAGGTATTTTAATTTTTCCGAAGTTTTAACTATGGATTTTATGTGACACTTTCCAATTTTTTAATGTTTTTAACTATGTTAATAAAATTTTAAACATTGTGCTGGCTCCTACTATGTGAGCCAAAGAAAACAAACCACAGGGCTGGCAGCTTGAGACTTCTACTCTAGGTTCAGGATCCTGTTCCACCATCACCTGGCCATTTGTAGCTTCTCACTTCCATTTTGTTCTGAGGCTTAAATCAGAACGACTTGAAATCAGTTCCATTTTGCTTTGAGGCTTAATTCAGATTATGCACATCAAGGGTTTAGCTTAGTTTCTGGCACATAGTGAAGGCAGTTAATAACTAGTGCCTAGTATCTGTAAAGAACTTCTGAGGTTTATTTCCAACTATTATATAGGGATTGAATCACAGGATGCCCCCAGAGACAACACATCTGAAACAGGGCTCCTCTCCCTCATATGATATGGTTCCCTATCTCTTCATTTCTGTTTCACAGCTAAGATTTATGACACTTTCATTTTACTTTGTCAATTCATGAAACTCAAAGTGGTTGCACAAAGGAAGTAAGAAAAATAAAACACAAACAAACAAAACAACAACAACAAAAAAATGCCAACCGAGGTAGAAGTATAAGCTGATACACGTTTTCTAGAAAGTAGTTTGATCATGCTTAGCAAAAGACTAAAAAGAATTCATATGCCTTTTGACTCAGCTATTCCATTTCAAGGAATTTAGCCTAAGGGAAAAATGATGGTTTTTCATAAAGGCTTAGTCCCAAAAATGTTTATGACAGTGTAGTCTATAATAGAAACAATTAAGGAAATTAAATGCCCGTAAAGAAGAGATTGGTTGCAAAAGTTATGCTACACTAGAAAGCTGATTCTTCTCCATCACAGCCCCCTCATTACTTTCAGAGCACTTATTATGTTAATCATGTCTCCTGCAGTAAACTCCAGGAAAGCAGGGTCCTTGTCTGTCCTGTTCACCATTGTATACACCATTGTTTATAAGCTGGCACACAATGGACACAAATGAATATTTAAATACATACAAGACAGTTTATGTAGTATGGTTCCATTTTTGTAAAAAAAAAAAAAAAGAAAAAAAGCCTATGTACGTTATTAGTGCTTTCCCCTAGATAGGGTCAGCAAACTAGACCCTGGACTCACTAAATAAAGTTTTATTGGAACACAGCCACACTCTTTCTTTTACATGTTGTCTATGGCTGCTTTTGTACTAAAATGGCACAGCTGAGTAGCTGCAACACAGTTTGTGTTGCCCACAAAGCTAAAAATATTCACTATGTGGTCCTATAGAGAAAAAGTTTGCAGACTCCTGCTTTAAATGGTAGAAGTTTCTTTTGTGCTGTCTAATTCACATAAACACACGCACAAGTGTATGTATGTGTGTGTGTGTATTTAACAATGAACATATATTACTTTTGTAACCAGGAAAAGTTAAAGTTATTTTTGCAAAAGAAAGACAGAAATGAAGGAACAAAGAAAAAAGAAAAGAAAGGAGGGAATTATTTATTCATGTTTACCAGTATAGAAAAATGTCCACAGCAAGCAAAATTTTAAGTATGGTATGAACAGGATCGTTATATTTTTGTAATGTCTGGATAAAGAACTGAAAGGAAAAAACGGTTAGCATGGCTATATCTGGGTAAGGGAAATACAAATGGCTTTTATTTCCTTCTTTGTTCTTAGTTGTATTTTCTCAGTTTTCCAGAATAAACATGCTTTACTTTTGTAATAAGAAAAAGAGAAAATAAGCTATATTGAAGATAGAGAAAAAAAATATGTTAGTCTACATAAAAAGCAACAATGTTAACTCCGTTGCCGCCATGGCACCTGTGAAAAAGCTTGTGGCAAAGGGGGGCAAAAAAAAGAAGCAGGTTCTGAAGTTCACTCTTGATTGCACCCACCCTGTAGAAGATGGAATCATGGATGTTGCCAATTTTGAGCAGTTTTTGCAAGAAAGGATCAAAGTGAACAGAAAAGCTGGGAACCTTGGCGGAGGGGTGGTGACCATCGAAAGGAGCAAGAGCAAGATCACCGTGACATCCGAGGTGCCTTTCTCCAAAAGGTATTTGAAATATCTCACCAAAAAATATTTGAAGAATAATAATCTACGTGACTGGTTGCGCGTAGTTGCTAACAGCAAAGAGAGTTACGAATTATGTTACTTCCAAATTAACCAGGACGAAGAAGAGGAGGAAGATGAGGATTAAATTTCATTTATCCAGAATATTTTGTATGAGTTCTTGAATAAAACTTGGGAACTAAAAAAAAAAAAAAAAAAGCAACAATGTTTCTACCAGGTTTTGAACATTTACTTGGGGTCCTGGGAGTGTGTCCCTTTGGGCACATTGCTTGTCATTACTGCCCTCCACTAAAATGGTAACATGGCCAAGGTTGAAGTGTTAAAATCTTGTGCCACTTTTTTTTCCCCTAAATTATTTAGGTTGTCCTCCAAACAGAATGGATGTTTTTCTTTATGTTAAAAAGTTTTAAAAAGTCCACTGAATTCTTTGTGAAGCACAGTTTACCATTTCTATCTAGACTAGAAAGTGTATTTAGAAAAGAAGTTTTCTGGCTTAGTAGCCGACCCTTGTCCCCACAATCACATTTCCCTAATTTCAGCCTTAGCTGAGGTTGACAGTTCTAGCAATATGGATGGCTCCCACCGCATTATTCCACCATTTGTCTTTCTGCTTTTAGGAGGAGGTAAGACCCGCCGGGGCAGCGGGTCTGCACCCTCCCTCAACAATGGGGAGCAGTGGATAAATGTCCCAGCCTCTGGGCTGCAGACTTGGCAGACAGGAGCCCCTGTTGCCTGTAGAAGCCATCTTTCTTGGCTTTTCTCCATCTCTTGTTCACTCTCTCCACTTCTTTCTCCTGCTTCCTGGGAATCTCCTCTCCCAAACTAGCTTCCTGCACCCAAGATACTGTCTCAGGTTCTGCTTTGGAGGAACTCACACTAAAAGAGTTTGTAAGCAAATGGCAAATTAATAACAAAAATTACACCACAGAGCCCAGAAAGCGCTCATAGATGGGGTCAAACAGAGCTCATTAGCTTCTAGGATACATGTGCTTATTATATGACTATTGATTAGACTTTTACATTGGGCAATGTGGGCTGGGTATACTATGGTGAACTAGATAGACACAGTCTATGCTCACAGAGCATGAGGCATTAAACAATGATTATGCAAATTATACTAACAGAAAGGACAGGAAAGATGGGAAGATACAGGAAAAACTAGTCTAGTCTGAGATTTAACATGGGTTTCTGAGAACACAACATTTAAACTGAGCCTTAAAGTAGGGGTTAGCCAAAAAGTAGGGAAGAGCTACAATGTGTCCTCAGCATACAAAGACTGAACATGGAAGGCGGACATTTGATGGGCTAATTAACCATGTTACAGGATTTGAAGATTTCAAAAAATATATAGCCAGTCAAATTCTCCTCTTTCATCTGACATGGTTAAATATCCCATGAGCAGAACAAGTATCTGGATATCTTCAGGGTATTAATTACTGAGAGGACCAAAGTTGGCCATTAAGATTCAAACATGGCTTGGAAAAACACGCTTGTAATCAGAGCCAGTGTACTTGGTAGATTCCACTCTTATTACCTAGGGAGAATGTGGGTCTTCCATGAGGTGGCAAAAAAACCCAGTCTAACCTTGAAGCTGATGGGCTGGTTTAAAAAAAAAGGAGTCTAATTTGCTCCAAAGACCCACTGCTTCCGATTCACAAAGATGTCATTTAAAACTGGTTTGAAGAACGCCTGCCTGCTGATTCATTCTGAAATGGGGAATCAACTCAGAAGAATCTGATCCTTACAAACCTCTAGGGCACACACACTTCCTGAGACTCTGAATGTGCTTAACTTCCTGCTAAACACACAGTGCTTTATGTGCTAACAAAACGCAATAAATACACCGTTGGTACTTCTATGTTTATGATCCACTGCCTTTTTTCTTGCAGCGATCTTGTAACAATTTCACTTCATATTTTTATTATTCTCACTGCATACTAATACTTCAAACATTTCAGTAAATTATGGTTCTCTGGTTCCTACTTCAGAATCATTTAACTGATTTAATGAGCTCTGTCTAATTATTGCATTTCACCTTTCTTATTAAAGTGCAGCAGTGTTTTGGCTGAAATAGCTGGTAATAGCTCAAATACTCAGAAAGGAAAAAAAAATGAGGATGGATAATGCAGGACTCACTACAGTCCATTTTATGCTAGACACAATTTTTAAGAATATATAGATATATGTATACCTTAATCCACTCATACATTCATTACATATGTATAAAATGCCTGTATGTGCTATGCATTTGTGAGAGATACCAGAACAGCTTTAATGGTGCTTTCTTAGATTGGCATCCTTCTATGAGGGGCACAAAACACACTGATTGAAAACTCTGGAGTCAGACTGCATATATTGAAATCTTGGCTTCACCATTAGCCATGTGACCTTGGGCAAAACAATGAGCCAATCCGTGCCTCAGTTTTCCCATCTGCAAAATGAGAGTTAAAGTATTAATAGCATCTACCTCCACAGGACTGTTGTGGGCATTAAATTAGTCAGTACATACATAACATGTCAAAAGACTACCAGGGGCATAACAGGCACTTGGTAATTGTTACCTCTTTTGTGTTCCCTATTGAATTGTGCTGGTCTATAATAAACTCACAGCAACTGTAGGTGTCTCTATCTACTTATCTATTTAATTAGTTATCCATTATTTATTTTTATTTATTGTTTACCTCCATCAAATTATAGGATACATGAAGAGAGAAACTAAATGCCCAGTGCCTGGCATTGTGCTTGGCTATATAGTAAGGCACTAGTAAATGTTTGTTGAATGAATGAACCAAGGAATAAATGATTCTCTGTCAGCATGCATGACCCCTCTCATTCCCCACAGCCTTTCGCTTCAGAGATTTCCATCACACATGTCTATCATATGCCATTTGTTGGAAATTCCACATGGTTTTATACCCAGATGGTGCCCGTGACAAAGGGAAGGCGTTCTGGCATGCGTGAAAGTTACGATGCCAGATGACAAGCCAATTCACTGTATTATTCATCATCAAATGTTGTTGGCCAGAGAACCGACTGCTGTCTGCAGAGCTCCACAATGGTCAAGTGAAGAGGCTGATTTTTAACGGAAGGTAGTAGCATCTTTAGAGAGACAGGGTGATGTAGTAGGAAGATGAGGTTTAAAAAGTGAGATGTTCCTCAGCCTTGTCTCGGCTTAGCAAGGTTGGGCAAGTCACTTCACTCTTTGGGGCTCTTGGATTACTGTATTTGTAAATGGAGGACACAAATTGTCATCAGTAATTCCCAAAACTGGTTGCACACCAGAATCTTCTGGAAAGCTTTTTAAAATGCAGTTTCTTTTTGGCTAGCAGGAGGCAAATTTGTAATATAAAGGGCCAGATATTCCAGGTTTTGCAGGCCATATGATCTCCGTCACAACTACTCAGACTTGACTCTGCCATTATGTAATCAAAGCAACCACAGACAATATGGAAACAAATGGGTGTGTCTGGATTTGACCAGGTTGCCCATAGGACACAGCTTCCTGAGCCCTCCTCTAGGCCATCTGTGGCCTCCCAGCGTAAGGGCTAGTTCTCTGCATATTTACAAAAGCTCCTCTAAGTGACGTCAGCAGCAGAGATGTTTGTGAACCACCAGATATATGATCTATAGGGCTCCTTCCAGCTCTAATTGGAGCTGAGATTCGACAGTTCTTATTTTCACTATGAGAAACGGCTATTCTTGGTCAACACTATCTAAACAATAATTCTCATATTCTTTCAAATGCATCACATTTGGATATTAGCTTTCTACATCTGAAGTTTTTAGTCTCTCAAAATTCAATTTGCTACTCTACCAGGAAAAGTGTGAATAGTTCCTTCCATTGTGTTTAGATGTAAAGCACCTCTCTCTGTGTGTGATATCCCCTGTCAGTTCTTTGTAAGTGACATTTTCATTAAGTTGCAAACTAGAGGTTTAATATTATCTCTTTAAGGCAATAAAGCAGCACAGTACACACCTCCACTTTAAGAAACAATGACACATAAAAATGTGAAATTGGTGAGGCCTGGTGGCTCAGGCCTGTAATCCCAGCACTTTGGAAGGCCGAGGTGGGAGGATTGCTTGAAGGCAGGAGTTCGAGACCATCCTGGGAAACATAGTGAGACCCCCATCTCTAAAATCAATAAATCAATAAATAAAAGTAACCAGGCTGGGCAACACAGTGAGACCTCCGTCTCTAAAATAATAAAAATTATCCAGGCATGGTGGCACACACCTATAGTCCCACCCACTCGAGCAGCTGAGGTGGGAGAATCACTTGAGCCCAGGAGTTTGAGGCCATAGTGAGCTATGATTACACCACTGCACGCCGCCCTGGAGGACAAAGTGAGACTCTGTCTCAAAAGAAAAAAAAAAAAAAAAAAGAAACAGATCATGGACTCTTCAAACAAACAGTGAATTTATGAAACAGTTAAGGGGTGTTTATAGTATTTGGGCTAGGCTAGGATTTCCTTTGTATAGAAAACCTCTTTTCTACTGAAAGCATGACTGTCAGGTGATAATACATCCTGTATTTTTCCAGGTCGGCCCCAGTTTTTACCTGTTTCTCTGAGTAATTAACAGAGTGCCACCTTTCCCTCTCAAAAGTGCCCCGTTTGGATGATACATAACATGGTATCATCCTTCCTGTAGGTGAAATAGCCAAAATGATTGCTCCATTTATTTTCTACTTGGTAAGAGGCAGGCCTGCTCTGGGGGCCTTCTCTGTGTTATCCCAATGAATCCTCACGATATTTTGCTGATGGGTGATGTCCTAAGGTTGGGTCTCTCTAAAAGCAGACCCTGAGGCAAGGAGTCAGGGACGAGGAATTTTTCTGGGAAATATTACCAGGAAGCATAGGTAGGGAAGTGAGGAATGGAGTCAGGGAAGGGAAGGATGCCAAAACATGGTGACTTTGTGAACAGTAACTAGAGCCGCAATTAACCAAAGCTCAGTATTGCCGGGAACTGTCTGAGACTGTGTGAGCATGCCTCAGAATGTTCCCATGGAGGGGCTAGGAGGCCGCAGTTTTATCCTGCAGTTTTATTCCTCATTGGTTGAGGGTCACTCCTGGAGATGTTCCGTCTCCTTTCCTGATGTCTGGCCTGTGTCATAGTGAGAAGCAGTTCATTCCTATGGCCAGAGAAAGCCCTCAGGTAAAAAACACAAACAGCCTTGTCAGTGTGCATGAGAACTGTCTGAAGACAACTTCTGGGGTAGGCCCAGGGCCACTAACAGCACAGCTACAGGGAGAATGAGGCTTGGCAAGGTTAAGTCACTTGCCCAGAGCTACATAGTTGGTGGGTGGTAGAGACAGGATCTTGACTCATGCATTCGGCTCTGCAGAGCTTACCCTTAACCATGCATAGACCACCCTGTGCCTACACCTGAGTCACTTGTGAATCACCCAGTATCTGTGCACTAGCCTTGTTTCTGTCCTGAGAGGCCCTGGCAATGGCTTGCTGTACAGCCAGGTAGCCAAGGCCTCTGCCACAGCCACCGACTGAGGTACATGGGGCACGCGATTCCTCCTGGTCTCTCAGGGAAATGATCGATGAACTCTTCTTCCTGTCTCCCCCTGCACTGCTCAGAAGCATAATAATTTCATATGGCTTCTCCTAAGACACCCCTGGAAGACCATGGAGTCAGCTTGTCACAAAGCCAGCTTTCTCATCTATGATGCACTTCCTTGTATTCACCTCCTTGCCCTCCCTGCTCACTCATTATTCACACTCACACCTGCTTCCCTGGGATTGCACTCTGCAATAAAGTGCTAGTACCCAAGCTTTCATTTTGTAATGGAACATAATCTGCATGCAGTAAGTTTTGACAAATGCGTACACCTATGTGACCCACCCTTGCATCCAGATCTAGAGCAATCATCAGCCCAGGAAGTTTCCTTAGGCCCCTCACCAGTCAATCCACTCTTCTCACATTCCTAGGCAACCACTGTTCTGATTTATTTCAGCATCAAGCTTCACCTGTCCTAGAATATCATATAAATGGAATCGTGGAATCTAACACATACAGTTTTGCCTGGGGCATCTGTTTTTCAGGGAACCTGGGTGAGGTTCTAACTTGGTATATTTTGAGTTTTTCTCATAATTCTGGCCCATTGAAGTACATATACCATACATCACTTCCAGCGTAGACCAAAATAATTACAAATACTTGTATTTAAAGTTCATGATCAAAATATTTTCATTTAGTGAGTGATATTCAAAGCAATGACCTGCGTGCATTATAGATCCTATTTTTTTATCTTCATAGTAAGTCTTTAGGATAGCTATTACTTTTGGCTTATAGACTAGGAAATTAAGGCTCCAGTTAGGCTGAGTAGTGACTTGAGATGACACAATGTAATAGAGGCAGGGTTGGGATTTGAGCCAGACTGCATCTGACTCCAAGTCTTATGCTCTTTCATAAAATACTCTACTTATAAGTTATCCAAAGAGAAACTCCTCAACTATTAGTAACCATGACTCTAAGGAAGTCCATAAGCAAACTTCGGCTCATAATGTATAAAGCTAAAGGTACAAGGAAATTTGCAAAAGGAGGACTTTCTCTGCACAAAGAAATGACTGCCTTATCTCCTAAGTACAGCTTTGAAAGGTTCTCTATTAGAGATCCACCCACTAGAAAGATTACTGGGTATCACAGAAGATGATTAATCACTTATTCCCATAGCAGGCAGGTTCCTGAAACACTACCCTGGAAGCAAGAGGGAATAAACAGTGAATAGGTGAAGCCTCACCTTGATTCATTTGGAAAAGCACACTATACCCTTTACTTAACTCATGTACCCATTCAAACATATTTGTGGGGCAACTACCATGTGCATACTCTGCTGCTCCCAATTCTGAGGTTATTGCAGCAAACAAGGCTGACTTTCTGAATAAATGATCAACTGATCTGTGTTAAACTTTTGCTTATGGTAATTTAAAATACATGCTGGTCACTTTTTTTGCCCATCAATACCTATTCTGTCAGAAATGGGAAGCGTATGTTGGCCAGGAAGTTTTCTGGTAACAGGACAGAGGTATTTTTTGACCATTTAGAGAGCACCTTGAAAATACGTTAGCTTGGCAGGTGAGTACAGTGGGATAACGTAATATTAGCAGTGCCCTTCTCCATAGACTGTGTGCAGGTCAGAAAGTAAACTGTCACCTATATATGATTACTGAGGCAGATAAGGCCTGGGAATGGTGTTTTTCTTTTTTCTCTTCTCTAAAACATGAAACTGGGACTACAGATTAAGTAAAGACCATGTGATACTCAGTATGCAATGGTTTGTAAATGTTTTAAATGTGGAGATCCCTTTCTTATAGAAGTGGTCCTTCTACGACAGGAAGGAAAAACTGACAGAATTAGAATATCACTACTTTGCAGCTCTTAACGAATTAATGGATCCATCACTGATTGCTAATATCCCAGAGTGACCATCCGATGCAATGGGGCTCCTAATGCCATTCACCTCCTTGCCCTCCCCCAGGCAAAACTGTATGTGTTAGATTCCACGATTCCATTTATGTGATATTCTAGGACAGGTGAAGCTTGATGCTGAAATAAATCAGAACAGTGGTTGCCTAGGAATGTGAGAAGAGTGGATTGACTGGTGAGGGGCCTAAGGAAACTTCCTGGGCTGATGATTGCTCTAGATCTGGATGCAAGGGTGGGTCACATAGGTGTAGGCATTTGTCAAAACTTACTGCATGCAGATTATGTTCCATTACAAAATGAAAGCTTGGGTACTAGCACTTTATTGCAGAGTGCAATCCCGGGGAAGCAGGTGTGAGGGAACACACACCATCAATAAATTAGTCTTGAGGAAACAAAATTGAACCTGAATCTTAACAACTATCTCGATCCAACTACCAACAAGCGTCAAACAGAACACTGAATGACAACATAGCAATGAAATTAGCAAAGTCCAGGCTGTGAGAAACTCTGCAGGTCAAATAACCAATTTTCTTCAATGTCTAAATTGCAAGGGGAAATAACAGAGTTGGAGGGAAAACTTACAGATTAAAAGAGGCTTTATAGACATACCAACCAATCCCCAAAAGCTGATGTTATTTGGACCTTAATTCAAAAACAATCTTCATCCGAGCGCAGTGGCTCACGCCTGTAATCCCAGCACTTTGGGAAGCCAAGGTGGGCGGATCATGAGGTCAGGAGATCAAGACCATCCTGGCCAACACGGTGAAACCCTGTCTCTACTAAAAATGCAAAAAAAAAAAATAGCCAGGCGCAGTGGTGGGCTCCCAGCTGAGGCAGGAGAATGGCATGAACCCAGGAGGCGGAGATTGCAGTGAGCCGGGATCGCACCACTGCACTCCAGCCTGGGTGACAGAGTGAGACTCCATCTCAAAAAAAGAAAAAAAAAAATCTTCAGAAAATACAAAATTCCATGAGACATTTAGGTTAACATTGACTGGATTATTCTTTTTAAAAATTATTATTATACTTTAAGTTCTAGGGTACATGTGCACAACGTGCACGTTTGTTTCATAGGTATACACGTGCCATGTTGGCTTGCTGCACCCATCGACTTGTCATTTACATTAGGTATTTCTCCTAACGTTATCTCTCCCCCAGCCCCCACTCCCCGACAGGCCTCAGTGTTTGATGTTCCCCACCCTGTGCCCATGTGTTCTCATTGTTCAATTCCCACCTATGAGTGAGAACACGCGGTGTTTGGTTTTCTGTCTTTCTGATAGTTTGCTGAGAATGCTGGTTTCCAGCTCCATCTATGTCCCTGCAAAGGACATGAACTCATCCTTTTTCATGGCTGCATAGTCTTCCATGGTGTATATGTGCCACATTTTATTAATCTAGTCTATCATTGATGGACATTTCGGTTGGTTCCAAGTCTTTGCTATTGTGTATAGTGCCACAGTAAACATACGTGTGCATGTGTCTTTATAGTAGAATGACTTATAATCCTTTGGGTATATCCCCAGTAATGGGATGGCTGGGTCAAATGGTATTTCTAGTTCTAGATCCTTGAGGAATCACCACACTGTCTTCCACAATGGTTGAACTAGTTTACAATCCCACCAACAGTGTAAGAGTGTTTCTATTTCTCCACATCCTCTCCAGCACCTGTTGTTTCCTGACTTTTAATGATCGCCATTCTAACTGGTGTGAGATGGTATCTCATTGTGGTTTTGATTTGCATTTCTCTGATGACCAGTGCTGATAAGCATTCTTTCATGTGTCTGTTGGCTGCATAAATGTCTTCTTTTGAGAAGTGTCTGTTCATATCCTTCACCCACTTTTTGATGGGGTTGTTTGTTTTATTCTTGTAAATTTCTTTAAGTTCTTTGTAGATTCTAGAAATTAGTCCTTTGTCAGATGGGCAGATTGCAAAATTTTTTTCCCATTCTGTAGGTTGCCTGTTCACTCTGATGGTAGTTTCTTTTGCTGTGCAGAAGCTCTTTAATTAGAAACTGGATTATTCTTAAATGTTAAAGGTATGATATTGTTTTTGTGGAAAAACAGTCCTTATCTTTTGAGGATACACACTGAAATATTTTCAGAAAAATAATATGATATCTGAGATGTGCTTCAAAATAATAAGGAGGGGAGAAATGGTGTACTGATATAGCACAGTCGGCCATGAGTTGATAATTGTTTAAACCTGCGTGCTGGATACAGGAACGATAATCATACATTTTGCCCTTGTTTATGTTTGTATTTTCTCATAACACAAAGTTAAAATCAACAAACAGAAAAGCAAAAAACTTTTTTTGCTGTTTTGTTTTTTTTTTTAGACAGGATCACTCTGTCACCCAGGCTGGAGTGCAGTGGCTCAATCATGGTTCACTACAGCCTTGACCTACTGGGTTCAACTGATCCTCCCATCTCAGGCTCCTGAGTAGCCGGGACTACAAGCATGCACCACCACACCCAGCTAATTTTTTATTTTTATTTTTATTTTTTGTAGAGTCGATGTCTCGCAATGTTGCCCAGGCTGATCTTGAACTCCTGGGCTCAAGCCATCTGTCCACCTTCTCTTCCCAAAGTGCTGGGATTACAGATGTGAGTCACTGTGCCTGGCTAGAAGTCTTTTAAAAAATAAAACCTTAATGAGAATCCCAGTCTTCTGGGCAAAGCAAAAGTTAGAAAGCCAGAACATGCTTATTTGTCCCATCTCTCTCCCCCAGAGGTCCCGCTATGGTTTCTAAGGCACTGGTGAGATGGAAAGAGCATGGGCTTTGGAGCCAATGAGAAGTGGAGGTACCTCTGGGTCTGCAATTTGACATGTCACTTTGGTTCTCTGAGCTCAACTTTCCCATCTCTGGAAAGAAGCTAATAAAGCTAAGAAATACTTCACCAAGAAGCACTTGTGACTTATTAAGAGAAGTAGCATCTGAGTGGTAAATAACTGGCATTATTTGGACCCAAATACATCTGCCTCTTAAAATCCACGCTCACAACTACTACACCACACAGTCTTCTAGAGTGGCACCTGACTGTTTGTGAATTGGCTATGGAGATTCACAGCCAGTAGAGATCTAGGTTCAAAAAAAGTTGTTTCACTCATTGAAGGCAGTGAAACCTGTGGCCCCCCAAATCAAGCTTCCCATGTTTCAATCCTAGCTCTCCCATTACCAGCTACATGACTGAGCAAGTCACTTGACCTTGTCAAGCCTCCATTTTTATTATTTTATTTTTTTATTTTTATTTTTATTTTTTTGTTTGCAAGCTTTGTTTTCTTTTTTTATTATTATTATACTTTAAGTTCTAGGGTACATGTGCATAACGTGCAGGTTTGTTACATATGTATACTTATGCCATGTTGGTGTGCTGCACCCATCAACTCGTCAGCACCCATCAATTCATCATTTATATCATGTATAACTCCCCAATGCAATCCCTCTCTCCTCCCCCCTCCCCATGATAGGCCCCAGTGTGTGATGTTCCCCTTCCCGAGTCTGAGTGATCTCATTGTTCAGTTCCCACCTATGAGTGAGAACATGCGGTGTTTGGTTTTCTCTTCTTGTGATAGTTTGCTAAGAATGATGGTTTCCAGCTGCATCCATGTCCCTACAAAGGACGCAAACTCATCCTTTTTGATGGCTGCATAGTATTCCACGGTGTATATGTGCCACATTTTCTTAATCCAGTCTGTCACAGATGGACATTTGGGTTGATTCCAAGTCTTTGCTATTGTGAATAGTGCCGCAATAAACATACGTGTGCATGTGTCTTTGTAGTAGAATAATTTATAATCCTTTGGGTATATACCCAGTAGTGGGATGGCTGGGTCATATGGTACATCTAGTTCTAGATCCTTGAGGAATTGCCATACTGTTTTCCATAATGGTTGAACTAGTTTACAATCCCACCAACAGTGTAAAAGTGTTCCTATTTCTCCACATCCTCTCCAACACCTGTTGTTTCCTGACTTCTTAATGATTGCCATTCTAACTGGTGTGAGATGGTATCTCACTGTGGTTTTGATTTGCATTTCTCTGACGGTGAGTGATGATGAGCATTTTTTCATGTGTCTGTTGGCTGTATGAATGTCTTCTTTTGAGAAATGTCTGTTCATATCCTTTCCCCACTTTTCGACGGGGTTGTTTGTTTTTTTCTTGTATATTTGTTTGAGTTCTTTGTAGATTCTGGATATTAGCCCTTTGTCAGATGAGTAGGTTGCAAAAATTTTCTCCCATTCTGTAGGTTGCCTGTTCACTCTGATGGTAGTTTCTTTTGCTGTGCAAAAGCTCTTTAGTTTAATTAGATCCCATTTGTCAATTTTGGCTTTTGCTGCCGTTGCTTTTGGTGTTTTAGACATGAAGTCCTTGCCCATGCCTATGTCCTGAATGGTACTACCTAGATTTTCTTCTAGGGTTTTTATGGTATTAGGTCTAACATATAAGTCTCTAATCCATCTTGAATTAATCTTCGTATAAGGGGTAAGGAAAGGATCCAGTTTCAGCTTTCTACTTATGGCTAGCCAATTTTCCCAGCACCATTTATTGAATAGGGAATCCTTTCCCCATTTCTTGTTTTTGTCAGGTTTGTCAAAGATCAGATGGCTGTAGATGTGTGGTATTATTTCTGAGGACTCTGTTCTGTTCCATTGGTCTATATCTCTGTTTTGGTACCAGTACCATGCTGTTTTGGTTACTGTAGCCTCGTAGTAAAGTTTGAAGTCAGGTAGCGTGATGCCTCCAGCTTTGTCCTTTTGACTTAGGATTGTCTTGGCAATTTGGGCTCTTTTTTGGTTCCATATGAACTTTAAAGCAGTTTTTTCGAATTCTGTGAAGAAACTCATTGGTAGCTTGATGGGAATGGCATTGAATCTATAAATAACCTTGGGCAGTATGGCCATTTTCACGATATTGATTCTTCCTATCCATGAGCATGGTATGTTCTTCCATTTGTTTGTGTCCTCTTTGATTTCACTGAAGCCTCCACTTTTAATTCTATAACATGGATTAATAAAAAAATGTGCCTACGTTTTATTGTGAGAAATAAGTGACACAATCACAACTATGGTGTCTCAGCTCTTCTCAATCCCAGTATATACCTCCCATCTCCAGAAGAAGAGTATGACTAGTCTGTCCAAGCACCACATTCTCCTGATCATGACTGGTTTAGGTGTGGGTACAGAATCCATGCTAGGTAAATGGGATCCCAGCAGGGGACCTTCTGCTGCAAATACTAAAAAGGAGGGTGCTGTTTCCTTTTGGACACTGAAGAAATATGAGTCAGTCAGGAACTATTAGGCACCGACCAATGTGGAAAAAAGCAGAACCAAGGGATATACTCACCTGGGCCTGAAGCTACCCTGAGAAGTTTTAGTCACACCAGCAAATAAATTCTCCTGTTGGTGTAAGCCATTCTGAACTGATTAACAGAGTTTTGGACAAAGAGCACATGTGCAATAAATGTTAGCTATCACATGAAACATGAAAACAGATCAAATTTTTCCTGCTACCTTTTATTCTGTTGCTTTGCTGGGATTATTTCTTTTTATTTAAAGTTTTATTTTTTTAAATTACAGGTCATTTCAGATATATGCAAAAGCAGAGAAAAAAGTATCAGGAACCCTCATGAACTCCAACAATTATCAATTCATGAACAGTCTTGTTTGAACTACGTCCCTCCCACTTATTTCCTTTTTCCCTTTTCATTTATATTTTTCAGATCCTTTTATGGTGTTTTATTGTGTAGCAGACACTGTTGGTGGCCTACCCATCACTCATTTCCCCATTATTCCACCCAGTGATGTTTATTTCTTAAGCTCTCTCATGCAGCCAGAGATATGGACCTGTTTGTATTCAAATCCTAGAGATGGACCTGTTTGGCCTAGGGGTAATTTCATTTCCCTGGTCAGTAACAGGGTCAGGAATGCAATAAATATTGGGTGTTGAAACTTGAAAGGGACACTACTGGGGAAGGGAGATACTTATGGACAATTTTCTGCTCTTAAGGAGCAGCCACAAAAAAATTGTCTCTCTTTTTCCTTTGACTGCTATCCTATCTGGACGTGATGCTCTGAACTAGAGCAGCTATATTCAGGCTATATTCAGTCTGGAGCAGCCTGAAGATGAAGCTATTACCAAAGATGACAGAGGATAGGGGGAAGGAAGCTGAGACCTTAATATTATTAAGCAACTGAATCAAGCAAGCCGAGGGACTGCTCCACCTCTGGACTTGCTGTTCTGAGAGTTAAAAATCTGCTTCATTGTGTAAATCTGTTTGAGTCCAGGTATTTGTTAATTGCTGCTGAAAATAACCAACTTTGCCGTCAATACAGACCTATGACCTGTATAGTCTGAGTTTCAAAATCTGAGTAAGGAATCGTATTGGGATGATGTAACAAAGATACCCTAAAATACAGTGACTTCAACCAGATAGAAGTTGATTTCTTTCTTATGTTAAGAGTTTTCAGAGGTGTTCCTGGACAGATTAAGGCAGCTCTACCATCATCAGGGCACAGTTTCATCTGCCATCCTTAGCATCCAGCTTCTCATCTCAGTCAGCTGTTCCGACTCCTACCAACACATACATGCAGACACCCAATCCCTTTAAAAAGAAAACCTATAAATTAATCTCACACATCTCACTTAGTGACATGGCTGCAACCAATTGCAAGGGAGGCTCAGGGATGTAGTTGTTATTCTGGGTGGCCATTTGCCAGTTCTATTACTACAAGGAAAAGGTAGAAATAAATACTGGAACATAGCTGCAATGGTCATAAGGAGTCATCAGAATGCAGTATAGGAAGTCTCAGCTAGAGAAGAAGCAGAGAGGGTTAATTTGATTTAGTTCAACTGACTCTTTAATTAAAACAACTCAGAAATGTAAGTAAAATTTCAAAGAAATGTTCTTAAGTGCCTCCCCACACGATTTAGCAGAACTTATTTACTTAGATATAGGTAAAAGTACACATCCCTTTCATCTTTTCTTTTTAGGTGAATCCCAGAAGGATCTCAGCAATCAGCAGTACCTTGTTGGCCCAGTTTATTACCTTGTGTATGTGAAATAACTGAACTTCACTGATTTTCCTTGATTTCAAATCTCTTTTCCTCAGTTAAACTGCATGACAATGGTTTAATTATACTTTGCTCACTGGTCACCAGAATCCCACAGCAAGCCCCTACTCCACAAGATTGTTACTAATCACAGTAATTCAATTTATGGGAAAATAAAGACAGACAAATAGAGAAAAATGATAGAGCTAAGAGCACAGCATTCTACAGCCCAGCTGAAATGGCTGTTGATAAAGGTTTTGTATAATTAAGATACAAGCGAGACTTTGATTTAGCGGCGGCAGGTTTTAAATGATGCATGAGAAGCCACCAAAGCAAATCCCTTTCTCTATGGTCCCCTCAGGGTCAAGTACCTTGTTTCAATTATAATTTCACCAAATTGCTGTGTTGCAGTGAATGTTTCAGATTAACAGCAGTATAGCACAGTTCTCTGTGGGACATAATCAGAAAATCTAGTTCAGAGGTTTGTTGAAATATACCCCAAGACACCCAGCTGCAAAACACATTAGAGACTCCAAGATGATGGGAATATTTCGGATCAGTATTTTCCAAAGAGATTACTTTTGCAGAAAACAAGTTTATTATTTATGGTGGTAAATAAGATTTCTCAGTGCAGCCAAAGAGGTTTCTTGCAATTACATTGAGAAGGCACCACGGTGCAGTCCATTATGGAAATCATATTTACATTAATAGGGAAAGCTTTTGTTTTGCCAAGATGTGTATTTCTTTCTAAAGCATACTCATGATGAGTTTGGAAGGAGATACTAAAATGTTTGGTTTGTCTTTTCATTCCAAATGACTCTATTCCTTGGAGAAGCACTTTGTATAGTAAAACACCATTTTGCAAGTTCTTCAAATTACCAGTCTAGTTTTTTTTTTTTTTAATTTAATGCTTTATTTGAGAAGAAATAATTTCAATTCTAGGTGGTCTTTGGTATGTCCAAAGAACAAAGAGAAGGTTGAGGGTTTTATTTACAAAGAAGATCAAGCCTGTAATCCCAGCACTTTGGGAGGCCGAGACAGGCGGATCACGAGGTCAGGAGATCGAGACCATCCTGGCTAATACGGTGAAACCCCGTCTCTACTAAAAATACAAAAACTAGCCGGGCAAGGTGGCCGGCGCCTGTAGTCCCAGCTACTCGGGAGGCTGAGGCAGGAGAATGGCGGAAACCCGGAGGCGGAGCTTGCAGTGAGCTGAGATCTGGCCACTGCACTCCAGTCTGGGCGACAGAGCGAGACTCCGCCTCAAAAAAAAAAAAAAAAAAAAGAAGAATGTTACTTGCAGTCTTAAGAGAAAGTTCATTGGTATTAGTAAAGCTCTGGGAAGCTGGGAAGCTCCAATTGGTGGGCAATGGCCACAGGTAAATTAGTCCTAGAGTTGCAACAAGTTATCTCAGCAGCTGTAGACAAAACTGGTCTCAGGCTACAGCAAGCAGTTTGAGTAGCCAGGCTCAAAGAGAACTACATTCCTGGGGCAATGTTATATGTCCCAAGTACTTTTTCCCCCTAGCTTTTTGACTCTGTTTCAATTGGGCATGACAAGAATGACCCAATTCATATGATCAATTGGCACAATTATAATAAGAGAATCAACATTTTATGTAAGCACTTAGGCTAAATAAGAAGTAGTAAAACCATTCCACATGGCAAGCAGGCTTGAAACAACAGAATTTAGTCAAATAATGATTACCTGCATCAGCAATGCTGTCCATCTAGGTAGTTTCCCAAGTGATTTTTGCCAACACTCTAATTCCACACACAGTAAACACAAAAATGTTAAGAAATTGCCCATGGCATAATAGCCATCTTCCCAACTTCTCATATCTTAAGGCTACTTCTTTTTCTAAACATTTGAAGTCACAGAGAAGGTAAGATTCTCTCAAGGGGTTTGGTGAGTTTTTTTTTTTTCTTTCAAAGCTTTATTCCTTAGATAATATCTTTGTAATCAAATAGACTGGGCTAAGTCTCAGCCTCATTCCTTGTCAACTGGATCACTTCAGAAAAGTGTTTTAACTTCTCCAAATGCTAGCTTCTTCCACTATAATATGAGGATAGTTAACACTGACCATGAAGGGTGATCATAAGGATTAATGAGATAAGGTGTGTAAAGCTAGCCTCACTCATGGCAATGGTCACTGCTCAGCAAGAGAATGCAGCCCTTATCACTATATTGCTGAGATTTTTATTAACTAATCTTTTGCCCTATTAATTTCACGACCTCTTCTTAGATAGGTAAGTGTCAGAAGAAGATCCTATAATGTCAATGTGTGTCCTATAAAGGTTAGTTAGGACTCCAAGATATCTCAAACTTAATTGTTCATATCCCCATTTAATGATTCTTTCCTTTTTTCCCCCCAAAATAAATGTCTCTTTTCTAAGCTCTAAGTGAAGAGCATGTGACCATTCCTCAATGAGCTCCTTTATATGTTTTGGATTGTTTGGTTGAGAACCAGCTTGAGTACTTTTTAGAAAAATTGTGGGGATTTCACCATCCACTCTCTTCTGACTCAGAATATGGAATTTGTTCAGTGTGCTTTAAAAAAATCCACATTTCTGTTTCAGGTAAAGAAAAACATCTGTGTTGAGCAGAAGTGTTTCTCCACTTCCAGTAGTCTCAGGTACTAAGGTCTCAACTGACTCCAAAGAGTTATTGCTTCTCTGCAGATTCCTTTGGGGGCTCTATTTATTCTACTTTCTCCCCTCACTGGTAAAATTTGTCTTTTTTTTTTTTTTTTTTTTTAAAAGAGAACTTGCTTTATTTGCAAAGATTCTTTGAGCCTCTTTGACAGCTAGAAATGATCCTTCCATGGAGAGTCTTCCACTGGCTTCCAAAGGACTGAAGCTTAAAGTTGGGAATTTCTTTTTCAGGTTCATTACCAGAATTTCTAGAGTAACTTCACTTCCAAAAACAGAAAGATCAAGGATAGCATTTACAGAGCCGAAGATCTTGTCACTAAAATGAGAGACTGTGAGTTCAGCATGTCTTCCTTGTTAGCTGGTGTTTCTTTTGTCTGATGACATTTTCTGCAACTTTTTTTTTTCTTTGCATATTACAGATGCAACTCCCTTGGATTCTTGTTGGATATATCACATCTTCAACATCTCCACCCTCATTCTTAATATCTTCACTAATACAGCCAATAATTGATCACTAAAAAGGCCAACCAGAAGACCAGCCAATTACAACTGTTCTTTCAAAGCTTTGGATTCCTTGACATTCAAAACTGATGTCCTTCTGATGTTTCCATTTCTGGCCAATGCACCAAAATGTTACAGTTTTGCCAATGCACCACAGTGTAGCAGTCTCTCGTAGCCAGCAGCCTGAGATGTCACCCAGAAGTTCTCTGTCTCACTATCAAGAAAGTTAAGGAGTGTGGATACCAAGGGTGAGGTTGGAGTGAAAGTTTAATAAGTGAAAGAAGAAAGATCTCCACTGCAGAGAGGTGACCTGGAAGAGGGTTGCCACCAGTCTGGTGTTAAGAGGACATCCCATGGGGACTTGCCATGGGTCAAATGTTCAGGTATTACCATATTGGGCATAATGGGAGTAGAGAGCTCCAAAGGACCAGAAGTTTTATCCATACCAATGGCTGTAGTAGCATGTCCAAGCCTTCAAGTGAGTCTTTCTTTTTTTTTTTTTTTCCTTGGGGGGTGGAATCTTATTTTTGACTAATTCCCTCTGGGCATTATTTCTAAAGAAGAGAAATTTAAGATCTAACTTCCATATAGAGGCGTTATGCTCATTAATCCCACTCCTTATGACTGCAAATTGAAGAGAAATGATATTCCCCAAAGGGATGAAGGTTGGAGGAAAACCTTTAACCCTTCTCTCCAGGAGTAATTTATCTGACAAGGATGGCAGAAGACCAATTATTGACCTCTGCTTTCTTTGGCCTTCTCTCTTCCTATACTCCATACCTGCAGCAAGCATGTATGTATTCTTGGGCTTGATAAGGGTGAGGTCAGGTACAATCTTCTATCCAACTGGTGGCTCTGTCCACTCTACCAAGTCAACTCTTCCCAAGTTTAGACTCCAAAGTCCAGTTACAGGGTTACAATATAATAAAGTACATTTCGACTTCCAGTCTAAACTACATTCTACAATTTGGCTTCATTGGCAACGCAACACATATCTAAATCTCCATCTCACTCCTCATTCTGAACTTGGAGATTTGATTATCTCCCATAAACCCCATACCTGATATAGTGTTCATATAGCCATCTTGCATTTGACCCTAATTTGCCTCTCCAGCCATATCGATCTCTCTTTTAATCATTCGAGTATATATACTTTTATTTCCCCAACATCCTTAGGTTTTTCTGTCCACTGAAGATGTAACTGGTGGCTTATAATTCATCCATGTGGGCATTCACAGTGTTTTTAAATAATGAGTTTAATACAACTAATATAATTTATGAAAATCTGTCATTGCTGAACATGATATAAAAATTTAGGTGAAAAGCAAAGTAGCTTTGGGCAAGGGGTTGACAAAGCGACCCTACACAAGATTTAGTCAATAAGGAGAAAACCCAGTAAATACAACAGGAGAAGGCTGCTTCTACTAGTACCACTTCTAACAAATGTTATTGGTCTTTCAAGGGTTTGCTCTTAGGCTGCCCAAACTTCTCCCATCCAAGCCTTCTCCTATCCTGCCACGTAACTTCTCTTCTCCCTCTTTTCCAACCTTTCCTACACAATTCAAACATTAGAGATGCCCTATGGTCATCCAAGTTCTCTTCTAAACTGCCAATGCCCAAAGGTTGGTAAAGTCCATCAGTGATCTATGCAATGGTCTGAATTACTTGCTCTCCTCTGTTTTCTCATCTTCAGCCTGGTCTTAGCTTATGTATTGCTACAGAATCTTGAATACATGTGACAGAAACCTGTTCTAGCAAACCAAAGTTAATAAGAAAGAAAGGAAGAAAGAAAGGTATTGGAAAGGCTTTAGATAGCTCCCAGAATTAAAGGCAGAGTGAACAATACAATTCTGGTAGAGTAGGAACCAGAGTATATCTGGGGAAACTCAGCAGCATGAAGTTAGAAATGGTCATTCCAAAACTACCATCTGAGGACCCTGAGTCAAGTTCCTGAGTAACGCTGCTCAGTTTCTGCAGTGGTTCTCATTGTTCTAGTGTATGTTCAGTGGGGAATTGGGGATGGTTCTGTGACTAACAGTTTATTAAAATCTCCAGCCCAAAAGAAGGAAAGTCAGGGAAACAGTGGAATTCCTGGTACTTAATCTATGAGCACTTCTGTCCCCAAAGCTACAAGTCTAAACGCTACATATATGATTACAACAGCAAATGTTGAACACTGCAAAAACCAAAGAATTACAATTAGAAGATATGTTCTAATACCCTGATTGCTTTAAACACTGGAACATTGCTGCTGATCTCGTGTGCTATTATTCATCCATTCAGTCACCATTTAGGTATATTAAGCACATGTCACATGAGGGGCAAGAGTGAACAAGAGAGACAGAGTTCCTGCCTTCACAGAGACTACTGTCTGGTGTGGAAGAGGGACTGTTTAACAACCGCTTAAACCAGGGATAAAATGCTATGAAAGGGGAAAGAGAGGATGGTAGGAAAGCCTATAGACGGAGCAATTCATGTGGTCCAGGAATTCTAAACGCTTTGGGAAGAAGTGGCTTTTAAGCTTAGACCGAAAGAATGTGTTTGAGAGAAAAAGAAAATGTCTTGCTGTTGGTTTCTAAATTACACAATACACAGCAACGTGACATCGAGTGTACGCCCTTACCTCTTAGAGCCACAGTTCTTAATATATAAAACAGGGCCAGGTTATTACTTACCTCATTAGTGCTGTTGTGAGGATCAGAGTCTGAGGTGTCATAAGCTAATTTCCTGACCTGTGCTTATATTTTTTCTTTGCTCGTGATAGGGGTGGTTACTGAATAAGACTCAATTATATAATGATCATTTGTTACCTATCAGGACGTTTTTGGTTATAGATGAATGAACCCCGGTATGAAAATCCCTGAGCAAAAAAGGAAAGTTTAGAGAGGCTATTTTGATATTTCACATAACAGTTAGGCAGTAAGAATGTCAGGGAGGAAGCAGGGTCTTGGAAAGGATGTAGTCAGGGGCTCAAATGCAGCCAAGACACTTAACTCTTTCTGCCTGTCAACTTCAATTTCTGGCTCACTGACTTCTCCTATAAGGAGGAACACTTGGCCACGGCAACTCTCAAGCTTCACCTTTCACAACTTCAGTCCCTGGAGAAAGAAAATCTCAACCTTTAGTGCCCCACATTCAAGAATCTGGTCCCAGAGAAGGGCTTCAGTTGACCTTGTTGGAGTCAGGTACTCGCCTCTGGATAAACTAGCAGTCAGCAGAAAACAGGGTACTAGAGTATAAAACAGTGGCTCCTACAGCAACCAGGGAAACAGGGCTTAACAGAGACATTCTCAAAAGAAGGAGACACAGGCAGAGCCAAGCAGAAAATCTCATAAATGTGGACTAGATCTTTTTTTTTTTCAACACAAGTTCCTTCTTTAAAATGATGCAAAAGCTTCAACTAATTGAATAAACAAAGCACACAAATTCTTTTAAAAGCTGAAATTCTGTTTGGGGACAAAAATCATCAGCTGGGTTTCAGAAATCACTGAGCACATATTCATTAGCTTTGCTCATGCAAAAGTTTTCCTGCAGACCTGTAGTTCAATGCCCCATTCTAATTAGACACTAGCTTTCTTTAAGGGGTAGGGAGTAGGGTGGGGGTAAAAGCTGTAATGTGATAGAGTATTTTAAAAATAACCCTAAAGAGGCATTGTTGCTGAGAGCTTCTCTGTGGCCCTAAGAATATCACAGAACTTAGTAAACTAAGTTGGGAATTATGAGCCATGCCCTGGAGACCTCTGAAGTGTGTCTGCTCCCACACTTAATGAACAAAACCACACTCCCACAGGTGACTGTTTTGTGAAGATGCCTAACAAGAAATGAGAAAGAGGAGAAAAAGGGGGAGGAGGAAGAAAAGAGAGAGGGATTGGGGGAAAAACGACAGCAGTCTAACCTGGGCAATGCTGTAACATCTTCCTTAAAAGAGCATGTTTCATGTGAACATTTCAAACAATGGAGATTTTTCTAGAAGCTTACTGATGCCAATTTCCTTTTAACTGAAGAATCAAATCTTTAACCAACAGTTCCTAAAATATATTAGAGGGGGCAGGAAGTACATCCTTCGTCCAGGGATTGTCAAAGTGTGGGGCTTGTGCCACTGCCTGAAATGACCTCAGATGATCCCCATAGGGGTGCCTAAATAACATGGCATCCCAGGGCAAACAGTTACTCTTTTTTGGTTCGCTTTTAATCCCTCTGAATTAATATGTGATAGTGTTTTGCACTTCTACATATTTAGTACTTCTCTAAAGCCAACTCTATCCCCTGTTGTACAGAAACAGCAGATGCTCGGCGAGGCAGGAGGACCTAGAAAGAACTGAATAACACGGTGTGTTTCATTGCACTGAATATCCCAATAATGTTCAGTTTCAGGCTAGGAATATCGGTCTTCCTTTGAGAGTAGGCATGTAAAGCTGCTTCCTAAAAATTTTTTTGTAGTTCAAAAAAGGCAGTACATTGAAAGAAAAATATCAACAGTGGTAGTACCAGATGTTCCAAAAGTACTCTCTTAGTTACTAAGTATGTATGTTTCTAGGTCCATGGGTCAAAAGGAAGACTCCATGTTGCCAACCCATGTCAGTGCGAGAATAACAGTCAAATATTTCAGGTGAGAAACTGCCTGTGGCTTCTAAGGCCTTTGCCAGAGCGTCTTGGCTTTTAAAATAAATCTAAAGAGCTGCTTCTTTCCTCCAGTCCAAGATTGTATTTTCCCTTATGAAGTGCTTACACTGATGATAATAAAGATTATAATGATTTAGAATCCCATAGAGGTTTCCTCTGAAAATCTTTAGTCTAAGAAGATATTTTGGAGTCTGTGATAGAAAGTATGCCAAGGTTCAGGATTTCACTAATGAAAAGCTTAAAATGGATTGTAGAACTGCCTCACCTCATATTAATGATGAAACACTGGAAAATATGGGACCATATTGGGAAATGGTCACCAAAGGGACATTTCCCTACAATTCATGCTGGGAAACTTCATGAGGAGAAGACACAGAAAACCTGGAAACTGCTGGTGGAAAAACAGTTATGGATCTCTTTGCCAACTTCTAAAAATAAAAAGCAATAAACGTTAACCAACTGTGGACCCTTACAGTTATTTTTAAAATCAACAGAAATAAAATAGAAGACTTAATTTCCATTATGATGACCTTATCAAAAGCCCCAAATTATTTTATTTGAAAGAAAATGTCACTTAAAAATAAAAACCAGTTACATTCAACAAATACATAATGAAACCAGATCCTGCTCACTGAGGTTTTTGTCGGTTCAGCTTGCCGATTTGGTTCTCCTTGAAATAAAATACACCTTAGCTTTCTTTTCCCTTTAAACAAAAAATCTTGGCAACTGCATTCTCCTGTATCTTTGGTTTACTTCTTTATTTGAATTTCTCTCCTTTTTTATGCACAGTTCTTTAAAAACATTACCTCAAAGCCTTTTGAGCAAGGGGTAAGATGTTTTGAGCAAGGAATGGGAAGTTAAAATAATCTTAGTGCATTTATTTAGGAGATTACAAATACAAGGAGTGAAGAGCAACAGAAGAATGATTTAACAGTTCAAGACAAAGAAGAAGTGGTCATAAGCTCTGTAAGATTGACTGCCTAGTCAGATTCCCACAGGGGCTGGATGGGGAAGGTGGAGGCCTGGTTATAAGACACAATGCATTCTAGAATTCTACCAGGTGCTATTATATATTTGTACCAGGTACTATTGTTACAAGATCTTTGGGGTGTCGATTTTCTGGCAGGAAACCTCTGTGGCCAATGGTGCCTTTGCTTGAGTTCTTGTCCTGTGTCCAGGAAGACTGAGGTATACAGACAAGAGGAGGGTAAGCAAGATGAAGAGGAGCTCTATTAAGTGTTAGAACAGCTCAGAGGAGACCCACAGTGATTAGCTCCTATCTGTAGGCAGGTCATCACATCAAGTGTTCAGCTCGCAGTGGAGAGGAGTCCCTGGAGAGAGTTACTATTTTCTACAGCTGGTATTCCTGACTCTCTGCAGGTCCCTGAAGCTCTTAGCAGAGAGGATAGCTCGTCTCTGCTGCTGATTGTCCAGTCATCTCCAGCTATCAGCAGAGAGGATAACTCCTCTCTGCAGCTGGTCGTCTCATCGTCTCTCCATCCTGTCTGTCCTCTGCCCTGCTCTGGCTGAGCCTGAGGCTTTTATGGGCCTCAGAGGAGGGAAGTATGTGCTGATTCATCCATGGGCAGCCATGGGCAGGTCCAGGAAAAAGCACCATGAGTTCCTCCTCCAGTAGGCAGGACTGGCAGCTTGGTTCCCAGGCTTCAGGTTTTCCCCCTGCCTGAAGGTGGGGCTTCTCTGGGGACCCCCCAACCTTCTCCCCAGGAACCTGTCTGCCTGCCATGACCATCCATGGCACCCAGGTTGCTGGCACCAAGGGGCACCTGCAGGCCAGTTCCCAACTGTCCTCAACCCCTCTCAGCTTCCCCTCCCATGCTCCTCTATGCCCAAAGCCCTGAGGGGGCCAGGGCAGCAGGGGGCTGGCATGTCAGCACTGCCCTGAGGGTGCACACACCTGGTTGGGCTGTGACAGTGCCTAGGCTTGGCCCCAACTCCACTCAGAGATTGGAGTGGGTGCCAGGAGTGGGGGAAGGCAAGGCAGCTAGAACAGGCACCTCAGAGCCTGCAAGGGCAAGTGGGGCCTTTGAGGCCCCCCTAAGAGTGCAGGGATGCCTGGATCTACAGCTGCAGTTGTTCAAACTGCAGTTGTTTGAACAACTGCAGCTGCACCAGGGTGGGGGGCTCCTGCCTGCTTTGTGAAGCAGGAGGCCCAGATCTGCAGCCAGGACTTCAGCAGCTATAGCCTCGCTCAGGAGAACAGGGCTCCTGCCTACTCTCAGCTCCCAGAAGCACAGAGGTGCCTGGGTTGCAGCCACAGCTTGGGCAGCTGCAGTTGCAACTGGGGAGCTCCCACCCCACCAACTCGGAAGGGGTAGGGTTCCCACTTGTCCCTGGTTCCTGCTGGCTCCATGGAGCATGGCACCTGGCCCAGCCTCCTCACAGCCTGGGGTTGGGGCTCCAGGTCCTTGCTGGGCCTGGGCCAGCATACAGGGAAGGGGCAATGTTGCTGCAAGCTGCCCCTGTGGTCCTGGTGCTCAGGGTGACCCAGAGCTCCGCCTCATCTGGTGCAACCCAGCCTAGCTCCATCGTGGTGGCTCCCAGGGTAGCAGGCTGCAGGTGTGGGGCTGTCCACCTCCCTGTGCCCTCCCTGCAGCGGCCAGTGTGATGGCAGCAGCCACATGAGACAACCCACCGCTGCCATCGCTATTATGTATTTAGCATCTCTGTAACACCAATACATGCAGATATATGTATTCTAGAATACAATAATTACAGATGATTCTAGGTTGAGATACAATGCATTCTAGAATACAGTGCATAGTGGTAGTGCACATACACACACATTGGCTACATGGGGCAGTTCAATAGAGCAATTGCATGTAGTTGCCATGTTGGGCATAAAGAGTCTTGCTCTGAATTTTTCCCAAGTTGGCTGGAAATCTGGTTATTGTTGCTTTTGATATAAAACATCAGGTTTCTAACTGTTGCCAACTAATTAGAAACATTTATTTTTATTATTTTCTGTAAGTTATTGGGGTAAAGGTGGTATTTGGTTACATGAGTAAGTTCTTTAGTGATCTGTGAGATTTTGATGCATCCATCAACCAAGCAGTATACACTATACCAAATTTGTGGTCTTTTATCCCTCGCCTCGCTCCCACTCTTCCCCGCAAGTCCCCAAAGTCCATTGTATCATTCTTATGCCTTTCCATCCTTATAGCTTAACTCCCCAAAACATTTTTATAAAACACTATATGGACAAAAGAAAACATATTCATAAGTTCGATTTGGCCTATGGATTGCTGGTTTGAATCTCTATTAGGTAACTAAGCCATTAAGTCTTGGGAAGTGAATCTATAACTTCACTCTGGAGTGAGCAGAAGGGGATTTACATTGAATCTTGGAAAGAAAAGGGGGGCAAATGTGTATAAGGAGAAGGGAGAGACAGTGGCAAACATACTACATGGGGAGGAAAGCATAAAAGAAGCTCCGAAGCAGGAAGGCTCAAGGAATGTTGAACAAACACTGAAGAGATTAGTTTGGTTAGAAGAGAAAACCCACATACTGATGTGAGGCAAAGTAGCAAATGTTAAGAAGCAATGTTTGCTCATTTCTGCTTGTCAGAATAATTTCACAAAGCCTCTGACTCTGTGAAGATATGCAACTCTCCAGAAAGATACTTTGAAAAGACAAAACAGGATCGATAAAAGACAAAACATGTCCCTGCCCCCAAGGTCTCTTGTTTCAGCCACTATATTCCTTAAAAGATAAATGACCCTAGACCTTGCCCTTCTCTATACTTAAGATAACGTCTGACAGGGTCAGTGATTATGCCTCTGTAATCTATAACCAGATGTACTCTTATACCCAAACCTTGATGTGATTCTGCTTTAACGTGATTTCTGAACAAATCTGACGTGATTTTGCATGTACTGAATCTCCACCACCTGTACTTGAACACACTGGGCTGAAATACTGTGCTGGAGCAGTCTCATAGAACCTCTTTAAATGGCTAATCCCAGGCTATAGGCCTGAGTCTATAGTCACCAGTAAGGCTTCTGAATAAAACTAACTTTAAATCTTTAAAAGCTTTTTTTTCCCTTTAGATGACACTGAGAAAGTCAGAGATAAGGCGTGTAAAGCAAATGAAGGATCAGATAGATAAGGATCTTAAATATTAAGCTAAGAAATTTGAATTTTATTTCATAGGCAAGGAAGATTTGGGGGTCTAGAGATTGGGTTTTCCAATAGAACTAACCCACTCTATCTGGAAGAGAAAGAGACTACAGGAGAAGAGACTGGTCAGGAGACTCCACTATCTCAGAACTAGTGGAGGCAAGAAGAATTGAAAGCTAGTGAATGAGACAGATCTATGGCAGTGGATAAATCCACAGGACTCATAATCTGTTTCCTCTTAGAAGATGTCAAAAGATTACTCTTCTGTTTGGGGCCTTTGGTATTTGCAGGCATCCTAGTGCAAATATCCAGGAAGACATTTGGAACCTGAATTTAGGAAGCTGTCCAGGGATGCTGAGGCAGTTGGAGTGCTAGCCACATGAGGATGGCCCACAGACAAAGAGAGAGGATTCACGGAGAGAGGAAGCATGAACCTGGGAAGATGAATACCCAATATCTATGTTTCTTACAGCTTACCTCAAAAACCTTGCTAAATTGAGAAATCACTACCCTTGAATTTGTGATTAAGTGATCTCAAATAAAAATGCATTCTGTTTTATTTGTATTATTGTATGTATCACCTAATTTAAATGTGCCCATTGTAAAATTTCATCTCTTCCACCAGATTATGTTTTAAGAGGAAAAAGGAAAGAAAGAAAGAAAGAAAGAAAGAAAGAAAGAAGAAAGAAAGAAAGAAAGAAAGAAAGAAAGAAAGAGAAAGAAAAAAAGAAAGAGAGAAAAAGGAGCTTTGGAGTAGATATTGCCTTATCAAGGGTGGTTAAAATGGAGCCCTGTTAAGGATCTGAGAATTACCTGAAGGCTCCTTCCAGTCCTATGAGTAAATAACACCAGAGCTTTTGTCCAAAAATTCATTTTATAGCCAGAGAAATTAAAGGCCCTTCAATTCAAAATTCACCTGACAGCTATCAGTTGCTTTACCATGCAAACAGAGCTTGGCTCTCTGAAGGCTTCACATCATGTTAGAAAGATGGCACTAATTAAAAATGTACCCACCTCAGAGTCCAGAAATTAACTTCTATGGTCAACTGATTTTCTTCAAAGGTGCCAAGCCAATTCATAAGGAAAGCATAGTCTTTTCAACGAATCATGCTGAGACAACTGGATAGCCACATGAAAAATAATAAAATTGGACCCCTACTTCATATCATATAGAAAAAACAACTAAAAGCATATCATAGACATAGCTATAAAAGTTTAAGGTATAGGCCTGGCACGGTGGTTCACACTTGTAATCCCAGCACTTTGGGAGTCTGAGGTGGGCGGATTATGAGGTCAGGAGTTCGAGACCAGCCTGGCCAACACAGTGAAACCCCGTCTCTACTAAAAATACAAAAATCAGCTGGGCATGGTGGCGGATGCCTGTAATCCCAGCTACTTAGGAGGCTGAGGCAGAAGAATCACTTGAACCCAGGAGGCAGAGGTTGCAGTGAATCAAGATCGCGCCACTGCACTCCAGCCTGGGTGACAGAGCGAGACTCGATCTCAAAAAAAAAAAAAAAAAAAAAAAAAGTTTAAGATATAAAACCCTTCAAAGAAAAGACAGTAGTAAATCTTTGTGACCTTGGGTTAGGCAACAATTCCTTAGATATGACACCCAGCACAAGCAGTAAAAGAGAAGGTTGATACATTGGACATCATTGAAATTTTTAAAAATTTTGTGCTTCAAAGGACACTATCAAGAATGTGAAAAGATAATCCACTGTCTGGGAGAAATATTGCAAATCATATATCTAATAAGAAACTTATATGCAGAATATATAAAGAATTCTTATAACTTAACACAATGACAAATAAACCAATATAAAAATGGGTAAAAAATATGAATAGACATTTCTCCAAAGGAAATATGTAAATGATAGATATATATATATAAAAATACATATATAAGTGAGCCAATCTAAAAATGGGCAAAGGATTTGAATAGACATTTCTCCAAAGAAAATATATAAATGAGTAGTAGGTACATGAAAAGATGCTCAGCTTCATTATTCATTAGGGAAATGCAAATCAAAACCACAGTGAGTTGCCACTTTATACCCACTAGAATGGCTATAATAAGAAAGACAGATAATAAATGTTGGCAAACAGGTGGAAAGAAACAAGAACCTTCACACATTACTGGTGTATATGTAAAATGGTGCAGCCACTTTGGAAAAGTCTAGCAGTTCCTCAAAAAATAAACATAGTGTTGTCATATAGCCCAGAATTCTATTCCTAGGTATTCACTGGAGAGAAATAAAAACATATGTCCATCCCAAGATACGCACACAGATGTTCACAGAAGCATTTTTCACAAGAGCCAAAAAATGAGAGCAAGCCCAATGTCCATCAACTGATGAATAGGTAAATAAAATGTGATTTGTCTACACAATAGAATACTATTCAGCGATAAAAAGGAATAAAGTACTGATAGAGCTACAACATGGTTGAACCTCAAACACATTATTACGAGCCAGTCAGAAAAACCACAATCTTATGATCCCACATATATGAAATGTCCAGAATAGGCAATCTAGGGAGATAGAATGTGGATGAACGGCTGTCGAGGGCTGGGGGAGTTGGGAGGATGGGAAGTAACTGCTAGTGGGTATGGGTTTCTTTTTGGGATGATGAAAATATTCCAAAGTAAGATTATGGTGCTGGTTGCCCTAATATGATTACACTAAAAGCCACTGAATTGTATATTTTAAACATGAACAAACATTTTAAATGAGATGATGGTTTATAAATTATATCCCAATGAAGGCTTAAAAACTTTCATCTATCATGTGCTGCATGAAGTTTTCAGCACTAGTCAGACAGGGTCTCTTAATCTTGTTAGTCTCTTTTCTTTAAGATCTTTGCATCAGTTCTTCTTTTTGTCATGAATGCCTTGATTCTTTCTACCACAAACTTGCTTCTCTTATCTTCCAAAACAGCTTCGAGTTCCTGTCTCTCAAACATGCCAGGCTTGTTGCTGTTTCAGGCATTTGCAACGGTGCTTCCTTCTACTGGGAAAGTTCTCTCCCCTGCCTCTGCAGGACTGCCTCCTTCTCACCACTGAGGTTTAACTCAAAAGAGAGGTCTTAGACTTCCATAGCTCCAGCAGCCCACAGTTACCACCTACCTCTCATTGTATTTGTGCCATGGCAAGTACCTAATTGTAGCTTCTGTCTTGGTTTCCATATTCGCATTTGTATTTGTTTGCTCACTTGCTAAAGGATTTACTGTGTATCTTCCTCACTAGATCATATGTTCCCTGAGGACGGGAGCTCTGTCATAGCTGCCCCCACCACACCAGGCCTATAATAAGAGACGTCGGTCAATGCCTTTAGGGTGAATGAAGCACTAGATAAGTTTGCTTGCTTCTGCCCTAGTAATAGGATGAAAAAGAATGAAGCCTTTTCCCTCTCCGAAACTCCACCCTCATTCATCCCCACCCCTCCAAGAAGGAGCCAGAATTTCCTTAACAATTTTTTGATGCTAAAAACCTCTCCCCGAGAGACTGATTTCAGAAAAATAAATTCCTCTTCACCTAAAGGTGCAGCGCCAGCTCAATGAAAATTGTTTCAGTAAAACTAGTCTCAAGCAAGATCAATAGGAGGAAAGAGAAAAAAGCAACAAAGACTAGCTTGCACTTCCAATGCAAGGAAAATCAAAGCAGAGTTGGTCCCAGGGGAGTTCAAACAATAGAAACAATAGGTCGGGAAGCCATGCAGCCATTACCCAGACAAAATGAAGATCTCTCCAGGAAAATGAAGAAGAGAATGAAGCATAGCTTATTGTGGAGTTTGTCCTCAAATTTACAGCTGACTTTATGAGAAGAACTGCAAAGCATCTAGTCCTTCAATATTGAAAGACGGAAGGAAGGAAGAGAAAGGAAAAAAGAAAGAAAAAGATAAGATGAGAAAAAGATGTTTTAAAATAAAAAAGCAAAAGCATTTCCTCACCTAATCTTCTTCTGGATAAAAGAGCTAGTGAAGAATCAAAAGAAAGAAAATGACCCCTATTTGCAATTAAAGAAAACTTTACGTAAAAGCACATATCTTATTCTATTTCCTGAACTTCTCTTCTGCAAAAAGAACAAAAAGACAGAAAAAGAAGAAAAGAGACAAGGTTAAAGTTACAAATACAAAACCAAACAAATGATGCTGGCTTCCTTTTTAACCTAAGCACAACACAGTCAATTAATAAAATGTCAAAAGGCTTTCACAATTTACCTGTGACACCATGAGAGACATCACATCCAAATAACGTGCTGGTATGCAAGCCTCCAGCTAGATTCACAAGAGGAACGAAGACCAAGTTCAGATACAGCAACTCACACCATTGCAACCAAGTCTCCAGGTATGAACATCTGAAGACCAGTAACATATCTCAAAGACCACTAAATTATTTAGGACCATCATTCAGGAAGTGTTCTCATGCTCAAACAAGCGGAGATTAGAGATTAGACCTAAACCCCCTCTTCCCCCTCCTCCGCCCTACCCTCCACAAGTCCCAAGACAGTCTGCCAAGAACAAGTTTAGTATCAGCTTATCATAGGCTCTAGTCTTAGCCTTGCAATTACATCCTGCCCTGGCAGGAAGCTGAACCTGGCAATCAAGATTCCCTCTCATCTCTGTTTTCTATATCTTGCATGCTTGGGGAGGCGGCAGAGCATGTGGTGTGACCACATGCAGAGTGAAAGTTTGCAAGACCTGCATTTGAATCCTGATTTTGGCACTTCTCCCGTGTGAGCCTGGCAGCTCACTTCACCTCTGAGGGCCTGTTTCTCACTGGTGAACAAGGGCCAGCGATCCCTCTTTAAAGAGTTATGAACATCTAATAATTCCTGGCAGCCAGTAGCTTGCTCAATAAGTGTTAGTCCCCTTTACACAGTAAAATTATTAGCTAAACAGAAAACCAGCATTCTAACCTGGGCAGGTCTCTTTGATTTGAGAAAAAATGCATGCTTTAGTTATATCATCTGATTGTATTTTGTGGATCAGTATAGATTGTTTGTAAATCCTTCTGGAAGAAGGCATGAGATATATCCGATATAAATATACATTCTTGGAGGGATTGAGGGACCTTGCTGTGTGCATAAATTCAGTATGCCCTTCTGCGACCCTGGAAGAAACCATTTTGTCAGGGAAACATGCATCCCTAATTTACCTGATTTGTAATTTCAGGGTTTCATAAAGTGAAGGCACAACTATAATTACCCTTAGTACTCCATTTAGGCAGTCATAATTTTTGACAAACTCTGATGCTTGGCACCCTAACCTTCTAGCATGTCTGGAATGTCTTGTATGTCTGCTTAGTTATTTGCAAGCTTTCTAAATAGACCTCTACCACTTCACGGCTGGTAAACGTTTCCAGTTACATTTTAGTCCTCTTGTTGGTCTTCTAAGTATGACATATATTCTATGTTTTATGTATGAGCATTTTAAAGATGAGGGATAATTCACAGCAACCATCTCTGTATCTTCAGTCTCAGGTGCTCCATTAGGATTCTTAAGTGACCGGATGAAGTCATTATCGAAGCAAGAGCTGTTACTTGAAGAACTGGCAAACTTAAATTTTATCTTACAAGCAGCCAACAATGCACATTCTTTTATACACAATCAAAAGCACAAACTCACACTCACATGCATGACTTTTAGCTTAATTTCCAGTTTAACATTTAGAAAAGGGAACTGTTGGCCAAATAAACTTGTCAATTTATCAAATTATGAGGGGAAAGTAGAGTACAGTACAAGATCCAATCTTACTGCCTCAAGTATTTGAAAGGGGTCAAGAGTTACAAACTCAAAATGCTGCTAAGGGCCAATAAGACAGAAAACATAAGTATATAATCAAGGCCATGTGGGAGCAATAGGGAGTGGTGGGGCTTGGAGCAAATTGGAAAACCATCCCCCGCCTTAATCTTTTTTTTTTTTTTTTTTTTAATATTTTGCTAGCCAAACAAAACACATTGTGAGCTGCATTTAGACCAGGTCTGACTGCTATCTGAAAATTCCTAGTTACTGGAATGGAAGGTTAGTTACAAAGTAAGGAAACATTTTAAGGTCCTAGAAGTTTGACCACTGTATCCAAGTAGATCTCTCTGGTTCTCTACACCAGCACTCCCTTTATTTGCCCTCCTAGCATTTACAGCCTCTGTAATTAGTTTCCCTTTTTATTTGCTTACTTCTTTAGAATTCTCTCTCTCTCTCTCTCTCTCTCAATGGCAGGGGCTGTGTTTATGTTGCTTATTGTTATCATCAGCACTCGCCAGGGTGAGGGACGTAATTTGTTCTCATAAAAACTGCTGAATGGATCAAGCAAGGAGTATGATATGTTTTGTCATCCTATGACATATCTTGTTCATCTTGGGACCCCAAGCACATAGTAGTACAATAGTAATGATAAGTAGTGGGATGCAGTAGTGGAGTGCAATCATAGCTTGCTACAGCCTCAAACTCTTGGTCTCAAACAATTCTCTCGCCTCAGCCTCTGGAGTACCTGGGACTACAGGTGTAAGTCACTGTACCCAGCTAATTTTTTAAAATAAATTTGTAGAGATAGGGTCTTGATATGTTGCCCAGGCTGGTCTTGAACTCTTGGCATCAAGTGGTTCTCCCACCTCGGCCTCCCAAAGCACTGGGATTATAGGCATGAGCCACAGCACCCAACCATCATAGTATTTCTTGGATGAAATTATTGGTGATCATGTTCCACCACGAATGGTTAACCACAGGGAGGTGGTTTATGTTGGGTGGGTCCAGGGTCTAGAAATAGATGTGGTCACTAGGCTGAGGAGATGATTGGGCACCAGATCCAGCTCCGCAAGGAAGTTCAGTAAGACAGAAAATAGCAAGTTTTATGAATACTAATAAAGCATGACTAGTAATCTAAGCAAGTTGTTGGCATCGGGGATGTCTGATGATGGCTAAAAATAGAGAATCCAGAAAGGGTCAGTGTTCCCAGATAAAGGTATGTGGTCTGCCTCAAGTAAGCAACTGATAATAGAACGACAATCATGAGAGCTGAAGGCTGAGTTCACACGTGTCACAAGGAGCATGGTAGTCAAAGTCACAACAGAGAATAGGTACTAAGGAACAATCAGCTGAGTGCGGTGGCTTATACATGTAATCCCAGCACTTTGGGAGGCCAAGGTGGGTGGATCACCTGAAGTCAGGGGTTCGAGACCAGCCTGACTAACATGGTGAAACTCTGTCTCTACTAAAAATACAAAAATTAGCTGGGCATGGTGGCAGGCACCTGTGATACCAGCTACTTGGAAGGCTGAGGCAGGAGATTTGCTTGAACCCAGGAGGCAGAGGTTGCAGTGAGCCACGATCATGCCATTGCACTCCAGCATGGGCAATAAGAGTGAAACTCTGTCAAAAAAAAAAAAAAAAAGGAGGGAAGGAAGGAAGGAGAGAAAGAAAAGAAAAGAAAAGAAAAGAAAAGGAAGGAAGGAGACAGAAAGAAAGAAGGAGAGAGAGAAAGAAAGAAAGAGAAAGAAAGAAAGAAAGAAGAAAGAAAGAAAGAAAGAAGAAAGAAAGAAAGAAAGAATCTAGGTACCCAAAATGGGTTTAGCATTGTAAAATTCCAGAAGCGGTTGCAAGGTATACACTTGGTCTCAGCATCCAGGTTGAAGCTTGAGTCAGGCCCATAGCGTTGGTTGGTGTTAAGTTCCCTAATAAATTCCAACCCCACTAAGGACACATTGAGTGCCAATTCCTAGGAGAATACACTCCTCTTTAATGTAGACAAGAACTCCCAATTCTGCCTTTTGTCTTGAATGACTTTGATACTAGAATGTTGCATTTCCAGAACAGGAGAACCTGTGTGAGTTAATGCTATTACTTACATTAGCAATCAGGACTTCCTCTATGAAGAACGGAAAGATAATCCAAACTCCCTTTAGAAAGAAAGAGGAATCTGTTGGCTGCATAAACACACCATGGGAAGGCAGAAGAAGGGTCAGTCTTGGAGCTTATGCTCTCTCTCTGCCCCTAGGCTGTGTCACTCTCTGTCACTGGCTTCACTTTCTTCTGAAAGAGATGGACTTTTCCTGCGCAGAATCAATGTAGCTTGGTAGACAAGAGCATGAATTTGGGTCATCCGACAGGCTGGGTTTGCATCCCACCTCTGCCCCTTGACCTTAGTCAAATTATTCATCTGTAAAATGGGCATAATTAACGGCACCTCACTCTTAGGTTGTTGCAAGGATTAAATGAGCAAATATAGGTAAGGTACTTAGCATGGTGCCTGGAACATGGAAAGGACTCTGTCATTATTGGTAAGAAGCAGCTCTAGCTCATAACCCAACCATTCTGAGAGCAGAGGGAAGAGAGGAATTCACCTTGCCAGTCCTACTTAAAAACAACATCTATAGGAAAGACACCTATTAGCACAGTCTGCAATGGTGGCACCAAATACGTGAGGTATAGGGTCCTGTATCAAAAGGGGAAATGCTGAGAGATGAGGCAGAGATGATTCTATCCACCAAAATTTGTGCTCCCCTTCCATACAGAGTTGTCACTCATCCAGGGACTATATTCCCTAGCACTCCTCTTCTCTTTGCACAGGGCAAAGGGCATGTATATGGCTACTGCTTGTTCAGGTCATGGGCAGAATCAAAGTGATGTGTGATTATTCTAAGCTAAAGCTTTTAAGAAAGGTTGTGTTTTTTCCTTTTTCTGAATGGAGATAATGATGAAGACATTGGTTCTCAATCCTTATTACACAATGAAATCAACTGGAAATATTAACCAAACTAATTCCAGGCTTGATAGTAAATGAGTGGCTCTCAACCAAGGGGCATTTTTGCTCCGTGGGGGCATGTGGCAAAGTCAGACGACATTTGTTGTCTTCACAGTGTGAATCAAGGAGTCACTAGTGTCTCATAAGTAGATGCCAGGAACGTTGCTATGATTACATGCTAAAATCCTGTGACATGGAACAGTCCTCCACAACAAAGAATTATCTGGCCCCAAATGTACTGAGGTTGAAAAACACTGGAAGAGGCCTGGATGCCTGAATCACTGCATAGAGGGAAGCAGCCTGTCAACCTGGAACAGCCACCTTGAAGTCTTATCTTGAAGTCTTATCTTAATGAAGAATAAACCTCTATTGCGTTTAGCATTGAAATTTGGGGCCTGTTTGTTACTAGTGTTGCTAGTGTTACTTTCAGTAACACAAGAAGAAAGATATGCTAAAAGGATTGTGATGATTTCAACTATGAAATGGACATACAATATATTTTATTGCTGTCTGACTAGGTTGAAATATATATTTAAATTGAGGGCCATTGTTTTACCTAAAATTTACTAGTAATTCACTACACAGATTTCCCTAATTAAAACCACCCAAACCAGTATGCAGTGATTTCATGGCACAAGAATAGACTATGAGTATATGGTTTGCATCCTGGACAAAAATCTTTTTGGGTCTGACCTGAATAAGTAGGTTAGTTTATATTTCAAACATTTTCGTGGGCGCGGTGGCTTGCGCCTGTAATCCCAGCACTTTGGGAGTCCAAGGCAGGCTGATCACAAGGTCAGCAGATCGAGACGATCCTGACTAACATGGTGAAACCCCATCTCTACTAAAAACACAAAAAAATTAGCTGGGCGTGGTGGCAGGCAACTGTGGTGCCAGCTGCTTGGGAGGCTGAGGCAGGAGAATGGCATAAAATCGGGAGGCAGAGCTTGCAGTGAGCCGAGATAGTGCGACTGCACTTGAGCCTGGGTGACAGAGCGAGACTCTGTCTCAAAAATAAATAAATAAATAAATATATACATATATTTCAAATATTTTCATTTATACTATTTCCTCTGTTTTACTCAGTAAATGTTAAGTTAATCTTCCATATCATCTTATTAACCATTGTTTGTAATGAAGACAAATTAGATTTGGAAAATAGGAGTAGAAAAATGGTTACAGATGGTGGCTTTAGTAAGTATTGTAAAAATGCCAGATGCTCAAGTCTGTTTGACTATTTATGCAAGTTATTGTGAATGCTTTGAAATTCATTAATACTGAACTCTTTAGAGGTTTTGTTATTTCAGGAATTTTAGAGAAAGAGTCAACACTCATAGTGTTTGGGTGCAGGAGGACCCACTTTCTGCTCCAGGAATGACCCAGGACTGGCCAATCAAAACGCTGAACCCTCTGGCCATATTGATTGATTCAGAGATGGGTGAGTGACCCAAGCTCATCCAATTTGGGTCAATCTTGGGACTTGTGCAGAATCTGTCAGCAGACACATGCTCTTTTTTGTTGGTTCAGAGGTACAAGACTATAAGCCATAAGCTGTGGACAATCATCTTTCTTAAGAATGAAGCCAGCATAGAGTATAGGTGAAAGATTAAAAAGAGAGAGAGAGAGAGAGAGAGAGAAAGATTAGGTCCTGATGATGTCATGAGTATCCAGGCCAAGTCATACTTAAAGCTTCATTAACTCAAGCCAATAAAGTCCACCTTTTTGCTTAAGTTGTTATGGGCTATTTGTCACTTTCAATTAATTAATACTTTCAATTAATATAGGTTGCATCTGATATATTGATTGTATCTGACCTCCAAGAGTTACATCTCTATTTGTTATGGTAGGTTATACTTTTATTACCAATTATTTGCTCTTCTCCCAGTAACAGCTTGCTTCTCCATCCATTGCTATGTGACTAGCACTGCCTACCCTGAGGTAGGAGAATACCTCTCTAACCCACTGATGTAAACTCTGACCATGTGACTTGTTTTGGTCAACAGGCTGTGGAAAGAAACAACATATGCTGTATCCAAGCAGAAGCTTTAAGGGCTATTACAAGGTCCTGTCATATTTCCTTTTTTGTTCTCTGCCAAGTAGCTATCCCATCTTAGAATGAATCCCAGAATGGAGAAAATATTTGGAGCAGAGCCTCAGCTGACCTACAGCTAATGAGCACCATGAACAAGAAAGGAATTTATTTTGTTATAAACTACTGATATTTGGGGGTAGTTGTTACTGAAGCATAACCTAACAAAAGCTGACTAATATACTTGTTATCTTTGTAATGCTTGTCAAAGTTCATAACTGAGTATAAATCTCGAGCACCTATCATGTTGTCTATAATTTATATCCTGTAAGTTACCACAAAGGAATTTCAGATGATTGATTGCTTCTCATTGTTTTAGTGTTCATGGCCCAGTTATATGCAGTGGTGGTCAAAAATATGGGCTTTGTCTTTGTGGTTTAATGACTGGTAAGTTACTGAACTTACGAATCTCAATCTCCTCCTCCTCCTCATAATAACAATAATAATAATAATAATAATAATAATGCCTTCCCCATGGGATTCTTGTGTATACAGAGTGAAACACAGTGCAGGAGACATGGTAAAACACTCAGGAAACAGCAACTATAATTTTTACCATTATAGAAGACAGTGCCCTGATGGAACTTTTTTTAAGACATAGAGTCTTGCTATGGTGCCCAGGCTGGAGTACAATGGTTCTTCACAGGCAGAATCATGGTGCATTGCAGTCTCAAACTCCTGAGCTTAAGTGATCCTCACACCTCAGCCTCCTAAGTAGCTGGGACTACAGGCACATGCCACCATGTCTGGCTGAACTCTTTTGATGTTTCCAGAAACAACCCCTCCATGGGTTGTGGAGTCCAAGGTGAGCCTAGCTAACACTGAGCACCATTCCCTAAGAAATAGAATTCTGGGGAGGCTGCTAAGACATTACTTTTTAAACTGCATGTATACCATCCAAGGAAGAGTAGCTGGGGAGAATGCTGCTGAGGAAGCTGGACGGGAGCTGAGAAGTGGGATAGCCGTTTATCCTCTGAATTTCTTTGCATTCTGAAGCTCAATGAAAAGAGAGCAATGCCTCCAGAGTTGGACCTCAAGTGAGAACTGAGGAGGACACCAGAATCAAGCTGGTGTGTTGAACATTCATCTTCATTTATGAGTAGCTTTTGGACAATTTGTTTTGCTAATGGGCTAAGGTTACATTGATTGAACTTATCATTTAATATTTTTGGAAAAGGCAATAAGGGGATTTGATGACAAGAATAATTTTTAGGACAATTATCTCCTGAATAACAAAGAGTATGCCTTTTGAATGATTTGAATGGATTGAAGACTGCATGTGTGTGTGCATGAGAGAGAGAGAGAGAAAGAGAGAGAGAGAGAGAGATCTGAAAGCATAAGAATATGAGAATAGGCCGGGCGCGGTGGCTCAAGCCTGTAATCCCAGCACTTTGGGAGGCCGAGACGGGCGGATCACGAGGTCAGGAGATCGAGACCATCCTGGCTAACACGGTGAAACCCCGTCTCTACTAAAATATACAAAAAAAATTAGCCGGGCGAGATGGCGGGCGCCTGTAGTCCCAGCTACTCGGGAGGCTGAGGCGAGAGAATGGCGTAAACCCGGGAGGCGGAGCTTGCAGTGAGCTGAGATCCGGCCACGGCACTCCAGCCTGGGCGACAGAGCGAGACTCCGTCTCAAAAAAAAAAAAAAAAAAAAAAAAAAGAATATGAGAATAGTTTTGCAAATACAGCATGCTCTTCAAGGTATTGAGCTTAGAAGTATTTTCTGGGAATTGTTGATAGTTTCAGTCTTCCTCTTTTCAACAAGGACTCTGTTTGTTCAGGTACTGTGCTATATGAATATACTCATATAAGTTTCATAGCTTAGAACTCTACAACATGTAACTATTAAGAGTTCTAAGAATAAATAAACACTTAGCAGACACTTATTAGCATCTCTTATAGAGGAGAAAACTCAGGCTTACAAGTATTCAATGACTTGCAGATGGGCTCACAGACACTCATTATTATTCAAAGTTTATATTTATACCCAGGACTTATTCCTTCAATGAGTATTTATTGAATATCTACTGTACACCAGGAGTATTTCCAACTTAATAATATCATCTAATAAATTTCCTACTATCATGAAGCTTATGTTCTATTTGGGAAGATAACTAAGCAAAAAACAATATAATTTAATATCATGAAAAATAAAACAGGACAATGTGATATAAGGTGATAGTGGCACATTAGAAAGGATACTTGTTCATAAAAGTCCTTTGTAAAGCAAAGACATTTGAGCTGAGAAAGAATTGATAGGAAGGAATTCTGGGTATGAAAAGCATTCCAGATGGGGGAAAAGTGAGTACAAAGGTCCTGAGGCAGGAATCAGCTCGGCAGATTTTACAACAGGAGACAGAAAACTAGTGTGGTGAGAGTGCCCTGAATCCAGGAGAAAAGGGTGTAATTGGGGTCCAAGAGATTATAGACTCTTTTGTGCCACAGTAAAGAGTCTGAATCTTACCCTAAGTGCAGTGGGAAGCCATTGATCTGAGTAGTAGTTAAGAAGTTCCTGCTGGGTCCTGTGTGGGCAGTGGATTAGGTAGAAACACAGAGTGCGTGAAAAACAACAGCTGGGGAGAAAGGCTGTTGGTTTGGATCATGGTTGTAGGAGAAGAGATACAGAGAAATTGGTGAATTTGGGATATCTTTTGGATGGGAGCTGACAGGAGTTTGCTGTTGGACTAGATGTGAAGGAGAATGATAAAACAGAAACAAGGACAGCTTCTAGGTTTATGACCAAAGTAATTAAATCGTGAAGCTTTATACTGATGATGCAATCCACATCTCTATAACTCTCCAGTAATCTCTAATTGTGTGTTCTGGTGAGGAATTCTCCCTACTGTTGCGTTATCTTATTATTCTATCTGCAGGGAGCAGGGGGAGAGAGAGAGAGAGAGAGAATTCAGACTCATCTGCTCCAAGCCTTCTGATGTTAATAGCTGTGGCCCGATTATGGGCATTGGCTCAGCCAATGATAGAAAGTGTTTTAGTGTCCACTTCCTTAGATTTAAAGAAGACAAAGAGTCTAACAATACTGGCCTGACCAGCCTTCCTGTTGCCCACTGCTGACCTGTGTCTGAAGTCCACTTCCTGGATCTGGCTTCATGGCTTGGCCAAGAAGGCTATGTGTACATTCACTGACAACATGTGATGACAGACTGGGTTCCAGAAGGGGATCTGGACCATGGTCAAGGACATCTGAACGTCCCCAGAGGCCAGAAGATGACAGCCTGGCCCCTTTGGCTCCCTGCCTTCTACACGCAGAGCAGGCCAAGCCCCAGGACCCAGAGCTGTGGCTGAGCTGGGTCACCACTGTGGTTTGGACAGACAGCAGGGTGGGGTGCGCTATCCCCGGGCTGCTCTGGAGTTGGCTTCAGACAAGAGACTAAGGTCAGGCATGTGGTCAAAATCACACATATTCCTGGCAGAACTCTCATTGGGACTTATGAAAATAGATTTTATAACATCAGCTGCACTCGGCAATGATAATTTCCTGGTTGAAGATGCACGGAGGATCCCTAGGATATATATTCTTAAAGAGGACAGAAATGTGAAATCATTGCACTGAGTGGGTCATCCTTATTCCTTGACACTTGGTAAAGCCTCCTGCGTGGGCATAGAGGAGAGTTTCACTGAGTCAGGATGCTGGCTGATGGTTCAAGTGAAGAGAATAAATGAAGAAACTACTTGCAGAGGTGCAGGCTGGGCCAAGGGAACTAACAAGGAATGGGAGCCACCTAAAAGGTTAGCAACAAGGGCAAGCAGTTACTACCCCTGGGACTCAAGGGTACAAAGTGAGGGCACATAGTTACCTGAGCCTGGTAAGAACCGGAACCACAGAGAATGCCCCCCCACCCCCTAAGCCAGGGCTGGAGTCACACAGAGAGAAGAAGTGACTGCCACAGAAGTCACACAGAAGTGAGAGAGAGAAAGGAAGGAATACCCACGCTCTATTTTCTGTCCTCTCCTATAGGGGAGGGAGGAAGTAGAAAAGGGAAGAGGATGAATCAGGAAGCGCAAATGAAGAATCCCCAGGACAGGTGGGAAAGTCATGCTCTCCACATCACGGCATTAGCATTGTCTCTAAACATGTCATGCACACGCATGTACATACACCCCCCTACCAAAAAAGAAGGTCAGCTTTATATTTTTAAAATATTATCCTGGAAGCAGTGTGGTGTAGTTTAATACACAATTCTATGTTTGGTGATATATCCTATCAGTAAGAAAATTAAAAAATCAGGCAATCCCAAATTTGCATATTTATTAACGTATAAATTGTATATGGCAACCTTGTCCAACCCGTTGCCCAGGATGGCTTTGAATGCAGCCCAACACAAATTCGTAAAGTTTCCTAAAACATTACAAGATTTATGCATGCATTTTTTTTTCTCATCAGCTTTCGTTAGTGTTAGTGTATTTTATGCATGGCCCAAAACAATTCTTCCAGTGTGGCTCGGGGAAGCCAAAGATTAGACACCCCTGGTATATGGCATATATGTATTACCATAGTAATATACTGTGTACAGTATAGCACGCTAGGTAAGAGCATGGATTCTGTAGCTCAGCTTCTTCATAGGGTTGTTGTAAGAATTAAATGAACATCTGCAGAGGCCTTAGGACAGTGCCTGACGTGACGCAAGCAGAATATGTGGTACATTATAGTATAAAACACACCTCAACACAGAAATTTTATAAGGCTGAGGTCAAAATAGAGACATAGACGTTGAATATGTTTCTCCATGCCCCATCATGCATGCTTGCGTCAGGGTATATACTTCCCACTTTGGAGATCACCAGCTAAAGAGTTAGTATTTGCTACCATGCAGACCATCCCACTGTGCTACCTTGAGTAAATTCACCCATTGCAGCCTCACTGTCCTCATCTGTAAAATGGTAAGTTACTAGTACCCTGGTTGTTGAAGGACTAAATGCACTACATCCAGTCAAACACTTAGCCCAGCACACCAGTACTCAATACAATGTTACATGTGATTATTGTCATAAAAGGAATGGTCATTGCATTAAAATCAGCAAAGAGAAAAAAATAAAAATTGTCCATACTCCTGTAGGATCATATGCAATCACTGTAAAATAATATTGGCATATGCTTTTTTGAGACCTTCTTCTAAAGCTTATACACATATTTTGCATAATTGGATCATACTGTACATTCTATGGTAGATCTCTTTTTAATGGCTACAAAGTATAACATCTTATAGGCTCAGAATAATTTATTCACCCAACCCTATTGTTGGTCATTTATGTTATTTTCCAGTATTTTTTCATTTTAAGTAACCCCAGGATGAATAATTTTTTTAACAGCTTCACTGGAATATAGTTTACACTTCATAAAATTCACTCACTTAAAGTGTACAATTCAATGGTTTTTAGTGTATTCAGAGTTGTGCAACCATCACCACAATCTAAGTTTAGAACATTTTTGTCATTCCCAAAAGAAACCTATATCGAGTGTAGTCATCCCCAAACCACCCCTCCCAGACCCAGGCGACCTCCAATGTACATGATATTTCTGTAGATTTGCCTATTCTGGGCATTTCACATAAATGGGATCACAAAATATGCGGTCTTTTGTGTCTGGCCTCTTTCACTTAATGTTTGTGAGGCTCATCCACGTTATAGGTCTACCAATACTTCATTCCTTTTTATTGCTGAATATTCCATGGAACAGATACACCATATTTTATTTATCCATTCATCAGTAATGGATATTTGGGTTGTTTCCAAGATGAATAATCTTATAGGTTAATCTTTGCACACATCTTAGTTGGTTCCTTTGAATACATTCCTAGACATGAAAATGCTAGATCAAAGATGACACACATAATTTCTAAACTTTTGAATATCAGGCACTTTTAATTCAAGCTTTATTTCTCACTTGAGCACACTACTTCCTTTCTCATTTGAAGGGTCACTGCTCCTCATCCTATCAACTACAGAACTTTTCTACTCTTTCCTTGTGATGCCTAGAGATATTTGCAATTTCTAATCTTCTAAAGCAACAGCCCCCAGGGATTCTATCCTCTATTGGATATCAGAGGCTCTGATGGACAGTGACACTCCTCAAGGAAACAAATAATGGCCAGCACAGTGGCTTATGCCTATAATCCCAGCACTTTGGGAGGCTGAGACCAGAGGGTTTCTTGAGGCCTGGAGTTAGAGACCAGCCTGGGCAAGATAGCAAGACCCTGTCTCTACAAAAAATTAAAAATAAAAAAATAAGCGGGGCATAGTAGCACATGCCTGTAGTCCTAACTACTCAGGAGGCTGAGGCAGGAGGATCACTTGAGCCCAGGAGTTTGAAGTTACAGTGAGTTATGATCGTACCACTGCCCTCCAGTCTGGGTGATAGAGAAAGACCCTATCTTAAAAAAAAGAAAAAGAAAAAAAAAGGAAACAAGTAGTATTTACTTGTATCATTCTTTACCATTTTCAACTGGAAGCCCCCTGGAGTGTGACATTAATGAAAATCAACTTGTGAGACTTGTAAGTGGCAGACAGTCTCTTTAAAGCATCTCACTTTGTCCTTGTAAGTAGGAGGTGTTTCTACTATCAACCTCTTGAAAGTGATTAATATCCAAAAAAATAATTTCTTACTCAGTAAAATTTTGACCCAAGGTTTCATAGCACCTAACAAGCCAAGTATCATTAGGCTCATAATCTTATTTATTTATAACATGTTACAGATAAACTGACTTTCTCTTTCTTAAGAATTTGAAGGAAGTGAAAATTTCTTTCCTACATGCCGTGGATTTTAATCCAACATAACTGTCAAACTCTCTGGGCGGCCTCCTGGGTGAAATCTACTCACACGTTTTCTCTATTACATGAAAGGATCCTGTGGGGAAGGCAGCTGGTGGGTAAACATCAGGCTTAAGCCTTAGTCAGTGTGAATCCTGGATAATGTTTACAAATAGAATGGTCTCTGCAGCAACCAACTAACAGTAGATAAGAGAGCTGCCTCATTTACAGCTGCGTTTAATCTTTCCAAAGCCTGAAAAATATTCGCTGAATGCTGGTGAATAGGATGGCTTATCGTGCCCTCACCTTCACCCCTGGACACGCTTCCTCCACTGACCTTTCTGGTCACAAGCAACAAAGGTGGTTAAAAATACTCCATTCTTTGTACAAAGAACATCCACTGCACCCCCAAGAGCCTTAATGTTATCATCCATGGTCCTGATGGATTGGCCCTGATCTTCACCCCACTTCCTCTTGGGAACAACACGCATTTATGTTGAGAAGACAGTGTGGCAGGGACTCATAAGTGTTGGAATTCTCTTACATGTTAATTAGGGGAGGGAATTTACATAGGATATCCAATTTCAACATACCAACCACCCACAAAGTAGGTGCTGTTATGCCTGTTCTAAGGATGAGAAACTTGAGGCATACTTGTGCTGTACGTCCTGGAACCCAAGTGTTAAAAAAAAAACAAAAACGGCCGGGCGCGGTGGCTCAAGCCTGTAATCCCAGCACTTTGGGAGGCCGAGACGGGCGGATCACGAGGTCAGGAGATCGAGACCATCCTGGCTAACATGACGAAACCCCGTCTCTACTAAAAAATACAAAAAACTAGCCGGGCGACGTGGCGGGCGCCTGTAGTCCCAGCTGCTTGGGAGGCTGAGGCAGGAGAATGGCGTAAACCCGGGAGGCGGAGCTTGCAGTGAGCTGAGATCCAGCCACTGCACTCCAGCCTGGGCGGCAGAGCGAGACTCCGTCTCAAAAAAAAAAAAAAACTTATGAAATACAGACTTCTTAAGAATGTACTTAGGAACTGTACTAATTCCTCAGAGTAAACAAAGGTAACTCTACTGCTAAATTCTTTTTTTTTTTTTTTTTTTCCTTTTTGAGACAGGGTCTTGTTTTGCCACCCAGGCTGAAGTGCGCTGGCAACATCATCACTCACTGTAGCCTCGACCTCCCTGGCTCAAGCACTCCTCCTGCCTCAGCCTCCTGAGTCTGGGACTATAGGCAGGGGCCACCACACCCAGCCACAGCTAATTTTTTTTTGGGGGGGTGGATAGAGATAGAGTCTCACTATGTTGCCCAGGCTGATCTTGAACTCCTGGACTCAAGCAATTCTCCTGCCTTGGCCTCCTAAGGTGCTGAGATTACAGGCATGAGCCAGAGCACCTGTCATCCTACTGTTAAATTCCTGTCTCTCAGATGGAGACAGTGCACACTGTGGTGACTATTTATTTTAATATAAATGCTGCAGTGCTGTACTTTCCAAGGTGTTAATTTCAGAGAAAATGTGCCACCAAAAATGGGGTGGGTCATATGATCAATAAATTTTGTTAAATTAAATTATACAGGATTCCTGACTGTGGACCTTCACAGAGACTCTAATGTAGGGATATGTATTGTGAAGCCCCAAGATGGGTGAAGCATCAATACTATTTTTGTGGAACACAAATTAGCCTTTAATGGAGTTGTTTTTTGTGACACACACAAGCAGAATGAACTTCCTAATGGCCATTCATTTTTGGTTTGATTTTTAAATAGGCAGTATATACAGACAGTAAATTTTTAGTATCCAGAGTTATTCAGTGCAAAGTCCATCTCCCTTTAACCTTTACCTCTAAAACTCTCTCTTAAGAAACAACTATTGATTTCAAGTTCTAAGATATTCTAGGCATATGCAACCATGCATGCACATGTGTATGTGTGTATATGTGTAAGTTTGTGTGCGTGTTTTTCAGTTTCGAGTCACACTACATACATTGTTCTGTGCCTTGTATTTTTACTTAATAGATGTTAGAAATCACTCCATATCTGTATATATAGGCTGTATCATTTGTTTTAATACCTACATAGCATTTTATGGTATGGATGTGTTAAATATGTTTAACCAGTACCATACTGATGGACATTTAGAACATTTCCAATCTTTTACTGCTACAAACAGTGCTGTAGTGGATACCCTTGTACATTTTTCTTTGCACCATGGTGTTTCTTTTATCAGCTTTTGATTTTTAGAAAGGGGCATCATAATATAATATGATGGCTCAGGTTTGCAGCCTTCTGATGGTCTGGCTTGATCCAGAGATAGAAGAATTTAGAGTTTACAGAACTAAGCCCTAAAAAGAATTATCAGAGCTTGTTTAAAATAGAGGGAAAATAGGGTTTTTTTTCAAGAGGTAAGAAAAATTAAGGTTGTTTAAAAAAATCCTATTTCTTTTAGAGTTAAAGAGGTTTTGGGTTATATGCATTTTCCTACGCATGGCCATATGGAACTTAAGGCATGAAATCTCTAAGAACAGGGGTTTCCCACATGGATAACCTTTGATTCTTAACTGGAAAAGTAACTGCTTTATTCACCCAGGTTCAGAAGCAATAGTTTTGCTCCCTCACTATCTTGTACTGCATTTAATTTCTGCCAAATAGCATTTCATTGACTCTAAAACATTAAAAGTTGTTCTTTCTCCTGAATATATTTCTCCCTCTTTTTTTTTTTTGTTTCCTGAATGGCAAAAAATAACATAATAAAGGGTAAGCTTTTATGGAAGAAAAAAATAAAACTTTTATTTTATTAAATGAGGTTAATGTCTAGTTGGAATTCAGCAACAGAACTTGATAGAAAGAAGGGCTCCCATATTTTGTTCAACAACTTTACTGATGATGTCTTCCATTTTTTAAAAAAAATCAATTTTATCAACAGGGTTCAATCGCAGAACAGGCTGGGAAAATTTCCTTGAGGACAAATTCCTGTTGGGACAAATTACATGACTTCCAACACGGTTGCTCCAGCTATTATTTTGTTATTTCCTAGTCAATGAGAATAGGGGAAGGGAGAAAGAAAGCATCCTCCTAGCCCAAACTTAGATATATGAACACAGCTGACTACAAAATAGGCTAGGGAAAGTAGTCTCTAATTGGGCATCCACCTGCCCAGATAAAACTTGGAGGAATATTGTATCACTGAAAGGATAAAAGGTAAGCAATCAATGGGTCAAAGAAGAAATCACAAGGGAAAATTAAAAATATCAGGTGATTTAAGAATATTTTGCATTATCTGGTCCTCGTTTGGGACAGTACAGAGCAACACATTATAGGCACCATTCATCGTAAAGTGCCATCACCCTGGGTCAGGCACAATAACCCATGAGGTGGATCCTCACAACAACCTGTAAGGTGGGTACTGCTGTTATCTCTATTTCATAGACAAGGAATCTAGAGCATAGGACAATCTCAAGACCACATAGCTAGAAAGTTACAGAGCTAGAATTTGAGCCCATTGTTTTAAAACCTTATTCTCTAGACCAGGTCTTGAATTCTTTTAAACCCAAATACATGTAATCACCTGTTGAAAGCAGAAGTTTTGTCTCTGCTCCCATCTAGCTATGTCAAGTGATGCATGGATGATCTCCACTATTCACAGGCTTCTGCAGCAGTGGGGTTTGTTCTACATTTGAGCAGCCCTGCTCCAGAATGACATAGCTCTCCAGGCCAGACAGTGAAGCAAGTTCTATGACACAGGCGATGGTTTCAAGGAAGGAGAGATTCTGACCATTTTATTACCTCCCCTGGGACCAAAGCGATCACTTGCAGTGCCATCTAACTCTGCATCTTCACTTGCAGCCAGTTGAACGGGCAAGTCCCTTGCCAAATTCCAACAGAAACATTCATGAGAATTTTCCCTTAGGAATTTTTGCAAAAAACTAGCTGTTCCCTCCCGCCATGTTGTAATAGGTAGAAATGGTCATCCAGTTAGGGGTACACAGAATCAAGTATGACAAGTTATCAATTTCCCATTTTTCAAGGTGCTGGAAGTGAGTCATTAAGTAAATCTTGACTATTAGGGTGTCTTCAGACCTCTAAAGAAGCATTTGCTGAAAGGATTCTCAGAAACGTGGGTCTAAATTTGATTCTAGTCCTTAGGGCATCTCGTCAATTGCATTTGTCTTCTGCAGCTGTATAAACTCATCTACTGCTGGAAAATCTCAGAAACCTTGTACAGTCATATGTCATTTTATTGCACTTCACAGATATTAATTTTTTATTTTGTTGTGTTTTTTACAAACTGAAGATTTATGGCAACCTTATATCAAGGAAGTCTATTGGTGCCATTTTTCCAACAGCATGTACTCACCTTATGTCACTGTGTCACAATTTTGATACTAAAGCGCGTATCAAATATTGTAATCAAGCAAGTCACATGATTTTTTGATTTCCCAGCGCATATAAAAGTTCTGATACTCACTTTATTGAGGTGGTCTGGAACCAAACCTGCAATAGCTACAAGGTATACCTGTGCCTCCCAAGGTCTCTGTTTCCTCCTGAATATTCGTCCAGAATGATTTTGTCTACTTTAAGAGAGGGTTCTGGGATTAAATTACACAATCCCCATAGAATACTTAGTACATAGTAAACTGATAGTAATAATAGCTATTTTTGTGATTAGTTGAAACTCCACAAAAAATTAGAGAGATGACAATTATTGTAACATAAAACAATAGTGTCAGAAGCAGTAGCCAAATAAAGATGAGAAATGAAGTCAGTCCAGAAGTCTATATAAAAACTATTAAGCAATTTATCTTATGGTGATGATTCACAGATGTTTTATTCATCTCCTTGATAATGAATTGCCTTTGTATTACTTTTATTATCGGACAAAACAATAAAGCAATTTCCACTTGGGGAGAAAGAACTTAGATGAAGTTCAGGTGTTTCTGAAATTATAAATCAAGGGTAAAACCAATTCAACTTTCAAATTCTCAGTTTTCATGCACTCTCCAAGGAAAGGAGCCCAGCCCATGAGCGTACTTGTAGATCAAAATTTACATATTTGGCCTTACAGAGCTCTATGAGGCCAGGCAACAAGCAAGCCAAAGGTGTTGATGACCACAGCAGGCAGGCTCACACTTACTAATACTACTTGCAGCCCTAAACTCCCATACACGACTCTATAATTTCCAGACCACCCACATTTACACTAATGAGTCCACATACAGGGCACAACAAGCATTCTCATGCAGTTCTGTCATCATGCCCAGTTTTCATGCCTGACCTTTTCTCATACTTTAGAACATTCTGACACTTCCTCTCTGCCTAACTTCAAAGCAGTGAGCATGGGAGAATAATTTACATTCTTATAGTTGACCAATAAATCTAACCATTTTTTCCTCGCAGACCAATAGAGCATTTTATTTACATGTGGGGTCATTTATAAATAGAGTACTTTATTAAGCTCATAAAGATATCTCAGAACAAACACCATTTTTCCAAGTACGATGAATGAATTCTTGGGGTTAAGATTTTGTTGAGATTAGATATTTGGAGCTGACCAACTGTCTTAAGGACATTTATTGCATTAAATTTTATCAAATACAGATCTTCAGGTTCATGGTCCCAGTAGTTGTATAAGCATCACTAAATAATCTATCTATTTTGCATTTCATTTTTTCCCTAAGGCAAATCCTCTTTAAAACCATGTTAGATAAAATTTTAAAAATCTTTTTAAACTGAAAAAGAACTTATAATTTGTTTTAATGTTCAGGTTGCCTCTGTTTAAAATGTGCCAGCCACTGTGCTAGGCCTTGAGGATACCTAGGCAAAACACACATAGTCCCTGCCTACATGGATTTTAGAGTACACAGGGGAAGCAGCAAGAAGAATATCATGCCTATATAATCACACATGCCTGTATAATTAAAAACACAGGATGTAGTGGGCACAAGTGGTGGCCATGGAAACACAACTCTCCAACTGCAGGGAGCATACCCAACTGACAGCCCCAGCTGTTGCTCCTCTAGATCCTTCAGGCCACCCCCAGTCAATGGCTCCCATTCCTATCCGAGGCAGAACTTGTCTAACATGCATCTTGGTCTAAGAACACCCCACTGGCATCACTGAAGTGTTCTTAGAGCTAAGTAGAGTCTGAGACTCTTCCTATCCACTCCTTCTTCCCTCCCTTTCTCCTTTCTCAAGGATCAGACGTGCATTTGTAGTCTGAAGGCTCTCCCTGTCTATTCTTACCCGTCTTACCCCTGCACTGTATCCTGTGCAGGTGTTTTCCCTCGTAAGTCCCTTGGATATCTCATCCACTTTTGGCATCTGCTTCTCAGAGGACCTGGACTATATACAACATAGAAGAGAGTACAACCTAGTCTGAGGGATCAGCGAAGACATCTTGGAGGGGGAAATAAATGAGATGAGTACAGGTAGAAAGTAATGATGCTAAGAGGAGGCAATAAATATTCCACATACAGAAATTAGCATGTCAAAGATCCTCTGTCACAGGACAAAAGAATAAAGAAGAGAGCTTTACGTTCTTTGCCTAGAATACAAAGCAAGAGAGAGAAGAAGCTGCAGAGGTAAGCAAGGACCAGATAAAAAGAAGAGGAGCAAGAAAAGCATCTACTCTGGCTCACCATAGTGAGGCACTGCACGGTGCTGGAGTTAAGAAGCAAAACTCTACACACATAGACTTGGGCCCTACTTAATGCTTTCATAATAATTTATTTACTTATTTAGTTTTAATATCTTAATAAGGAAGGCCAACAAAGAAGAAAGCCACCACTGCATAATTTCTTGGGTCAATGTAGCACCTTTGGTAAAGCTAAAGTTATTCATATCATATAGGCTAAGCTACTATAACAAAGAGACCCTCAAAATACAACGGTTTAATTGAGATAAATCTGTATTTTTTTCTCACATAATGGTCTAAAGAGAAACAGAGAATCTAAGGCAGGTGGATAGTTCTGCTCTATAGAGTTACCCAAGGATCCATGGTGATGGGTGAGCTCTGCCATCTTTCAAACATGGCTTCCAACGTGGTTGCCCCAGATATTATTATTTCCTCATTTCCTAGTCAATGAGAATAGGGGAAGGGAGAAAGAGCATCCTACCAGCCCAAACGTAGACACATGAACAAAGCTGACTGCAAAATAAGCTAGGGAAAGTAGTCTCTAACTGTGCATCCACCTGCCCAAATAAAACTTGGAGGAATGTTCTATCATTAAAAGGATAAAAGGTAAGCACCCAATGGGTCAAAAAAGAAATCACAAGGGAAATTTAAAAATATATTGAGACAAGTGAAAATGAAAATATTATATACCAAAATTTATGACATGCAGTGAAAGCAGTCATAAGAGGAGAGTTTGTAGCTGTAAATGTATATATTACAAAAGAATGATCTCACATCAACAACCTAACTTTATAATTCAAAGAACTAGGAAAATAAGAACGAATTAAACACAAAGCTAACAAAAGGAAGGAAAAAAAGAACAGAGATAAACAAAATAGAGAGTAGAAAATTTATAGAAAAAAGTCAGTGAAACTGAGTTAGTATTTTGAAAAAAATCAACAAATTTGATAAGCTCTTAGATGAACTAAGAAAAAAAGGTAAGACTCAAAAAACTAGAATTAGAAAGGAACTAGATGTTAGAAGCAATGTCATAGAAATAAAAGGGATTATAAGAATACAATGAACAATTGTATACCAACAGATTGGATAATGTAGAAGAAACATAAGAATTCCTAGAAACACACAACCTATCAAGACTGAATCATGAAGAAATACAAAATCTGAACAGACCCGTAACTAATAAGCAGATTGAATTAGTAATCTAAAACCTCCCAACAAAGAAAAGCCCAGGACCAGATGGCTTCACTGGAGAATTCTGCCAAACATTTGAAAAAGAATAACACCAATCCTCTCCAAACTCTTCCAAAAAAATTGAAGAGCAGTAAACACATCCAAACTTATTTTATGAAGCCAGCATTACCTTAATACCAAAGCCAGACAAAGATGCTGCAAGAAAACTACTGACCAATATCCCTAAAAAATAATGATGTAAAAACTTCAACAAAATCCTAGCAAACAGAATTCAACAGCATACTAAAAGAATTATATAGGGCAACCAAGTGAGATTTATTTCTGGAATACAAAGATAGTTCAACATGCAAAAATCAATCAATTTACATATTACTACTGTAGTTTATATTACATTAACAGAATAAAGGACAAAAACTACAGAATCAACTCAATCAATGCAGAAAAAGTACATGAAAAGACTAAACACCCTTTTATGATGAAAATACTCAACAAATTAGAAATAAAAAGAAACTACTTCCACATAATTAAGACCATATATGAAAAACCCAAAGCTAATGTAATATTCAACGGTGAAAGACAAAGCATTTCCTCTAAGATCAGGAACAAAACAAGGATCTCAGCTTTTGCCAGTTCTTTTCAACACAGTATTGAAAGTCCAAGCCAGAGCAATTAGGCAAGAAAAAGAATTAAAAGGCATCCAAATTGGAAAGGAGGAAGTAAAACGATCTCTGATCACAGATGACAAATCTCATATGTAGATAAACCTAAAGATTCCACCAAAGAATCTGTTAGAATTAATGAACAATGTCAGCAAGATCATAGGATACAAAATCAATACAAGAAATCAGTTGCATTTCTATACACTTATAATGAACAATTTGAAAAGGAAATTAGGGAAACAATTCCATTTACCATGGCATCAAAAAGAATAAAATATTTAAGAATAAGCTAACCAAGGAGGTGAAATAGTTGTACATTGAGAACTACAAAACATTGCTGAAAAAAATTAAAGAAATAGGCCAAGTTCAGTGGCTCATGCCTGTAATCCCAACACTTTGGGAGGCCAAGGCGGGTGGATCACTTGAGATCAGGATTTCAAGACCAGCCTAGCCAACAGGGTGAAAGCCTGTCTCTACTAAAAATACAAAACTTAGCCAGGCGTGGAGGTGGGCACCTGTTGACCCAGCTACTCAGGAAGCTGAGGCAGGAGAATTGCTTAAACCTGGGAGACAGAGGTTACAGTGAGCCGAGATCATGCCATTGCATTCCAACTTGGGTGACAGAGCAAGACTCCATCTCAAATAAATAAATAAATGGAAAGACATTCTGTGTTCATGAATTGAAAAACTTAATAGTGTTAGGATGTCCATGTTACCCAAAATGATCTACAGATTCAAAATAATCCCTACCAAAATCCCAATGGCATTTTTTGAAGAAATAGAAAAATCCATCCTAAAATTCCTATGGATTCTCAAGGGACCCTGAATAGTCAAAACACTTTTGAAAAAAATGAACAAAGTTGGAAGACTCATAGTTCCTTATTTTAAAACATATTACAAAACTGCAAGAATCAAAGCTATGTGGTACTGGCATAAAGACACACAAATAGACCAATGGGATAGAGTAGAGGTCCCAGAAACAAACCTTCACATGTATGGTCAAATGATCTTCAACAAGGAACCTAAATCACTCAGTGGGGAAAGGTGTCTTACATGGCAGGAACAGGAGCAAGAGAGAGTTGGGTGGGGTAGGGGGTGCAACACACTTTTAAACAGATCTCTTAAGAACTCACTATTATTTGTATCACATACTGATACAAATACAAATAAGCTAACCAAGGAGGTGAAATAGTTGTACATTGAGAACTACAAAACATTGCTGAAAAAATTTAAAGAAATAGGCCAAGTCTCCCCAGTTTATTTACATACTTGGTCTTTTATTTGTATCAGTATGGACTCATGGATATTTTATTCTTTGGGTTATAATTCAATACTATTTTATTTACTTTCTTGCTCAAACTGTTGCAGCTTTGGCCACTGAGCTCTCTTTCATGAGGCTCCTGTGCTCCTTTGATGTATTCCCATCATTGTGGCCAAAAATAATTTTCAAAATATTAAAAATATAATGATGAAACTAATAGATATAGAATATGCATCTAAAGATTTATTTAATAAAGAAACCAGAAGGATGATAGAGTTCAAAGGAAAACACAAGAAACTGATGCATATACAGTTTCTAGGTGGAAAATATAATGCCAAAATAAGATTGCTAAATTAGAAACAATGCTGTTAATGTCATGCACTGCATTAAACCTGTAACTTTTGGGATTAACATCTCTCATGAACAAAATCATTTGCATCTTTGAGTAAGCAGAGTAACTGCCCCCAAAAGATAGCCATGTCTTGGCCAGATGCAGTGGCTCATGCTTGTGCTTTGTGAGGCTGATGCAGGAGGATCACTGGGGCTAGGAGTTCAAGACCAGCCTGGGCAACAAAGAGAGACTCCATCTCTACAAAAAATTTAAAAATTAGCCAGGTGTGGTGATGCATGTCTGTAGTCCCAACTACTCAGGAGGCTGAGGCAGGAGGACTGCTTCAACCCAGGGGTTTGAGGCTGTGGTGAGCAATGATAGCATTACTGCACTCTAGTGTGGGCAACAAACAGACCAAGACCCTATCTCTAAAATAATAATAGTAATAAAGATTTCCATGCCCTAATTCTGGAAACTGCAGATATATCATTTACATGACAAAAGAGGTTTTGTTGCAGATGTGATAAAGTAAAGGATCTTAATATGGGGATATTATTTAGGTGAGCCCAAAGTAATAATAAGAATCCTAATAAGAGAAAGGTGGCAAGAGGGTCAAAGTCAAAAAGAGATTGGAAGATGTTATACTGCAACTTTGAAAATTGAGAAAGGAGCCCAAAGTCAAGGAATATAGGCAGCTCCTAGAAGGTAGAAAACACAAAGGAACAGGTTTTCCCCCTGGAACTTCCGGAAGAAATGCAACCCTGCCAACATCTTGATTTTAGCCCAGTGAAACCCAGCAAGGACTTCTGAGCTGCAGAGCTGTAATGCAATAAATTTGTGCTTGTATTAAACCATTCAACTTGTGATAATTTGTCATGGCAGCAATAGGAAACTAATACAATCTCTACCAGAGAGAAGTCATTGGATCTTATCAGTTTTCTATGAGTTAACTTTTAACACTATAGAATCTGGTCTCTACGCAATAATTAATCATCAGTCAAACAAAGTTATTATTCCCTAGAGAGCTGGAAAACTGCCGTGTGGGCTTGATGGAACAGAGCTCTAACAGTGTGTTTAACAGTCATCTTTTTGCTGTATTCCCACATTTTGGATAACCTTTCTTAACATGTCTTTGCTGTGTCCATATTTCTCTCAGAAGCATTCACATACTTCCATATACCTCTCCTCCCTCTGGAGGGTAGCATTGTTACTGCACACTAACCCATTATTTGGGGGCCTTTGATAGCTTTGGTCTCTTTACACATGAGGCCTTTGAAAGTGCAATATCTTAAGGATGAGATTTAATGGTCAGGCAATTTACCTTGCCTTTGGAAGGATTCAGGTCATATCTCTGATACTAATGCTACTTTCTATTAAACATTTCTTAAAAATCCATTGACACCAAAGTTTATACATTAACTGACATTGTTCCTGAAGCTTGAATCTGTAAATGCATATTTCTTGTTTTTTCAACAATATGCAATATGTATAACATACTGCCTTCATTTCACTTTTTCCTCTGTCATGGTTTGCCCAAATACCATCCAGTGTCAGATTGATTTGTTCAGTCCAACAACCTTGTGAAAAAAAGAGCACCAGTCACATAAATAGGCATCATAAAGATTAAGAAAGAATTGAACAGAGAAAAAAAAAATTTAACTGAAAGTCATGTTAGGATCAGAGATACAACCCAAATCCTTCCAAAGGGAAGGAAAATTGCCTGACCATTAAGTCTCATCCTTAAGATATTGACCTTTCAAAGGTCTCATGTATAATGAGTCCAAAACTATCAAAGGCCCCCAAATAATGGATTAATGGACAGTGACAATGCTACCCTCCAGGGACATGCTGTGAAAAGAACCGGGCTTCCTGACTCCAATCTTCTGCTTTCAAATCCACCCTGCATGCCCCACCCAGCCTCTTCTTCAGAAAGCACTTTAACAACTCACAACATTTTTGAGCCTCCTTACCGCCTTTAACTCAAGTGTGGAACCTCAAATGCCTCTGTTACCTATCTGGTTCCATTCCCGCTGCACATGTTTCGAGAAACCCCTGCTGGCCTAGTGCAGTGGTTTTCATACTTAAGTGTCCATGAACATCACCCAGAGGATTTGCAAAAACAGCTTGCTAGGCTCCATCACAGAGTTTCTGATTCTGTAGAGAGCAAAACTCAAAAATCTGCATTTCTTTTTTTTTTTTTTTTTTGAGACGGAGTCTTGCTCTGCCACCCAGGCTGGAGTGCAGTGGCCTGATCTCAGCTCACTGCAAGCTCCGCCTCCCGGGTTTACGCCATTCTCCTGCCTCAGCCTCCCGAGTAGCTGGGACTACAGGTGCCCGCCTCGTCGCCCGGCTAGTTTTTTGTATTTTTAAGTAGAGACAGGGTTTCACCGTATTAGCCAGGATGGTCTCGATCTCCTGACCTCGTGATCCGCCCGTCTCGGCCTCCCAAAGTGCTAAAAATCTGCATTTCTAATAAATCCCCAAGAGATGCTGCTATTGCTGCTGGTTTAGATGTCAAACTTTGAAAACTACAGGAATCTGAGCTCTGGGCTACTCCTTTTTAAAAAAAACTCAGAATAGGCCGGGCGCGGTGGCCCAAGCCTGTAATCCCAGCACTTTGGGAGGCCGAGGCGGGCGGATCACAAGGTCAGGAGATGGAGACCATCCTGGATAACACGGTGAAACCCCGTCTCTACTAAAAAATACAAAAAATTAGCCAGGCGTGGTGGCGGGCGCCTGTAGTCCCAGCTACTCGGGAGGCTGAGGCAGGAGAATGGCATGAACCCGGGAGGCGGAGCTTGCAGTGAGCCAAGATCGCGCCACTGCACTCCAGCCTGGGTGACAGAGTGAGACTCTGTCTCAAAGGAAAAAAAAAAGAATAGGGAAAAGGCAAGATCATATAGGATTTGGCGCTAGAAATGGCAGTATTCTATTTCTACTATCCTACTATCCTTTTCTTAAAGAACTCCATGGTCCACATGGTAGCAGAGAATATGACACCTGGTGTTATCTCCCCTTCCACCCCTTGGGCCACAGCTGGCTGGAGCAAAAATTGACCCCTGACCAAGTTAGACCAACCCCACATGTTTGGAACAAGGATTTTGAAGGTGTCAGAGTTAGCTGTGGGGAGCTATATAATGTTTAGGACTGAGCCCTGTGCAAGCCAAGGAAGGTGGGCTGGAGAGACAAGGAGGGAAACAAGATCAGCCCCCTGCAGATCTAGAGCAGTTCCTGATAAGGTTCTGGTTCCTCTGAGACCTGGATGGACTCTTTGCAAAGAGTGCTGGTAGATTCTTCTGGTGGCAGTGGTTCTCAAATACACACGTGCAGAGGCAACATCCAGGCAGCTTGTTTCTGTGCTGACATCTCAGATTCCCCTCTAAAGAATATGGTGAGAAGGTGTGGGCACAGCACAGAAATGGAGATGTTTAACAAGCACCCCAGTGATCTTGATGGAAGTCTGTGGGTTATATTCTGAGAAACACTATCCTCCATGTGTTTGTTTGTTTTTAACTTCAGCCCCTTTGAGTGGGTGTCTTGTTCTTAGAATCAAAAAGTACTAATTAAGGCAGTGCATATTACCAAGGTTTGGGAAGTAAAGGCAAGCCATTAGACAAAGCGATATGTGGGTCCTCATGGATGAGTGAGAATTAGCCAGGTGGAATGTGAATATGCGTATGGCTAGGGAGGGCAGGGGAAAGGTAGGTTGTGCAAAGGACCTCGGTCAAGAGGGAGTCTGGTATATCTAAGGATCCAAAATTCAATATGAATAGAGCAGCAGTGTCTGTGTGTGTGTGGCGGGGGCTGGTAGGTGGGTAGAGAGAGAACACTGACCAACAATCAGGAATCCCCCTTTTGGAAAGCAGTCATCCTCTTCTTCCCATGGGCAATACTCTATTCCTCCTCATGCCTCAGGGATCCTGCTGGCTTTTTGGCTGCTGTCTTCCATTTTCTCTACCTAGACCCTTTCCCTCTCTGGCTAGCTTCCCTAACATTTCTAGAATCAAAACCCTACATTTTAATTTTTTTATTTCCATAGGTTTTCAGGGGGAATAGTTGGTATTTGGTTACAGGAGTAAGTTATTTAGGCGTATTTGTGGGATTTTTGGTGCACCCATCACCCGAGCAGTGTACACTGAACCCAATTTGTAGTCTTTTGTCCTTCACTCCCTCCCACTCTCCCCTGAGTTATCAAAGTCTACTGTATAATTCTTATGCCTTTGCATCCTCATAGCTTAGCTCCCACTTATGAGTGAGAATATATGATGTTTGGTTTTCCATACCTGAGTTACTTCACTTAGAATAATAGTCTCCAATTTTGTCCAGGTTGCTGAGAATGCCATTAATTCATTCCTTTCTATGGCTGAGTAGTATTCCATCATATATATATATATATATATATATATATATATATATATATCACAGTTTCTTTATCCACTCATTGATTGATGGGCATTTGGGCTGGTTCCATATTTTTGCAATTGTGAATTGAAAACCCCACATCTTTAAAGAGTACTTCATGCTAAAGCCTACTGTAAAAGAGATTTGGGGTGTATACCAGATACCTTTTGGGCTGCGCCCTGCAACCTCTCTTCTGGGCTGCTCCCTGTCTCAGCTACACCACAGGTCTCTCTCTGTCCTGGGGCTTGGCATGGGATGGCTGCTGGGAGCCACTTAGTGTGAGGGAGCTAACACCCAAGAAGAAACCCTTGGCCCAAAGGGGACAAGAGCCCATGGAAAAATATTCTTTTTTTCTTCCTGGTGTGTAGAAAATTCTAAGGTGCATTTTACATAGCATCTCAGAGCATCCTCAGTGGGACTGAGGTCTGGTGGCCACTTTCCAATCCTTGCTCCTGCTCCTTGAGATTTCTTCCCAGAATAAACCATAGGCACCCAAGCTCTTAGACAAGCCGACATTAATAATGACCAAAGGGAAGGATTAAGGTCATCAGAATATTAGAAAGGCTTATCTATCTACTCTGGTCTACCTGAAAATGCATATGGGCTTGTTCAGGTCTCTAGTACTCTAAATTTTTCACTTTGTTCTAAATATTCCCATGAGAATAACCTTAGTTCTGTCTGGAGTGAGTTTGGATTTTATTCTGGGAATTAGCACTTCCAATCCTATCTGGATCGGATGGGGAGATTCTCTGTGTATAGCTTGATGGAATCAGTACTGGTTTCTGTTCCTCTTACCTAATCCTCTCAGGGACAGTGAGGGGGGACCCCAGATGGTCCCGCACCCTGCATCAGGGCTGCTCTCCCTCCCACACAGCAGATGTGCACCCACTATGGGGGTCTGGCCGGGCCCTACAACTAAGGAAGGCACTTTGACTTCTGCCTCTGAGGAAATCTTCAGTGAGTCTCACAACAAAATTAACTTCTTGGCAGTCTCTTCTATTGGTCTTCGTGTTAGTTTCTCTGGCCCTCAGAAGTCCTGGCCTCTCTCCTCAGTCTGCATCTCTCTTTCTTAACCGGTTTTTCCCCAAGCTTGTTTTTCCTAGATCAAACCACCATCATCGCTTGACTGAAGCATAGTTGCAGCTTCCTAGCTAACTTACTGATTGCATTAATCATTTCCTAACCTAGTAAATATCCCAAGTGACTTTTATTTTAAAGTGTGAGTCAGATCATGTCCGTCTCTGCTTAAGAAACTCCATTAACTTCCCATTGTACTTAGAATAAAATACAAATGCTCAACCATGGCCTACAAGGCCATCTTTGATTTAATCGTGCCTCACCACTCCCTCCCCTACTCACTATGTTCCAGCCACACAGGCCCATTCTCTATTCATAAAACCTACCAAGCATGTTCCTACCTCTTGGCCTCTGCACTCACCATACCCTCTTCCTAGGAATAACCACCCCCCAGACATTCCCATGGCGGGAACCATGGGTTCCTAGGAATAACCACCCCCCAGACTTCTCAGCTTTCTGGCTCAGCTGAAACGTCGTTCCAAAGACAGATTTTCCACAGTAGCTAATCCAAAGTAACATTTCCTCCCCAAGTTGCACCCTCTCGCTCAATCACCTGTTTTTTATGGTCCTCATGGTCCCACACAATTCATGTTACATAGTAGACATTTAATGTTTCCTGAATGAATAAATCAATGAATGAACCCTCTAGCAAGTTGTGAAGGCCACACACATTTACGGGTGCTTTAACTACTTTGCTTTTTATTCTAAGACGTGTTCTGACTCAGATTCTTTGGATACGGTAAGGCCTTAGGGTCAAAGACTGCTATTTTAGACATCTATCCATATACTACTCAGTAAGTCATGCTAATGTCCCTAAAACCATCTCCCATATCTCAGTGGGCTAGCACATCAAAGGTTGCTTTCTCATCCAGATCTGATGCAGGTCAGCTTGAGGGAGGAGAGGAATTCTGTCATAAAGTTTTTTTCTAGTGAGTCAGCCAAGCCTGGGGGTCTTAGAATCAGGCCCTAGATCTTCTCTATCCAGAAAGCAGATGAGGGCAAAAAATGTCAGGGAAGTAGTGAGTTATCATGGGCAAGCAGTTATTATGGGCAAGGCATAGACAAAACATTTAACACTTCTATCCACATTCCATTGGTCAGAACGCAGCCTCCTCCTCCTCCATACTCCAGCAAGAGAGGCTGAGCAATGTAATCTGTGTGCCACCCAGGAAGCAAAGAAGTGGAGTTTGGTGAGTATTGGGCATGTGATAGCCTATTCCATCAGGCTTCAGATGACATTATTCGTCATCTGAAACTGGGGTCCGTCTTGCCAGTCAAGCATGCATTTCCAAGCTAAAGCACCACTGGAGGCTGCTGCTGTTGGAAGGATGTAAGCATGCAATGGATGCAAAAATAGTCCCTTCTCTCGACCTCCTGCATCCCCATCTCCAGCCAATACCTCCCTTGACAGAACCTAATCAGAAGCCAGCTAATAAGGGAGCCTGGCAAATGTAGCTTACAGACTTTGACTCTGGATCACAGTCCAGCACATAGCAAGGTGGGCCTGGAGATGAGAATCAATAGCTAAATAACCAGCAAAGCGTTGAGCTTATTAATTCAACAGAGATAATCAAGAGGCTTCAAACCCTAGGTTACTCCATAGGTTATTTTTCTAAGGCCTTTTCTAAAGATTCCTACTCTGAGGGAATAATTTTCAGGAATCCATTCACATACTCAGAAAAGCAAAATACAGGAAAGTGCATTTAAAAGAAAATTTTCTGACCACCTGGAGAGGCCATATAATAACAAGTGAAAAAAAAAAACAATTAGAGAAAAATTAAGCACCAAAATATTCACTCCTATGTGCAATGGATAGAATGATCATATAGTATGATTATTCTGCTGGGATGCTGGACTCTATGCATTTGAAAAAGGATGAAGAAATCAATCCATCCTCATAAGAGGATGACAGAAGTGGCTAAGTAGTCCTTTAGCACAGGGCTTTAAGCCTTGAAAGCTATTGGAAAGCTCAATGTAAAATAAGGTTAAGGCCCATTCACACGCACAAAGCTGAAATGGCGGGGAAGGCTGGTGGTAGAGGAGGAGCTTAGGGCAGCACTCAGGTATATTGGTGTGGGGTACCACACCAATAGAAGACCCTCCCTCTTTTATTTGGACATCATGAGCCCATGCCGTCTGGTTTCAAAGTAGCAAACTGGTTGCTGAAGCTCATCTGGTTTCAAAGTAGCAAATTCGTTGCTGAAGCTCCAGTCATGGTATCTGTGTTCTAGACAGCAGAAAGAAGAAGTGGAAAGGCAAAAGACTATGCCTTCCACCTGAGTCAGCTCCCAACAACAGCCCTTCCTGGAAGTGCCACAGAGCCAGATTTAATAGTGTGAGAGGATGGAAAATGTGATTTTTAAACAGAGCACACTACCACCCTAACAAAGATTGGGGTTCTGTTACCAAGAATGGGAGAAATGGATGTCAGGCAGGCAACTAGCAGTTGGCCACAAACACTAAGGATGTGGCTTCCCAGGTGAGCCAGGAAAAAGTGCTAACAATGAAGACATTCAGTTCTCCCCTGAGCAGCTGGTTCCCTTACCTTCACCTGCCACCTTTACCACCCTACCCAGGGAGTCCCTCTGTGAGGGATCAGAAGGCACCAGCCAGCAGAGACTGTCCACTTGATCATCAGACATATCCTTTGTTCCAACTAACTGGATTGCATCCTTTATCTAAGATAAGCAAATGCTCACCACCATCGTTGGTATGTATAGGAAGGAATATATGCTCATTTACCACAGATGACCCCACCTTTCCAGAATATAGCAAAACCAATTCTAGGCCTCAGAGATAACAAATGTAAAGTTTCTAATCCTGCCTGACTTGGTCAGCAACAGCTCAGTATTATGAATAATTAATAATGATACAAAAAACAGTAACAGCCATCTCTCATTGATTGTTGACCATGTGCCAATCACTGTGCTGAGCATCTTATCCTAGAGGTCCACTTGGGAGTATTAAATGTGGAAATGTATCAGTCTCAGAAGAGGTTTAGATTTGTTTTTTATTCAATGTCACCCAGTTGTTAAGTCACAGAGTCAGGATTTAATCCAAATCTTCCTGATTCCAACCTCTAATGATCTTTCAGTTAACTCCAAATTAACTGAGGCTGTCATGTGTTGAGCCTTTGTATCAGTTAGAATGTAGATGCTTGGTTTTAATGAAGACCAAAGGAGAGTGGTTTAGATTAGTACTGATTCAAGTCCAAGTAGTAAACAGTCTGGCAGCAGTTGGGGGCTGGGTAGTACAGCCCTGCTCCACACAAAGGTGGGGGAACCCATATCCCTTCCATATTGATGCTCTGCCATCGTATGGTTGAAGATGGCTCTCCACACCTCCTTGTTCCAGCTCCAGGGAAGGAAGGAAGAACAAGTAGAAAGTGTTTCCTCTAAATAGGATTAACTCAGAAGTGACACTTCCTCTCACAGTCCTTTAGGCAGAGCTTGGTCACATGGCCACACCAGTGACAAAGAAGTCTGGGAACTGTAGCCCCTAACTTGACAGCCACATGCTCAGACAAAACTAAAAGGTAGGTACTATTTCTAAAAGGAGGAGAGGAAATGGATTTTGGGGACAAAAAGCAGTCTCTGCCACACTTGTAGATTGCATCATAGGAAGAGAGACTGGACTCTTTGGTTCAGAGGAAGAGCTGGGCACTGCCCAACCAAGACCACACAAAATGGGGAACTCTGCTAATGGAGAGCAGGCAGAATGGAAGTGGGACAGCCCAAAACTGTAGCTGGGACGCTGGTCGGTAATTATACACCAGAAGAAACAGTGACCATAAGAGCTGAAAGGAAAACAAGCTGTTATTGTTGTAAAAAAAATAAAACAAAAGTTCTTGCTAATCATGCCACCCAAGTTATACATTTATCCTCCTGGCTCTTGGCCATGATGGAGCTCACAGTCTTTTTTCAGACTCCCCTTTCTCAGAGCACATGGGGTGGGTAGATGTTGGTTTTTTGGACAGGGGGGCAGGTGGGCTGGGTCTTTTTGATGAAAATACCCACTCTGGCTCCTCCTTCTGGACCCAGATCCCAAGGTGGTAGATGTTTTGATGGTACCTCAGAGGGATGGAGCCACTGTTGAAAAGCACTGCAGGAAAGAAGCCAAAGTGGTGGGCTGGGCAGGTCTGGCATTATCAGAAGTTCATAATCAACACATGCAGATCCATTTTATGTAGGCTTTGAGGATTCACAAAGGCCCAGGCTAAGCCCTCAAAAGTCTTCTTGCTGTTATTTGCACACTCATAGTAGATTCTTTATCAGTGGCAGCCTGAAGCCTGCCACTGTACATATTGTCTCTAATCTTTTTTTTCCTTTTCCTTTTGAGACCGAGCCTCATTCTTTCACCCAGTCTGGAGTGCAGTGGCACAATCATGACTCACTGCAGCCTCAACCTCCCTGGGCTCTGGTGATCCTCCCACGTCAGCCTTCTGAGTATCTGGGACTACAGATGTGTGCCACCGTGCCTGGCTAAGTTTTGTGGTTTTTTTGTAGAGATGGGGTTTTGCCATGTTGCCCAGGCTAGTGTCAAACTTCTAGGCTCAAGCAATCTGCCTGCCTTGGCCTCTCAAAGTCCTGGGATTACAGGTGTGAGCCACCATGCCCGGTCTGTCTCTAATTCTTAAAACCACCATAGCAGGTGCTTTTGGCATCCCTCCCACTCCCTTGTCCTTACCATTTCAGAGCACAGTGGCTTGCTTCCAAATGCCAGCACCTGAATTTCTCTGCTGAGGACTTTCTTGTGCTGCTAGAGTCCTACTTTGCCAAGCACAGGATACAACATATGCACCTACAAATTATTATAACACTCCACCTCGCAGAAGTAGCCCTCAGTTAACTGCTCTCAGGAATTGGTGTATAAATACCTCAGCTCCCTCAGATTTTCCCTCAGATGGGAAAATTCGGAGGTACATGCACTCCACTGGTTCCCAGAGCCTCCCCAGTGGGAATAAGCTCTAATAGCCTACGGTGGTAATTGAATTGATAACATACTTTTTCAGGGGCTGCCTTCCATTCCCTGTGTCATTTCCTGACTGCCCAACTGATGTTTCCAGGACTTCCTAAATAAACCACTTGTAGTCTATCTCAGGATCTGCTTCTGGGCGATCTTAAATAAGACACCCTGTGAAATAAGTTATGATCCCCATGAGGGTAACAGGCTGGCACCATAAAAAGCGCACTGGCTCTGGAGTCAGAATGACCCAGATTTGAATTCCAGTTTCATCCCTTACTAGCTGTGTGGGGCTGAGAAAATTGTTAGGCTCTGGTGTCTCCATTTTCTGATCTGTTAAATGAAGCCAATTATACTCACCTTGCAGAACCAGACAGCTTTCAACAAAACGATTCCTCTGATTTCCCTAACACTGTCCCCAGAACATAACAGGCACTCAACATGAGTTAGTTTTCTTCCCTCCTGTCTCCATTTTACAAATAAGGAAACTGAAACTCAGGAAGGTTTCCTGACCTGCACAAGGTTAAAAAGTTGGTTAAGTGACAGATCTCGGATTCAAACACAAACATCCTCATTCCAAATCTACTTAAAACTTTTCCACTGCGCCTCCCATATCCACTTCAGGGCCTAAATTTCCTGACCTGATACACAAAATCCTTTTAAACTTCAAATTCCCAGGTCTTTCTTTCCTATTGTGCTCTGCAGATACCACATCTGGCTTCTGATCCTCAGAGATTCCCACATTCTGGTGCCATTCACACCCTTTGCTATTTGTGCCCTCCATCCTGGGGCATGGCTCGCTCTCTCTCCCACATTCAGCTGTTACACACACTTTTAATTTGGGGATAAAGATTTTCACAAGTTCATCTCTGGGTAAAATACAACATCACTGAAAATAGATGAAAATGCAGGAAAAAAGGATTACAGGTAACTCAGGGACAAATAAATGTACATTTGAATGCTTTACTCTTAGACAAAGGTGAGGAGTCCTTTCCTGGTTCCCCTTTGAAGAGAACACCCAGAACCCTTCCGGGGTGGAGTGCAAATGTGCCAAGCACCTGCTGCTTCTTGGTGAGTGAGTGGAGGTCCCAAAAAGGAAGAAATACCCAATGTTTCCAAATTAACTCCCCCAACAAATACTGCTGTTACCCAGCAGCCCAGCCAAAAGCAAAGCAGAGGCAAAGACAAAAAGGAAAACCAAAGTCATTCTGTTCAACTTACTCAGATTTTTGCAATTATAAATCTAGAAAGAAGCTATTTTTATTTCCCACTTTACATTTGGGCTAATTTGTAAAATACAATACTATTTGGAAATATGTTTATATTGCAGGAACATAATCTTTCAGGGGTTGAACTCTGAAAGGTCCTGTGTGTGACCTCACCTACAGTACAGTGACCAACCTGTCGTGGTCTTAGTACTAAAAGTCTCTTGTCCCAGAAAATTTCTTAGTCCTGGGTAAACAGAAATGGTTGGTCACCCAATTAGAATACAAATTTGATTCTCAAGTCTGCTCTTTAAAATATAAATCTCCTTAGGCAGGTCAAAACAATTTACCAGTGGTAATTTAGGGTTCTGATAGCTTCTCACAAAATATCCCATAAAAATGGTCCCCAATTTAAAAATCCATGAGGATCTCCTATTAAAGGAATCACAAATGCAGATACTGATAGAGATAAGATTTCAATAAGTGAAGAAAGCAATTTGCATAAAATCTTCCAGTCTACTCTTTACTTATACAAGGAAATAGAATCTCATTCTTCCAGAAACCCACAGCCCATTTAGTCCATTACCTTCCCTCCTTTGCTAGACATGGAATGGACAAATATCTCTCTACCCGAGAAAAACTGCTCAAGTGTGATTTTTAAAAAAGGGCAATTCTCACTGGGACTCAAGGACAAGGACTATGAGGACTATGGGTTTCCTTCCCTCTCTTTCTTTCTTTCTCTCTCTTTCTCTCTTCCTTCCTTCCTCCCTCCCTCTCCCTCCTTTCTTTCCTTCCTCTTTCCTTCTCTCTCTCTCTCTTTTTCTTTCCTTTTCCTTTATGTCTCTCCTTCTTTTTTTTCTTTTTTTGAGACAGTCTCACTCTGTCGCCCAGGCTGGAGTGCAGTGGTGCAGTCCTGGCTTACTGCAGCCTTGACTTTGTGGGCTCTGGTGATCCTCCTGCCTCAGCCTCCTGAGTAGCTGCATCTACAGGCCCATGTCACCACGCTTGATTAATTATATATATATATATTTTTTTTTTTTTTTTTTTTTGAGGCAGAGTCTCGCTCTGTCGCCCAGACTGGAGTGCAGTGGCGCAATCTTGGCTCACTGCAAGCTCCGCCTCCCGGGTTCATGCCATTCTCCTGCCTCAGCCTCCCGAGTAGCTGGGACTACAGGCGCCCGCCACCTCGCCCGGCTAGTTTTTTGTATTTTTAGTAGAGACGGGGTTTCACCATGTTAGCCAGGATGGTCTCGATCTCCTGACCTCGTGATCCGCCCGTCTCGGCCTCCCAAAGTGCTGGGATTACAGGCTTGAGCCACCGCGCCCGGCCAATTTTTTATATATTTTTTAGTAGAGATGGGGTTTTGTCATGTTGCTCAGGCTGCTCTCAAATTCTTGGGATCAAGAAATCCACCTGCCTTGGCTTCCCAAAGTGCTGGGATTGTAGGAGCCACCACAACCAGCCTATGGTTTTCTTAGTCTGGATTCCTCCAGAAGCCAACCCCAGATAAGGATTCAAGTGTAAGGTATTTATCTGAGAGGTCATCCCAGGAAACAATAGTAGGACAGTGCATAAGTGAGACAAGAAAGATAAGGCCACACATATACACAAAAAGGACTAGCCTATTAAGTCACCTGTCACCATGGGTGAGTGGAGCTTAACCCCATGAGGAAACTCTGGGAAAAGGTGTACAATATACACCCCTTAGTTTCACTGGATGGGCAAGGGAGCTGGAGTATCCACAGGCCAAACCCTGTTCATTGTTGGAGGGAATGGATGTTAATTCCCCTGCATTTCCAGCCCACCACTTCCACAGCCAGAGAAAGTCCTCAGACAAACCAATGCAGGTGCTGGCAGCGGGAAGTGAAGCTGGCATGCACGACCACGGCCAGGGCAAAGATGTAGGGTTGGCCACCAGCAACACCAGCAGCATCTGCTACAGCAATCAACGCAGAACCCATGAGCCACAATAGCTCTGTGCTAGTCGGTTGCTGCCATGTGGGAATGCAGCCAGTATTGCTAGAGCTTCTGAATTTTTAAAAGAAACCAGGGATCCAGATTGTTTTGTGGAATTTCCTGATTCATACTTGCTATTGATTGATTCAAATATTTTAAAAACAGTCTAGGGAATAACCAAGCATGTCTATAGGCAGAATGTAGCCTATGGGCTGTCAGTTTGCATCCACTACTCTAGTTTAACCTCCTTATTTTACAGATAAGGAGACCAAGGCCCTAGAGGACAGAGATTTGACTCAGGGGATGCTGCAGATTACCACTTGTCTGGGTTCTGCAACCAGTTCCCTTAATTCCCAGCCCAGAGTTCTTCCTAACCCACTGTGCTGCCCACACTGCCCACTCTCTCCTCTCCACACCCATCCTCAAAGGGCAGGAGCCTTATCCCTGCCTCCACTGCACTCAGAGCAAAGGAAGTTTCCCTTTCTTCCATCAAAGCGCTAAATATTTTGTCTCACTAGAAATGTATTCCTTACTATTCTTAATTTCACAGAAGTTAGACAGTGCTTATTTTGTCCTGGGCACCCTTCTAAGTACTTTACAAATAATTACTTTCATTCTCAAAGCAACCCTATGAAGTAAGGATTATTATTTTCCCAGTCTTAAAGATGGACAACTGAAATGCAGAGAGGTTAAGATATTTGCCTGAATTGAAGTAGTGATGGAATTAGGAGACAAATTTTGGCAGCTATCTCCAGAGCCACAGATTGACAACCACTACTCGACACTGACTCTCAATCACCTACCTATTAGACTCTTATAATACCCTGATTGGACCTTTTTTTCTATGATAACAGGAATTGGCAAAGGACGGGCTCATGGGCCAACATCTACCCCCTGCTTGCTTTTGTCATAACAAGTATACCAGAATACAGTCACATCCATTAATTTATGTATCGTCTGCAGCCATTCTTGCCCTACAAAGGCAGAATTGAGGAGTTGCAATACAGCTATAGGGCCCACGAAGCCTATTTTATTTAGTGCTATAGCTTGGATAAGGGTTGTTTGTCCCCACCAAATCTCATGTTGAAATTTAATCCCCGATGTTGGAGGTGGGTCTTAATGGGTAGTGTTTATGTCACGGGGATGGATCCCTCATGACTAGATTAATGCCTTCACTCAAAGGTGAGTGAGTTCTCACTCTGTTAGTTTTCACAAGAGCTAGTTATTAAAAAGTCTGGCATGCCCCAACCGTCACCTCTTCCCTCCTCTCTCATCATGTAATCTCTGCACACACCAGCTCCCATTCCCTTCTACAATGAGTAGAAGCAGCCTGTCCAGATGCAGCCTTATCTTGGACTTTCCAGCCATCAGAATCATGAGTCAAATAAAACTTTTTAAAATAAATTACCCCGCCTCAGGTATACCTTTACAGCAACACAAAATGAACTAAGACATTTAGTATCTGGCCCTCCACAGAAAAGGTCTGCCAACTTCTGCATTACAGAATTACCAAGCTTTCCTCTGACTGCAAGTTTCTTGATTATGCTGCTTAATCATGATGCAGAAAATCCTATAATCCCTCCCAAAGCCTTAGCATACACAGTGATGAATTCACAGGTTAGACTTCTAGAAACTGCAAATATGCAGATGTCTGGGAACCCAGAAATCAGCAAAAATACCCTCAGAACTCCACTTAAGGAAAAATGTAACAGTAAGTTCCACGAAATAAGCACAGACTTAATCTTGGGCCCTTACCTGGGCAAAGGCTTTTAAAGCAACAGGACAGACAGAAATACCCAAAGAGGGGTAGAGAGGAGAAACAGAAGAAGTAGCTTTTACAACAACTGGCAATAGGCATCTTGCAGTTAGAGAGACATGGGTTCAAATCTCAACTCTACCACTTACGACTTATCTCTTAAACTTCAATTTTTACCTGTAAAGTAGGAGGAATAATAATGATCATTTCTTGGAGTGGGGTGGACAGTTTAGCCAAGATTATAATGTATATGAATTCTTGGCATCCTACCTGGGATTTGGCAACTGCTCTATTATTAGTAATAAAGGTAACTCTAAAAGAACATGGATCTGTGACTATTTACACAGAGGCGCTCAATCCCACACAATTCAACTGTCAAATAATAACAGGATTACAGCACAGAACAAAAAGCAATCTTTATCATGATAACCCCAAGTCAGGAAAAGATGTAGCCACATTATATGCACCAAGCAAAAAAAAGTAAAGAAGCATATGCCATGTTTTCATCAAAGAATGTTTAAGCAAAAAATAATGTGTGTACAAAGAGGTAAGCTTCAATCACCTGGAAAAATCACTTAAGTGAAACAAATTACTTATTCCTTGACAACACTATACAAATGAAACTGTACATACGGTAGAAAAAAATGTTTGCATTGTAGGCTCTGCAAGAAGACAAAGTTACATTTCCCACTCATCATTTAGTGAAAGCATCTATGGAATAGCATGAAGCCTTGCTGACAAACTGCCAATTTTTAAATACCCTTTATCAGCATCATTTTCATAGATTTTCTCTGAGATCCAGAAAAGATCAAAGATCAGTTTCCAGGATGCTTTTCCAAGTGTAATCAAGTTCAGTGCTAGAAAATACAATGAGAACCACTCATGATCTGAACTGTTTAAAGCAGCTGAATCATTGCAAAAACAATTTCTTCCTCTTAATGTGTTTGAATCAAACTTTTGACCTCTAGTAAACTGGATGCCCCATTCTTTCAGGCAGTAAAAGAGCAGCTAGACTGGGAACCTGGAGGTATATAAAACACTACACTACTTTTTTTTCCTCTTAAAAATACAAATTGAATTACTTTAACACAGTTGGAGCAAATGACCATGATATGTCCTCAATTTAAGTCTTACAGCCCAACTGGGATGGCGTTCTGTGTTCCCAGTCTAGGGGCACATGGTTTTCATTAGTTTGTCAGGATTCTGCATTTCAGTTTGCACATTTAAATAAATGCAATTAGTTCATTTGTGATGGCCCCACATACCCTTATCTTTTCTGATTTATTGAATAAGCCACACTCTCTTAATGTTTTGAGATTTGTCTAAATACTAAAAGGTTATTTGATATGACAAGTTACACCAAATACCACTTTTACTGCATGGCAAATAATTCTACTGAAACTATCCACTGATACACCACTGCTTAGGAAGCCTTTTAAGTGCATCTATCTGACATTTTTTAAAAAATTAAAGTGAGACTAGTCCAGCCAACACAGACAAAGTGCAGGGTGCACACTTCTGGTTGTTCATAGCATAAAATGTTTAGAGGTGGAAGGACCTCAAGTGTCAATACCCATTTGACAAATCCAGAGAGCTAATGAGCATGTTTCTGGTCAGTCTGCTGCCAAGGTGGGATCAGAACTTGGCCTTCCTGGTTCTTGATTCAGTGCCAACTTCAGTTCCCCTCTCTCCCCAGCCCCTCCTTTATCTGGCAGAACTCGGGTTGAGTATTAAACTTGGATGAAGCAGGGCCAAAGCTGGCCGTGCATGCTTTGTGCCTGTCCCGCATTCTGGTCACATATGAGCCTTCTGCTCTTTTGCAAAGACTGAATTGATGGTATGGGCTCAGTCAGGTGCAACAAGGGAAGCCTGACAATAATCCTCAGCCACATCCATTGCTGGGTCCCCCACCGACACTGTCGGCTGTTATAAGCACCAGCTGGAAGATGGATGCTGGTATTTCCAGAAAGACCTTTTGAATCAGGAGGGGCTGTGACAGGCCCCATGCTGTGGCAAGGGCATAATTATTTCCAATAACTGTCTGTCTAGGCTACTTAGTGATTTCCAAAGCCAAGCTCCTCCTCACTGTGACAACACATTCAGTGTTTATCTGGGGGAGTTTTGCACTTACTTCTTATGGAAGATCACAATGCCGAAAATTCCATTCTGGTAATAGTTTAGTCAGCAAGGCAGAAAGGAATGACATCTTTTATAAATAATGATTAAGGACAACCTATATGATAACTTTGGATACTTGTTCAGGATCTGTTGTAGGGGGCAATAGTCTTATTTGGAACAATATGAACCATTAGAATCTTCTGTGAGGCAGGCTCTTGGGAGAAAAAGGCAAGCTCTTATACTGAGACTGCCAAGGACAACAAAAAGCAGAGACTTTTGCAGCATGGTAGCAAAGAGCACAAACTCCATTCTGAGTTTGAATTCCAGGTGTGTCGCTTACTAGCTGTGTAATTTTGGGCAAGTCACTAGCCCACTCCAAGCCTCAGTTTCCACCTCTGCAGAATGTGGGTTACTGTGGGTCATTGTGGAGATGGAATTAAATGCTGCTTGGAAAGTATTTGGCAAATGCCTGGCATCTGGCACTTAGAGGGGCTCAATAAAAGGTAGCCATTATCATCAGACACCAGTTAGTGGGGCTTGTGCTTTGAAAAGGGGACTTATTCTGATCCGACATTCCATGCTGATTCTCTGTGTTAATCAGATTGTTGCTGAAAACTCCATTTGGGCCTTTTTTGAGGCTTCCCTGCTACTTCTGTCTTTCCTCCTACTTGTCAAATGCTCTGGAACTCTCCACTTGCTGCGCAAATCTTTCAGGCCCAAGCGCAATGCCATCCCATGCACCCCCTGCTACCATGCAGCAGCACCAGACAGATCATCATACCTCTCATTTGGTGTCTGGATAGGGGAGTTCACCTTCCATGTTCATTCACATCTCCTTTCCCTGACATGATTACCCTTCTGGGAGACAGGGATTTGCCTTATATATCCTCTACAGCACTCAATACATGCCCAAGAGTCTTTCAGGTTCCCTGATCCCTTGCTACGCAAAGTATGGTCCACAGACCAGCACCATTGGCATCACTTGGAGCTTGTTAGAAATGCAGTCTCAGGGCCCATCCCAGATCTGTCGAATCAGAATCTGATCCCCAAGTGGTTCGTGTACCCCAAGTTCAGGAAACATCTCTCCAGGCCAGTATTTCCCAGACTTCAGTCATTCACATCTTCCCTTCACAGGTTTTGCCATTTTCCAATACTATCTACACTATGTTTTACCTAATACATATTTTTACACTGACATGATTTCTTTCTCAGCCTCGTTCTAAGCAATACTATTCAATCTGTTAATAGTTTGTTCAGCAAGGCAGAAAGGAATATAATCTTTTGCAAGACATGAAGGTATAAGTGATTTTTTTTTCTGGTACACATTAAAATAAATAGCCAATAAGGAAAAATGTTTCTCTATCTATCATCTAAAATTAACTCATATACCACCAGGGATACACCTACCCACTTTAGCAAACACAGCTCTAGACTTTTTGTAGCTGGATTAGAAGACATCTAAGTCCAGTGCTCCTGAACTGTGTCTGTGGCCACTCAGCATGGTTATCCTACGGGGTGAATGCACTTGTCTTCAAGACAGAGATGGTTGTGGGAGGCTGAAAACCTAGGTTCTAGCCCTGCACCATCCCTTAATGACTTGTCATGTCACAGCCTCTCTTTGGGGCTTATTTTTATGGGTTAGCTGATCTCAAGGCTCCCTTCCAAGTCCAAAAATATGACATTATAATTATGAGATCAAAGGCTCTGGAGTCAGAATGACCTGGAGTTGAAACTAAAGCTCCATTACTTGTTCATTTCATTGAATCTCAGTTTTCCTCATCTGTAAAATGAACAATAAGCGGACATAACACCCATCTCAGAGGATTTGTAAGAAGAAAGGAGACAACTGAAAAATGCCTAGCTTAAAATGTGGCACATAGTTGGTGTTCAACAAATAATATGAATTATTAATTTTTTCCTAGCCTCTACAAAGCACAAATAATAATGGCTAGAATGTTTTTAGTATTTACTCCACCGCAGTCACTACATGAAACACTTCTTTATATTTTGTCACTTAATCCTCAAAATAACCTGATGAGGTAGGAATTCTTATAATCCCCACTTTATAGATGAAGAAATTGAGGCACAAAAAAGGTTAAGTCACTTGGTCAAAGCACACGTTTAGTAAGAAGCAAAGATAGATCTGAGTGTAGATCCTCTGAAGCTACAACCAGTATTCACAACAATGACCTGTCCTGCCTTCTTATAAAACACTAGTCAACATGCACGCTTTGCCAACTCAACAAATATTTTGTGATTTTGGCCAAGTGGCAACCTCATAACTAGTTTCCTTGGCTGTATAGTGAGGGGTGTTAGGAGTCCCCACCTCATAGGGTGTGGTGCGCATTGAATGAGGGCACCCTCATGGACATCACAGAGCAATTCCCAGCATAAGTGAATTGATAACCACGTGTTGCCATTGTTACCATTAGTTCTACTATTATTTGTTGAGCCTTTACATCTGCACAAGATTTTGTGTGTATGTGTTGGGGGTGGGGGAAAGAAACAAAAGTCTTTATTGATAAATAGCTTATGATGAAATAAATAGAGCAGTGGTTTGTTGAAGAATGAAAACTAGGGCAAAGGCTCGGTCCCTCTCTGCCCCTGCCTCCAGCCCTAGGATACAGCCCTCTTGGCTAGACACTTCGGATGAGGAGACTGTAATGGGCAGTCCAGCCTTTCCTGGGCCCTTGGGGGTCTCTGTCTTCCTGGACAGGTGTGCAGGCACCACCTTGGAGCCACTGTCCTTAGCAGAGAAGCAGACTTGGCGTTTGGCCCCTGCCCAGCCCCCTAGGCAGCTGCCCTTTAGGAGCCTTGGCCTTGGCCTGCCACCTTCTGGTTGAGGAAGCAGCACCATTCTTGACCTTGCTGACAGTGGGTTTTGAACTCTTACTCCCAGCTTTGGTTTTCTTGTGGTCCTCAGCATCTCCTTGGCTGCTCCTGCTGCCTTTGGCCTTTGCCTTCCTACTGAGCTTGCTGGCACTGGAAGGGGCCTGCGTGGCCTTGTCTGGCTTGGGGGTGCCTTCATAGCCTCGCCCGGCTCTGGCCTGGTGTCCTTGGCCGTGCCACCTTGCTTGTGGGCCTTCTCTGTGGCTGCACCTGGCTTGGGAGGAGCCTTCTGCACCTCTCCTGGCCTCTTGGCTGCCTTCTTCACCTTGCCCGCGTTGGGAGGATCCTCCTTGGCCTCACTTGGCTTCTTGGGGCCCTTTCCCTTGGCCTCTCCCGCTCTCCTGGGGACCGTCGGGGGACCATCTTCCTGGGCGGGATTTTCCTCTTGCGCTTGGGATCTAATTTGAAGCTGCAAGTGGCCCCCCTGGCTTTGGAGTTGAGGGGTCTGGCGAGGAGGCTGCGGCACATGCCAGTGGCCAGCGCCTGCTTCAGCAGGTACTTGAAGCAGTGGACGTCCGATGTTAGGTACTTGTGCAGGATGTAGAGCTTGATGGCCACCACCAACGTGCCCCAGCACTGCTCCCCCACCTGCAGAGCCTCTACCACCCACTGGGGGGTGGGGGAGCTGGGAGGAGGGGAGGACGGTGAGGGGGTAGGAGGTGGCACCCTACCGGGAGGCTGCTGCAGCTCAGGTCTGGCTTTTCAGATTCAGGAGAATCTGGCTTTTCAGATTCAGGAGACCTGGATGATCCTGCTATGTAAGTCAGAAGGAGGGTGAGATGCCGCTGGTAACGCTCCCAGGAGGTGAAGGCATCTGGAGTTTTACCTTTCAGTTATTGTAAGGACTTCCTCAGTTTAATTATTTTAATTTTTTATTTTTTGAGACAGAGTCTTGCTGTGTTGCTCAGGCTGGAGTGCAATGGCACTATCACGGCTCACTGCAGCCTCAACCTCCTGGGCTCAAGTGATCCTTCCACCTCAGTCTTCTGAGTAGCTGGGATTACAGGAATGTGCCACCACAGCCAGGTAACTTTTAAAATTTGAAGTAGGGATGAGGTCTTCCCAGGTTGCCTAGTCTGGTCTTGAACTCCTGGGCCCAAGCAATCCTCCTGCTCCGGCCTCCCAAAATGTTGGGATTACAGTGCACCCCACCAGGAATTCTTTATCAGATAATTTAATCTATTAAATAGATGCCTACTCATGGCCCCCTAAAACAGTAGCCTTTATACATGGGGTGGCCATATAATTTATCGTCCAAACTGGAGGCATAGACATTAACAAGGATTGACCCAGGCAAGCCAGCATGATCACCCTACTTCTAGGGCCCCTCTGCTGTGAGTGAACATTGTCCTCACAGCTGTACACACTAGGGCCCCCTTTCCCATTGGAGAACTGTATATAAAGTGACAAAGGACAATTAAAAGCAGCACATCTCTAAGGACAAAGTAACACAGACCTAAATAAAGACCTCAAGGCTGAAGAGCTGCAGAATAGAGCACTCATTTGCCCTGGGCTTTAAGGTGGTGTAGTCTTCAAATGCTTTGCTCTAAGACACTACTTAAATAACTGCTTTCATTAGATTAGCACAGCAAATTGATTCAAATAAATGTCTTCCAAGATTTGCACATAAATGAAAACGGGATCACAATCACCCCCTTGTAAGAGGTTTTGGGAAGGCTGTGGGTTTTTAATCAATATATCTGCCTTTTTCTTCTCAGTGTCATTGGAAAATAAAGTAACTACTATCAATTTGACTTGTTCTGCATCTTGATCTCATAAGTCCTGATAAGTGACAGCTAAAGTTTTCCTTACACACATGAAAAATCATATTGATAACCTATTTGCCTGAATACAATTCAGCTCATTTCCCATTATTTGGGGCATCAAAAAGAAGAGGAACCAGCCTATGTGCATTAGGCACTTGTACCCTGTGGTGAATATTTATTCCAGATTTTCTTAGCCTTAATTTCCCCCTTTTTCCACAACTGTATTCATGTGGCAGTCCAGCCCACTGATGTCCTCCATCTACATGGTCTGGGTAGGACTCCACTGCTGGGGCAAAGCCCTCAACCTCTGCAGAAGCTACTTAACACAGATTTCCTCCAGCCGTGCTAATTGGGTGAATCAGAGCTCATTTTGAAACTTTTTGTTCAACAACTGGGGAAGGGGAGTTTTTTGGTTGCTGGACTTGAACTTGAAACTGTGTAAACCACCAAGTGCTATACAGTCATCTTGTCACCCAAGAAGGACCCCAATATGCAGAGGAAAGAAGAAAAAGGCAGACCTAAGGAATGAAAAGAAACCAGATCCTGAAGTCACTGTTTAGCCCCAAGCAAGATGCTCTTGAAGTCAGTCCTACCCATGTACCTTTTAGTAACCTGAACCCATATGTAAGAAAAAATATATATATTCTATATATGCATATATATAATACCCTAATTTCACTTAAATTTGGGTTTGTAACTTATTATCAAAATAGCACTAACAGATACATGCATCCCGTGGCAGTGCTTTTCAAACTTTTTGACAGCTAAGAATCACATTTTATACTGCAACCCAGAATGCACATAGGAGTGACTCAAAGTTTCATGAAATTACAGAACTCTTAGAACATATGATGATGCTGACACTTGCTGTCTTGTTATACCTAAAAAAAAAAAACCGGTAGTAACCCATTAAATGGATTTTATGACCTTCATATTGAAAAAACACTGTCTTATGAGATTAGGTTAAAATTGATTTCACCAGGAAGAATGAGATAAGAAATGACATGATAATTTCAGTAAATCCAGTCATTGGGGAGAATAAGAGATTTGGCCCCTAAATTACCTAGAGGGTTTATCAAACATCTGGCAACAGAAAATTGGTATCTTACCACTTCTCTCTAACTGCCCATGGCACATATTTGTCAGAAGAGGAGAAAAAAAAAAATCTTACTGGCTTAGAAATACATGAATTATCCCCCCAGAATCTTCCATCTAAAACAAAATCACAACCACATCTAACAACCACATACGTAAGTAAAGGAAGATACATGTAAGACCTGCTGATGAGCTAAGTACATTATTTATCTATAGGCTGATAGTCATTTCAGTGGGCCTCAGCAGTCCTGAACATACACAAATAGTGCATTCATGATACGATCAGATCTCTGGGGCAGATGTAAAGGGAGAAATAGAGAGAGAGATCACTTGCAGTATAAGCCTCAAACCTTCACTTATGTGTGTAAGATAACTATGAAGATTTCCTGCTAGAAAATTACTGCAGGCTGGATAAGGCAGGGTATTTTTAACTGTTTTCCATGTACCCTATTTGTATTGTAAGTTAGCCAAAACTTTCTTTTTGTCTGCTCAAAGCATGCAGAGTCTTGATTAAATCTGTGGAATCAAATGGAGAACTAGGATTCTCAGGCTTGCTGAAACTAGAGGCCAGTGACAATAAACATTACTGAGAAAACTTCAGCTGATTTGACACTTGGGAGTGGCTATGAAGTTAACTCCTCCCACGCTTTTCTAGATTAGGCTCATATGCAACCATCTGCCTGTTTGAGAAACCCATTTACTTTTCTGCCACTAACACGGAAAGTTATTAATTTCAAAACAAAGTGAAGTTTAATACAGGAAAACAGGATCGTGATCACCGTGATCACTTGCAGGGGAAAGATCTTCTGAGAACTTTCCCAAGGATAATGAAAATTAAACCTCAAAATACGGTATTTAGGTAATTTCTTCATGTTCCAGCACCATATTGTTTAAATGCATTCCACCTGTATTTCTGAATTTACGCAAATACAATGTTTGATTAATATTACTTGCAGATGTCACAAAGAAGTGATTAAACTTCTACCATTCAATAAGTCCTTGGAATTGTCTAAATTTTTCTCACCCCTTTAGGAAATGTAAGCACTGTTCAAAAGAGGTGTGTGTGTGTGTTACTTTTTATTACAACATTTTCAGATTACAAAAAGAAAGAAATGGCCGGGCGCGGTGGTTCACGCCTGTAATCCCAGCACTTTGGGACGCCGAGGCGGGTGGTGGATTGTTTGAAGTCAGGAGTTCAAGACCAGCCCAGCCAACATGGTGAAACCCCGTCTCTACTAAAAATACAAAAATTAGCTGGGTGTAGTGGCACGTGCCTGTAATCCCAGCTACAAGGGAGGCTGAGGGAAGAGAATCGCTTGAGCCTGGGAGGCAGAGGTTGCGGTGAGGCGCGATTGAGCCACTGCAGTCCAGTCTAGGTGACAGAGTTCGGGGGAAAAAAAAAGAAGAATTGTAGAAACACCAATACATCCACCACCTGTCTTGTGACAATTTAGAGACAAAAATACATACAGAGTGCTTACTATGTGTCAGTCTCTCTTAAACATCATCTTTTTAAATTTATTAAAAATATATGGGCCGGGCGCGGCGGCTCACACCTGTAATCCCAGCACTTTGGGAGTCCGAGGCAGGCAGATCACAAGGTCAGGAGATCGAGACCAGCCTGGCTAACGCGGTGGAACCCCGTCTCTACTAAAAATACAAAAAATTAGCCAGGCGTGGTGGCGTGTGCCTGTAATCCCAGCTACTCGGGAGGCTGAGGCAGGAGACTTGCTTGAACCCGGGAGGCGGAGGTTGCAGTGAGCCGAGATCGGCCACTGCACTCCAGCTTGGGCGACAGAGTGAGACTCTGTCTCAAAATATACATATATATGTGTGTGTATATACATATATATGTGTATATATACATATACATGTGTGTATATATGCATATATGTGTATATATACATATATATGGTAGTTATTATTGTTATTATTTTCTTCATCCGCATTAACACCACCATTGCAGCACATCCCTTTCAGAGGCACTGTCTTGTTAAGAACCTGGCACCTGAAATTAGATCTTATATAAACCACAGATTACTGGTGGGACTTCCGGTAAGTTACTTAACCTCTCTCTAGGGCTAGGTTACCACTTCATGGATTACGATGATGCCCCAAAAGTGCCTACCAGGATGCCTGACACACAGTAAGCTCTCTAAACCACCATTCTTCACAGCACGTGTATGAGAGATGAAAGTGCGTCTTGGTGAGGTTAAGTAAGGCGAAGCTGCTTTTCTTGCCCTCCAGACATTTGATTTGGAAACCTCACAGATCCATTCCCTTTAGGACGGGAAACAGCACGTTGGGGATCGCGCTATAATCTTGTACACATCTTCCGAGTTGACTAGTAAGTTTCTAGGGGGGCCACTACCTAATCTCCAAGCATCAACCAGCTTTCCGGAAAGACTGCTGCTATCAGCACCCTAAGGTCTTTTTTCCCGAAAGGCCCAGCCTCTAGTCGCAGCCGTCTGGGTACCAGCAAATACACCAAATCAGTCCGCGAAGTTCAGAGGACTTGGCTCTGGTATGTTTACAAGTCCTAACACATCGCAGGAATGTTCAGGATAATTATTACTCCACCCAGGATCGCCCAGCCCAACCCTCTCACATCTGGAAGGAAGCGGCCACACAAAGGAGAGCGAGAGAGAGAGAGAGAGACCTCCTCCCGCGGCTGTTTTCTCAGGCCGGAGAAGATTTAATACACGTCTCACCCCTTTTGTGAACAAGAGCAGGCACTGTTCAGTATCTTTCAAAGCACAGGACATCCAATGCAAGGGAAGAGTTTGTCCTCTATTCCAAACGAAATGGCACTTCTCAAAGTAGGAGCTAAAGATTATATTTATTTTTTCCTCCCCAGATGAAAATGAAAAGTGAAATACTCCACAAAATAAGAAGCGATTCACATGCACACTGCCTCTCCAACATAGGGGCGGCTAGGATCTGACACACCTATTTGAAAAGCGCAGCCAAACCAAACCCTTAGTGTCCGCTGCTAACTCCAGGGATTTCCCCCCACTCTTTTCGCTGCCATTTGGAAGTATCTCTGGGGGCCGGGTCTGGGCTTCATCAGCTCTTCTCCCGACCTCCCACGAACGCGCGGCAACCAAAGCACGAGGTCCCCGGCGGCGCATTTACAAACCCCACCAACGCCAACGCCTCGAAACCGCCAAACTTCCTGTCTCCATACCACCAAAGCGACCAAAGAGCCGTGCCAAGTGCCCCAGGGACTCCAGCAGAGGCTGCACCAGACCCCGAACCCCAGGGAGGGGTTTTCTACTCTCCCAAGCTCCCGGGACCCGCACCTCCGCTGGGGGTCTCCAAACGTGCGCGCTGCGCCCGGGGCGCACCGGGCGCGCCTGTGGCCGCGTCTTGCGGCCGCGCCCTGGCAGCACGCTTGGGGAGCCTGGGGCGGTCGCCCACCTACCTGCTCCGCCGCCTCCCCGCTGCGGCGCTCCGGGGCTGTAGACCGCTACTTTATTGTCTCGGCTGCGCACCGCGCGGGACCTGGAGACCCGGCTCTGCGCCAGTCCTGCAAGTCCGCTCTGCGCTGTGCCTTTCTCGGCGGCAGCTGCCTTCCTCTTCTTCCTCTTCCTCTCTGTCCAAGCTCCAGCTCAGCACGTGAGCCACGCAGCCCGACTCCCGGGCTCTCTGGGCAGCCAGCGCCTGCCGCATCCCCCGGCCCGGGTCTGCAGGTCGCCCCCGCCACCGCCGCTCGCCGTGCGTCCTCGCTTTGATCCACACTTACAGCTGTGCCCCGGGCCGCCTTTCTCGCGTCCTTCCGTCCTGCCTGCCTCCTTTCGCTGTCAGCCGGGGCTTTCGGCTCCCTCTCTCCCCAGCTGCCCCCGCCCGCCGCCTCTCCGGGGGCTGGGGCGGCCGCTGCCAATGAGGCTCGGCTGATGCGCTGTTCCGGCCCAGTCATTGTATCGGGAGGGGAGGAAGAGGAGGGGGAGAGGGAGGAAGGGAGGGGGCGTCCTCGGCCCCAGCCGCGCGCGGCTGCGGGCTGGGCTAGCCTTCCCCGACAGAGAAAGGGCGCCCGTGTCAGGAGGAGGGGAAAGAGGGGGTCACCAGCCCGCGCCTCTCCATCGCTCCCTCTGACTCCTCCAAGCCCTGGGCGGGACTTGATTCTGCCTCCCCGGCTTCAGGCATCCCAGGACCTGAATGCTGTTAGAATAAAGGGTATGAGGCACCGGTGGCTGAGGGAGGCGCAGAATGCGCCCAGCCACCCGAGAGTTGCTGCCAAATGACTTCTGAGATCCCCGCACATCTGAAGCCATTGCACTTGAAAGAAAGAAAAAAAAAAAAAAAAAGGCGAGCCTATCCCATACCGGGCATTTATTCTTAAGAACAATTTTTGTTTTATTATGCGTTCCTCACAGGAAACTAGGGAGGCTCAGAGAGGTTAGCTCAAAATAGCTGATGAGTGACAGGGCAGAGATTCCAACTTGATCTGGTGCTGAGTGTAATACAGCAAACGGGAGAGGAAGGAGAGGAAAGGAGGATTCTTCATGAACGACTTCCTATTGAGAGTTTTTCTGTTCTCTTCGAATGAGTTGACAAGGAGAGCACCAAAGGTGCTCTGACAGGGCTGGGAGAAAATATTTCCCAAACAGCCTTAAATATATGTCCCGTGACCAGACTTCACTCCTCTACCTACCATGAATTAATTTTTCTCTACACACTATGAATTAATTTATTTTAAAAAGCAAATCCATTTTTAAAAATAATTGTCTCACAACTACACAATCACATAGCTTTGGATTTTTGCTGAAAATTAAATTGATTTATCCAATATCAGTATTTTAAAGACTCCACAGTTTCTGTGACCCTGGTTTTGGCCTTTCTTCCTCCTTCTCCTCCGTCTTCCCCTCCTCCTCTTCCTTCCCCTACTCCTCTTTCTGCCCCTTCCTCCCTTCTTTTTTGACAGGTCACCAGTCTAGAAAAAGAATGGGGGCACGGGGCATCTTGATTTCACAGGCTCTGGTGTGGCTGCTACTGACATGAGGGAGCAAGTAGCAAGCAAGATCTGAAGTAGTAAAGGCTCAAGATGGCATGATGTGGAATATTGTATGTGTGCAGAATGAGGTTTAATTACATTTGCTTCTGATGTCGAATGGATTGTTTGCTTTTAATTAAATAGAATATATTGAATGAATAGCTAACATTTATTGAGTGGTAATTACATGCCCTGCCTCACCCCCTCCCCCCAAGACTTGAGCTAAATAAGCACTTCACTTGGCATCATCTCATTGCATTCTCCTGGGAGGAGAGTGGGAGTGGACTGAAAGCCCCCTGAGGCCAGAGTCTACCTTTGCCTTGTTCAGCATAAGGCACATGGCAGTAGCTATTCAGTGTCAGTTGAGTTAAGGGAGTCCTGTTTTACTGAGGAGGAACCTGAGGCTCTGAGAGGTTAATTGACCTGCCCAATAGTATGAAACTGGAAAGTGGCAGTGCCTATCCTATAAATGCAGGTCTGGTAACTCCCTACCCATTGCACAATAACGATCTATTCAACAGGTACTGGAGCATAAGGACCCCAGGTAGGGGAGTGATGCAGTGAATAATGGTTTGCCCAGTGCTCACAAATGCCACAATTTCTCCAGAGAGAAAATAAATACATGTAGCATAGTCGTTAGAGAACACTACAGAGTGTAGGGCAAAATGGAACAATGCAAGTAAGATGTACAGCACAAGGCTGGGCATTTAAGAAGTGTTTGGCATTTATTACGTTTGGGGAAAAAACTGGATACAGACTATTACATGAAAATGCAACATAAGAGATGTCAGAAAGGTCCATCTGTATGGGTGAGAGTAGTCCAGAAGAATTTCCTTGAAGATGTGGGATATTTACTGGATTTTCTTGGAGCAAAGGGACTCTGGCTTAAAAATGGGGGCTCCGGGGTTGTTCTATCTGGGTTTGAAGCCCAGCTTTTCAAAATACTCAGGTTTTCTAGACTTCATTTGCTTTTTCTGTTAAACAGGGTTAATAATAATGCATTACTTATAGGGTTATTATAAGGATTAAGTTAGTTAATATATGGAAAGCATTTGGAATAGTGCCTCATGCATGATAAATGCTCAATAAATACTAGCTATTATTATTAAAGGAGGGAGACTGCTTTCTTTCCAACGTCAATCTTCTGAAAAATAAATATTTATGGAGTATTTATGGAAAACAGCAAAATTAAAACCACAACACAATTGAACCTACAAAACTTTTTTCCTTTATTTTATCCTAATACAGAATTATCAACCTGGCTGCATATTAGAGTTCTGGGGGATGTTTTTGTTTATTTGTTTTGTTGTTATTTGTTTGTTTTCAATACTGGAAACAATTATATTAGAATCTCTGGAGGGTGGAGTTTGGGCATCAGGATTTTCTTAAAGCTTTGTAGGTGAAATCATTGTACAGTAAAGATTGGAACCACTGAAATGTCCATAGGATGTCCGTAGGGACTACCTGAAACCTACTCATGGACTACCTATTTGGATTCTGTATTATATATTATAGACTTGGCTGGGGTAACCACATCCAGAAGGAAAACAACACATCCTTTACTTTTTGTGTGACTAGCAAATACCTAACTCTAGGATAGGTACTATGCAAAAAAAAAAAAATTTTTTTTTTAAATTTTTAAAAAACCAACCAAACAAAAAAACTGCAACAAACAAGATAAAAGAAATGAGTCTTGCTATTCAGAAGCTCATAATTTAGTTGTTGTGATGAGACAAATATATATGGACAAAGTGACAGCAAGGAGCATGAAGAGGAAACAATTCTGTCTTGAAATATAGAATTTTCAGATGAAAAATCAGGACCTACCAACTGCTGTATATATAATAAAATGGTTTTGATGCAAGAGGGTGTTAGAAATTCCCCAGACCCCCATTTCAAGCCCTCAGTCTTATACAGTATGAAGGAGCGTGACATGAGATTCAGCTATTGAATTAATAAGAACATGTATCATTAATATTTTATTTTCTAAATTTAAAGTTATTTATTTATCTACACTAAGTATAGATATATGCTCATGGGAGAAGTTTTTTTTTTTTTTTTTTTTAAGATGGGATCTCACTCTGTCACCCAGGCTAGAGTGCAGTGGCGCCATCTCAGCTCACTGCAGCCTCCACCTCCTGAGTTCATGCAATTCTCCCATCTCAGCCTCCCGAGTAGTTGGGATTACAGGGGTGCGCCCCCTCGCCCAGCTAATTTTCGCATTTTTAGTACAGATGGGGTTTCACCATGTTGGCCAGACTGGTCTCCAACTCCTGATCTCAGGTGATCCACCCACCTTGGCCTCCCAAAGTGCTGGGATCACAGGCGTGAGCCACCACACCCTGCTGAGAAGTTTTTGACAATATAAAGAATACATAAAGTAGAAATGAAAAATTACTTGCAAGTTCACTACCCTGAATGAGTACCTTTGACATACATAGTCCAAACTTTAAAAAATGTACATGCAAACACAAAACATACAAATCAGCTGTTATATTAATATGCCATAATGTATTCACTCAAGTCAATTAGTTATCTTTGATTTTTATTTTTCTTTTATGTACAATTTTAAAACCAAGGTTAAAAGGAGGTCATATGATTCCTACAGCACTATCGTTTTCTTCAGAGTGTTTCTGCCTTTCAAAGATTTCCTGCTGGTTATTCAAATTTGAGATAAGAGCATATATACTGCTTGCATATTTTATAGCTAAAGGATTGTGAGTGGGCAGACGTTCATTAATTTGTAACAAGAACCCGTGCTCATGTTCATTAAGTGTTTTGCACATGTGGTCTCATTTGATTAGTGACCCTGTGAAGTAATCATCACCCTTTTTTGCTCCATTCTACACATGAGAAAATTAACCCAGGCAGGTGAAATAACTTGCTCATGGTCCTATAACTATCAAGTCAGTAGCTACAATTTGATCCTAGGTCTGTTTGACCCAGCAGGAATGAAGGTCTAGCCCACCATGACAGGAGACACATGGTACTTTTGTTGTGAATGTAATGACTGGGGTAGATCTCAGTGATTTCTGGATTTTCAATAGACTAAAAAAATTGAATCACAATGACATTGGACATATAAAAAAAAACCATACTTGTTGCTACTTAGGGGCAATCGTGTTTTCTTTCTAAAGCACTCTTTAGATAACTAAGAACTGCTAATGAGAATAACAGCCACTCATTGATATACTTCAAGATATTTTTGCTACTTCTTAAAGAGTATCATTGCAGCATATATTTCTGTGTAAGCCCTAGATATACTCTGCACCTTGAAGACACAACACACTGTAATCAACAAAAAGGAGACCCGTTACTTCATGCCTCCATGGGATGTTCATCATCACTGATGCCTCATCTTTCTATTTAACCCCAGGGCCTTGAGATGAAATTAAAGCTTTGCTTTCACTAACCTAACCAAGGCTGATGTGTTTTACGCTCACACGTAGCACAAAATTATTAGGTGGTTATCTCCAATCTTTGAATATGTAAATAAACATAAAATAAGTGCTTTGTTTTAAGTGGACTAATTATGATACCCTGAAATTAAAACCAAATAAGGAAACTTAAATAATTATGTTTAAACATAGACAGAAAGATCATTGGTTAAATCACAGGAAATTGTCTTTCTGTGGATTATATGTCAAATATTGGCAACTTCATGGGGTTGAACATAACATGAAGCTGTTGCTGATTTAGCTGTGACTATGAACGTGTGTCATGAGGCTAACTCTGGTTTCACTTGCCTCCAGATTATGGAGGTAATATAATTGAATGAGAACCCTGTGATCATGCATACATAACTGTCTTTCGAGGGCACACCAATAAGCACTTCTTACATGTGAAAATGCTTTTTAATAATGTTCTTTTGGCACTTAGCCGGCTAAAATGCCTTGGCGAGAGGCCAGTGCCACAGTCCAGCTCCGTCGTGGATAGCCTGAGGGCTGGCAATCCAGTGGAATCTTAAATCAGAGTACTCAGAGACTATCAATTTTCCTTCCAAAGAGCAAGGATACTCCACGGGAAATAAAACAAATGTTATTATTATTATTATTTGTAACCATGTTACCTAATCACAAGGATCCCAAACTGGTTAGAGTAAATAATTTGGTAATTATATTGGGAAAGACTCCTTTTCACTGGAGAGGTTGCAAACTGGCATGGGTTTTCATTTGTATAGTGTTTTCTAAGTTGCTAGTGATTAAAAATTGAAGATTTCAACATAAACATCTGGATTAGTGTGTGGGTGTGCCTGAGTGTATTTAGAGGGAAGATTCCAAATGCAGCCTACACCATTTGATGTTGTTCCATTATTTCTTTATTTCTTTTTTTTTTTTTTTTGAGACGGAGTCTTGCTCTGTCGCCCAGGCTGGAGTGCAGTGGCCGGATCTCAGCTCACTGCAAGCTCCGCCTCCCGGGTTCACGCCATTCTCCTGCCTCAGCCACCCGAGTAGCTGGGACTACAGGCGCCCGCCATGTTGCCCGGCTAGTTTTTTGTATTTTTTAGTAGAGACGGGGTTTCACCATGTTAGCCAGGATGGTCTCGATCTCCTGACCTCGTGATCCGCCCGTCTCGGCCTCCCAAAGTGCTGGGATTAAAGGCTTGAGCCACCGCGCCCGGCCTCCATTATTTCTAAAAATAGATTTTAAAAATGTCACTCTGGATGTGCCAATTTTCTAGAAACATAACTCCCTTTAAAAATTAGGCCCCTTTTTCATTGTTCTAGGATTGTTTCATCAAAATGCATTATTTTCTTTAAAAATGAATAAAACAGGGAAACAAAAGTCCCATGAGTTCATCAGGGTTTTCCTTTCAACTCCAGACGTGAATAGAAGAGCTCTTCCAGTTTGCGGACTTCGCACAGTTTTCTTATGCCTGCTTCAGTTTAGGTATTCTGTTGACTTTCTGTAACACCTTTTTCTCTTAGTATCAAGAAATTATAAAACTCAAAGGAATTTAGAAAACTTTTGGTCTGAGGGTTACAAGTTCAAATGCTTAGGTCAGGCAACAACTCATGTGCAGAGGGTCAGATGTATGTCAACATGGAATAGTGGAGACTATGGCAATTGGAGAGCATATGCCCTGTCTACAGGCCCACCTGCCCCCGCTCAGTAACAACCTATTGTTGAGACAGCAGTGTTGCCAGAATTGCTTTTCAAGAGAGGCCAGAAATGTGGATTTTTTATGAATATCTCTTGATTATAAAATGTTTACAGCTAATTTGAAGCCGTTTTTAAATACTTAGCCAAACAAAATCACGTATCTACTGGCCCCATATAACTTGAGCCTCCAGTTTGTGGCTGCTAATAGATTCCAACCTCTTCATTGTGCAGATCAGGAAACTGAGGCCCAGAGAGTGAATGTGATTTGCCTAAGAGTAAAAAGTAATAGTACAGGAAGTAGAACCTTGTCTGCTTGGCTTCTGTCCTAGGGCTTTTCCAATACAAACATCTGCTTCTATTTTCTTGCTAAGATTTAAATGATGTTCCTAATTACATGATTTCAAACATTGTGCATTGTTAAGAAAATAACAATATTCATTGGCTTTGGAGCACACAATTTACAATAAGTGGTTTTTCAGCCACACGATCACATAGTCTAAGTTGCTCCTAACATTTATAAGGCCAGCATAATTCTACTTCCATTCATCTACTAAGAAAATTTTATTCATCTCTACTTCCCTACACTTCTTCTCCCTTCAACTGGTTACTAAATCTGGCCAAATTTGGAGAAAAAGTAAAATATTTAAGAAGAATCAGGTTGACTACTCTACCATGAATAAGAACTAGGTGGGGAGAAAAAGAGAAATACACTTGTGAACCAGTGACTGTAAAAACTAAGCCATGCATATATAATGTTTCAGGGCAGTTTGCTTATTTTGCCAAAGCAAACAAAATACACAGTAAACTTGTAAGAACCTCAGCACACTTCAGCAAAGGAGTGGAGATAATTTTTCTAAGAGTTTCAGTAACTGAAAACTTCCATTATATGTCTGAGATTGTTTTTATTTTTTCTTTTTCAGAAAAATTTAAAAACAATAGTTCAGAATAGATGATAACAAACTTCCCTACAGCTACTACTCAGGATTGTCCATTGTCCTTTGGTTTTCATCGGAAAAATAAAAAACTTTACAGAAAAGCTGAAGTTCTCTTTGTTCCTTACTACCAACTTTATTCTTATTTCCAACTCCCCAGAAGTAACCATTATCATGAAGTTTGTATCAATGCTTCCAAATTTTTGCATGGCTATACATACCCATGAATATGATATAGCTTTGTTACTTACATTTTTAAATTTACATACATGATATCCTACTATATGTAACGTACCAGAGCCTGTGTGTTTCCTCTAATAACAGCGTGTCAAAAATCTATCCATCTGACCTAAATCAGATCAAGTAAAAAAATAAAATAAAATCAGTAAATAAATAAATAAAAATTAAAAATCTATCCAAGTTGACGAATATGGACCGAGTTCATTCCTATTAGCCACTTTATGATATTTTATGTTTTATTTGTTTATGTCAGTAGATGGCTACTAGGCCATTTTCAATATATGAGTCATTTTATTTTAAAATATTTAAAGTAGGAACTAATTTTCCAGAAAAGATTGACAATCAGTATTAAGCCAGTAGTTTATTACGCTATCCAAAGGGTAAGGAGAAAGATATTGTATACTTTCTTCTAGACCCAGGACTCCTGACCCTCTAGTATGTCAGACAGTTAATTGGTCCCATTGTATGGAAAATTTGTTATGAATGACATTTTTCTGAAGGGAGAGTTGATAGCTCTTATGAGATTAAAATCTATCTGTGCCAACCCCTAAAATAAAGAATAGCTATTTTTAAATGTCTTCCACTCACCATGGGAAGTAATCATAGTGATTACTTCTGCAGTTCTGCTTTCTTCCACGATTTTTGAATGAATTGCCATCTTTTATTGTGGCTTACAATTAAATTAAATTCAACAGTTAAGCAATGAAAATGCACTGAATATCAGTAGCTGGGACAAGTGCCAGTAGCAGGGACACAAACAAGTCAAGAAAAGCCCTGTATTTCACTAACACAAAAGTCTGGTGAGAAAGGTAATGTCAAAGCCAATGTAGAGTTTCTCAAAGGGGTGTCTCTATTGACACTTTTACTGGATAATGATTTTTGCTGTGGGGGCTGTCCTATGCATGGTGGGATGTTTTACAGCACCCCTGGCCTCTGACTACTAGATGCAGTAGCCTCTACTCACAAGTTGTGACAACCAAAAATATCTCCAAACTCTCTCCAATGTTTCCCAGGAGGCAAATCTACCCAGCTCAGAACCACTGGCTTAATGTGATGAGCAATGCCAAAAAGAAGTATGGGTATCAGTCTGTAAAATGCTTCCTTGGATGAGCAATCTGTGCAAAACAGAGACATGAGTTCATGCAGGGGAAGAAACACTGATTGGAGTACTCACAGAAGGATGTACTTGCCTTGGCAGTGCCACAAATTATTTTATGACCTTGGTCAAGTTATTCAATTTCTGTACAACAGGATGGTTGGATATATCTAGCTCTAAAATTCTACAGTATCCTTGACATCTGAGTCATTGGTGAATTATCAGAAAAGGTGTGAGGGACTAGTATTTGGAAGCTGCTGCTATTTTGGGAAAAATAAACACAGAAAAGTGCTCTGCGAAGTATAGTATGTCATCCAAAGCAATCTTTTTATTAGAAAACATAGCTTCTGGATACGTTTGCCACATTGCTTCTTTTTAAATGATCTTGCCAATTGCTTTCCTCATTATAAAGCAATCTTGTAGACTCTATTAACAGGAATTGCTGGCTGTTTATCTCTCTTGTAAATTTGATCTTCAAGAAAGGGGGCCAGATTTATAATCAACGACATTTTAAGAGTTCATTCTCTCAGCCACAGAACACATATGGCCAATGAAAACTTCTCTAGACAACTCAACCAATGTGATCTTGGGTGAATTGTCCTGAAAGATACAGTAATGCCAGTTCCACTAACAATATATCTTTGATTTCTGCTGTGTCAATGGTGATATGGGCACAAGTTCATTTGTGCCTAAATGAATACCAGAAACAGGAATCATTAAAGCAACTGCTTAATAGCTCTGGCTTTTAGTTCTTAATCTTATCAGGATTCCAAGTGGACAGAAAGGAAATTTGGCACTGGACATTCTCAAACTCTCCCGTGTGGTAACTTATGTATATTGCTGTCATGGTATCCCTGCCTGAAAGTCATTTCCCTCAGGTCTTTGCTTGGCTGACTCTTTCATTTAGGGACCAGGAAAAGGTCACTTCTTCAGAGAGTATTGCCCTGCCTACCCTAAAGAAAGTAACCCTCCATGTTGTCTACCTTAATTGTTCAGCTTTTTATCGACTGCCTTCCCTTACCATAAGATAAGCTCCATACACATCAGGGCCTTTTTTGACTATTGCTTATTGCTGTATCATCGGCACCTGGAACAGAATTGGCACCCAGAAGAGATTCACTAAGTACTTCTTGGAATTAAATGCTGCCCCTTCCCTCTTGCTTAGCTAACTCCTATTAATCACTGGGACCTCAGTTCAGATAGCATGGCCTTAGGAAAATCTTTCCTGGTGATCCAAGGCCTGTCAAATCACCCAATACAGTCTGAATAACAGCATACCAAATACACTCTGGATAACAGCATAAATCTCTTCCTCCTCTTGACACTTTCTTGGTTCTCATTCAGGGATAACTTTGTCTCCCAGGGAACATTTGACAATATCTGGAGAAATGTTGGTGGACACAATTGGGGAGGAGGGGTGCAGTGGTTACTACTGTCACCCAGTGGGTAGAGGCCAGAGACGCTGTCGTACATACGATAATGCACACAAGGACCTCTCAACAACAAAGAATTATCCAGCCCCACGTGTCAGTACTGCTGAAGTTGAGAAGCCCTGCCCTAAACAGATTGGCAATTTTATATTCATTTGTGTAATTCTTTGCTTAATGTCTGTCTCCCCTACTAGACTAAAAAATAATGACTAGAACTTAGGATTTAAAATCCATGAAACTTTATCCAGCCACTCAACTATTAGGACCACCAGGCAGCTCACTTAGCTGTTGGCTTTGCCAGTTTCTAGATGGAGTTAATAATGACTTACATTAGAAATAGTTCAAATATTAGTTCTGTTTGGCAGGAACAAAGCACAGTGGATATTTAACCATTTAACCATACATAATGAAATCCAAGAAACAAACCCCCAAATGCAAAGAGTGAAGTACTGGAGAATATTCAAGTATTAATATACAAAATGCTCAACTGTAGGAACACATGAAAGAATGTTGCTGTGGCCTTATGAGTAGGACCTATGGCTTTGGGTAATGGTGGGGTAGAAAGTAAATTGACTCTACAAACACCTGAGACAAAATATGTATAAAAACAGCAACTAGGCATCCCCTCCATTTGAGAGAAGAATAAAGTTCAATAAGGAAGGAGATTGAATGTTCACATACACCTAGGATGAAGAAACATTTGTGCACTGGTCATAAGAAAGCTTTATTAGAAAATGGCAGCTCTTTGATACCGGTAATGAGAGGCAAAATCTTCTTCCCCTTAAAATAATATTTGATGGGTCTAAAGAGAATGGTCTTGTTTATGTGTTATACCACTAAATGGATCAAAACAAAGTAAGTAATGTTCATGTGTCCTTAAGACTGCTTCCTAAATTTTCCATATGAATTCAAAATATCCAAGGATTCATTTTTTGATTCTATGCTTTTAATGAAAGGATTCTGTCTTAAGTTGCTGGAGGCCTGATGTAGCATAAACTGGCAGCCCTTGTACTTCACTGAAACATGCACATCACCAAGAGATTGTAATACATGTTTTGAATTGGATTTAAAACCAAAAAAAAAAAAAAAAAGATTTAGTTGAATTCTCACTGCCTTTAAAGTTATCCACAAAGACCTCCTTACTGGCTTCCTTTAGGGATTCAAAAGGCTTAAAATTTCTGTCCTTCTTCACAAATGCAATAACGTGAAGTGAGAGACCGTAAGGAAACAGATGGTAAAAGAAACTTTGTTTATCTTCTTTTTATTTTTGATTTTAATCTTTTCAAGTTTCCAAGGACTTAAAACAGATGTTTGTGACCTGCTTTTATTTTTTTTCAAGCTAGTAAAGAAAAGCTGACCTCAATGTTTTAGGGAGAATTCTGTTTAATCAGTAGTTAAGATTTGATCTACTGAGTTCCCAGATAATGTTTTAATCATTCAGAATAAATCATGACATACATTTTTAAACAGTCATCTTTACTATGTGAACCTCTTCTGAAAGGAAGGACATTCTGTGAAAACGCACAGTTCTAATCTTGAAGTAGACTTCAACTATTCACTTTAGTGCCAATTGCTAGAGAAGGTTCTATTTATAACCTCTAGAATCCAGATGACATCTTTTATCCTTTACAACTACACTTAAAGGAATGGGAATAAGAGTTTTCTTTTGACACTCACTCTCCCACCCCTGGACCTCAAACCTCTGGCTGCAGTTTCCCGGGGATATTCCATCACTTATCAGTGGTTCTAACCCAGGAACAAGTTTGTCCCCACAAGGCATTTGACAAAGCCTAGAGATACTTTTGCTTGTCTCAAGTGACTGGATGGTGCATGTGCTACTGACATTTAGTGGGTGGAGGCCAGAATGCTTCTAAACATTGTACAATGCATAGGGCAGACCTCCACAACAACAACAACAAAAAATCCAGTCAAATATCTCAAAAATACCGAGGTTGAGAATCCCTGATCTATGATTTCTATCCCTAGCATTAACGGAATCGAATGTGTTTGTGTCTGACAGACAGTTTTCAGTACAGTATTTTTAAAACAAAATTAGCCTTTACTTTCTTATCTTTCAAGTGAGTTAAAATATTAATGGGAAAATCAATGATTTCCTCAATTAAGCCTCCCAGCATCAAGACTCCATTATTGACCTTTCAAAATAACTCTTCTATTTTGGTACCTGGGAAAACCATATAATTCTAGCTAGTGAAGATTCCACCGGAAGAGTTATCCAAGGAAATCCGGGGCTGGCACCCTCTCTGGGACTTCAGAGAAAAGGCTATTGATTTTCTGTAGTCTTTTATTTTTAAAAAACGAGTGACACACTGTTGTGGTAAGTTTTTATCCTATATAAAAATGCCAAAATAAGTAAGTGCTGTCTCAGAGGTATCATTGAGGGCCCAATGTTCTTAGAGCTGTGCTGTCCCTAAATGTGTGGGCCAAAGGGAAGGAAGCCCAAGGCGCCTGCCTGTGGGGTTACCTAATAATGTTCTGCCTAGTGGATGTGTTCAATAAATGTGCACAGATCAATTTTTCTCAGGTTAGATTTTCCCAGAAGCAGACTCTGAGTCGAGAATTGGGTTCTCTCGTGAAAAACTGCTGAGGGAATGGGGTAAGTAGGACAGGAAAGGGAACAAGGTCAGGCAAGGATGTCACCTCAAGTCAACCCCCAGCTATAGCCTGACCTTCAGGGGAGCTCTGGAGCATAAACTACACCTCAGTTTACTCACCTGGAGACGAAGGAGCTGGGTTTTTATACTTTCACACCAGTCTGTCAGTGGCTTCTCTGGGTGATGGGAGGCCACTCTCAGGCACTTCTGGCTTTGCATCCAGAGAAGGGGCTCAATCCATCCTCTGAAGAGGGTCTCACAGGGGAGGGTTCAGCAGTAGAGCAACGGACACTGGTGGTCAAAGGGATCTGAGGGGGATCTGCAGTTTCTACTGCTTCATAGTCTTAAAGTATGGCAGAGCATGCAGTTTATGGACCCTAAAACGTTCATTCATTCAGTCGATCATTCCTTCAACAAATACTTGTTGAATTTCCACTGTGCACCATGAACTACAATGAACTGGAGATAAATGGTGCACACAAAGTGTGTACAGCAGACGGGCTATGGCAATCTAATACTGGAGCCAGGAGTGAAGCCTGCTGCAGGAGGGACATCTGTTCAGCCTGGGAGATATGATTCTGGAGGAGGCAACAGTGAGTTTGAGAATCAAAAGATAAGCCGGAGTTAGCCCTGTAAAAATATCTAGAGGTCAGGGTTGGGTAGCAGAACAGTGAAGATTCTCCTACTCCTTCCTATGGACCAAGGTGGACAACATCCTGCATGACACTTTGGGAACTAAAAATAGTGGAAGAATAGGAAGGAAAATAATAGGGTGTGCTTAAATTGTGAGCCCTTAAGCAAATACTCATAGGCTCTTTCCTTTCTGGAGCCAGAGACATCATTGCAGTATTTTCTGAGGGCACCATTTTTTGGAACTTGTCCCAGCCTGTGTACCAATGAGGACCAGTAAGCTATTTGAGAGCTGTTAGCTTGAAGGGCTGGACTAGCTGGCACCATGGGTTTCAGTATTATTAGTGTGGAATATTGCCAGAGGTGAGATGCCTTAGGCAGAAATAAGAAGACAAATAGATTCCACCTAACCTGCCACTCTCAACTTACCAAATGAATGGTATTTATGGGCACCTAGCACAGGAGCCAGGTCCTAAGGACTCTCTGCTAGGGCTGGCTAGTAACTCTCAGTCACTGAGTCCCAGGGGAGGGGTTGGAATGGCTGTGAACAGCAGGAGACACAGATGAGTTAGGAACAATGGCTTTTTATCAACTAGGATAGAAGTACAGTCATCCTTTAGTATCCGTGGAGGATTCCATGACTCCCTGAGGATACCAAAATCCACAGATGCTCAAGTCCCCGATATAACATGGTATAGTATTTGCATATAATGTATGCACATCCTTCCATATACAGTATTTAAAATTATCTTTAGATTACTTATAATACTTAATACAATGCAAATGCTATGCAAATAGTTGAATACTATGTTGTTTAGGGAGAATAATAACAAGGAGAAAAGTCTGTGCATGTTCATTACAGACACAACACCCATTTTTTTTCCCCGAATATTTTTGATTCTTGGTTGATTGAATTCGTTCATATGGAACCCACAGATATGGAGGACCAACTGTGTTTCACTATATTTAAAACTAGCAGGCCCCATGTACCAGCTGAATATTATGTGAATGAAGGGAGATGGATATAACTTTGTTTGTTTTTAAGTTTTAAATTATGTAGTCATTTAACCCATACAACTATGTATGACATACAATTATGTATGACTTTTCCATTCCCTGCTTTGGATAGACATGGTTTCAGTGAATATTTTATTTTTCTCTTAACTATAAGAAAAGCCATAGGTGTAACAACCACGTTACATACATAATAACAACATATACATGTAACAGTAGTATTGCATACATAACATAAACGTAACAAAGAGGAACAATAGGGAGTGGTGGGAACTGTGGCAAACTGGAGAAGTGTGCCTGACCTAATGGGTGCAACTGCTACTCAGCTGAAGCCAACTGGGAACCATGTGGGAATGCAGGCCCACTATTGCCAACAGTTCTGATTTTTCAAGGGGAGCCAGAAACTCCAATTTTTAAGAGATTTCTCTCGATTTTGAAATGTTGACAGCCAATTCAAAAAAATTTTTTTAACACTATGTGAAACAAATAAAATATGTCTATGGGCCAGATTTGATTTATGGACCACCAGTTTGCAAAGCTCTTTGTCTCTGAAGAGCTAAATTTGTGTTGGTCTTACTGCTATTCCACCTCTCTCCCACCACCTGTTCTTTCATTTTCTAGAATTCCCATGGGCTGATGGACCAGAGTAGACAGTTCCCTGTAGTTGAGACAATCCTTTGTTTCTTACAGTGATAGTTAGAGCTGATATAGGTGCCAGGGGACATTTTAGCTGTATATTTGAATGGTGGAGATGATTAAGTCTGTTTATGTTGACATTCTTGAGAAGGATGATCAGGGTTGGAGGAGGTTTCACAGCTAAGCTCAAGACAAGGACAGTCAGTCATGTTGTTTACTTCACAAAACTGGAAAACTTAGATTCGAAGTTCTCAGGAATGGTAAAGAAAAAGAAGCAACAAACAAAAACCCTCAAGTGACTGATAAATAGCAATCTAACTTCCTACCTACCTTGGTTTATCAACCTTCTCTATCAGATATTTCTCTCTGAAATAATGATAGGTCATCTCTGCTCTAGGTATGGGGACTACAACTTGCTTCAAAGTCGGCATTCAAAGAAACAAGAACTGAAATAAAATGGAATCACATCACATGTGTGCTGAATGTACTCAAATTCAACCATGTGACCTTGGCCAAAAGAGGAATACCCTTTAATTTATTCCTTCTCCTTTCCACCTTTCAAACTAGACTCTAGCCTCCACTGCTTCAGGACAAGAGAAGCCACAGCCAAATTGTAAAAGGAAACAAAGAAATTAATCCTTGGCTTTTGATCTTCCAGGAGTCTAAGCTCTGTTAATTTAAGGGCAGGTAATGAAACTGCAAGGGAAATTTTGAATACATGTTTTTTTTTTTTTTTCTTCTTTTCTGACTGTAAAAGCAGATTTCTTAGAAGATGAAATTTATTGATAATTATTAAAATAAGTATAGTCATAATAGCTATTATTGAGTGCCTTCTACGTGTCAAGCACTGAGCTAAACAGATTAGTATTGAACACTCATAAATATTAGCTTCTTTAATCTTTCCAGCAATTCTACGGTTCCAGGCACTATAATTATTCCCATTTTACAGATAAGGAGACACAGGCCCATATATAATAACCAGTCTAAGGTCCCATGGCTATTAAGTGACAGAGTCAAGATTCAAACTCAATTCATCTGACTTAAAAGCTTATGTTCTTTAGTGGAACTATTGAAATTTATCCCCTTACCAGTGGTGGTGAAGATTCATTATTAGTTTAATAATAATAATTATAAGAAGTCCTTACTAAAAACAGTGTGCCGGGCAATGAACACATGATGAAGTATAGTCCTGCTACCTGAGTCTTCAGTCAGATTGAAAAAACAGAGATCTAAATAAATGACTAAAGTACAAAACGAGAGCTATGATAGAGGTATCCCAGAAGAAGAGCTCTGAGTTTCTTTTCCATGTGTATATTGTTGTCAATTCCAGCCCTCAGCCATTAGACCAGTTGGAATCTCCCAGTTAACTCCTCAAATTTCTGAGTAAAGAATATTCATTGGTGGCCAGGCACAGTGGCTCACGCCTATAATCCCAGCACTTTGGGAGGCCAAGGCAGGCGGATCACCTGAGGTCAGGAGTTCCAAACAAGCCTGGCCAACATGGTGAAACCTCATCTCTACTAAAAATGCAAAAATTAGCCAGGATGGTGGCGGGCTTCTGTTGTCCCAGCTACTCAGGAGGCTGAGGCGGGAAAATTGCTTGAACCTGGGAGGCAGAGGTTGCAGTGAGCTGAGATCACGCCGTTGCACTCCAATCTGGGGGACTTCGTCTCAAAAAAACAAATTATATGTATATAATTTGGCAAGCCGTACCTCTGTCCAAGTCAGATAGCATCTACTCACCCTTCTCTTTTTTTTTTTTTTTTTTTTGAGACGGAGTCTCGCTCTGTTGCCCAGGCTGGAGTGCAGTGGCCGGATCTCAGCTCACTGCAAGCTCCGCCTCCCGGGTTTACGCCATTCTCCTGCCTCAGCCTCCCGAGTAGCTGGGACTACAGGCGCCCGCCACCTCGCCCTGCTAGTTTTTTGTGTTTTTTTAGTAGAGGCGGGGTTTCACCATGTTAGCCAGGATGGTCTCGATCTCCTGACCTCGTGATCCGCCCATCTCGGCCTCCCAAAGTGCTGGGATTACAGGCTTGAGCCACCGCGCCCGGCCCTCACCCTTCTTAATTAGTTTTCCTGAGCTAGTTAATAATCGTGAAGTCTGCAACTTTTAATATCTAATTGTTCTGACATCATCCACAGAGATTTCCTCCTGGGGCAGGATTTCCTAATGTCCTCACGGTGCAATTTAGATTTTTGTTACAGAAAAGGCTGCCAAGCATTAGGCAATTGTCAAACACTAACAGGCTGTAGGGACAATGGTTCTTCTTTCTCTTTGGAGTCTAGCCAATGGCCCAACAAAATGAAGCAAGCCTAGGAAGGAATGTACCATCGAAGGCATTGCAGAAACATAAAGCTAAGCATTGACATCTTCCCATGCATTTCAGGGCATTAAGCTTAGATTTTACCACGCTAAGAAGATAAAGATTGATCTTTGGCTACAAAACAAGAATTTATTACTAACTGCTATGGTCTGAATGTTTTTGTCTCCCCAAATGTTAAAATCCTAACCACCAAGGTGATGGTATTGGAGACAGGCCCTTTGGGAGGTAACTAGATTGAGGGTAGAGCCCTTATGATTGGGATTGATGTATATATAAAAGAGATCCCAAAGAACTAGCCACTCCTTCTTACCATGTGAGGACACAACTAGGAGGTACCATCTATGAACCAGGAAGCAAGTCCTCACTAGGCACTGAATTTGCCAGCACCTTGATCTTAGACCTCCAGCCTTGAGAACCACAAGAAATAAATTTCTGCTGTTTATAAACTGCCTAGTTGATGATATTCTGTTACAGTACTCCAATGGACACTGACCAAAGATAAATGTAAGCAAAAGTTATCCTTCTATCTGGCATATTTGCTGAGAATATTTTTTTCTCTTGATTTTTACAAACACTCTGCAAGGTAGTATTGCAAGGAAGAACAGCAATGCTGCTATATTCCTTGGAGAATATGGTTCCCTGGAAAGTAATATCTCCAGAGGAATTGCTGAAGTTTTTGGTCTGTTGTTAAATAGTCTTCATAAAGACCTGGAAGCAAGACAGTAAAATGGTCTTGGTTCTGGGCTTGCAATGGTCATGCTTCTGGGCTTCTCATGACACTCAATGCTCCATAGAATCATCCTGTTAAATCTCCATGTATCCTATTAACATTTATTATAATAGCTATAATTTATTGAGCATCTACTCTGTGCCACGCACTGAACAGTGAGATTTATATCCATTATCGCTAATCAAAAGGTGAGACACAATTGGCGGAACTCAATCCACGTTGTGAGTCTCTTTAAGACATGCCTCTTCAATGGGAATATCATCTCCAAAGACGTGAAAATTAATGTAGGGTGATAGTGAGGGGGAGGACTCACTCATTTTACATATATAAAACACAGATATACATAAATAACCCAAACAGACACACAGTATATTTGTGGTATTAAAGTTTTATGTGGTGAGGGGAAGTGATTAGGAAATAAATGTCTAAAAAGGCTCAGTGTGGGGTGACAATGAAAAAAAGTTGAGAAACACTGCTTTGAGAGATATAGTCAACTCTTAATTTTTTGTTGAATTTTATAATATTATTTTCTAATGTGACAATTTTGAGCTATTTTGATGATTATCATGTAAATCATGACTTGAAAATTTCAATTTGTATAGCTGATTTTATATACTCTTGTGTAGGTTCTTTCATGTTTTGGAATTCTTAAAGAATATTTTTTTCCTTGGGTCCACAGGCATTTTCAACAGATTTGGGGCACATTCCAGCATGTATGGAGTTCTGCTTCCCTACCATATAATTCATGCTCCCTGATGCTGTGCCCATGGATAATTCCCACAACCACTAGGGGAGGAAGATGTTATGATTCTCCTTTTTACAGATAAGGAAACAAACATTGTGAAAGGTTGAGACATTCATTTCCTCATGATCTTGCAGCTGGTTTGTGTGGACTTGGCATTAAAACTCAGTTCTGGAAGAGTCAAAAGCCCATGCATGTTTGATCCACTGCTCCAGAATTCTCAAAATGGTGTTCCATGGGCCAGATATAGTCCACAGACATGGCTTTTGTGTGTGTATGTGTTGTTTTGTTTTTACTAACTTAGTGTACTTAAAATATTTAAATTTGCTACCAACACTTACAAATTAAGAGATCTTTACAGAAACAAGTCTGAATTTCCAACTTTTCTTTGAAAACTTAGGGGCTGTGGGCTTCCATCCTACATGGGAACAATTGACTGAAACTAAGGAGAGGATACTTTTCAAAATAGGATTTGCACACTCTAATTTGCCTAAGTCCCTGCCCCTCACTATCACCCTACATTAATTTTCACGTCTTTGGAGATGATATTCCCATTGAAGAGGCATGTCTTAAAGAGACTCACAACATGGATTGAGTTCCGCCAATTGTGTCTCACCTTACACCCAAAACCCCTTCATTCAAATGTCCTGTAGGAATTTGACTCTATGACTCCCAGAATATAGTGTGTCTGTTTCCTTTGATTTCCAATGTTTTCTAAATCCTGTGTGTCTCTTCAGTATCTTTCCTTCTCACTCATCCATGCAATAATTTTAAAGTGATTTATGAGTTCACTTTAATTTACTACTTTATTCTTTCTGATTTTCTAGATCTCTCAAGCAGAGCAACTTTATCAGTGATATTTAATAAAATGAAACCAATTTTCTTTTTCTTCTTTCAATAGCCATGTTATATTTCACCTGAAAATCCTTCTAATTCATTGCTTATTTCCTTAGGGTCTCCATTTCTGAAATTCATATGCCGCTAAGCCTTAAAATACTCAGTCTCTCCCAGCCTGTAGTTTTGAGCTACACTGCAAGGGCATATCAATTTTACTTCACAGTTGGAGTTTGATTAGTGATTATGTAAGAACTTTTTTCCCCCCTTGACCTTTTATGGGTTAAACAGAGCCTATGGGTCTATATAAAGCTCTTTCCTTCTTGAATTCTTTCCTTGCAAGTATCTTTATTTTGACTTGTAGTACTTGGTAGATTAAGTGCTTGAAAAAGAAGTGGTCTGCCTGCCAATTCAGGAAGAAGAAGGAAACGTTCAAAAACTTGATCAGAGAGGAGGAGGAAACACTCAAGGAGTATAATTTGTTGGGGCATTCTAGTCTGTCAACAGCTCCATTGCTATGAAGACATGAAAATACAAGAAATAAACACAAAGCAAAGACCATAGTAGATAAGAAGAGGCATTTCCATCCTGGAAGCAAATGTCTGTGTCCTCACATGGTGGTTTTATACTGTTCCATTCGTCACTGTGGAATGCACTTTTCACCGACAACATCTGGCTCTCTAACAACGATGTAACTCACTGAAGAACACACAATCAGAAAACAAACAACTGTGTTTTGATATATCCAACCTAACCCTTTCTTTTGTGCTATTGCTTTAAGCATTTTATTTGTGTGTAAATCTACTTTTAAATAAAAAAATCACAGAATACAGAATTTAACATTTTGTGCCCCAATTTATTGTACATGTATTCATTGTAGTGTTCCCTCACTTATTCATTGGACCCATAGTTTATTCATGCATTCTGCAAACATATGATGAGTTTTTTTTTTTTTTTTAGTCTTCTACTGTGAAGCTTTTACAAATATACATGCTAGGGCTGCAGGCTCAGACAGTCTGATTTGTTTGGTCTACAGTGGGAGCCAGTAATCAGTATTTTAAAAAAGATTTTTAGGCATTTCTACTGTTATAAACCAGTGTTTAATGAGAAACATGGCATAGAGTATTTTTTTTCCAATAGAAGTGATTATTTGAAGCATTATAGTGGCAGATTTTTGTATTCAGAATGGACCTGCCTTGGCATAAATGACAATAATATGCCTTGATAACTAATAATGATAACGGTTAACATTTGCTGAGTGCCATAGGTACTGGGCTAGGTACTTCATACTTAATACTTTATGTAATTTCTACATCGGCCTTGTAAACTAGGTATTTTTATCTTTGTTTTGTTTTGAGGAAAAAACATTCAGAAAATGTACTTAACATGACACAGATAGAATTAGTTTAACTATTGGGATTTGAAGTCCATATTTCTAACTCCAAGTTATGGTCTTTCTACTCTGCACACTCATTCAGAGTTTTGGTTTTGACATCCTATATTCATAAGCATAACTAATATTTTTCTTCATAGAGCATCTTAGGCACATGGCCTCTTTCCATAGTGCTATTCACACAGAAAAGTTAATCGTGGCAAAGTGGAGGCACTGTGGTTCCACAGAAGAGAGTGAAGCAATGAAAACCACTCAGCTAGTTCTGCCTAGAATTTGAGTTACAAATCCTGGACTTTTCCTACTGTGCCATGCTTCCTTGTTTCTTTTTCATGTTCTGGTTCAGAAGTTTAGGGGGGCAACAACTGCCTTGGCCCTCTCAGTGAGCAATATAGCTGGTAACGCTATGCTTTGGCCACAGCTGATTGGCTCAAAGGTGGACATCTGTCCTGGGTTGACCCAATTAAATTCATTCTCTCTCTTTCTGACTTCCCACCGGTCTCTCTCCCAGGTATTTAGAATCAGCACTTGAAAAGATTGGTCAATTCTACCTGCAGGTGTTGAGCCTATATGGCAATGTATATCAGCAATGGATGAACTCACCTGAGGATGGTTTCTTAAGGGCCAGGAAAACGGATAACGGAACTGATGTTCATGGAGCAATAGCGATATCCAGTGAATCCCAAAAGAGAGAGACAAGCACAAAGAGTAGCTCCTTTGACTTCTGCTGACTCTCTAGATACTATTTATTTTTCATTGTGATGCCTGATCTTAATTTATGCCCTTGGGTTTTGTGAGCAACCTTTGACTTGATACAACAAACTCCTTTTTATTTGAGCAAATCGAGTAAGTTTCTCATGCTTTAAAACAAACAACCCTTGACTAAACTAATGACCATGTTTTAGAATGCATATAAAGTTTATCATTTTGGCATCCTTAGAGTGAGCTACATTTTATTCCCAAATAATCTAGTTACTCTATCAATCTGGACTATTTAGACTGCCAATCACAGAAACTGAAATCAAACCAGCTTAAGGGAAAAAGGGAAATTTATTTAGCTGTTGTAATTGAAATATCTAGGCCTTGCTTTAGGCACAGCCGGATCTGGTGACCTAAATGAGGAAACTGCTTCTCTCCCTCTCTTGACACCATTTTCCTCTCTGGGAGCTTCATTCGCAGGCAGCCACCTAGGGGCAAATATGGTCACCAGTGCTTCCTTGCACGCATCCTATTGATTTACCAATCCCAGTAGAAAGAGGTGGCCTCTTTCCAATTAGTGCCAGGGAAAGATCCAAGCCTGATTTTCATTGGCTCACACTGAGATCTCAGCCCAACATTGAAGCAATCATTATGGTCCAAGAGATGAGACTCCTCATTGGCTGGGAGTTTGGCATGTCTCCAGCTGGAACTAGAAATGGCATCTCTTTCTTCTGAATGGCAAGGACTGAGTGAATTGTGGTTTTCCAATAGAAAGGCTTGGGATTTATTCCTGGAGGGGATTCTGGGCAAGCAAAAGAGGGCCTATTCATTAACTTGTTAGTTTTCCAACCTCCTTCCCTTTTCAGCAGTTTGCTTTCTTATCTAAATTATTTTTAAAACCTAATTCAATATTGCATTCTTTATTATTGTTATACAGATAGAGAGAGAGGGTCTCACACTATCTCTCAGGCTAGGATGCAGTGGCACAATCAATCATAGCTCACTGCAGCCTTGACCTCTTGGGCTCAAGTGGTTCTCCTACCTTGGCCCCCAAAGTGCTGGGATGACAGACACATGCCACCACACTGGCCTGCATTCTTAATTTTTGTTGTTTTTTTGTTATTTTTAAGGAATTTACTGATGCTTTCATACAGGTTCTTTGTTAACCTTCTTGTTCATACCACCTGCTTATTTATTTTAATGTGGTATATTTTTTTTAAAATTATGCTTTAAGTAAGTCATATTATCTTTGTATGAGGTAGTTATTACATTCACTGGGAATATAATTTTAACATGAATCCGAATATAATGATTCCAGCCTTTTATCCAGTCACTAATCCAGATTGTTCTAATATTCTTTGTGGTACTCTTTAAATTTTTCTTACAAATACCAATGCATGAGTCCCATGAGTTTATAAACATCAGATTAAGAAGTAATTTCAGGAACCCAGAGAGAAATTTGGGATGAGGGGAGAACATTTCATCCATTCTTTAACTCTATGGAAAATTCTATGACTTTGGAAAATCATCCTAGTTGTCAAATCCAAAGGACATTTTTTTCAGTCCTTAAGATGTTTGGAAGATTTTGCTGCTCTGGAAATATTTGTTGATCTACTTTTCCCTCTTAAAATTCTTTGCTTGGCTGGGGGCCGTGGTTCACACCTGTTATCCCAGCACTTTGGAAGGCCAAGGCAGGAGAATTGCTTGAGGTCAGGAGTTCGAGACCAGGCTGGACAACATAGCAAGGCTCTGTCTCTAAAAAATAGAAAAAATTAGCTGGGCCTGGTGGTGCAAGCCTATAGTTCCAGATGAGGCTGAGGTGGCAGGATTGCTTGCTCAGGAATTTGAGGCTGTGGTGAGCTATGATTGCACCACTGTACTTCAGGCTGGGCAACAGCAAGACTCTGTCTCTATAAAATAATACAAATTTTAAAAGTTAAAAAACAGAAATTCATTAATTCTTTTGCTTCCCTAAAAAAGCATGCTTGGTTCTCCTACCTCTCTGCCCACTCGTTTGCTGTCTTTTCTGTGATCTCTTTGTCCTTCTCTTACACTTTTTTGTTTTGTTTTGTTTTTGTTTTTGAGATGGAATTTTGCTCTTGTCACCCAAGCTGGAGTGCAATGGTACGATCTCGGCTCACTGAAACCTCCACCTCACGGGTTCAAGTGATTCTCCTGCCTCAGCTTCCTGAGTAGCTGAGATTACAGGTGCACATCACCATGCCTGGCTAATTTTTGTAATTTTAGTAGAGATAGGGTTTCACCATGTTGGTCAAACTGGTCTTGAACTCCTGACCTCAGGTGATCCACCCACCTTGGCCTCCCAAAGTGCTGGGGTTACAGATGTGAGCCACCGCACTCATTACTGTGGTTCTCCAGACTCTGCCCTTGACCTTCTGCCCTCCTCACCTTGCCCACACACTCACTCAATCCGATGTTCTCATCTACTTGCATATTTCCAGTCCACATCTACTTACTGATGTCTCTTAAGACTAGAGCTCAGCCTGACCTTTCTTCAGAGCATTTCAGATTTATAGATGCAATAGCTGACAGACGTCATGCACATGTCCCCACGTGTTTCTGAGGTAACACATCCATAATCGACCTTGAGATATTCCCCAGAAATCCACTTCCACTTATCTCTCTACCATTGCCTTAACACAGATACTTTTTATCTTTCACCATAGCCTCCTCCAGGTGTCTCCCTGGCTATAGTCCTGTTTCCTAAGCTCACTCCCAAGCTCATGTCCCTCCATGGATCCCTAGCACCTTCAGGATATATTCTAGTCCAAGGGTGGGAAAACATTTTCTTAAAGGACCAGATAGCAAATAGTTTAGGTTTTGTAGGCCAAGAAGCAAAATTGAGGATATAATGGAGTTACTTACCCAAACATGTAAAAGACAGCTACTTAAGATTGGGTGCAGTGACTCACGCCCGTAATCCCAGCATTTTGGGAGGCCAAGATGGCTGGATCACTTGAAGTCAGGGGCTCGAAACCAGCCTGGCCCACATCATAAAACTGTGTCTCTACTAAAAATACAAAAAATTAGCCATGTGTGGTGGTACGCACCTGTAATCCCAGTTGCTTGGGAGGCTGAGGCAGAAGAATTGCTTGAACCTGGGAGGTGGAGGTTGCAGTGAGCCGAGATCATGCCACTGCACTCCAGCCTGGGAGACAGAGCAAAATATCATCTCAAAAAAAAAAAAAAAAAAAAGAGTAGCTACTTAAAATGGAAAAAGCCATTTTAACTCATGTACAGAAACCAGTAGTGGGTCAGATTTGGTCTGTAGGCCCTAGTTTGCCATCTCCTCACAGGATGCATATAGTCCTGCATGATCCAGGCTCTATTCTTCTCTATCCTCATTCTCACCACGCACTTTACATGGCAGCAAAGCTGCATGGCTTATGGGGTCATACTGCATGCTGTTTCCTGCCTCCCAGCCTTCCTTATCCTGCTTCCTCTGCCTGGTGTGCTTCTTCTTTCCCCAGCTGCCCTGCTAGACTAACTCCCACCCATTTGTTGCTACTCAGCTCAAGGACCTTTTCTTCTTGGAAGAATTCCCACACTGTCCTGGGTAACCTAGAGGCTCCCTCCTGAGCTCCCACAATTCCTTGCACCTATTCCTATCATACTCATATAGTAGCGCAACTATCTGTTTCAATGTCTGTATCAAGTACCAAACTGTGATTCCTTGATGAGCAGAACTGGATCTTAGTCATCCTATATCCTCAGGGGTTAGCACAGGGATTGGCCCAAAGCACACACCCAGTAAATGCCTATTGGCACTTGATTATAGCTAAATCTATTCTTCTTTAGTAGAGGAAGAGCACTGTGTCATGTTCTTTGAAACACCTGTACTACAGCTTAACCACCTACAGTGTCAATGGCCTATTTCTAACTCAGGGAGATCTATTCATTTGTAATAGTTTGAAAGTCATTTGTGGATGGCTAGTTCCTTTGGGTGGTGGATGGCTCTAATAATACCAAGGGTACAGGTTCAATAGCTATTTAGTAGAGAGTGTTTTGCTCTCCCGAGGGACCACAGGCTATACCTCCAGCCCAGCTGGCTGTTTTTCAGATTCCTGCCATTTGTCACAAGGAACGGTAGACTCTAGACACAGACATCCATCACCCATGGTCAGAAAAAAATTGTTCAAAGCACACACCTCTGATTAGAAAATAGAACACACTCCTGTGGAAAATGAACAACATATAAAGAGAATATTCAATATACAGAATAGTATAAAAAACAAATAAATAGAGAAGTAGAGAAAATAATTTAGCCATCATTCCACCAACAGAAGGAAACCACTGTTGAAATATGAACACTACTCTTTTTACTGTAATTTTCATCTTTGCTATGTTTCTATTTATTCACTGTAGCCTCCTGATTTCTCCCCCTACTCAATATTATATCTAGAGCATTTCCCCAGGCTTCTATCATTCTTTGTATTATTTTAAATTCTTGCTTTTTAAATAGCCCATCAGATGGCTATACTGTGACTTACACCATCATTGCTCATTTGCTGGAAAGATTTGTGGCATCCAGAACAAAATAATGTAACACGAAAGTCTCCCTTTGTCCTAACCCTCCAGTTCAGGTTCAAACGTTAGTCAAATTTACTTGTTTTCATACCTAAAGAAGGAAAAGATAGCATGGAGAATTGGAATTTGGACTGAAATAAATGAGATAATTTCATTTCTCCTTTTGTTTTGTACATGAGAAAACTGAGATGCAGAGAATTTATGACTTATCCTGGAGGCCACTACCAGGACAAAAATTTTACTACAAACAATTCAGAATTCTTTCCAAGAATTGTGGTTCAGGGCCATGCTGACTCAGGGAGAGAAATGAAGCAACAGAGCTTGTGACTGTCTTTCCTTTTCAGCATATCATTGACAAGTATGTGCTGTTTATATTTCTAATTGCAGAAGGGGATCCCTGCGGGTTCAATGGTATCTCCTGTTTTCCCTTCTGGAAGCAAACCAGCAAGTGGAAAAAATTATATTTTTTGTACAAATGGATAAAAATAAACATGTATGCAAATATCTTATTTTTTCAACGTATTTATGGGAACAGAAATACTCCCATTAAACCCAGGTCATTAGTACATAGATTCTGTCATATTTTACCAGTGAGTGAAACTCACAAATGCATTAAATGATCTTTTCTGCAAAGAATCTTTAGACAGAGAATAGCATGAGTGAGAAATAAAGAATCAGATAAGAGAAGAAGTTCATCCAGGCTAGAGCACTTGTGAGCAGAATGCAGGATTGTAGCATTCACGTTCTATTTGAGAATCACAAGCATAGAAGGAAGAATAAAAAATAGCAACCCCCATGTACTACTTGCAGACATAATGCTCACATTTATTTGTCTTGGCCATCAGGTTTTTCTGTGGAACGTAACCATATGCTTTGCTTTCTAGGAGTGTAAGCATTTCTATTCAATATGCTAGCTGGGGAGCAAAGGATGGCTTTACAGCAGATTTAATTCTATCCTTGACTTCGAAACGAAAATGGATATCAGTTTCCCCCACCCCATCAAGCTGTTTTCCAAATGTTAAACTCTTCTGCCTTTCATCAAACCTCTTCCTACTTCATCTGTCAATGTCCTTTTATCGTCACAAAAATTTTCTACTCAAATTAGATTAAAATAAACTTCTTTCTGTCTTACCTGCTGAGTTCTCCACAGTAATACTTTCTTAGTTCTTAGAAACCTGTGTACTCAGAGGGGAGACCTAGAAGCAGAAGGCCTCAGAAGAATTCCCAAGGAGGATAGCATCAGCCCTATTGTTCTAGGGAGGCATCATCGAAAGAGAGAGAGAAGTGTTTCACTCACCTGCCACCAGCATCTTTTGAGGAAGGGAGGACACAAGTTATTCATTCCGAATAACAGGGACCCTTTAGCTTTGCAAGTGCAGACGCTTTACTTTTCATGTCCTGTCATGCAAATTTCCTGTAAGGGGGGCAGAGAGAGGAGGAAGCATTTAAGAATCAAGCTACGATAAAGCCAAGCCAGCAGCCCTAATGTATTGAGCATTTCCTCTATGTCATTCACTGCTAAATTTTTCACTTTCTTTATCTCACTTGGATCTTCATAAAAACCTTAGAGTTAAAGCTATTAGTATTGTCTTCTTGTACACTAGAAGACCAAAGATCAGAGCGATTAAAACACTTGTCCAAATTCACATAGGTAGAAAGTGACACACCTAGGATTCAAATCATTGGATCTCAGAGCCTGTGCCTTCAGCTATGACATAATCTGTCTTCCTAGGAAAGTGTCCATGGATGAGGCTGAGGCAAGAAATGGAAACCAGGTGGGAACTTGAAACAAGAGCAGAGTTTGTGGGAACAGGAGACAAAAGGAAACTGCAGAGATTACTTGGGAAAGTGTAAAGTGGTTGCCTGACCTGGGGTGGGTGGAGTGGGTTCAGGAACATAATCTCCAAATGGCCCTGCCCCTCCGGCCTTACATTGGCGTCACTCATGTTGAGTGCCTGCTCTTCTTAAATGGTCCCTCCATTGTCATCTCTGTCTAGATTCTCTCCAGTCTCATGTCACATTCTCTCTCCCATGCTAACTCCCACCGTCCTGGGCTTTGGGTTCCCTGAATATGCTGTGTGTTCTCCGCTTTTTACCAGCACTGTTCTCTCTGACTGGTATCTTCTTTGTCCTTCCTCCCTTAGCCTGATTAATTTCACCTGGGATTCCACATTGCATCATGGGGACAAGTGTAGATGCTAGAACCAGGTTGCCTGGATTCAGTTTTCCAATCTACTTTTGCTGTGTGTGTGTGAGCTTGGCTAAATGATTTAACTTCTCTGTTTCCTCAACTAAAAGACTGTTGCGAGGATGAATGAGTTCAAACATGTGACATGCCCAGCACAGTGCCCAGCAGAGTTCAGAGCTCATGGGGCATTAGCTATCATTGTTCCTCATCCCCCAAACCTTAGCTGCCCCTCATCTGGGAATTCTTCCTGACCCTGCTGAGCTGAAGCTACGTGGCACTTTGTGGGGTGTTCTGACATGGCACCTACATCCCTGCCTTACAATGGTTTGCATCCTCATCCATCTCTTCTGATGAACTTTAAGCTCCTTGAGGACAGGAACCACATGGATCCTGTTTTCTACTGCTCTTTACTTTACCTCCAGTGAAGTGCTTAGCACATGGTTGCTCTCAATAAATAACTGTAGCGTTGCTTGATTTTTGATTCCTGATCTTAAGTGCCAATTGCAGGATCAATTTACTCCATCAGGTATCAAGTTCCCAGGAAGAGATCTACCATTCATCACTTTTGTTTGGGAAATGCTGCTTTGGGATCCTTTTTCTTGGGTGTTAATTTTGCAAGCTGTGTCTTCTAGGTAACCCATCATGGGCCATTACGACCCAAAGATCCCGCTAAACACTCATGTTCTTGGCTTACATGACCTGAAGGAAAAGAAGAGTCCTAAGAGGCAAAGGAAACTGATATACATTGTTCTTATTTAAAACTTTATTATGGAGAATTTCAAACATATTTCAAAGTAAATAGACTAGTATCCTGAACCACTGTGTACCAATACCCCAGCTTCAACAATTACCAACTCAGCCAATCTTGTTTTATCTACATCTTCATTGACTTATTCCCTTCTATTATTTTGGTGCAAATCATGTTTATTGTGTCATTTATTTCTTTATAATTGATGGCATTGAGATTTGGAAAGGTCAAGTAATTTTGGATAAGTTAAGGTCTTCAGTCATTTTCTTTGATTCATTCATTCAAACAAACATATGTATGTATCTATGTGTCAGGCACTGGCAAGTGATAAGTAGTGAACCAGATGTACAGAATCTCTGCTTTCATATCTTCTCGGGGTAGAAAGATGAGTGGATCAGATGAGAAATAGTTGAACAAACACAATGAAGGAGAAAATTTTCGATAATGAGTAAGTGCTGAGAGGACAACAAAAGAGAGAATGCATAGAGATTGAGGTTTGGGTGGTGCTATGGCTTGCATGTATCCCCTCCAAAAGCATGTTTTGGAAACTTAATCCCCAGTGCAAATAGTGTTGGCAGGTGGGGCCTAATAGGTAGTGTTTAGGTCGTGAGGGTTCCAGTCTCATGAATAGATTCATGCTGATTATAAAAGGGCTTGAGGTTGTATCATCTTTGCTCTCTCTCTGGCCTTTCTCCATGGGATGACACAGCAAGAAGACCCTCACAGGATGTGGTCACTTGATTTTGGACTTCTTGGCCTCCACAACTGTGAGCCAAATAAATTACTGTTCTTTATAAATTACCCAGTCTTAGGTACTCCGCTATAGCGGAACAAACAGGACTAAGACAAGTAGTAAGGGAAGATCTCTCAGAAGTGGGGCATTTGAGCAGAACTCAGTAAAGACAAGTGAGCCATGAGAAGATCTTAAAGCAGGAAATTTCAGACAAAGGGAAATGAGTGCAGAGATTCCAAGGTGGGAATAAGTAGAATATCTGAGAAAAAAAGAAGAACCAAGTGGCTGAAATGTGCTAAATGGTAATTTTCAAAAAAGGGTAAAATCATGACTCATGCAGATTTAACATACACACTTGTTAAGGAATTAATTTAATTTAATTTATTCATCAATGAGAGATCATAGCAGATGTTATAAACGGTTCAAAAGAGAAGTCAAATTTATATGGAGTTAAGGATATTAAAGTGAATGTGTAAACAGAGACAAACTAGTTTCTTCAGGTGGGGCGGAGAGGCCATTGAATTTCTAAAGAACAGTACATGTTTGCATATCCAGAGCCAAGAGTTATTTGGCATTGCCAAATTACAGAGCTGTAAAATAGCTTTCATAGAATCTGAATCAGGTAGCCTGGCAGAATGTCTTCTAGAGTCTAGATATTGTATAGTGTTCATGGAAGCACAAATTATTCCCTCCATTCTGATTGAGAAGGATAATAATAGGAGATGAAATAGAAGTAGTTAGGGCCCAGATCCTACATGGGCTCCAGATCCCCTTAACAACTTTCAATTTTGTTTGAAGGGTTCCAGGAAACCATAGGAGGGCTTCAAAGCCAAAGAGAGGCACCCTCTGCTTTACCTATCGGACAAGGTCCACTTTGGCTGCTGGGTGAAGATCAAACGGCTGTGGGGGATGGAATTAGTCAATGACTAAAGTGTATTATTAATATATAATTTTCAATAAAGGGTAAAATCCTAATTCTCATACAAATATTTAAAGAAAACACTTGTTAAAGGTTTTATTGAATTCATTAATCAGTGAGGGAAACTGGCAGTTGACCTAGTGAGAGGCAAGGATGGCTTGCAAGTAGCAGTGAAGATGGAGAGAAGAGGGATTCAGGATCAGGTGTAGAATTAGAGCTGAAAGAACTGGTTCTTGTTTTACCTAGAGTCTTGTTGCTAACTGATACACAAAGAGAAAAAAACCTTAAACCTCCAGAACTGGAAAAGGTGGGTGAGGAAGAGAAGACCTTAGCCTTGTGAAGAAGGTCAGGTGAATTGGCAAGAAAAAGCAGAGCTAGAGACTGCAGGCACCTAGATTTGAGAAAGGGAGTGAAACAGAAGGCAAACGACACTGAGGCCTGAAATCTGCACCAAGTTAATGTACAATGTGCCATTGTGGCTAATGATAATCCTTATCTATACTGAACTGCTAGTCTGGAAACTCCCTCACACTTAATGTGAATAGTGAAGTCGGCTCTGTAGGGGAAATGGGACAAAAAGGTACCAGCCTGTAAGAGAAAGGGGTTATAGCACAGGTTACAATCCTCAAGGGTTCACCGGTAGGTGGAAATACAGCCTGTCACTCCTTGCTCATCACTACATCATCCCATGATCCGATAATTTACCCAGTATAAGTGGCAGCAGAAGGCCAATTATGGGAGACTTGTTTGGGGGCTGCCTGAGGGGACTTCCTCCATTACAGTTACTGTGTCCTTGTTTGACAGATGTGAAAATCAAGTCCTAGAAAGGCTAAAAGAGCTGCCGAATGCCACAAAGAAGCGGCGTTGTCACTGGAAACCAGAGTCTCACTCTCACCACTACTCTTCTCACTGCACTGTACAGCCCTAGTTCTACTGTGCCAATTGGTTCAGAACAGGATCAAACCCAACTTTCTGTATCAGCACTATCCAAAAGCACTTTCTGCAATGATGGAAATGTATAATTATGCTGTCTGATACATTAGCTGATAGCCACATGGAGCAATTGAACCCTTGAAATCTGTTAGTGAGACCAAGGAACTCAATTTTAATTTAATTTAAATGTAAATAGACACATGTGGCTGGCCAGTAGCTACTCTCTAGGACCACGCAGTTTTCTACCATAGCAAACTGTACATTTCCTAACAGGGCTTCATTTGGACATTTGTCAATTCCTTTTTGCTTGAAAACCTTTCCTAGGTTTCAACTCCTGGCCTTGAATAGTCCTCCCACCTCAGCCTGCCAAGTAGCTAGGATTACAGGCCTGAGCCACCACACCTGGCAACAAGAGTATGTTCTACAATAGCTACAAGTAGCTAAAATTTCTAGTATGCTTACTTTACACCAGCCAATAGGCTAAGCCCTCTACATACTTTATCTTAATTAAGTTTTATAATGATCCAGTTTTGTTTTTCTCTTTATTTTATAGGTAAGAAAACTGCAGCTTAGTAAAATCTAGTGTATTGCACTGAGTCACGTAGTTAATAAGAAGTGGAGGAAGGATTTGAGTGTAGTTCTCTGTGGTTCCAAACCCCATGCATGGTTCCATTCAAACTATTTCACTGCTTTTGATATGCAGAATCTTCCTGAGAGAGGTGGGAAAAATAAACTAGATTTCTGTCCCAAAATAACTCCAAGGACAAAAAACAAACAAAAAACCCCCAACATACTTTTCTTCAAGTCGGTAGTTTAACACTCTTACAATAAAATAGTTCCTTGCAGTGAGCTGAGATCTGGCCACTGCACTCCAGCCTGGGCAACAGAGTGAGACTCCGTCTCAAAAAAATAAAAAAAAAATAGTTCCAACTTGCTAAGATTTTTTTTCTCATAATTCTGAAACCCAACTCACTTTTCTCTACAATTCCTTTGCTGCAAATTGTTTTATTATTCTCAATTAACTGTCACAACAAAGCTTTGTAATAATAAAATTGCTTCAGCTAATTTTTTTTTTTTTTTTTGAGACATAGTCTTGCTCTGTCACCCAGACTGGAGTGCAGTGGCACTATCTTGGCTCACTGCAGCCTCCAAACCCTGGGTTCAAGTGATTCTCCTGACTCAGGCTCCTCAGTAGTTGGTACTACAGGTGCCCGCCACCACTGCTGGCTATTTTTGCTTTTTTAGTAGAGATAGGGATTCACCATGTTGACCAGCCTGGTCTCGAACTCCTGACCTCAGGTGATCCACGAGCCTCGGCCTCCCAGAGTGTTGGGATTACAGGCGTGAGCCACCGCACCCGGCCAGCTGTTTTTAATGAAATTTTCTTAATTTATGTTTTAAATTTTGGTGTAATACAACAAATAAAAGCCATCCTTTCCTCTCTTAACATCAATTGCGTCTCCCAGAGGAAACACCAAAATAGCTAGGTATGTTAATCTCTAGACATTGATACATTTATAAACAGATGTACATTCTATATAGAGTTTTTAATCATTTGATTTATACAGATGGAATTATAGTATGCCTACTGCTCTGTTCCTTCACTTGTTCTTTCATCTCATCATGGATATCTCTCCATGGGGGTGTACATACAGCCATCTCACCCTTTTTAACAACCCTGGTTATTTTGCAAAGCAGAGTTTAAATGGTCATTATAATATATCATATTCTCCTTTCCCCCTGCTGGCTAAGCACTCACACCAGGCTCATAAAAAGAATGCTGGGTCTGAAGTTCTTTAAAATGAGCACTAGTCTATTTCCCCTTCTGATATAACTCTTGGAAAGTCATTTTTCTCTTGCATGTATTTCATTCTCTGGAGTGTTTCATTTATTCCTACCTGGAGCTAATCTTCAGTGTAAAGGAAGCTTTTTTTGCCACCCATTATTCTGTTTAAAAACAAACAAACAACAACAACAAAAACAATTGGGGTTCCCAAAAGGATAGACCAGCAATGTCTTCTAGCAAACTCCTTCAAAATGATCCTCTCTGCAACCACATTTGTCAATATGAGAATTATAAGGGGAACGGAGAATTTAATATGTGTTGGGACCTCCCCTCCTTCCAGTTGTGTGTGTAGGAGACTGTAATGAACAAGCCGATTAGTATTTAATGCACAAATCTGTACAATGCTCTCCTCAATAAAGCTTTAATTATTTAGATGGTCTTGAAGGCAGCCAATGTGCTTAATACACTGCACAGGGAAACGTGCAAATCACCAGAGCAAGGGAAATTGCAAGTCAGAGGAAAATGGTCAGCTCCTAGTCAGAGTTGACCAAGTCCTCCACAACAAGACTTGATTTCCAGCTGGATCATTTCACGGGGCAGCAGCACTGAAGCTCTTAGTTTGCATGTGCAAGGGGCTTTAAAAATCATGTACATCCTAAGCATTTAATTTTAAAGGTCTCCACCGGGGGGGTGGCCTCTGTGAGCTTGACTAAACTGAAACGTTTTGGTTCAACAAGGAAGAGAGACAATGGGGAGGGGTCAGAAACCAAGCTTTTGGAAAGCCCTCCGGGTTCTGTCTTCAGGGACCAAACCGGCTGAGGCTTTCTGTCACGGTTCCAGAATGAATAACGCACACAACTAATTAAGAGTAGTCTCCAATAATTAACATCTGTGCAACCAGACAGCTTTGCCTCGGGACCATTTAGAAGCAAATCCAAAAGTGAATAGGACACAATCAGCAATGGTTTCTGCGGGAGATATGCACCCCCCACCTCAAGACACAATTCTGAGAAGCATTTCATGAGGCTCTTCAAAAGGTCCCAGGGACCTGCAGTGGTCACCCAGAGCAGTGGCAGGTGACTCCCACTGGGCTTTACAGTGTCCCTGTCACCTACTATGTCTCTTTCCCGTCTCTCACTCCCTAGGATCACTTCCCACATCAACCATTTCTCACACACTCACACACACACACACACACACACACACACACACACTGAATGGCACAGTTTGGAAGCAGATGATGCTTGACAGATTCTGCTTGGGAGGAGGTAGGGGAGAGGAGGTGGCACAGAGGAGGGAAAAGATCTCCATAATTGATATCAAGAGAGTTGAAATTAAAGTTGGGATAGAGCAAAACAGAATGAATGAATTCAGGCTAAAGATCCACTGTGATATAAATCTTACACTTATCAGATTAGATTAATTAGAATGATGTACAGTTCAACACAGACTTAATTTTTATGTCATTCTGTTTTATCTCCCCTTTGTTTCAAAATTAGCCATACTTTTTTGTTTTCACAGAAACATACATAAAATATAACACAAATATGTAAATATAAAATATATATAACACAAAAATAATGTTATATATTTCTGCTTAAGTGTGAAGAGAAAAGAAGTTGGTGTCTGTGGCTTTCTCTGATGTCAAAGTCAGAAAGTGGGTCCCCTACAGATAACACTTAAAAGAGGCTCATTTTTGTATTACAAACTCTTGTATCTTTTCAATTTTGTATCATATGCATACATTACCTAAGCAAAAAAGAAAGTTCATTTTAAAAACATACTTTTGGCAGTAATAATCTAGGATTCCTCCTCTTCCAGCCCCCTCCCTAGCAATAGTTTGGTGTATATCCTTCTAGATCAATGGTTCTCAACCTGGCTGTGTATTGAAATTTGTGTGTGTGAATGTTTGTGTATAATTATACACATTATGTATGATCAATAGATATTTGTATATTGTTTGATGGTCTTCTTTTTTTTCTTTTTACTTCTTTTGGCTACAGAGTAGCCAATTTTAGGTTTGATTCTTGCTGAATCAGTATTGCTGATTCTAAATTTGCCCTTTCCATAGTAATGCATAACAGGATAAATATATTTTCATATATATAATATATTCATCTCTCCTTACATATATATGTGTGATTGTGTATATGTATGTGCATATACTATATATATATTAGTAGTAAATAACTCAGATTGTTTCAAACTAATACAAGCCAAATAAAGGTATTTTATTTGAGAATACCAAGATGTCTTATGGAAGTTAAAGGTAGCTGCTTAAATAAACACCAAATTCACAATGACCTGGCAAAGGAAATGTTTGTTTTTCAGTCATTTCACAGGTTAGTTGAATCTTTGCCAGGTGACCTTCCACAAAGTCATTCAGGAACTTAAACTTCTTCTAGCTAATGGCTCCACTGTGCCTTGAATCTTCTGCTGGATCCTGTTCCCTGGCCAGTCAATGAACACAGAGAGAGAAGGAGCTGGGCCGGGCTGTGGGAGAATTAAGGTACACCGTCTGGAAGCAGCACATCACTTCTGTCCATAGTCCATCAGCTGGGACTCAGTCACATGGTATTACTCAACTGCAGGGGAGGCTGGCAATGTGGTATAACAATGTGCCCAGGGAGAAGAGGAGAGCATGGGTACTGGCAAGTTCCAGAAGCCCATCGTAAGCAGGAAGTGTAGGCTTGGCCTAAACAAACACATGAGCAATGCTTAGCAACCCCAGCAACTAGGTCTTCTCTCATCCTCTCTCTCTGGTACTGCATCATGTGTCTTTGCTTCTCCCTGAACAACTAAATACATCATTCTTCTCTCCCCTCCCCTCTTTCTCTTCCTCTCCCTCTCCAGGTACACTTAAGAGAATGTCTGCGGTTTGTCCGCCAGGCAGAGTGTCTACTCTCAAAATAATTATCTAATTTTGGTCCTTCTGACACCACCTAAGAGTTCAGTTTGCTATGACAGCCTGATAGGGATTTGGACTTAGTAGGGAAATGCTTCTTTGAGGAGTAACACTTAAGCTGAAATCTGATGAATGAGGAGGGAGAAGGGGGAAGGGTCAGAGTGGAGTGAGACACGGGAATGTCTCAGAGAACCCCAGGCAGAAGAAACAGAATTCTTTACACTGGTTGCCAAGGAGAGGTAAATGGTGCCACCCAGGCTGTATGTGGTGGCGTATACGGCAAGCAGAAACTTGTTGACCATCATGAGAATTTTCTATTCTTTCTCTAATGACAAGGAAAATTAATCCCTTGTCTTTAAATATTTACTTTTTAGAATAGAGACCACTCTAACTCTTAGGCTTTTTCTTAAAAAAATTGCTAGGGTAGTATAATTGATGGGGCAGAGAGGTTTTGGCTACTATGGTAATAGGGATTGTACTACACCTGTTTGGCTATAGTCATAGGCATTGGAAAACCCGGTCATGACCAGGCTATGTGATAATGTATGAAAACCACATAGCCCCCTCTTCTTCAGACTAGCTTATCCATGTCATCAGGAATATGTCACTAAGAGTTAAAAGTCTGGAAATTTTTTTATCATGTAAAATTGCCTGAAAATTGATAAATGCAGGCAAAGATTGAGCTGAAACATGCCAATTCTATTTATGCTAAGATTTAGTTTATAGTGTTTTATATAGCTAGCTACTCGTTGTTTAGCTAATTGAAACATTAGCTAATTGAAACATTAGTGACATAGAATCTCTGTCTAACAATCACTATAACTCATATTTATTTGTTGTGGATGGAAAGTGAGTGGGCAGAAATGTGTTGTTAATGATGTGTTGGTGTGGCATTTTCCCAAATTATGAAACATAACCTGAAATATTAAAACATCCTCTTATCAAGTGCAAAGTTAAATTTAAAAAAAATGTTCTACTACACGAGTGTCAATTTCTTTATGCTGATAGTAATACTACAAACTTAGTACAAAACTGAAGTGAAATGCTATCCAGGACTAAATAAACCCTTACTAACTATAGACTATTTGGGCAAGTATGCAACAAGAAAAATAGATATAACTATCAATATTTTTACAATTGGGAACTGAATTAACTATAAATATCTTACAAAATAAAAGAGCTTTAAATTATCATGAAAATTATATTGTAATAGTCTTGCTCTTTGCTCTCTGACAATATTTTTTTTTATGTGAAATCCCAGCTGTAGTGTTTACTAGGTATCTTGTGTCCAGAATTGGTGGGTTCTCGGTCTCGCTGACTTAAAGAATGAAGCCGCAAACCGTCGTGGTGAGTGTTACAGCTCATAAAGGTGGCGTGTCTGGAGTTGTTTCTTCTGATGTTTGGGCGTGTTCGGAGTTTATTCCTTCTGGTGGGTTCGTGGTCTCGCTGACTTCGGGAGTGAAGCTGCAGACCTTCGCTGTGAATGTTACAGCTCATGAAGGCTGCGTGAACCCAAAGAGTGAACAGCAGCAAGATTTACCGTAAAAAGCGAAAGAACAAAGCCTCCACAGTGTGGAAAAAGCCCGAGTGGGTTCCCACTGGTGGCTCAGGCAGCCTGCTTTTATTCCCTTATCTGACCCCACCCACATTCTGCTGATTGGTCCATTTTGACAGAGTGCTGATTGGTGCGTTTACAATCCCTGAGCTAGACACAGAATGCTGATTGGTGCGTTTACAATCCTTTAGCTAGACAGAGTGATAGAAAAGTTCCCAAAGTCCCCACTAGGTTAGCTAGATATGGAGTACTGATTGGCGCATTTACAAACCTTGAGCTAGTCACAGAGTACTGATTGGTGTATTTACAATCTCTTAGCTAGACATAAAGGTTCTCCATGTCCCCACTAGACCCAAGAGCCCAGCTGGCTTCACATAGTGGATCCCGCAACAGGGCCGCAGGCGGAGTTGCCCGCCAGTCCCGCGCGCCCTGCGCCCGCACTCCTCAGCCCTTGGGCGGTCGATGGGACCGGCTCCACGACGCAGGGGGCGGCGCTAGTCCGGGAGGCTAGGGGCGCGCAGGAGCCCACGGCGGTGGGGCCGCGGTGGGGCCGGGGTGAAGCTCGGGCTTGGCGGGCTGCAGGTCCCGAGCCCTGCCCCGCGGTGAGGCAGCTGAGGCCAGGCGAGAATTCCAGCGCAGCGCCGACGGGCCAGCACTGCTAGGGGACCCGGCGCAACCTCTGCAGCAGCTGGCCCCGGTGCTAAGCCCGGCCGGCCGCTCTGAGTGTAGGGCCCGCCGAGCCCACGCCCACCCGGAACTCGCGCTGGCCCGCGAGCGCCGCCCGCAGCCCCGGTTCCCGCCCGCGCCTGTCCCTCCACACCTCCCCGCAAGCAGAGGGAGTCGGCTCCGGCCTGGGCCAACCCAGAGAGGGCCTCCCACAGTGCCGTGGCGGGCTGAAGGGCTCCTCAAAAGCTGCCAGAGTGGACGCCGCGGCCGAGGAGGCGCCCCGAGGGCTGCTAGCATGTTGTCACCTCTCAATATGACCTTAGGTAATTTATTTAATCTTTCTGAGCCTCAGTTTTGTCATCTGTAAAATGTGTATCTTAATTGGGACAGATTCTATAAACTTGTTTTGAAGATTAATTGAGATACTTTAAAGCACTTAGCACAATTCCTAGCACTTAATAGAAGTCACTACCCAATAAAAAGTAGTTATTATCTGTAGTAGAATTTTACTACAATCCTTCAGAAGCACAGCTTCCAAGTGTTCACTCAATAAAATATCATTTTGAAATACCACTAGGTATTTGGAGGTAGATACACAAACAAATACAAATGTTTTTGTCCCTATCTTTGAAAATTTATAGTGCTTTTGTAGGGAACAAGACTAAGTAAGGTTAAATACCCTATGAGGAAATAGGGGATTAATGATGAATTGATGTCATAGACCTGTGTTTCTTAATTTTAGACTTTGTTTAAAGAAAAGTGTTATGTCAGGCACTCAGGGTTAACTTAAATTTATTTTTACTATAATGCTATTTACATATAGTATGCACAAAGATAAATGCATGTTGTAAACTGCTTCTTGCTCTAAGGTACCTATGAAACAAAAGAAAATAAGGAAATTAAATACAAGCTACAAAATCATTAAAATTCAAATAAACAGCATTTATTTAACATATTTAATAATGTTGTTTCCTGAACCCAAATGGTGCTTTAGAGATTTTTGGTTTGGGAGGTAGCAGGTGTCAGACAGGGATTTCTGGTAAAGCTGGAATTTAAGATAGCAAAGGTGAGGAGGAATAATATGTGCAAATTCTCCTTAGGAAGTAAGTTGGCTGCCTGGCAACGTGAGTAGGTGGTTTGTTAGATAATTTTGATGAAAGGAAGGAAAAAATTAAGATAAGTGAAAAGTTGCAAAGTTAAGAAGATTTCTTTCAAACTAGGGGATATCTGTGCTTGTTTAAAGTTGCAAAGAAGGAAACAACTGAGGAAAAACCAGGAAGGGAGAGTGTGTCAGTATCACTGTAATACTGATCTTCTCATCTATTCTGCCCGTTCTCCTCCTGTTTCTCCCTTGACAAACTCCTTCTACCCCACTCCACCTTCTTCACTGTGATTGGTCTACGGAATGGTCTATGAGGTTAGTTTAGCCAATCACATTGTTTCTCCTGAGATTTTGAAACTGGAGCAGTGAACCAGAGTGTTAAAAGGAGTCTGACATTGTCATCTTATGGTGCCAAACCAGAGGAAAGAACCACAGCTTCTACTGCCAAGCTCTTTACCAGGTCTTGATTTTTCAACTCTTTTGGATAAATCAGTCTTTGCCTAACCTAGCCAGAATCACATTAAATGCAACCAAAAGAGCCTTAACTGATACATAAGAAGGGGGTTCTACATGTTGATGTAAAGACCCACACTTTTTGGGTGGGGGGGCACCTAAGGGAAGCATAAAGGATGGGTGTTAGTCACAGATAGACAGATGAAGGGGTTCAGATTAAATTACCTCAAGCTTCTTAACAAAGTAAGAAGTTGGATTGTCTGCCAAGCATAAGGCAGTGGAATGTGATTATAAAAAGTGTTTAACATTTGAAGACATTTTAACCTTCTTAGCTCATGGTACAGAATCTATGTAGTGAGAGATCTGACATTGTTCAGAAGATGTATGACTAAACTAATTGCTAGTCATTGAAATTTAGGGTTAGAGGAAGGAAGAAATTGGATCTTATGTTTGTCAGGGAATGGGTAGAGACAATCTTAAACAGTATGGTAACAGAGCTAAGCATTATCTGGAGGAAAGGTGAGGGCAGAAGGCTGCCCTGCAGTAGTCCAACCAAAGTGAGAATTTGATAAGTTTTCAAATAACTCGAGATTACCAAGGGTTGCAGGAGTGAGGGAAATGGGGAAAAACTGGTCCAAGAGTACAAATTTGCAGTTAAAGATGAATAGGTTCTGGATCCTAATGTACAGCATGGTGACTATGTTAATAATTTGTTGTGTGCTTCAAATTTGCTACGATAGTGGGTCTTGAGTATTCTCACCACACAAAAAAGTAACTCTGTGAGGTAATAGATGTGTTAATTGGCTTGATTGTGGTAATAACTGCACAATGCATACTGATATCAAAGCATCATGTCATACATACATATACCTTAAATATATACAATTGTTGTATTTCATATACCTCAATAAAACTGAGGAAAAGGAATAATTAATGAATGGGGATTTATTCTTTGTTTTTGCTGAGTGGTATGTGATTAAATTTCTCTCCACAGTCTTTCATAGAAAAGCTTCTATAAGTGTCCTACCACGCTTTTCCGCTTGGAGTCAGTAGCCATTTATTTGTGCAGGGAAACCAGGGAAGGACAGAGTAAAAGAGTTGGACAAGACGTAACTCTCATAGGGTTACGCAATCAATTTCTTGGGAACCAAGAAGAGACAATAAAATGTTTTCAAGTAAGAATCTGCAATAGAAAAAGTTGTTGGTGTCCGAGGACTTGCTCTGACAATTCTATGTGTTGAGGAACCTGCAATCAAAAGACAAAAGGCATACAAAAATGGAGGTGGTATAGATTCTGGCTATAAAAAACTAATGAGGTCAATAAATCCTCTTTCCAGAAAACAACTGTAAAGTTGGACAGAATTGTCGAAAACAATCATTTTAGGGCCCTAGAAATCAACCAAACAGAAACAACAAATGGACAATCATATATTCGTGAAAGACTGCACAATTTCAGGTAAGAACTGTAGGAGTCTATGGCTTTCTTGCCTATGGCCACCCCCATACCACACCCTGAGTTGGTCAGTACAGTAGTTTTATCATACAGAATTAACCATGAAAGCTAGTAGCTTTGTTGGTGGAGGATGCTAACTTGATTTAGAACAGAGAATGGAAAACCTGTTCCCAATGGCAAAAGAGAAAATCTTACAGCTCTCTGAGCCTGTGATTGTGGTCCTGATTGGGATGAGTTGTAGATCAAAAGATTAGTGAGAACTTTATAACGAGATGAGTTAACTATTGAAAAGCTTAATAAGCATTCCACAAGTCCCTGCCTTTGTGGTAGCTTATATATTTGTAAAATTGATAACCAAGAGAGCTCAGTAGAAAGGAAATGCTTGGGCAGACTTGAAAAATGCCCAAATTGTTAATGCTTTCCTGAAAGTATCACATTACCACCAGCTGAGAGTGGGAGCCTTATGGGCCCAAGGTGTTTGAGCACAAGCACCAATCAATCGTTGGTTGACCACTAGTTTATACAGATACAGACTAAAACATAAAAGTTGAAGAAAAACTGAGCAGAGACATTGCAGGCTACAAATTGGGGTCACAGTCTGGTTCTGTAGATTAAGTACAGGTAAGTTACTTAAAACAACAACAAATAAAAAAACAAATATTACTCGAGGAGAGAATTGCTATAAAATGTCATCTAAAATATCCAGTTTTCAATAAAAAATTATGAGAGCTGGAAAAACAGGAGACTGGGATCTATATTCAAGGAAAAAACCTAGTCAATAGAAACTGCCTCTGTATGGACCCAGGTGTTGGATTTAACAGAAAATACTTCAAAGAAGATATTATAAATATATTCAAGTAATTGGGAAAAAAACATGTTTAAAGAACAATAGTAACAAAACATGATGGCCATGACTGAACAAATAAGGAATATTAATAAAGAAGTAGAATTTATTAAAAAGAGCCAAATGAAAATACTAAAGTTGAAAAATACAAGAATCAAAATGAACATTTCACAAGATGGGCTAGTTATTAGGAGAACTGAGATGACAAAAGAATTGGTGAACTTGAAGACAGATCAGTGGAACTGATTCAATATGAAGGATACAAAGAAACAAAGATTAGAGAAAAAATTAAAAACAGAACTACCATAGGAGCTAGCAATTCCACTTCTGAGTATATGTCCAAAGGTAATGAAATCAATATGTCAAAGAGATATCTGCACTCCCAATCTCATTATAGCATTATTCACAATAGTCAAGACATAGAATCAACCTAAGAGTCCATCAACAGATGAATGAAGAAAATGTGGTATATATATACAGTGGAATTCTGAAAGGTAAATACTGTATGATATCACTTATATGTGGAAAATAAAGTCAAACTCATAGAAGCAGAGAGTAGAAGAGTGGCTACCAGAGGGAGGGAGCAGCGAGAGGATGTGCTATTCTGGAGATGTTGATCAAAGGATACATAATTTCAGTTAGACAAAACAATAAGTTCAGGAGATCTATTGTACAATGTGGTGACTATAATTAATAATAATGTATACTTGAAAATTGCTAAGAGTGTAGATAAGAGAATAGAATCTAGCCACAAATAAAAATAATTAACACTCCATGATCAAGTGGAATTTACTCCAGGAATGCAAGGTTGGTTTAACATTAGAGTGCAATATGGGATCTGCAACCAGTTTGATTCAGCTTGATGAATACATTAGCTATCAGTGTTCTTGGTGGCAAGCAAGAGTAACCAGTTCTGATGTACTTAGGCAAAGAAGAAATTCACTGGACAGATAGGTAATTCACTGAATTAATAGGGCAGAATCAGGTATAGGAAACAGGCTCAAAACCCAAGGGATGCCAGGCGTGGTGGCTCATGCCTGAAATCCCAGCACTTTGGGAGGCTGAGGCAGACGGATCATGAGGTCAAGATATGGAGACCATCCTGGCCAACTTGGTGAAACCTTATCTCTACTAAAAATACAAAAATTAACTGGGTGTAGTGGTGTGCGCCTGTGGTCCCAGCTACTTGGGAGGTCAAGGCAGGAGGATCGCTTGAACCCAGGAGGCAGAGGTTACAGTGAGCAGAGATCTCACCTCTGCACTACAGCCTGGTGACTGAGCAGGACTCTGTCTCAAAAAAACAGAAACAAAGCAAAACAAACAGAAAACCCTCAAGGGGATGTGTGTCCAGAACTACAGTCAAAATTAGACCACAGGATCAGTTTAGCCTGCTGCTTATAGCCTCTACTGATGTTAAAATTGGCTTAGATCCCCAAGTGCCTAAATTCTGCTGCTGCTTTCATAAGAGTCAATATTAACTGTCACATTACTGACTCCTGAGTCAAATGCCAGAGAGGGAGTTGCTGACTGGTTGCGATTAGGTCAGTGGACTGTGCTCTAGCCATTGTAGCAGTGTGAAGCCATTGAAGAGTGTGAAGACAGAAATTCTCAAGACTTTGAACTAAAAACATTGAGGCAACAGAACCCATGCTTTGAAGTTTGACAAATGCAAAAGGAAGAAGCATCTTCCTCCACTTCTACACCAAAAAGGCTATTGGAATTGTTAGGAAAATAATGGCCATTCTATTTAAAAAGTTGAAAGCATTACACTCTATGCCCTTCCCTCACCTTCTTCCTTCCAGGGAAGATTGAGCAATTCTGTGAAATAGCATTTCACCTATATATTTCTAGGGTCACAAAGACAATTTAAACAAAATGGTTTACAAAGATGTACTCTACTCCTTTGGGGCTAGCTTTGTATGACAATACTTATCACATAAGTTCTTGAGACATTAATGTTTACTGCTTTACTGCTAGATAGAGGTCTGGTGCTGAATTCAATTTTTGCTACTTTGTACTTAGCCTTTTTCCACTATCCCCCTCTTCCCCCACCCTGATGCTTTTAGGATTTATACATTATTGAAAAAGCAAGTCTTCTAGGATGATTAAATTTTTAACTGATAACCCTGAACAGTGGTGACCCTGTCACAACTATACACACAGTGTTTTGTACAGTTTGGTTTGTTTCAGCTATAGAAAGTTTACTCAATTATCTTTTCCAGCATTACTTCCGTTTAAAATATTCTGGCTCTTTCCTTTGGAGTACCTATTAATGATTAGGTATAATTTCCATTCCAAATCCATTGACTTGTCTTATTGTCTTTGTCCTTTACTGCCAAGACTAGAAGAGCATCTCAACTTCATCTTCTACATCAGTGATTTAATTCTCAGCAGTGACTATTTGTCTCTTTTTTTATCCTATATAAAAATTTTAATTCTGCCATTGCAATTTTGATTTTCCTATTATCACTCCTTAGCCCATCAATCTCATTTTCATTCCATTTTATTTTCATTTCAATTTGATTCCCTTATGGCAGCCTTTTTGGTCATATAGAGGTCATATCTTTTTGCATTCAATTATGGACATCAAGCATTTTTCTGATTTTTCCCATTTTTGTGCATAATCATTTTTGGAGGATAGCTCTGAATCTTTAGGGTAATACTTTTTTTTCCTTTCTGTGCCATATTTCTTCACAGATTCCTGTTGAATTCCCCCCACCCTGTTCATTCATATAGAAGAATGAGAGTCCATTTAATCTCTTGTTTGTTAATCAATATGGTGCAAGAATTGACAATCCATACTTTGTCCTCTTGGTTGCATGTGCTATTTATTAATATATGAGTGTTTTAAAGGAGGCTGTTTTTGTGTGTGAAGCACTCAAAAAAAACCACAAAAAACAAAAAAAAAACTACTAACCTAAGAGGTAGCCTTGGAAAATAATGTCGGGTGTATAGTTCCCATCTTTATTCTCAAGATCTTGCATAAATTCATTGAGTGCAGCTCTGTTGATCTGTTGTGATCTTACGCTATTACCACGAGGTAGTATTTTATAAAATACATGAAAAATCTACAATTTCCAGCAAGTACCAGAGGCATGTCCTTTGTCCTCTCTTGTTATTCCTCTCAGCTTCCTGTCCATTTGATTTCTGGGAGCTTTGGTCTCTTATTAGATGTCAAAAAGAGACCGGCCTGGGGTGGGAGGGAGTGAGAATGAATGGGAGAAAGACAGCACCATGATGGCTTCAAAAATAAACACCTGTAGTATAGGGGACATATGTGTGATTTACAAGTAAGTCTAATCTGGTAGTTTGAAGGGGCCTGACAGATAAAGGCTCTTCCACTTCCTATTAGTCATTACAGTCAGTGGAAATGTATGAAATATATTAGCTCTAGGCTGACCATCAGCCCTAGTTTGGCTTATAGCTCTGGGGTTTCACCATGTATCATGGCTTCCTATGTATTTTAATGGAAAGTTGTGAGAGCGTGCATCAAAAGCTGCTGATCAGATGCTATTCTAAACCAGAAGCCACAGGGGAAAACTTTAACTGAGCACTTACCCAAATGGTGATGAATGTCAAATTAGTAGAGTCTGAAAGCAGGAGATCTTATTGTGTAAAAGCAGAAGAATGATCTTTTCTCATTAAACAAGGGTCTCAGCTTCACAGCATCTAATGTTAGAGAAAAACTAAAATTCGATCTATGATGGTGCTTTTAACATGAAAGAAACCTCATTTTTGTTTTGTATTTTATTATGCTGTAGCTCTCCTATAAATTAGAAATAATCATGACACTGTGAGAATTTATTGACACCATAAATATGGTGAGATTATTTTATAACAGTGTTACTCAGTTCTCCTCTATAAATGCTTATCTTCCATATTTCTGATTCTCTAGAGGAGACAAAGCCTGACTCTAGCACCTCACATTTTAATGAATTTATTGGTAGATATATTTTTTAAATGGTCAACATTTCTTTCTTTGTCCATGAAATCATATAATAAACTCATAGACTATTCTTAATCACATAGTGTCTTTTTTATAGTCAAATGTTGCAATTCACAGATTAGTGTCCAATTTTCTTTGAACCTTTCATGGTTTTAATAAAACCAGCAGACATAAACAGGTCCTGTGACAGGCAAAAAGACCCTTTTTTTTCTGGGATTATGTGAAAGTGACTGGGTTGCACATACAATTAACATATGAGGTTTTTAAAGGAGGCTCTTTTTTATGTAAGAAGGAGTCTCCAAAAAGTACACAGTGCCATTGTGAAAATAACAGCATTTACACTTGTCAAGGGAAATAAAGAGGCACCAGGCTGCTATTTTTCAAATGATGCAGCATTGATTTAGTGTAGACTGCCACAGAACATTCTTCATAAACCTGCTATGTTAAAATGTAAATCCTTAATTCAATAATTTTCCTCCAAGCTCCTCCCACCCTTGCTTTGTCTTTATTTCTCCAATTCTTTGTAGGAGATTAGAGGGCTCATTATTCTTGGGTCGGGAGGAAGTCAATGAATCATGAAGAAAAGGTTTTTATGAAGGCAAGTCACTATCTCATGTTCAATATGCATAAATAATAATAATTTATTGTCATGAATCAAGGACCTGTTTTCTATTTATAGCTCTTATCCTGAGAAAAATTAAGTGCCACATAATTTCCATGTAAAAAGATCAATTTATGAGCCACTTGTCTATCAGAGGCGAGCCTCATTTGGAAGCAATGAGTATGCCAGTGAATTGCATGGTTTCTTTCTTTTGGAAACAATACAAGCTCAAACTTTTGACATCCACTCTTGCTCTTTGACAAAAAAGAGCAAATGGTTTCAAGAGTGAACACTAAGTAATATATTGCAAAGCACAGTTGTTCTTGGCCATAGTATATTGGTTTGACTTTGTAGTGCTTCTAAAAAGGTATATATACATTTTCCCAAAGTGTGTATGTCCAACATTATGTGATGCCACTGGCACAACTGATGACACTGATGACACGGTTTTTATTTAATGTTTTATAAAGCAATTTGCTTCTGGGTACTTTTAGAAGCTACAGCATCAATGTTGTCTGGTTAACTTTTTTGGTCAAATCTTTTGTCAACTAAGCCAAGGAAGGTTTTTTAAATTGAGGTATAATATGCATACAGCAACAGACACAAATTCTAAGTGGATAGCTTGGTGAATGTTTACATATGTCTATGGCCATTGTAACCACTATCCAGATCAAGATACAAGCATTTCCAGCCACTCAGAAGGTTCCTTCATGCCTCTTCCCAAGATGTAACCAATACTTTAATTGCTTTCACTAATCGTCTTTCTTATATCTGAACTTACAAATGGAATCTACAATATGAACTCTTATGTCTACCTTCCCATAGAAGCCAGTCATAAGAATGATTTCACTCAGTTGTTCTTTGGATTAGGCTAAATTGCTAGTTTCTCTGATTTTTTAAAGAGATCCAATAGCAGTGTCATTTTAGAAATAATACTTGCCTTTTCCTCATATGGTTTTGGGTGGAGTTTTGTCCTCTTTGGAGAAGGAACATTCATTCACTCATTTATTTATTCATTCACAGAATATGTATTAAGCATCTACCATGTGCCATGGGAAGTGCTGGTGTAGCCAGGAAGATGAAGAAAAAAATGGACATGGTAACCAACCCCATCGGTTTGCAGTCCAATGAGGGAGACAGAAAAAACACCAAGTAAATGTACAAGTGGTGGTCAGTGCCTTGGAGTAAAAGTAAAGGAGGTGGATATGATGAAACGGAGTTCTAACAGGAGTTATATTTCAGATGGGTTGTTCAGGGAGGGCCTCTAAGGAAGTGATATTTCAGTGGAATCCTGGAGGGTGAGAAGATGACAGGTAGGTGGAGAGTTAAGGAAAGAACAATCAAAGCCAAAGAACAGCATGGGCACGCCTGAGGTTGAAGAGCATCTGTGTGGAGAAACCAAAAAGTCTGATATGCCCACTGGATAGTGAAGGAGGGAGAAGAGAGTAAGATGAAATTGGAGAATGGAGAAAGGCAGTAACCTAAAGGACTCTCCACAGTTTATATGTGAAAACTTGACATTGATTTCAATCCTGAAGGTCTTGTGATCTAGAGTTCCCATTGGATTTTTGATTATATTGAGTCAGTGCATCAAGAGTACCTTGAGGCTGTTATTGGGGTGGGCCTCAAATGAGGACACAGAGATGCTGTACACATAGTGAGTATGTATGTATGTATAGAGACAGGATCTCATTCTGTTTTCTGGGCTTGAGTACAGTGGCACAATCATAGCTCACTGAAGCCTCCATCTCCTGGGCTCATGCAGCTCTTCTGCCTTAACCTGTCGAGTAGCTGGGACTACAGGCATGTGTCACCATTCTTGGCTCGTTTTTTCATTTTTGGTAGAGATGGGGGTCTCACTATGTTACCCAGGCTGGTCTCAAACTCCTGGGTTCAAGTGATCCTTCCACTTTGGTCTCCCAAAGTGTTGAAATTGCAGGCAAGAGCCACCATGCCTGGTTCCAATATTGAATATTATGACTCTTATTTTGAGGTATCTAAAGGAAGAATTGATTTCAGACCCAAGTCAGCAGCATCACACTGGGATGGAATTTTGGAATTCTGATACCAATTCAAACTCTAGGATATCAATTCAGGTCCAAGTACTTTTTATTTTGAAGTAGTGGCTGACAAGTATTTTATCACTGACCTTGTTTGGAATTGTCAGAGCATGGTTCCAAAAAGAGAAAAAAAAAAGTAGATAGACTTTGGGTTGATTTTATTGTTTCAAAATTCTCTGCAGAAAATGTGCTCTTTATTGCATATATCCAGGTTTCATGTACCTACTTTGATACATCTATCTTCTGAAACATTAATCTTGGGAAAGTGTTATTTTAGCCACAAAAGTAGTTTAAAATTTAGAGGGTGAGGAGAAAGGACCCTTTATTATCCCCAATTCACAAATTCTGGAATTTCATGGTAAAAATATTTAATTAAATATAAAGGAAAATTATAAATTATCACTAAAATCAAATAAAATACTCATTCCACTTTTCATGAGATGGTAATGAGGTGGTATATGGTTTGTGTAAAATATTTATAAAAATTAATTGTGCTAGATAAAAAGTTTCACTGCTAGTACTATGAGTGTTTTGAACCGTATGGTATTGCTTAGAGCAGCAGTTCTCAAACTTTTTGGTCTCAGGACTCCTTTGCACTCTAATATTGAGAACCCCCTCCAAAGGGCTTGCCATAGAAAATTCTGGAAATTAGCCAGGTGCAGTGGCTTGCACTTGTAATCCCAGCACTTTGGAAGGCTGAGCTGGGTGGATCACTGGAGGCCAGAAGTGCAAGACCAGCCTGAGCAACATAGCAAATCTCATCTTTACTAAAAATAAAAAATTATCTGAGCATGGTGGCACATATCTGTAGTCTCAGCTACTAGGGAGGCTTGAGAATTCCATGAGCCTGGGAGGTGGAGGCTGCAGTGAGTTGAGATTGCAGCACTGCACTCCAACCTGGGTGACACAGCAAGACTCTTTCTCAAAAAAAAAAAAATCCTGGAAATTACTGTCTCATATTCCTTAGTCATACAGAGGCTCACATTCCATTAGACATTGGAAAAATGACATCATGACGATTCATGAAGCCTCTGGAAAACTCCACTGTACTCCATAAGAGAATAAGAAGAGGCAAATAACGAAAAGGGCTTTGATTTTTCAACTCCTCAGAAAGAGTCTTGGGGGACCCTGAAGGGTTCCCATATCACACATTGAGAATTGCTGACATAGAGGTTGACAATATGAGTGTAAAGGTAAACTGAGGCTGGAGCCAAACCAGGAACGAAGACACAAGGCAAATGGCAGTGAGAATAGCCTTTATTAGGACTCGCCGGCGAGGTTCCTCAGTCCAAAGGTGTGGGCCGAGGAAGTCACGCTGAGGGAGGAGAGTAGGGGCTTTTTATAGCCTGAGAGGTAGGGAAGCTGCTTGTACAAACAGGGCCTGGGGAGTCTTGAAACTACCAGGCAGGAGTCGAGTAAGGGTCATGAGGAAGGGGTCTTTGGAAACTGTTAACGGAAACTGCTGTTTACGAACTTGTGGAATGCAGGTGAGCTGCAGGTCATGGGGGAGTGTGGTTGCCCAACCAGAACTCTGACGCATGTAAGTCTGCAGGTGTGTACCAGGGTGAAGGGAGTCTTTAACAAAAGGCCTGCTACGCCGGGTAACGCCGCCATGTTAGGTCTAGATTCCTGCCTAACAGTGAGCTTTAGGAAATGAAGTTTACCTCCCAGCTGCATCATTACTGGGATTATCTGAAAGTGATACCTTTAGCTGTTAAATGGGCACAATAATAGTTACCTCACTAGTTTATGATGAGGGAAATATGGTAAATTATGGGCAGTATATCAACTGTGAATCTTTGGATTACACACAACAGAAAACCCCACCAAACTTAACCTTAAGAAAAAGGGGCACATTTCATGGCTCACTTTTCTTAAAAAGGCAAGAAGAGCTACTGTTTGATCTAGAGTTTGTGGGGTCATGAGGGATCTAGCTTTGTGTTTTGTCCTCCTCCGAGTCTTGGCTTTGTTCCCAGAATGACCTCCTTCATCACACAATGGCTGCAGAATTTCCAAGCCACCCATCCTCATACCACACCCTCCAGCTGAAGGGAACTTATCTCTTTTAGTGGCTTCCATGAAAGAGAGAGGCAGCTTCTTTTCCCAGTATCTGGATCCATGCTCATTTCCAAATGAATATGTTTAATTTACATATTTATTTCCATATCAATCACTATAGTGTGTTGGTGGGAGGGAGGAAGACATGCATTTATTTGAGGGCATTTGAAACTCATCCCCAGATCTAAGGGTGAAGTTGATCTTACCCAAACCTTGTGACTGCCAGTATGGAGTGCTGATTCCCCCAGAGGAAAATTGGATGGATTGGGTGCTAGAAAAGAGAGATAGAGTCTAGGAGAAGACAAACAGCCACATAGTATGTAAATAATCTAGCATATAATAGCTGTGCAGAAATGAAACCCAGGCTGCTGGAATGCAGTGGTGCGATCTTGGCTCACTGCAACCTCTATCTCCCAGGTTTAGGTGATTCTCCTGCCTCAGCCTCCTGAGTAGCTGGGATCATAGGCATGTGCCTTTCTCCCTCAATCTGAGAAATCCTTTCTCACTTCTGGGATCCCTTCCCTAGTGAACAGCATGAAACCTCTCTGACCATATAATTATGAGGGGTGACTGGCATGGGGGAGATACTTGACTCAATCAAACCAGCATGAAAACCTGGCTGCCACAGACTGTCAATCTCAATAAACAATAATTTTATGCTGTGAGGCATTTTGTAGTCTAATAGTGCTGAAACGGCCAAAGAGAATGACTCTAAAGGGAAATGAAAGCTGCACTAAAGAAGAACAAATAGCCTGTTGGTGGAGGGGGGAAATGTGAGTTCAGATGTTTCTGTATGCCAGGCTGAGATCCTGACAATTAAATGCTGAAGATGAAAATGCTAGAGTTCAACTTCCATAAATAAGCCATGGCTCCAGGGAAGACCTGGACTCCTGAATTAAAGGAGGCCATATTTTCCAATCAGTATCACTCTTCAGAAAAATTCCTAGCTGAGTTGTTTTTCTTTAAAGCAGCATTCATTTTGGTCTGAAAATTTCAATCATTAAAAGGCGCACACTAGTGAATGACATATTTTGACATGTCACCTGAATATCAACACGAACTGTAAAACATTAGAGATATCAGAGTTAATATGATGTCTCTAAATATTATTATTTTTCCACAAGCATAAAGAGGAGCGTGAGGCCTTTTACCTGCTGTGTTTCTCTTTTCAAGTTTATTTTAGGAATTTTTGTTGGTAACCCTTAACATTTTTTTCTTGCCAGCAGTTTTATTCAAAGTCTAGCACATTCTGTTTCACTTCTTCGTAAGAGAAGAAAGAAAATGCATTCAACAAGAGACTCAAATTTGGCTCGGTTGTAACTCTGCCTTCTTGTTTAATGACTCCTGCTCCCACTCTCCTTTACAATACGCACGATTCTATAGACAGCTGCACACAATTATTAAATTAGAAAATTTAAAAAGAATTAATCCAGCCATACATTGATTGGGTCAGCAAACTTATTGTAAATTTCTCTCTCTCTCTCTCTCTCTCTGTTTCTCTCTCTCTCTTTCTCTCTTTCTTTCTCTCTTTCTCTCTCTCTCTTTCTCTCTTTCTCTTTCTTTCTTGCCCTTCCTTCCTTCCTCCTTTCCTTTCCTTTCCTTTTTCCTTTCCCTTTTCCTTTCCTTTTTCCTTTCCCCTTTCCTTTCCTTTTTCCTTTCCCTTTTCCTTTCCTTTTTCCTTTCCCTTTCCCTTTCCCTTTCCTTTTTCCTTTCCCCTTTCCTTTCCTTTTTCCTTCCCTTTTTCCTTTCCCCTTTCCTTTCCTTTTTCCTTTCCCTTTTCCTTTCCCTTTCCTTTCCTTTTTCCTTTCCCTTTTCCTTTCCCTTTTCCTTTCCTTTTTCCTTTCCTTTTTCCTTTCCTTTAATGAAAAATAGTGCAACTGCTATGGGAGACAGTTTGACAGGTCCTCAAAAAGTTAAAGATAGAATTACCATATGACCCAGTAATTTCACTCCTAGGTATGCACCCAAAACTACTGAAAATGTGCATTCAGATACTTGTACACAAATATTCGTAGCAGCATTGTTCACAATAGCCAAAAGGTGGAAACAACTCAAATGTTCATCAGTCGATGAATACATAAACATAATATAGAACAACCACACAATGGAAGGTTTTTCAGCAAGCTTCTGCAAAAGTAATGTAGCACTCATACATGCTACAGCATGCGTGAAACTTGAAAACATGCCAAGTGAAAGAGCCAGACACAAAAAGCCAGTCACATATAGTTCCGTTTCTATCAAATATCTAGAAAAAGTAAATTCATGAAAACAAAAGACAGTTTAATGATTGTCAGGGAATAAGGGGAGGAGGGAATGAGAACTGACTTGTTAATGGGTATAGAATTGCCTTTGGGAGTATTGAAAATATTTTGGAACTTGATAGAGCTGATTATTGCACAACATTGTGAATGTGTTAAGTGTCACTGAATTGTACACCTTAAAATGGTTAGTTTTATGTTATATGATTTTTTCCTCAATGAAAAAGGGGGTTTGGTTTTCTTACTGAGTTTTTGCCTTTAACCACCCACTATACTGCTGTGTACAATACAGAGAAGTAAACCAAATCTTACCCAATCCTGAGGGTGAGGAATAACTTTATAGAGGAGCTGATACATGAGCTGGATATGGAAGAATGTGTAGGGGCCCACCAAACTCTGTGTGTGTGTGTGTGTGTGTGTGTGTGTGTGTGTGTGTGAGAGAGAGAGAGAGAGAGAGAGAGAGAGAGAGGTGGGGATTCTAGATAGATAAAACAGCTTGTGAAAATTCATGGGTTCAAAACAGGAAGTGAAAGCAGTTTGGTGACAATGGAATATAGGGCTTTAGGGGAAAAGAGGGTAGGGTCAGGAATGAAGTTAAAGACTGATATTAATTTAACACATATTTATCAATTGCACATTTCCATAGGCCAAAGATTGGAAATTTCTAGAGATCTTTGTGGATAGCAACAAAAATTCATGTTGGCTTAGGATACTTATTATTACAATGGTGTCCAAATATATTTAACTGCTGAACTCCAGTATATAAAGATGTTTGCTTATGAATCTCTCATTGTAATCTTTAAGTCAACTCTAGATAACTTTGAACATATTTTTTACACAGGTTTTCATTTACTTTTCATGCCGCTAAACACATAGCAATTTAATTTTTACTTACCTGTGGCACTCATTGACCATATCCCCTTGGTACTGAACATTTCTGGGCCTGCTGGCCCCTCAACTTCTAAATGCCAGTGGCTGGGTTTCCTTGTCTGTTTTTTGCCTTTGTCACAAGAACCCACACTTTCCCCATGCAAAGCAGGTCAGAAATGCTAGGGAATTATAACTGTCAGAAGTAACCATCAACAAATGACTGATAGGAATTGATGGACACATACCCCAGCTCCCTCTCCCTCTGGATGGAATAACTCTAAGGTGCATGTTCATCAGTCTCCCAGAGTCCCAGACAGAATGAAGCTCCAGATGCTCACAGTAGTAACTTGCTCGATAATTCCCCCTTTATTTGCTTCATTTACTCCATTGTCTTACTTCTCTGCTCCCCTACTTGCCTTCAAATCTTTGTCTTACAGTTTGCTCTGGGAGAAACTCAAATAAAGATACAGATTTTAGTCCAAAGTCACTTCCTCAGTAGCTAGTTAGGAAAAGAGAATCCACTTAGGTATTTCAAACACAGGAGATTTAATACAAGGGATTGGTTACCAAGAGAAAAGGAATGATACCTAGATTTTGGAAGCAATTTTTCCCTCTGGCTGGAAACCAGTAGCCTACATTGGAGCACAAACAGACAAATAACACTCAGGGAAGTATTTTCTGACCCCCAGACAAGGTAAAAACAAAACAAAAAACCCCAAGAACCTCCTATTGTCTACATTCATGGCACCCAGTTGCTTTAGTTTAACTCTTATTTCTGTGACAATTTGATTAATGTCTATCATCCTCACTCGATTACAAATCCAAGAGGGATTTGTAATCCAGAGTATGAGCTCACTAAGTATCTGTTTGAAGGAATGACTAAATGAGTGGCGTGCCAGAACAAGCTTGTACCAGCTCATGAAAGCCAATTATGCAATTCTCTTTCTAACTCTATGTTCAGTGATGTCAGGTTGGTAGTTTAAAATTAGCCGTTATGAGAGTATTTATACCACAGAAATTGGCAAACATTACAAATAGGAGCTTCTCTATTTGAAGAATTCAGTTGTGAAACATTTACTAGTATACCACTAACTGAATCCTATCTAACAATGCAAGATAATACAATGTATCCATTTCCATAGCTCCATGATTATGACTTTCATGAAATGTCTTAGCCTCTGTCTATATTTGTGCAAAGAGAGGAAGAAATTTTCAAGGAGTTTTTCTCGTAGGCATGGTTGGCTCACCTACCTTCAAGGACATCTGGTGTAGACTTTTCCTATTTCATTATTTAGCAAATAGAAAGAAGAATCAGAAAGAGCAAGTTAGATTGGCAACATGGTCATCCCTTCCAGCATTCATGTACACGTGCAGTTCTGACCCCTCAGCCTGCTCAGCAAATGCAAGATGCAGAGATTCCTCCGACCAAGCTGTCTTTCAAACCTCTGCCACCGTAGGTGCTTGCTTCTCCAGATTCAATATTTTAATATGGGCATATTTCTGTACATAGGAAAGTAAACGCTTTTCATGAGATGCCCAGGTTCTACCCTGTAACCTTATCTAAGCACCTACAAATACTGCTTAGAAAATTGTAGCTTCACCTACTAGAAGATTGAAATTACTTTTATGGAAAAGGGAGGTTTGTGAGCATCTAAACATCTCCCAAGACTGCTATTTGAACAAGTCAGTGCAATTAGGTTGTAGAAAACTATACTAAGATGCAAGAAAAATGGTTTAATGTACATTGAATTTAAAAGTAGCATCTTTTAAAATGTTTCCTATCATTTCATTTCTTATTATTTTCATGTTTGCATACCTGGCGCAAAAGCAATGATGGGCCAGACAGCTGGGTCTTGGTGGGAAACAAGACAAAGACACCCAACTGTCCTAGTAACCATGATACTCTTCCCTGCCACACATTTACAGGTACAAATAATAGTAATACAAAATAAAAACAATATGATTATTCCACTGAAGAGGGTCTTTGATGCAGCAAATTATTAGCTTTATTAAGCATCAATCCTCAATTTTCTGTGTGACAAAGCGAGAAGTACGTATGAAGCGTTTTTGCTAACTTTTGAGGTACTGTAGTTGTCTTGAGGAAAAGCACTTGTGCAATTATTTGAGTTGTGAGCTAAACTAACTGCTTTTTTTTTGTGGGACATGATCTCTGTTTCATAAAACTACGTTTCATGGGATTGTTATTCAATCTGGGACATTTGTTAGACCATTTTCTTGAAAATGAGTAAAGTGAAACTGTTACTGCAAAGAAAACAACGGACAGTATTTATTGTCAATAATAAAAATCAAGCTTTCCACTGAAAATGTTAATGTTGGAAATTTTTATAAGTACTACTGTTAGCTTGACAGTATGAGTTTGACACCGTGAGTTTTTCCAATGAGACTGGTGGTAATATTAACCTATGTGTTTTTTGGTATTTTAATGAAATGTGCAGTATTTAGAAGATCAGCACAATTCAGTAAACCAACAGTTTCCAAATGATTGACTAGATGGTGTTACAAAATCCTATGTGGCTAAAAGATCCATTTAAAGTAAAAGTTAGCAAGCCTGTAATCCCAGCACTTTGGGAGGCCGAGACGGGTGGATCACGAGGTCAGGAGATCGAGACCATCCTGGCTAACACAGTGAAACCCCGTCTCTACTAAAAATACAAAAACTAGCCGGGCGAGGTGGCGGGCGCCTGTAGTCCCAGCTACTCGGGAGGCTGAGGCAGGAGAATGGCGTAAACCCGGGAGGCGGAGCTTGCAGTGAGCTGAGATCCGGCCACTGCACTCCAGTCCGGGCGACAGAGCGAGACTCCGCCTCAAAAAAAAAAAAAAAAAAAAAAAAAAGTTAGACGAATGGATTTTAGTGACACAGAATACAAAAAGGTCATTGATAAGATTCCACATTGAGCCTGTAATCCCAGCACTTTGGGAGGCCGAGACGGGTGGATCACGAGGTCAGGAGACCGAGACCATCCTGGCGAACACGGTGAAACCCCGTCTCTACTAAAAAATACAAAAAACTAGCCGGGTGAGGTGGCCGGCGCCTGTAGTCCCAGCTACTCGGGAGGCTGAGGCGGGAGAATGGCGTAAACCCGGGAGGCGGAGCTTGCAGTGAGCTGAGATCCAGTCACTGCACTCCAGCCTGGGCGACAGAGCGAGACTCCGTCTCAAAAAAAAAAATCCACATTGAACCTAGCCTTTAATAAACTATCACTTGTCTTCCCATAATGATGGCAGAGTGAGAGCAAGCCCAGTAGCCCACAACCACCATGTTTGCATCATGCCTCCTAAAACTCCATTGACACAATGAATCACACAGCTGAGCCCCAAGTCACAGGGTGGATGTGAGTGCTACAGAGTTACACAGCAAAGGGCATAGAAACAGGGTAGGGTGATGAACCTAGGCCATTTTTGCAGTCAACCAGAGCTATAATGATGACTATGGAGTCTCTCATTCTGTGCTGGGTGGTTTGCATCAATTAGGCCAAATCCTGTAAATAACCCTAAAATGTGGTGATTTGTGTAACTAAAAGCTCTTGATTGCAAGTGACCAGAATCCTCACACAAACTAGTTGAAGCAAAAGTGAATTTATGGGTTTACTTTACTGGAGGTGAACCAGTTAAGGTTGCTTAGCATATCTGAGTCATGGGATGGCTGAATCTAGGGGCTCTTGTGAAGTTTTTGATGCTTTCTCTCCATAGCATTCAGCTTTGGTTTTGTCTGTATGTTAGATCTTTTCTGCGGATGACATGTTCTCTGAAGCCCCAAGAGTTGCTCTCAGCAATTCGAGGTTTACATAGTCCTCTCAGTTTGCAGTCCCAGAGAAAGATGGGGCATCTTTCCCAATGGATTTGTTCACAAAGTACATTGGTGGCTCTCCATGACCTGGAAATGGTTATAAGTCGATGTTTGTAAAGGAGTCCTAAAGCCAAGAGGTTGGAGAACTGCAGAACTAGATCATCACTAACATTCCTTCTGGTTCTAAAATTCTAAAATTATTCTGGTATCATTTGTTATCTCCTGGTTGAATTGTGGTAGATTTTACATTTGGAAATAGTAGAATCTGAATCATTATGGCATATTTTATTTATTATGTTACATAAAATGTTCCCCACACAAGATACTATGTACTCTTGGAAGCAGGGTACAGTAGGAGATAACACTGCAGAGACTTCTTCTAACCTTAACCATGTTCATAAAGAAGAAATAGCAAGACCCAAAACTTTGTCTTCCGATGGAACTGTATTGCCAATAGGATTACATTTTGTATAGAAATTCTTAATTCACCAATTTTTTGTATATCCCTCTAATTTATCTGTCCCGAAAGGAAATCTAGCTTAAGGAAGCTAAATACACAGGTTCAATTTTTGGGCCAAATTCAGCCAACGGGGGCAGCTGCCAGAATTGCCAGACTACGAAGGATCTTGAGGCCAGAGAAATCTGTGTTGATCAGAGATGTATGCCATCCTTAATTTAGCTTGCCTTTGCCTTCAAGAGCTAACTAAGAAGCCAGACATGTTTTATATGCCTATAAGAAACATCATTGGAAGGGGGTCTAAGTGTTTTGTGAGTCACATAGAAGGAACTACACAGAAGATAATTTGATAGTTTAAGCAGAAATAAGCAGCACTTATTGAACTAGCTTTTTAAAGTAAACCAAAAAGCCACAAATATCTTGTTCATCCATTCAATAGACATTTATTAGAAGCTTCCCTTAGTCAGGTACTATGCCAGGTTCTGGAGAAGCCAAGATTTCTAAAATTTGCTCCATTGTCCCCGATGTCATACAGTCTAAGCTCAAACAGTCTAAAACATTCTGTTTTTGTTGTTGTTGTTGTTGTTGTTGTTGTTTTTGGTAAAAGGGACAACCCTGGTGTTAGGTAAGTTTTTAAGGGCATGTTGTAGGTTATGGTTATTACTGCTAAGCAATGAACCTGACCCAACAGAATCAATATTATGGAACTGTCTAACCCAAAAGCAACATTTTAACACCCATAGTAGCTTTCTGTTCCAAGACTCTGTGCATAGTTTTGGCACAGGCTCTGAAGGAAATTGTGTGTATACATTCAATTACCTTTATAGGTATAAATTATCCTTTGCTGCTTTCTCTACTGAGAATATGACTTATGTTTCCTTGCCTAAAATGAGACCCATTATACTCTATAGTAAACATGTGGCTGGATGGGTTAACATTAGCGCTTAAGCTCTGACAGCTTTTATTCTTCTGTTTTGACATGTCTCACGGCTGCATGTTACAAACAGAAGGAATACCCGTGGTAGTCTTCACACCACTCATGCAGTATGTGATGGGTGGTTTCTACACTGTAATTAATATTTTGGATCCTCACTCATTAATTTGGCAGAGAAAAAATAGCAACCCATATTTGACAGTTGCAATCTGACTGGCCAACCTAATTATGCTGGAAGGGAATAACCGGTGACATTGTTCATGATGAAGTCTTTACCTCCCAAGTCGTGGTTGTTATGTGGCATGCGTATCTCTCCTTTGTAGTGGTCTTGCAGAATCTCATTGCAAAATCCTAAAAATGCACAATAAACGGTTTCCAGAATGTTCTCCTTTGAGCCAGCTGTGTTTAACTTGGTAGCACTGTTCAGCTATCACAGGGACAGGCATATAAGTAAGCAGCAGGAAAGAGAACAATCCACTGGAATAACAAAGAACTTTGACCCTTGAATTGTATTTTCTGCTAAAACTTCCCCAGTGGTCTTTGTGTCTGGGAGGCTACGCGCTTAGAGGAAAGATCACGGGCTTTGCAATTAAGCAGATGTGGATTCAAATCCTGGTTCCTCATTTACTATGTGCACTCAGGCAGGATTATTAACCTGCATAAGACTAGTTCCTCATCTATAAAATTGTGGTAGTGATGCTTATCTCTTAGTCATAAAGGTTTTTTTTTTTTTTTTTTTTTTTGAGACGGAGTCTTGCTCTGCCGCCCAGGCTGGAGTGCAGTGGCCGGCTCTCAGCTCACTGCAAGCTCTGCCTCCCGGGTTCACGCCATTCTCCTGTCTCAGCCTCCCGAGTAGCTGGGACTACAGGCGCCCGCCTCGTCGCCCGGCTAGTTTTTTTTTGTATTTTTTAGTAGAGACGGTTTAATAAAATACTAAATATTCTGTGCTTAGCATCAAGCTGGTGCTCAGTTCATGTTTTTTCCTTCCTCTTGGATCTAAACCATCTTGCAGAACTTCCATATTAAGGGACATTTTTATCAACTCCCCAACCTTTTATTGTTTTTTCAATATCTTAAATAACCAAAGGCTGGTAAATTTTTTTTCACACAAGTGCAGGGTGTAACATGGAAACGGAACATTTCCCTATTATTTTTAACATTATTAAGTTTAACATTATATCCATGATGATTGTTTTTCGTCTCTCTTGCCACTCTGCTCTTTTAAATAGACAAGCACTCAAGAAATAGCTATTTATTTCTCAGTTTTTCTGCCAGTGGGGTGACTTATTCTGTGCTCAATTGAGACTGAAAAGAACGAATATTTGTTATTCCTTCCACCCATTTTGTAAGACTCATCTGTCTTCTGGTCACTGACTCCAGCTGCTGCTATGATCCATTGCTGGACAGAGCGGCAGATGTTTTAGAACCCACAGAGGACATGAAGACCATTAATTCTTTTCTTCTAATTCTTTCACATAGCCATGGCCAATTTTACTCTGGCAGAACGTGGTGTTGGTGGGATGGGCCATGTGGTGTTTCTCTGACAGGGTGCCACCAACTGTCAGCTCTGGCTGGTGCTCATCTCTCAGAAAGGCCAAAAGAGTCATTTCTGACAAAGGCACTGGGGATGTCTATTCTTCATGGACATTGCGTGTCCAAGTTTCTCCTTAGTCTAAGCAACAGAAATTTCTTCCTCTGTTTTCCCCAAATAAGCTAAGCTCCAAAGTATCTCAAGACTCAAGAGAGATTACTGTAGCTGGATGTGACCAGTGGCCACTCTGGGGAGGAAAGGGAGGGGGAAGAGGATGGCTTCTAACGTGTGTCAGCAGCCAATGGGAACATGAAGGTGGCTCAGGTGCATTCAACAGCAATTCGTCTTGGTCTCCTTCACTGAATATTAGGGTCGGCGGGTGGGGGAGGGGGATTTTCCTGGTACCCCTGGCACATAGGAACATAACCTAAAACTCCTTAAATTGTCTTATCAGTTGGTCATGTTTCAGCAAAAATAATTCTTAAGTTGTGCAATTAGTTGTTTATATTTTGGCAAAAGGAATCCATGGGAGAAATAAAAAGAAACTGTCCCCAAGGACTTTTATTTCTCTCCCCTTACTGAGTTGGAAAGTAGGGTATTTAAAAGTTTCTTACATTTTAATAAGCATAAATTTGTTTTTCAAGTGCTGATTGGGCTTCAGAAAATGTGTATTATTACTGCTATAGGCAAGCAGCTCTGTGTAGTAGAAAGAGTGCAGACTTTAAAGCCAGAAAGATTATGGTTCAAACTGTGGTTCTTGGCCATTTGCTTTGTTGCTTGTTGCCTTGGCAAATCCTTCCACCTCTCAGATTCTATTTCTTAAGATTCTGTTTCTTCATCTACAAAACGGTGACAACAGTATTCAAGTGATTTACGTCATTTGCATATCTTATCCAGGGTCCTTTCCTTTGGGTATCAACTCCACCCACTTTTCATAAAACTCAGGAAGAGTTAACCCCATGATGGGTTGGAAGATGACCTGATCTTGGCCAGAGTCCTCATCTTCCTGGCCATGGACATTAGTTCAGGAATAGACATATGATCCAGGCCAGGCCAGTGAAAGTCTGCCAAGTGACTTTTCTCCAAAATCCATGGGGAAAATGCCTTCTGTTCTGAGATAGCAAGTAGGATGATCAACTCATTCATATCTGCCAGGGGTTTTCTTGGTTTAAGCACTGACTGTCCCCCCATCTCAGGAAACTTCTCAATCCTAGGATTGTTGGTCATGATATTGTTTGGCTGTGTCCCCACCCAAATCTCATCTTCAGTTTTAACTCCCACAATTCCCATGTGTCCTGGGAGGGTCCCAGTAAGAGGTAATTGAATTATGGGGGTGGATCTTACTTGTGCTGTTCTTGAAATAGTGAATAAGTCTCACAACATCTGATGGTTTTAAAAAGAGGAGTTCCCCTACACAAGCTCCTTCTCTCTTTGCCTGCCACCACCTGTGTAAGACATGACTTGCTCCTCCTCTGCCATGATTGTGGGGCTCCCAGCCATGTGGAAGTGTAAGTTCATTAAACCTCTTTTTCTTCCCAGTCTTGGGTATGTCTTTATCAGCAGTGTGAAAACAGACTAATACAGTAAATTGGGACTAGTAGAGTGGGGTGCTGCTGGAAAGATATCCAAAAATGTGGAAGCGACTTTGGAAGTGGGTAACAGGCAGAGGTTGAAACAGTTTGGAGAGCTCAGAAGAAGACAGGAAAATGTGGGAAAGTTTGGAACTCCCTAGAAACTTGTTGAATGACTTTGACCAAAATGCTGATAATGATATGGAACTTGTTGAATGACTTTGACCAAAATGCTGATAATGATATGGGCAATGAAATCCAGGCTGAGGTGGTCTCAGATGGACATAAGGAACTTGTTGGGAACTGGAGCAAAGGAGACTTTTGTTATGTTTTAGCGCAGCATTTTGCCCCTGCCCTAGAGACCTGTGGAACTTTGAACTTTAGAGAGATGATTTAGGGTATCTGGCGGAAGAAATTCGTAAGCAGGAAAGCATTCAAGAGGTGACTTGGGTGCTGCTAAAGGCAGTTATAAAAGGGAAACAGAGCATAAAAGTTCAGAAAATTTGCAGCCTGACAACGTGATAGAAAAGTTCTTTTTCTGAGGAGAAATTCAAGCTGTCTGCAGAAATTTGCATAAGTAAAAAGGAGGCAATGTGAATCCCCAAGACAATGGGGAAAATGTCTACAGGGCATGTCAGAAGTCTTCACAGCAGCCCCCCCATCATAGACCTGGAGGTCTAGGAGGAAAAAGTGGTTTTGTTGACTGTGCTGTGTACAGCCAAAGGACTTGGTCCCTGTGCTACGTGCAGCCAAGGGACTTGGTGCCCTGCGTCCCAGCCACTCCAGCTGAAAGGGACCAATGTAGAGCTTGCGCCATGGCTTCAGAGGATGCAAGCCCTAAACTTTGGCAGCTTCCACGTAGTGTTGAGTATGTGAGTGCACGGAAGTCAAGAATTGGGGTTTTGGAACCTCCACCTAGATTTCAGAAGATGTATGGAAATGCCTGGATACTCAGGCAGCAGTTTGCTGCAGGGAAAGGGCCCTCATGGAGAATCTCTGCTAGGGCAATGTGGAAGGGCAATGTGGGGTTGGAGGCCCCACACAGAGTTCCTACTGGGGCACTGCCTAGTGGAGCTGTTAGAAGAGGGCACTGTCCTCTAGACCCCAGAATGGGGCACTGTCCTCTAGACCCCACTGACAGCTTGTACTGTGTGCTTGGAAAAGCCTCAGATATTCAATGCTAGCCTGTGAAGGCAGCTAAGAGGGAGGCTGTACCCTGCAAAGCCACAGGGGTGGAGCTGCCCAAGACCATAGGAACCCACCTCTTGCATCAGCATGACCTGGATGTGGGACGTGGAGTCAAAGATGATCATTTTGAAGCTTTAAAATTTGACTACCCCACTGGATTTTGGACTTGCATGGGTCCTGTAGCCCCTTTATTTTGGCCAACTGTTCGTATTTGGAATGGCTGAATTTACCCAACGCCTGTGCTCCTATTGTATCTAGGAAGTAACTAACTTGTTTTTTATTTTAGAAGTTCATAGGTGGAAGGGACTTGCCTTGTCTCAGATGAGACTTTGGATTCTGGACTTTAGAGTTAATGCTGAAATGAGTTAAGACTTTGGGAAACTGTTGGGAAGGCATGATTGGTTTTGAAATGTGAGGACATGAGATTTGGGAGGGGCCAGGGATGAAAAGATATAGTTTGGCTGCATCCCCATCCAAATCTCATCTTGAATTGTAACTCCCACAATTCCTATGTGTCATGGGAGGGACCCAGTGGGAGGTAATTGAATCGTGGGGGCAGGTCTTTCTCATGCTGTTCTTGCAATAGTGAATAAGTCTCATGAGATTCGATGGTTCTAAAAAGAGCAGTTTCCCTGCACAAGTTCTTTACCCATTACCATCCATGTAAGACATGACTTGCTCCTCCTTGCCTTCTGCCAAAATTGTGAGGCCTCCCCAGCCATGTGGAAGTGTAAGCCCATTAAGCCTCTTTTTTTTTTTCCCTCCGGCCTTGGGTATGTCTTTATTAGCAGTGTGAAAACAGACTAATACAGTCACCTTCATTGCAAGCTGTGAGGATAATTTAAACCTGGAGTTGCTTTTAGGGGCTTTGTGGAAAATGTTATCTCCAGAATGGATCTGTCACATAGGGGAAACAAAATTGAGACATGGATTGACACAGAACATTAAAGATCCCATTTGGGTTGCTATATCCAGCCATGCTGTAACTCAGACATGTTAAGTAACCTTTCCTAGTTTATTTCCCAATTAAATAGACTTTTGCTTGACATTGTTTGTATGGGCACTCTGTCACTTGCAGTCAAGAATCCTTATTATCACAGCACTGGGTTATTGTCAAGATGTAACCTGCTTTATGCAAAGCTTGTAGCTCAAAGAGAAGCTCCAAGATCATCATCATAGCTCTGGTTAATGGCAAAAGTGGTTTCAACTTGGCATGCCTCATGCCTCCCTGTATCCATGCATGTACAGCATGGATACATTGTAGTGACTTTCTACTCTGATTTATTTCTTTTGTGTAATGGGATGTTAGCAAACATGATGATTGAGAGACTGAATTTGCTCCGGCTGGCTCCATCTTCCATCACCATGAGAAGGAAGTGCCTAGGCTAGTCTGTTGGCGATTGAAACCCACAGAGCAGGACCGATCAGCTAACAGTGAGCAGAACGCTACTGTCAAAAGATAAAATGACAACAAATTTAGTTATAGATCTAGTTGGCTTTTATTTGAGATTCATGAATCCAGATGGCGGAAGGAGAGCTCTCAATGGGCTGTGGCAGAACAATGGTTTTTGTAAGATGGGGACAAGGAAACAGAACAATAGAAAGAAACCTGATTGACTGCCATCAGGTTACTTGTGGTTATTTTTTGTTAAGGGTTAAAGCAGAGGGGGCTTCCTTAGTTACAATGTAAAATGTATTCCTCACTGTGAGTCATGGTGAAAAAGCTGTAAAGCCACTACAAAAAATTAGCTATTCCTGCTGTTATTTCTAAATGTTATTAATAAGCTAAATTTTGTCTATGGTAAGTTAATTTCTCTCCCATTCCTCACCCACTCACCACTGGTTCTTACTCCAGTAATTAAAGAAAGATTTCCTGACTTCACTGCCACAGAAATGGTAGTGTTCTCACAGTCTTGTTGGAGCTATCATATTTCAGATGTATATGGCCTTTGGAACCTGCTTTTTCTCCTTTGAAGAGACAGGAAATCTTGTCTTTTTTTGACCCCAGAAGATTCCTTTGCATTGAGTGAATATTCTCCGATATACCCAGTCAGATCCATAAACACAAGCCAGGCAGAAGACCAGATATGAGCTGGGGATTTGGACTTTTAAATTGAATTGAAGTTTTTTGGTTGCATTTACCCTGAGAGACCTGTAGTGGCTTAAACATGATAATCCGTCAGGAAGCTCTGTAACCAAAATTTATATACAGTTGTCCACACACTAAGGGGGTCATTAAAATCAGTGTTGTAATTGATAGGTAATGAAGGGCCATTTCTGCACTTGATTTTATCCATTTACTCTCTGTTAAATAGTGCCAACCAAGCAGAAAAGATAGGAAAAGATGTGAAAGGTAAATTATAACATAAATAATTGTCTACAGTCTTGGTGTCTGCTATTCCCTGGACCCCGTAGCCAGCACTTTTTGTTTTGTTGATACTGAATCTTCTTGTATAGCTGGGCCTATTTGATAACTATATTTGTAAGTTCCATTTAGACTGGTATAATGCATATATGATAGAAAATGTAGAATATTGTCAGGATGATGTCTGCTTATGGCATCTTCTTGTGGAAAGCAGTCAGGAAACTAAATTAAAGGAAATTGCCCTTCCTCCTGTGAGAAACTGTTTTGACATTTACACTGACAGTTACATAATGAAGCCCTGGTGTTTTGGTGATGATCTGGGTGGTACCCGGCTCTGCAGGCACTTCAGCTGTGATTACCTAAGAGGAATATTCCTCCTGCTGTCCTCTGTGTGGTAGTGAGATTGTCTTCCATTCCAGTGCACAGCTTCTGTTGGTTTCTCAACTTTCACAAGAGGATGCTGAAAGGCTCTACCCCTAGTTGGGTTTCCCCTGAGTCCTTTGAGTCTGAATCTGCCCAGAAGTGGAACAGTTGCTTTCTAATCCAGCAGTTAGAATCTCATTTAGTATTGTCCTTCTGCTTTCTAAAAAGTGGAACTGTGTTTTGTGCAGGAGTTAAGAAAAGTTTTGTAAAGTCAATATCCCCTTGAAAAATCCCTGAAGTTGATTATTATAAAGTACATTGTTTTTATATCCATTATTAAGGCCAACAGACAGTTTTTCTTCCAACCCTGAAACAGATGGCTGGTTCTGTGGTTGACACCAGATGAAGTAGTTGGCTTTCATCAAAGGACCATGTTGTTTGAGAAATACATCGTTTTATACAACAGAATCACACCTCAGGACAACAAGATTCTCACTCTCTGAGGAGAACGAGGGAAGTGAACCCAACTGAAGGACACAGCTTTGTGTCCACCTGCCTCAGGCTTATTATTGTGATGTGCATATCAATTTAGTGAATTGCTCACTGTTTTAACATTGTTTACTTTCTGTCTCATCTTTCTCTGGTCCAGTGGAGCCACAAAACTCCACTGGCATAGAAATTTTGGCAGCCTACTTAAAGAGAATTAGAAAACTCAAAACAGCATGAAACAAGTACAGACAATTATAACACTGTCACTTCTACAGCACAACCTCATCTTACAGTGTCTAAACAAGTCTCCAGGTAGCATGCTTCTTACTTTATCATCCCTCTGTCATATTGCAGTTTGGATGAGACTGTCATCAGCCCTAACTGCGCTCTCTTACATGTTCAAGAAACAAATTTCTCACTTAGTTTTTATCCAGCCCAGCCTTCATTTACCAGTAGTACTGGTAAATAGGTCCTTTGAGGAAAAATTAAAACACTTATTTGTAGTGTTTGCTGATTTGCACAGTGTAAATTCTTTCAAGGCTGATTTTATGCTACCAATATGAAGCTACAGAACATGAACTTAGAAATACCAGAATCCACTCTCGAGCTGACTCCTTTAATTTGGTTTGCAGTAAATAGGACTTGCCTTTATAGAGTGCCCTATGATCCATTTGGCTCAGTATTCAATTGCTATAACTGCATATAGTATACATTCTAGATCAAGCTTGTCCAACCTGCGGCCCATGGGCTGCATGCAGCCTAGGACAGCTTTGAATGTGGCCCAACACAAATTTGTAAACTTTATTAAAACATTATGAGATTTTTTTTATGGTTCTTTTTTTTTTTTTTTTTTTTTTTTTTTTTTAGCTCTTCAGCTATTGTTAGCATTAGTGTATTTTATGTGTGGCCCAAGACAATTCTTCTTCTAATGTGGCCCAGGGAAGCCAAAAGATTGGACACTCCTCCTGTTCTAGATACTGGAGACAATTTCACCGCACATCTGTGAAAGTTTTTTTTTTTTTTTTTTTTAGCACATACGTGTGGTATGATACACTGGCTGAAAGTCATGGCCCTAGGCAGTTGCCAGGGAATATAACCAATTGCTCTTCCAGATATTCTAAAATATTCTTTAATCAAGCCTTAATGGCAGACACCAGGTTACCTGCTGTTGCTGATAGCCTTACTCCATGAGGCCAACAGTTTATACAGTGGGAAAGCTCTCCAAAGCAGCCTGATGAAACATGACTGCATGAATTGTATGAATGTTGTTGAGGTGGTTGTTGTTGGGATGAGGTAGTATCTACTGTCCTCATGAAGATCATGCAAGGAGATTTTCATCTGTTCTCAATATCCAGAATGGTTATGCTGCTGATAATTTCTTTTTTAAATGCTATTAATCCTGATTTGTTTAATTGATCAGGTTCCCTTTTTTGTTTTTATTGGCAGCCAGGAAGTACGACCTCAAATTTTCACTCTACTCATAATAAATGTGTCAGGTCATTATGGCATCCCTTCTTAGCTTCACTGCTACTTCTTATTTCAGGCATTCATTCATTAAGTAAAGATTTGAGTATGTATGTGTCAGATTCCACCCTACAGACTTGAGATGCTCTTTAAAAAGTTTCCTATCCCCTGATACTTTTGGACTAGTAAAATCAAGCATTGAATAAGTGATCATGCAAATAAACATATAATTCTGAATGATGCTAAGTTGCTAAGTACTCTAAAGAAAAAACCCAGGATGTAAACTTAGATAGGGTTGTCACTTTATGCCACTGTCCTTATTTCTCTTTCTTTCATCTGCATTTTATATTGTCCCATCATGTGCATTTTATGTATACTTGTAAATGAATGGCTTTAAGGGTTTTTTCCCTGAAAAAATGGATTAATGACCACATAATGAAAGATACATTTTTTCACTCAGGGTATAACAGTAGTTTTCATTTAAGGACAAAAGCATACCTTGGAAATTTGACATGCATTATAGATTGTAATAAAAGTAAGTAATAATAACTAGTAGTCAACACATTTACCATGTACTTTTTTTTGCTTTTTGATTTTATTGTTATTTTTAATTGACACATACTAATTGTACATCAGTGCGATATTTTGATACTTGTATACAATGTGTGATGATTAAAATAGGGTGATTAGCATATTGATCACCTCAAACATATATTATTTCTTTATGTTGAGAACATTCAAAATCTGCTCTTCTAGATATTTGAAAATATACAACAAATTGTTGTTAATTATAGTCATTCTCCAGTGCTATAAACACTAGAGCTGATTCCTCCTATTTAGCTATATTTTTGTATCTGTTAACCAAAATTTGGCTACCCCTTCCGTCTTTAGTAACCACTAGTTCACTCTCTACTTCTGAGATCAGCTTTTTAACTTTCACACATGGATGAAAACATGTGGTATTTATCTTTCTGTGCCTGGTTTATTTCACTTAACATAATGCCTTTCAAGCTCATGTTGCTGTCAATTACATAATTTCATTCATTTTTATGGCTAAATAGTATTCAGTTGTGTATATAGCACGTTTTCATTATTCATTCATTTGTTAATGAATGAATCAACTTAGGTTAGTTCTATATCTTGGCTATTGTGAATAGTGCTACAATAAACATGGGACTGCAGCTATCTCTTTAACATACTTATTTCATTTCCTTTAGATATATACATAGTAGTAGGATTGCTGGATCATATGGTAGTTCTAGTTTTAGATTTTTGAAGAACCTCCATACTGTTTTCCATAGTAGCTGTACTAATTTACATTCTTACCAAGAGCCATGTACTTAATCTTGTTTTAAACATGTCACAGGTGTTAGTAGTTGGTGTGCTATATGTCCTGACTCCCTCTCCAGGACTGGTACATTCTGATACATTCTGATAGCTCTTAGTGGTCAGCTCTCACCAGGAATTTCCCTTGGTGAGAGGAAGCTGCCTTGCCCAAGTTTGAGTGCCTTATGGGGACAGCATGTGTCCAAAGACCGGTGGATAAAAGAGTATAACATTGTGGTACCCATCATAACTTGGGACAAATTGAAAGGGTCATCAGAGTTCCAGAGCTGAAGTTTTCTTGTAATTATATCACAGCTCCTTTTCTTTTTTGCCTAATATTGCTGCCATCCCTCCCCAGAAGAGCTGATTCTGTGAGCAGACCCTAATAAACTTCCTGCCTCTAATCTTTTCAGAATCTGTCTCTCCAGGAACCCAACCTACGATGTATAGTTCTCATGTAACTCTCAAATTATTACCCTGTTTCACAAATGAAGAAACTGAGATATGATGGATCTGGGTGTGGGTTCAATTGCACACAGGTAACATGGTTACTATACTGGAAGGGTATCTAATGATGCACACTGCAGTTGTGATTTAATACTATCTTTAGCCTTTGGCAGTAATGTTGTGCTTTTGCTTTTGTTTGACTATTTCTAGGGACAAGAAACTCACTATTTAATAAAAGTAGATTTCATTGTTAGTCAGATCTAATCATTAGGACATTTTTGTTTTTGTTATAATAAGATACATTCTGTCTTTCTTTAATGGCTGCCCATTGGTATAGCTCCTGCATTGTTGCGTGATGCAATAAAATTCCCCAAATATTTCAAGAAAATCATGGTTCATTTATACTTCCCTCCAGGCTAGGACAGTGCTACTCAAAGTGTGGTCCCTGGACCAGTGGCATTGGCATCACCAGCGATCTTGCTAGAAATGCAAATTCTTGGGCCCACCCAAGACCTACTGTAGCAGAATATCTGAGAGTGGGCTCTAGAGCTCTGTGTTTGCAAGAGTCCTCCAGGTAATTGTTAGGCAAGCCATCAGAAGCAAGTTTGAGAGGCAGGCATTCTTTGAGGCCATGCTGTGCCCAGTAGCCTATGCATATGGTATTTTGGTTTCTCAAAATATTCAGGAGTTGGTTCTCTTCTCTTTGGGAAGAACCACAGCCAAGCATTCCAAAACTGCTTGTTTTTAGCCTGCTTACACATTTGCCTTTCGAATTGATTTCAGTCTTCCCAGCTTCCAATCAGTGGAATAATCTACCACGTTTTTACCCTAGAGACTGATCTAAGAAGTGATAGTGGTGGGTGGCTACTAGCTGTGTATACAGATGGTAGCTGTTTGGATCTACCAAAAATTATGGTTCTTCGATGATCTTTCTGCTGTGTCTCTTGGTTTAATCCTAAAAAATACACAGTGAAGAAGCTCCCAACACCACTTTGATAAACAATTTTTGATGGTCTGCATTGTTAGACTACGTTAGACTTTAAACTACTTCTTATCAAGTAGGAAGTTAAATATGTTGAGCTCTTACTAGGTGACTGGCCCTGTGCTCAAGTTTGACAGGTGCTATCACATTCAACTCTCACAATGACAATGAGGAAACTGAAGCTTAAAGAGATTTTGTTATTTTCTAAGTTTACAAAGCTGAAAGAAAGGCAGACCTAGAAGCTGAAGCAGGTCTGTTTTCCTGAGCCCATGCCTTCCATCAAAGTGTGATAGTTCTCTAGTTTTAGGTGTTGTTTTAGTTATCTAATGCAGAGTAACAAATGACAATACATTTAGCAGATTAAAACAATACATATTGATTATTTTACAGTTTCTGTAGATCAGTAATTCAGGCATAGTTTCATTGCACTCTCTGATTTAGGGTCTCAGCAACTTGCAATCCAGGTGTCACCTTGGAAAGTGTTCTCTTCTGGAGGCTCAATTGGGGAAAGATCCTCTTCCAGCCTCCCTCAGGTTGTTGTCACTATTCATCTCCTGTAGGATTGAGATGCTGATTTTCTTGCTGATTATCAGTCTAGGGAATGCCCGCTTTTCCTTGCCTTATAGACTTCTCCAAACCCCTCAAAAGGGAGAGTCTCTTCCTCTAGTCTGCTGAAACAGAGTCTTATATAATGTAATGTATTCATGAGAGTGTGATCCCATCCCTTTGCCCTATTCTATTGGTTGGAAGCAACTCACAGGTCCTGCCCACTCTCAAGGATGGAATCACACGAAAGTGGACACCACAAGGTAGGAAGTTACTGGGGGTTACTGTAGGGTTTATTTATATTGATGTGCATACAAAAATCATTCTTATGATAATTGTTTAAGATCCAGATTTCTGGCCCTCAATCCCAGAAATTCTGAGTCGTGAATTGTATGGTGGGCCCAAGAGCCAGCATTTCTAATAAGTACTCATGGATAATTATCGTCCTAGTAGACAGGAGGAGCCACATGTAGAAAAACAATGCCATAAACTTGTCCCATTGCACTGAAAGCAGTTTACCCATTTCTTTTGCCTTCTTACGGCAGGGAGTTTCAAAGAAACTGATTACTATTTATTAGAAATCATTCCACTAAATATTTGTCTTTGGCTTTCTTGGGAAATAAACCTTGCTTTCAAGTTTGACCATTGGCAATTAATGCCAATCTACTCAGTTAGTTGCTCTGTTGATATCTCTCCAGGCTCATTTTGCCTGAGGCCTGCATCCCATATATCTGCTAGCATTTTCTGCTCTAGGAAACATTTTTAAAGTTGACAACTCTTTCTAGGCTAGTGCTCTAAAACTAATGGAGAGATAAATTAGAGTAGCCAACCAACCCTCTTTGCCAAGAACTGAGGGATTCTTTGGGATGCAGGACTTTCTAGTGCTAAAACTCAGAAAGTCCAGATATACTGAGACAATGGGTCACCCTTCTGTTGTTTGCGGTAAAGAGAAGAATTTAAGGAGCAAGCAAACAAGTTCAAGTTTTTTTTTATGACTTTCAGTGCTTTCTTCAGTAGTGTTTCTTCAGCGTTTATGACTTTTAGTGCTGACTTCCATGGTTACTTTCACCAGAATAATACTTGGTGACTCTGTTAGGCTGAAAAATAATGTCCCCCAAAATATCTACACTTTAATCCTGGAACTTGTGTTAACCTTATTTAGAAAAAGGGACTTCCCAGATGTGACCAAATTAAGACCAAAAAGTGAGGAGGTTATCCTCGTTTATGCAGGTAGACCCTCAAAAGTTTATTTACGAGAGAGGCAGAAACAAATTATGCAAATGAAAGGGGAGGAGACAATATTACTATGAAGGCAAAGATTAGACTGATGTGTCCACAAATCAAGGAATGTGAGTGACCACCAGAAGCAGGAAGAGACAAGGAAAGGATTCTCCCCAGAGTCTCCGAAAGAAGCATGATCTTGCTGAAAACTTGATTTTAGCCCAGTGATATCGATTTTGAATTTGTGATCTACAAAACTGTGAGAGAATACATTTCTGTCATTTTAAATCATAAAGTTTCTGCTAGTTTCTTATAGCAGCCATAGGAAATGAATACAGTTACCCCACCAAGTTTCCCTTGCCCCCTAGATTTCAGTTGGAGTCTTTGGTTGCAAAGAACAGAAAAACTCTGGCTAACCTAAGCAAACAGACAACTTGTTAAACAAACAAGCAAGTAAAATGGAAAGATATGGGATGATTTTGAAGGAAACACAGAAGATACAGTCTAGGGAAAGGAATCAGGGCAGAAATAAATGAGCAATCTCTGTGGGAAGTGGCCAACATGGTGTATCAACTCAGCTGCTCTCAGTCTCTGGTTCATTTTGCTCAGGAATCAAAATCCAAAATAAGCTAGCATATTGGCATTGCCTACCTATGATAAAGGGAGGGTGAGACACCTTGATCCACAATTCCTCTGTGACTATATCCAGTGACAAAAAGGATTTCACTGGAGCCGGAATCAGATGTTGTATTTGGAAGAACAGACAAGGAAAAAAACCAGCAGATATCTGCTATACTTGGTTCTTAAGTGTGGTTCCCACAACCATCAGCACCAGTACCACCTGGGAACTTGCAAGAAATGTGGATTCTTGGGCCCCACCTCATACCTACAGAATCAGGAAGTCTAGGGTTGGGTCCAGAAATCTGCATTTCAACAAGGTGTTTCAAACACCTCCAGGTGATTCTGATGTAAGTTAAAGTTTGAGAACCATTGATTGGATTCATTGCTTGCTTGTTTTGATCTAATTGCTACATTTAATAAATTTTTCCTCCTCTCCTTGTTTTCCTTCTGCTATCCTAGTTTCAAAGAAGCCTTTAATACCTCTTACCTAAATAAGTTCTAATTGGTCTGTCTGCTCTGGCCTTAAATGCCACAAATTGACTTCCCATGCAAGTTTCAAAGTAAACTTTATAAAATACAATATATGACCATTTACTCCCCTGATTAAAATTCTTTAGTGATTTCCCATTATTTTCATCAGGAGTTCATCAGCAGAACTGCCACTACAAGATAAAGGGCTCTGGGGCCCTAAATAAGCTTGAAAGACAGTATAGACCACAAAGACTGCAACTCGTAGGTAAGTCCTAGTGCTGGACTGAGCCCAGAGACAGTGGACTGACAGGGGATGGTGACATATGAATTATTGAGACACTGGCCAGGATGGCTAAGGGAATGCTAGTATCACCCTTCCCCTAACCTTAGGCTACACAGCTTGTGGCTCCAAAAGAGACCTCTTCCCACTGCTTGAGGAGAGAAGAGGGAAGAATGGAGAGGACTTTGTCTTGCATCTTGGATACCAGCTTAGCTACAGCAGGATAGGGCAGGAGTCAGAGTTGTGAGGCCCTTTCCAGGTCCTAGCTCCTGGATGACATTTCTAGATACAACCTGGGTCAGAAGGAAACTTGCTACTTTGAAGGGAAGAACCCAATTTTGGCAGGATTCATCACCTGCTAACTTAAGAGCCCTTGGGCCTTGAATAACCAGCAGTGATATCCAGGTATTACACCAAGGCCTTGGATGAGACTCTGAAACTTGCTGGCTTCAGGTGAGACTCAGCACATTCCCAGCTGTGATGTGTATGGGGTGAGACTCCTTCCACTTAAGAAAAACAGAGGGAAAAATAAAAAGGACTTTGTTATGCATATTAAGTACCAGCCCAGCCACAGTGGGATAGAGCATGAAATGGACTCTTGGGTCCCCAATTCCAGGACTTGGCTCTTGGATGGCATTTCTGGACCTGTCCTGGGGCAGAGGGGAGCCCATTGCCCTGAAGGGTGAGTCTCAGGGAAGGCAGCATTCACCACAAGCTGATTGAAGAGCCCTTGGGCCCTAAGGGAACATTGGAAGTAGTCTGGCAGTATCTCCCATGGGCCTATGGTGGTGGTGTCCATGGAGTGAGGCTCCTCTGGCTTTGGAAAGGGGAGAGAAGAGTGGAAAGGACTGTGTCTTGTGATTTGTGTGCCAGCTCAGCCACAGTACAATAGAACACAAGGTAGACTTCTAAGGTTTTTGACTCTAGTCCTTGGCTCCTGGATGCCACCCCGGACCTGCCTAGGGCCTACGGGAACTCAAGTAGGAAACGGAAAGACAGAGGCCTGGTTGGCTTTGCTACCTGCTGATTGTAGAGACCCAGGTTTTTCAGTAAACATAGGCTGTAGCCAGGGAGTAGTTACGGTAGGCCTTGGCAAGACCCACTGCTGTGTTGGCTTCAGGTCTGACCCAATGCAATCCTAGTGGTGGTCGTGGTGGCCACAGGGGTGCTTATGTCACTCCATCCCTTAGTTCCAGGTGGCATAGAACAGAGACTTCATTTGATTGGGAGAAATTAAGGGAAGAGAACAAGAATCTTTGCCTGTTAATACAGCAAATTCTTCTAGGTCTTGTCCAAGACTATCAAGGCAGTACCTCTGTGAATCTGTGGGAACCACAGTGTTACCAGGTTTGGGGTACTTCCTAAAGCAGATACAGTTAGATCACAGCACTTAAGTTATTTCAAATATCTGGAAAGCCTTCCCAAGAAGAAAAGGTACAAACAAGACCAGACTGAGAAGACTACCAGGAATACCTAACTCTTCAATGCCTCACCAAATAAACTAAATAATGACCTCACCAAATAAACTAAATAAGGCACCAGGGACTAATCCTGGAGAAACAGAGATATGTGACCTTTCAGACAGATAATTCAAAATAGCTATGTTGAGTAAACTTAAAGAAATTTAAGAAAACACAGAGAAAGAAGAATTCTATCAGGTAAATTTAACAAGAAAATTGAAATAATAAAGAGAATCAAGCAGAAATTCTGAAGCTGAAAAGGCAGTTGGAATGCTGAAGCAATGCATCAGAGTATTTTAATAGGAGAATTTATCAAGCAGAATAAATAGGTGAGCTTTAAGACAGACTATTTGAAAACACATAGAAGTACAAAGGAAAAAAAGAATAAAAAGCAATGAACATGCCTACAGGATCTAGAAAGTAGCCTCAAAGGGCAAATCTAAGAGCAGTTGGCCTTAAAGAGGAGGTAGAGAAAGAGATAGGAGTAGAAAGTTTATTCAAAGGGCTAATAACACAGAACTTCCCAAACTTAGAGAAAGATGTAAATATCCAAGTACAAGAAGGTTATAGAACTCCAAGTGGATTTAACCCAAAGAAGATTACCGAAAGGCATTTAATAATCAAACTCCCAAAGGTCAAAGATAAAGAAAGGGTTATTTAAAAAAGCAGCAAGAGAAAACAAACAAGTAACATACAATGGAGTTCCAGTATGTCTGGCAGCAGACTTTTCAGTGGAAACAGTGGAGGCCAGGAGAGAGTGGGATGATATATTTAAAGTGCTGAAGGAAAAAAACTTTTGCCCTAGAATAGAATATCTGGCAAAAATATCCTTCAAACATGAAGGAAAAATAGAGACTTTCCAAGACAAACAAACGCTGAGGAATTTCATCAACATCAGACCTGTCTTACAAGAAATACTAAAAAGAAAACTTCAGTGAGAAAGAAAAGTATGTTAATGAGCAATAAATCATCTGAAGGTACAAAACTCTGTTATAGTAAGTACAGAGGTAAACACAGAATATTATAACACTGTAACTGTGGGATGTAAACTACTCTTACCTTAAGACGAAAGACTAAATGATGAACCAATAAAAAATAATTACAACTTTTCAAGATATGGACACTATAATAAGATATAAATAGTAACAACAAAAAGTTAAAAACAGAGAAACAAGGTTAAGGTGTAGAGTCTTCATTAGTTTTCTTTTTGCTTGTTTGTTCATGCAAACAGTATTTACTTGTTATCAGCTTAAAATAATGGTCTATAAAATAGTATTTGTAAGCCTCATGGTAACCTCAAACCAAAAAATATACGATGGTTACATAAAAAACAAAAAGCAAGAAACCAAATTATATCAACAGAGAAAATCATATTTACTAAAAGGAAGACAAGAAGGAAAGATGGAAGAGGAGATTACAAAACAACCAGAAAACAAATAAAATGGCAGCAGTAAGTCCTTACTTATCAATAATAACATTTAATGTAAATGGACTAAACTCTGCAGTCACGCAGAGTGACTGAATAAATAAAAAAAATCAAGACCCAAGGATCTGTTGCCCATAAGAAACATACTTCACCCGTAAAGACAGATAGAATGAAAATAAAGGGATGAAAAAAGATATTCCATGCCAGTTGAAACAAAAAACAAGCCAGAGTAGCTGTACTTTTATCAGGCAGAATAGATTATAAGACAAAAACTATAAGAAAAGACAAAGGAGGTCACTACATAATAATAAAGGGGTCAATTCAGCAAGAGGATATAACAATTTTAAGTATATATGCACCCAATACTGGAGCACCCAGCTATATAAAGCAAATATGATTAGAACTAAAGGGAAAGATGGGTCCCAAACAATAATAGCTGGAGATTTCAACATCCCACTTTCAGCATTGGACAGATCTCCCAGGCAGAAAATCAACAAAGAAACTTTGGACCTAATCTGCATTATAGATCAAATAAATCTAATAGATATTTGCAGAACATTTTATTCAATGGCTGTAGAATACACATTTATTTTCTCAGCACATGGATCATTCTCAGGGATAGAACATATGTTAGGTTACAAAATAAGCCTTAAAACATTCAAAAAAATTGAAATAATATTAAGCATCTTCTCTGACCACAATAGAAGAAAACTAGAAACCAATAACGAGGAATTTTGGAAACTATACAAATACACGGAGATTAAACAATATGCTCCTGAACAACCAGTGGGTCAATGAAGTTAAGAAGGAAATTGTACAATTTCTGGAAACAACTGATGAAGTAAAAGCCCAAGACTCAATGGCTTCACTCCTGGATTCTGCCAAACATTTGAACAGGAACAAATACCAATCCTACTCAAACTATTCTGAAAAATAGGGAAGAAGGAAAAACTTCCAAACTCATTCTAGGAATCCTGATACCAAAACTAGACAAAGACACATCAAAAATAAAAACAGGCCAATATATTTGATAAATATTGATGCAAAAATCCTCAACACAATATTAACAAGTTAAATTAAATAATATTAAAAAGATCATTCATTATGACCAAGTGGGATTTAACCCTGGGATGCAAGGATGATTCAACACATGCAAATCAATCAACATGATATATCATGTCAACAGAATGAAGAGCAAAACTATATGATTATTTCAATTAATGCAGAAAAAGCATTTGATAAAATTCGACATCACTTCATGATAAAAACCCTCAAAAAACTGGGTATAGAAGGAACGTATCTCAAAATAATAAAGGCCATATGTAACAGACCCATAGTTAGTATCATACTGAATAGGGAAAATCTGAAATACTTTCTTCTTAGATCTGGAATATGACAAGGATGTCCACTGTCATTGCTATTGTTCAACATAGTACTGGAAGTCCTAGCTAGAGCAATCAGACAAGAGAAAGATATAAAGGGCATCTAAATTGGAAAGGAAGAAGTCAAATTATTCTCATTTGCAGGTGATATTATCTATTTGACAAAACCTAAAAACTCCACAGGACAACTATTAGAACTGATAAATTCAGTAAAGTTGCAGGATACAAAATCAACGTACAAAGATCAGTAGCATTTATATATGCCAACAGTGAACGATCTGAAAAAGAGCTTTAAAAAGTAACCCCACTTACAACAGCCACAAATAAAATTCAATACACAGGAATTAACTTAAGCAAAGAAGTGAAAGATCTCTATAATGTAAAGTATAAAACACTGATGAAAGAAATTTAAGAGGACACTGAAAAATGGAAGGATATTTCATGTCAATGAATTAAACGAATCCAATTGTTAAAATGTCCATACTACCCAAATCAATCTACAGAATCAATGCAATCCCTATCAAAATACCAGTGACATTCTTCACAGAAATAGGAAAAGTATCCTAAAATTTAAATGGAACAAAATACCCAGAATAGCTAAAGCTATCCTAAGTAAAAAGAACAAAACTAGAAGAATCACGTTACCTGACTTCAAATTATACTACAGAGCTATAGTAACTAAAACAGCATGGTACTGGCATAAAAACAGACATGTAGACTAAAGGAACAGAATAGAGAACCCAGAAACTAACCCACACACCTCGTGAACTCATTTTTGGCAAAGGTACCAAGAACATACATTGGGAAAAAGACAGTCTTTTTCATAAATGGTGCTGGGAAAACTGCATATCCATATAGTGAAAAATAAAACTAGACTTCTATGTCTTGCCATATACAAAAATCAAATCAAAATGAATTAAAGACTTAACTCTAATACCTCAAACTATGAAACTACCAAAAGAAAATTATTGAGGAAACTCTCTAAGACATTAGTTACTCAAAATTTCTTGAATAACAGCCCACAAACACAGGCAACCAAAGCAAAAATGGACAATTGGGATGACATCAAGTTAAAAAGCTTTCGTACAGCAAAGGATGCAATCAACAAAGTGAAGAGACAACCCTGCACTGAACTGCATTGTTCACAATAGCCAAAATTTGGAAGTAACCTAAGTATCATCAACAAATAAATGGATAAAGAAAATGTGGTAGTTATCATAATGGTGCTATTCAGCCATAAAAAAGAAGGAGATCCTGTCATTTGCAACAACATGGATGGAACTGGAGGTCATTATGCTAACTGAAATAAGCCAAGCCCAGAAAGACAAATATCGCATGCTCTCACTTATTTGTGGAATCTAAAAATCAAAACAATTGGACTCATAGAGATAGAGAGTAGTAGCTTTTCCTAGCACCTGGGAAGGGTGGTGCAGAGTGGCGGGAGTGGGGATGGTTGAGGGGTATAAAAATTAGAAATAATGAATAATACATGGTATTTGATAGCACAACAGGGTAATCACAGTCAATAATAATTTAATTGTACATTTTTAGATAACTAAGAGTATAATTGGGTAGTTTTTAACCAAAAGAATAAGTGCACTTGAGGAAATGGATACCCCATTTTTCATGATGTAATTGTTGTGCATTGCATGTTTATATCAAAACATCTAATGTACCCCATAAATATATACACCTAGTATGTACCCACAAAAATTAAAATAAATAATATCTTAAAAAACTGTACAGATCAATATATATCTTACTGTATTGTGCACATGTATTACGAACGGCATATTCAGCAACTAGAGAATGGCTTGAATCTTAGAAAATGTCAGCATTCCTAACTTATTTCGCATTCCTTTCTTATTTTGTAATGCGATCCAAGTGTCAGATTTAGAATACAGTTATTGTTTACCTTTGCAACATTTTACAAAGTGAGTTGGTATTAACTTTTTTTTTAATTTCATGAAATTTCTAGACATAATGTGGCCAGAATATGGAAGTTAATTAAATGTTGCCTGTGGAATAAAGTTTGAATAGAAGCTTTGTTAAAAAAAAAAAATAGCAGAGTAGTAGTGAAGAACTGCTCATAGATGCTTCTAGGACTCTGAGTATGGATGAACTCCAAGATCTGGCTGAATTTCATTTAAATAGCAGAGAAAACACGCTATTTTCTAGACAGACTTGCCATAATTGGCAGAAGCTGTAAGATTTTTAAGTGTCTTTGGCAAAGTTCCCAAAAAGGCAAGTGCTTAAACTTTCCCAGAATTCGTGAATGTGAATAAAATAATAGCCAAACCTGAAAACATTAGACATAAGCTTTTTACATCAAAGGGGTTCAAGTGTGAAATGTCTTCATCCTTCTATCTTTCCTTTAGACAGAGACCCTAGTAATTTTTCTACTATCAGAGCAAATATTGTTATTTAGCAGTAGAATTTAATATGAGGATTGCTTTGTTATTTATTTATTTATTTATAACCTGTGCTTTTCAGTTAAGAATTTACCATTTAACAACAAAGGTTGCTTTACTGAAAATTTAGGGGATAGAAGTGAAGATTAATGAAGCCACAAGGAAATAATGTTGCAAATATAGAAAGTGAGACCTTCAACAAAACAACTCATTTTGTTTCTTCAGAAGGTCAATGTCATTTTAAAAATCGGCAGAAGAAACTGGCCTAGAATGAAGATATAGCACTCAAACACAAAGCGTGAACCTTGATTCGTCTTTGAAAAAGAGCCATAAAAGGCATTTTGGGAAGAATTCAGGAAATTCAGTTAATAGAAACTGAGTATTAGATGACACAAGGAAATTGAAGATATCCTTATTCTTAGGAGATGCAAGCTGAAGATTTTGTTGGTGAAGTATGCACTGCCTGCAATTTACTTTGAAACAATCCAGCTACAGAGAGGAAAACAGCGGGGAAAAGAGGGGGAGTGAAGAAAGGAAGGGAAATGACAAAAGTAATGTTAAAAGTTGTTAATCTGTGTGATGAGTAAATAGGTGTTGTGTTATTTTTTTCAACTTTTGTGAATGTTTGAAAATCAATAATAATTTGTCAAAAAAAAGAGCAGAGACTTTGGAGCTGAGTCTGCCTTCTCGCTCTGCCACTTACTAGTTTATCACAGTTCTCTGAACTTTGGTTTTCTCATCTGTAAAGAGAGAATAATAATTTATATTCCATAAGACTGTTACAAAAGGCATATAAAATGACACTGTAAAGCATAGCTGTGTTTTACACATCTACTTCACTGTTACAAAGATTACAAAGATTATTACCATTACACATGACTAGGTAATTAATACCTTTTATTATGGGTATTATTACCTATCATCTGTTTTTAAGGTACAATTTTGGCTTTTCAAAGCACTTTCATAAATATTCTCTTTAAAATTCACCCTAAATTAGCTGGGCATGGTGGTGGGTGCCTGTAATCCCAGCTACTCAGGAGGCTGAGGCAGGAGAATGGCTCGAACTTGGGAAGCAGAGGTTGCAGTGAGCTGAGATCGTGTCATTGCATTCCAGCCTGAGTGACAACAGCGAAATTCTGTGTCAAAAATAATAATAATAAATAAAATTCACACCAATCCTGCATTATGAGCAAAAAATGGGGAAAATGTTCATATTTTCTACTTACTATTACCTAAAACTTTCATATATTAAACTTATACTAGAATTATTGTGGATATATGTGCACTAGAATGAAATAAAAACTATTTACAGCATTGCTTTTCAAAAATAAACACCTACTCTTTAAAATATACCCGTGAGAAATGCTTTGAAAATATAGTTATGTATTTTTGTTGTTGTTCATTGAACCTAGTTTTATTTTTGAAATTTTTAAAAAATTTTCTTTACTTTTAGGTTCAGGGAATACATGTACAGGTTTGTTACATGGGTAAAAATTGTATGTCACTTGGGTTTAATGTATAAATGATTTTGTCACCCAAGTAATGAGCAAAATACCCAACAGGTAGTTTTTTGACCCTCACTCTCCTCCCGCCCTCCAGCCCCCATCAAGTAGGCCCTGGTATCTATTGTGTCCCAATTTGTGTTCATGTGTACTCAGTGTTTAGTTCCTCCTTATTAGTGAGAACGTGGTATTTGGTTTTCTGTTCCTGTGTTGGTTCGCTTAGGATAATGACCTCCAGCTGCATCCATGTTGCTACAAAGGACATGATTTTCGTTGTTTTTAATGGTTGCATAGTATTCCATGATGTATATGTACCATATTTTCTTTATCCAATCCAGCATTGATGGGTAGCTAGGTTGATTCCATGTGTTTGCTATTGTGAATAGTGCTGCAGTGAACATACACATGCATGTGTCTTTTTCTTTTTTATTATTATTTCATTATTATTATTATACTTTAAGTTATAGGGCACATGTGCACAACGTGCAGGTTTGTTACATAGGCATACATGTGCCATGTTGGTGTGCTGCACCCATCATCTCATCATTTACATTAGGTATTTCTCCCAATGCTATCCCTTCCCCAGCCCCCAGCCCCCAGCAGGCTCCAGTGTGTGACATTCCCCGCTCTGTGTCCATATGTTCTCATTGTTCACTTCCCACCTATGAGCGAGAACATGCAGTGTCTGGTTTTCTGTCCTTGTGATAGTTTGCTGAGAATGATGGTTTCCAGCTTCATCCATGTCCCTGCAAAGGACATGAACTCATCCTTTTTAATAGCTGCATAGCATTCCATGGTGTGTATGTGCCACATTTTCTTAATCCAGTCTATGATTGATGGACATTTGGGTTGGTTCCAAGTCTTTGCTATTGTGAATAGTGCCGCAACAAACATACGTGTGCGTGTGTCTTTATAGCAGCATGATTTATAATCCTTTGGGTATATACCCAGTAATGGGATCACTGGGTCAAATGGTATTTCTAGTTCTAGGTCCTTGAGGAATCACCACACTGTCTTCCACAATGGTTGAACTAACTTACACTCCCACCAAACAGTGTAAAAGCATTCCTGTTTCTCTACATCCTCTCCAGCATCTGTTGTTTCCTAACTTTTTTTTTTTTTTTTTTTTTTGAGATGGAGTCTCACTGTCACTCTGACTAGAGTGCAGTGGTGCGATCTTGGCTCATGGCAAGCTCTGCCTCCTGGGTTTATGCCATTCTCCTGCCTCAGCCTCCCAAGGAACTGGGACTACAGGCGCCTGCCACCATACCCAGCTATTTTTTCTTTTTTTTTTTTAATTTTTAGTAGAGACAGGGTTTCACCTTGTTAGCCAGGATGGTCTTGATCTCCTGACCTCGTTATCCGCCCACCTTGGCCTCCCAAAATGCTCAGATTACAGGTGTGAGCCACTGCGCCCGGACGTTTCCTGACTTTTTAATGATCGCCATTCTAACTGGCATGAGATGGTATCTCATTGTGGTTTTGATTTGCATTTCTCTGATGACCAGTTATGATGAGCATATTTTCATGTGTCTGTTGGCTGTAAAAATGTCTTCTTTTGAGAAGCATCTGTTCATATCCTTTGCCCACTTCTTGATGGGGTTGTTTGTTTGTTTTTTTTCTTGTACATTTGTTTAAGTTCTTTGTAGATTCTGGATATTAGCCCTTTGTCAGACGGGTAGATTGCAAAAATTTTCTCCCATTCTGTATGTTGCCTGTTCACTCTGATGATAGTTTCTTTCTCTGTGCAGAAGTTCTTTAGTTTAATTAGATCCCATTTGTCTATTTTGGCTTTTGTTGCCATTGCTTTTGGTGTTTTAGTCATGATGTCTTTCCCGTGCCTATGTCCTGAATGGTATTGCCTAAGTTTTATTTTAGGGTTTTATGGTTTTAGATCTTACATTTAAGTCTTTAATCCATCTTGAGTTAATTTTTGTATAAGGTGGGAAGGGATCCAGTTTCAGCTTTCTACATATGGCTAGCCAGTTTTCCCAGCACCATTTATTAAATAGGGAATCCTTTCCCCATTGCTTGCTTTTGTCAGGTTTGTCAAAGATCAGATGGTTCTAGATGTTTGGTGTCATTTCTGAGGCCTTTGTTCTGTTCCATTGGTCTGTATCTCTGTTTTGGTACCAGTACCATGCTGTCATGGTTACTGTAGCCTTGTAGTAGAGTTTGAAGTTAGGTAGCATGATGTCTACAACTTTGTTCTTTTTGCTTAGGATTGTCTTGGCAATGAGGGATCTTTTTTGGTTCCATATGAACTGGAAAGTAGTTTTTTCCAATTCTGTGGAGAAAGTCATTGGTAGCTTGATGGGGATGGCATTGAATCTATAAATTACTTTGGGCAGTATGGCCATTTTCACGATATTGATTCTTCCTATCCATGAGCATGGAATGTTCTTCCATTTGTTCGTGTCCTGTTTCATTTCGTTGAGCAGTGGTTTGTAGTTCTCCTTGAAAAGGTCCTTCACATCCCTTGTCAGTTGGACTCCTGGGTATTTTATTCTCTTTGTAGAATTGTGAATTGGAGTTCACTCATGATTTGGCTCTCTGTTTGTCTGTTATTGGTGTAAAAGAATGCTTGTGATTTTTGCACATTGATTTTGTATCCTGAGACTTTGCTGAAGTTACTTCTCAGGTTAAGGAGATTTTGGGCTGAGACAATGGGGTTTTCTAAATATACAATCATGTCATCTGCAAACAGGGACAATTTGACTTCCTCTTTTCCTAATTGAATACCCTTTACTTCTTTCTCTTGCCTGATTGCCCTGGCCACAGCTTCCAACACTATGTTGAATTGGAGTGGTGAGAGAGGGCATCCTTGTCTTGTGCCAGTTTTCAAAGGGAATGCTTCCAGTTTTTGCCCATTCAGTATGATATTGACTGTGGGCTTGTCATAAGTAGCTCTTATTATTTTGAGATACATTCCATCAGTATCTAATTTATTGAGAGTTTTTAGCATGAAGGGCTGTTGAATTTTGTCAAAGGCCTTTTCTGCATCTATTGAGATAATCATGTGGTTTTTCTTGTTGGTTCTGTTTATGTGATGGATTATGTTTATTGATTTGCATATGTTGAATCAGCCTTGCATCCCAGGGTGAAGCCAACTTGATCATGGTGGATAAGCTTTTTGATGTGCTGTTGGATTCGGTTTGCCAGTATTTTATTAAGGATTTTTGCATCAATGTTCATCAGGGATGTTGGTCTAAAATTATCTTTTTTTTTTTTTTTTCCGAGACTGAGTCTTGCTCTGTTGCCCAGGCCGCAGTGCAATGGCACATCTCAGCTCACTGCAAGCTCCACCTCCCAGGTTCATGCCATTCTCCTGCCTCAGCCTCCTGAGTAGCTGGGACTACAGGTACCCGCCACCATGCCAGGCTAAGTTTTTGTATTTTCAGTAGAGACAGGGTTTCACCATGTTAGCCAGGATGGTCTCGATCTGACCTCATGATCCACCCACCTTGGCCTCCCAAAGTGCTGGGATTACAGACGTGAGCCACCGTGCCTGGCCAAAATTCTCTTTTTGTGTTGTGTCTCTGCCAGGCTTTGGTATCAGGATGATGCTGGCCTCATAAAATGTGTTAAGGAGGATTCTTTCTTTTGCTATTGATTGGAATAGTTTCAGAAGGAATGGTACCAGCTCCTCTTTGTACGTCTGGTAGAATTCGGCCGTGAATTTGTCTGGTCCTGGACTTTTTTGGTTGGTAGGCTATTAATTATTGTCCCAATTTCAGAACCTGTCATTGGCCTATTCAGAGATACAACTTCTTCCTTGTTTTGTCTTGGGAGCGTGTATGTGTCCAGGAATTTATCCATTTCTTCCAGATGTTCTAGTTTATTTGCGTAGAGGTGTTTATAATATTTTCTGATGGTAGTTTATAGTTCTGTGGGATTGGTGGTGATATCCCCTTTATCATTTTTTATTGTGTCTCTTTGATTCATCTCTCTTTTTTTCTTTATTAGTCTTGCTAGCAATCTATCTATTTTGTTGATCTTTTCAAAAAAACAGCTCCTGGATTCATTGATTTTTTGAAGGGTTTTTTGTGTCCCTGTCTCTTTCAGTTCTGCTCTGATCTTGGTTATTTCTTGCCTTCTGCTAGCTTTTGAATTTGTTTCCTCATGCTTCTCTAGTTCTTTTAATTATGATGTTAGGGTGTGGATTTTAGATCTTTCCTGCTTTCTCTTGTGGGCAGTTAGTACTATAAATTTCCCTCTACACACTGCTTTAAATGTGTCCCAGAGATTCTGGTACATTGTGTCTTTGTTCTCACTGTTTTCAAAGAACATCTTTATTTCTGCCTTCATTTTGTTATTTACCCAGTAGTCATTCAGGATCAGGTTGTTCAGTTTCCATGTAGTTGTGTGGTTTTTGAGTGAGTTTCTTAATCCTGAGTTCTAATTTGATTGCACTGTGGTCTGAGAGACAATTTATTGTGATTTCTGTTCTTTTAGATTTGCTGAGGAGTGTTTTACTTCCAATTATGTGGTCAATTTTAGAATAAGTGTGATGTGGTGATGAGAAGAATGTATATTCTGTTGAATCGGGGTGTAAAGTTCTGTAGATGTCTATTAGGTCCACTTGGTGCAGAGCTGAGTTGAAGTCCTGGATATCCTTGTTAACCTTCTGTCTCATTGATCTGTCTAATATTGACAGTGGGGTGTTAAAGTCTCCTATTATTATTTTGTGGGAGTCTAAACCTCTTTGTAGATCTCTAAGTACTTGCTTTATGAATTGGGTGCATATAAATTTAGGATAGTAAGCTCTTCTTGTAGAATTGATCCCTTTACCATTATGTAATGGCCTTTTCTCTTTTGATCTTTGTTGGTTTAAAGTCTGTTTTATCAGAGACTAGGATTGCAACCCTTGCTTTTTTTTTTTTTTGCTTTCCATTTGCTTGGTAGATCTTCCTGCATCCCTTTATTCTGAGCCTATGTGTGTCTCTGCATGTGAGATAGGTCTCCTGAATACAGCACACTAATGGGTCTTGACTTTTTATCCAATTTGCCAGCCTGTGTCTTTTAAATTGGGGCCTTTAATCCATTTACATTTAAGTTTAATATTGTTATATGTGAATTTGATCCTGTCATTATGATGTTAGCTGGTTATTTTGCCCATTAATTTATGCAGTTTCTTCGTAGCATTGATGGCCTATACAATTTGGCATGTTTTTGCAGTGGCTGGTACTGGTTATTCCTTTCCATGTTTAGTGCTTCCTTCAGGAGCTCTTGTAAGGCAGGCAGGTGGCAACAAAATCTCTCCGCATTTGCTTGTCTGTAAAGGATTTGATTTCTCCTTCACTTATGAAGCTTAGTTTGGCTGGATATGAAATTCTGGGTTGAAAATTCTTTTCTTTAAGAATGTTGAATATTGGCCCCCACTGTCTTCTGGTTTGCAGGGTTTCTGCAGAGAGATCCACTGTTAGTCTGACGGCTTCCCTTTGTGTGTAACCCGACCTTTCTCTCTGGCTGCCCTTAACATTTTTTCCTTCATTTCAACTTTGGTGGATCTGACAATTATGGTGTCTTGGGGTTGCTCTTCTCAAGGAGTATCTTTTTGGTGTTCTTTGTGTTTCTGGAATTTGCATATTGGCCTGCCTTGCTAGGTTGGGGAAGTTCTCCTGGATAATATCGTGAAGACTGTTTCTCACTTGGTTCCATTCTCCCCATCACTTTCAGGTACACCAATCAAACATAGATTTGGTCTTTTCACATAGTCCCATATTTCTTGGAGGCTTTGTTCATTTATTTTTACTCTTTTTTCTGTACTATTGTCTTCCCTCTTTATTTCATTAATTTGATCTTCAATCACTGATATCCTTTCTTCCACCTGATCAAATCAGCTATTGAAGCTTGCGCATGCATCACGAAGCTTTCATGCCGTGGTTTTCAGCTCCATCAGGCCATTTAAGGTCTTCTCTACACTGTTTATTCTAGTTAGCCATTTGTCTAACCTTTTTTCAAGGTTTTTAGCTTTCTTGCAATGGGTTAGAACATGCTCCTTTAGCTCGGAGAAGTTTGTTATTACCGACCTTCTGAAGCCTACTTCTGTCCACTCGTGAAATTCATTCTCCATCCAGTCTTGTTCCTTTGCTGGCAAGGAGCTGTGATCCTTTGGAGGAGAAGAGGTGCTCTGGTTTTTGGCATTTTCAGCTTTTCTGCTCTGGTTTCTCCCCGTCTTTGCAGTTTTATCTACCTTTGGTCTTTGATGTTGATGACCTACAGATGGGATTTTGGTGTGAATGTCCTTTTTGTTGATGTTGATGCTATTCTTTTCTGTTTGTTAGTTTTCCTTCTAACAGTCAGGCCCCTCAGCTACAGGTCTGTTGGAGTTTGCTGGAGGTCCACTCCATACCCTTTTTGCCTGGGTATCACCAGCGGAGACTGCAGAACAGAGAATATTGCTGCCTGATCCTTCCTCTGGAAGCTTCGTCCAAGAGGGACATCTGCCTGTATGAGGTGTCTGTTGGCCCCTACTGGGAGGTGTTTCCCAGTCAGGCTACCCGGGGGTCAGGGACCCACTTGAGGAGGCATTCTGTCCATTCTCAGAGCTTGCACACTGTGCTGGGAGAACCACTGCGCTCTTCAAAGCTGTCAGACAGGAACGTGTAAGTCTGCAGAAGTTTCTGTTGCCTTTTGTTCATCTCTGCCCTGCCTACAGAGGTGGAGTCTGTAGGGGCAATAGGCCTTGCTGAGCTGCAGTGGGCTCTGCCCAGTTCGAGCTTCCTGGTCACTTTGTTTACCCGCTCAAGCCTCAGCAATGGCAGATGCCCCTCCCTCCGCCAGGCTGCAGCCTTGCAGGTTGATCCCAGACTGCTGTGCTGGCAGTGAGCAAGGCTCTGTGGGCATGGGACCCACAGAGCCAGGCACGGGAGGGTGTCTCCTGGTCTGCCAGTTGCTAAGACTGTGGGCTAAGCACAGTATTTGGGCTGGAGTGTACCGTTTTTCCAGGTACAGTCTGTCATGGCTTCCATTGGCTAGTAAAGGGAAATCCCCCGACCCCTTGTGCTTCTTGGGTGAAGCGGCACCCCACCTTGCTTTGCCTCATCCTCTGTGGGCTGTAACCACTATCCAGCCAGTCCCAGTGAGATGAACCAGGTACCTCAGTTGGAAATGCAGAAATCACCTGTCTTCTGTGTAGATCTTGCCAGGAGCTGCAGACTGGGGCTGTTCCTATTCAGCCATGTTGAAAGTACACACATGTTGTCTTTTTCATAGAATGATTTATATTCCTTTACATTACATTCCTTGACCCAGTAATGATATTGCTGGGTCAAACAATAGTTCTGAGTTTCTTGAGAAATCTCCAAACTGCTTTCCACAGTGGCTGAACTGATTTACATTCACACTAGCAGTATGTAAATGTTCCCTTTTATCCTCAACCTCACCAACACCTGTTAGTTTTTAACTTTTTAGTAATTAGTTATTCCGACTGGTGTGAGATGGTATCTCTGTGTGGTTTTGATTTGCTTTTCTCTAATGATCAATGGTATTGAGCATTTTTCTATATGCTTGTTGGTTTTATCTGTGTCTTCTTTTGAGAAGTGTCTGTTCATGTCCTATGCTGATTTTATAATGGGTTGGTTTGTTTTTTGCCTGTTGATTTGTTTGAATTGCTTATGGATTCTGGATTAGACCTTTGTTGGATGCATAGTTTTTGAATATTTTCTCCCATTCTGTAGGCTATCTGTTTACTCTGTTGATACTTTGTTTTGCTGTGCAGGAGCTCTTTAGTTTGCTTAGGTATCACTTGTCTATTTTTGTTTTGCTTGCAATTGCTTTTAGAGACTTCATCGTGAAATCTTCACCAAAGCCTAATATATCCAGAATAGTATTTCCTAGGTTTTCTCCTAGGGTTTAAATAGTTTTAGGTCTTACATTTAAGTCTTTAATCCATTTTGAGTTTATTTTTGTATATGATGAAAGGAAGGGTCCAGTTTCAATCTTCTGCATATGGCTAGACAGTTATGCCAGCAGCATCTATTGAATAGGGAATCCTTTTCCCATTGCTTGTTATTGTCAGCTTTGTCAAAGATCAGATGGTTGTAGATGTGTGGCATTATTTCTGGGTTCTCTATTCTATTTCCTTGGTCTATGTATCTGCTTTTGTACCAGTAACATGCTGTTTTGATTACCGTAGCCCTATAGTATAAGTTTGAAGTCAGGTAGTGTGATGCCTCTGGCTTTGTTCTTTTTGCTTAGGATTGCTTTGACTGTTTTGGGCTCTTTCTTTGTTACATATAAATTTAGAAAAGCTTTTTCTAAATCTGTGAAAATTACATTGGTAGTTTAATGGAAATTGCATCGAATCTATAAATTGCTTTGGGCAATATGCCCATTTTAACATTATTAATTTCTCCTGCCCATGAACATAGACTGTTTTTCCATTTGTTTGTGTCACCTCTGATTTCTTTCAATGGTGTTTTATAATTTTCATTGTAGAGATCTTTCACCTCCCTGGTCGACTGTATTTCTAACGAATATTTTTGTGTGTGTGGCTGTTGTGAATTTGGTGCTCAGCTTGGATGTTATTGGTATATGGAAATGTTATTGATTTTTGTATATTGATTCTGCATCCTGAAACTTTACTGAAGTTATTTACCAGTTCTAGAAATCTTGAGGCAGAGACTAAGGAGTTTTCTAGGTATAGAATCACACCATCTGCAAAGAGAGAGTTTGACTTCCTCTCTTCCTATCTATATGCCTTTAATTTCTTCCTCATGACAAATTACTTTGGCTAGGGCTTCCTAGTATGTATTTTAAACAAAGACATTTGAAGCAATTAAATATTTTAGTGTTAATCTTTGCAACCATTACTTAATTTGAAAGAAACAATATTTCACTGTTTTTTCTTTAAAATATTGCATGAGTTAGATGGTAACTGTATTAGTCAAAGTTCTCCAGAAAGACACATAGGATATGTATGTGGTGTGTGTGTGTGTGTGTGTGTGTGTGTGTGTGTGTGTGTGTAGAGAGAGAGATTGTAAGAAATTGGCTTACATAATTATAGATGCTGTAGTTGGCAATCCGGAGACCCAAGAGAGCTGATAGTATGGTTGTAGTCCAAGTCCAAGGGCCTGAGAAGCAGAACAGCCAAATGTGTAAATTACAATCTAAGTCCAAGTTTGAAGGCAGGAAACCAATGTCTCAGCTTAAAGACAGTCAGGCAGAAAGGGTAGATTCTCCCTACTCTGCCTTTTGTTCTAATCAGGCCTTCCACAGATTGGATGAGGGTCACCCACAGTGGGTTGGGCAATTTACTTTGCTCAGTCCACCAAGTCAAATGTTAATCTCATTCACAAACACATCTAGAATCATGTTTAACCAAATGTCTGGGCACCCAATGGCCCAGTCAAGTTGACACATAAAATTAACCACCATGGTGACTATGGCTTATCGTGGGATAAATAATTCCATTGTATCCTGTTTACAACAAGACTTGAACATGAGACATAGTACATACTTGCAAATCAGGACAACTAATACAACAGAAAGTTTTATTGATTTTTAGCATCTTTCTGGGAGATACAAAACATCACTAGCATTAAAAGCCTGGATGGGGAAAGACGTAAGAGTATTCTATTCAACACAGTTTTGGAGGTCCTGGCCAGAGCAGTCAGGCAAGAGAAAGAAATAGAAGGCATCCAGATAGGAAAAGAATAGGTCAAACTATCCCTGTTTGCAAATAACATGATTCTGTAGCTAGAAAACCCCATAGTCTCTGCCAAAAAAGCTCATTTAACTGATAAGCAACTTCAGCATAGTTTCAGGATACAAAATAAACATACAAAAATCAGTAGCATTCTTATACCCCAATGACATCCAAGCCAAGAGCCAAATCAGGAATGCGATTCCAGTCACAATTGCCACAGAAAGAATAACATATCTAGGGATACAGCTAACCAGAAAGTGAGAGATCTCTACAATGAAAATTACAAAGCACAGTTGAAAGAATTAAGATACTACAGAAACAAATAGAAAAATATTCTGTGCTCATGGATAAGGAAAATCAATATTGTTAAAATGGCCGTACTGCCCAAAGCAATTTATAGATTCAATGCTATCCCCATCAAACTACTAATGACATTTTTCAAAGAAACAGAAAAAACTGTTAACCAATTTATATGGAACTGGCTAGGTGCAGTGGCTCACACCTGTAATCCCAGCACCCTGGGAGGCTGAGGCGGGTGGATCACGAGGTCAGGAGATCAAGATAATCCTGGCCAACCTGGTGAAACCCTGTCTCTACTAAAAATACAAACATTAGCTGGGTGTGGTGACACATGCCTATAATCCCAGCTACTCAGGGGGCTGAGGCAGGAGAATCGCTTGAACTGGGGAGGTGGAGGTTGAAGTGAGCTGACATTGTGCCACTGCATTCCAGCCGGGCAACAGAGCAAGACTCTGTCAAAAAAAAAAGAATTCATTTGGAGCCAAAAAAGAGTCCAAATAGTCAAGATAATCCTAAGCAACAAGAATAAAGCAGAAAGCATCATGTTACCCAACTTCAAATTATACTACAGGGCTACAGTAACCAAGATAGCATGGTACTGGTACAAAAACACACACATAGACCAATGGAACAGAATAGAGAGCCCCCAAATAATGCCACATATCTACAACATAGCTGACAATAACAAGCCGGGGAAAGGACTTTCTATTCAATAAACAGTGCGGGGATAACTGTCTAGCAATATGCAGAAGATTGAAACTGGACCCCTTCCTTACACTATATACAAAAATCAACTCAAAAATGGATTAAAGACTTAAATGGAAAACCCAAAACTATAAAAACCTTGGAAGATAACCTAGGAAATAGTATTCTGGACATAGAAACTGGCAAAGATTTCATGACGAAGAGACAAGAAGCAATTGCAACAAAAGCAAAAATTGGCAGATGAGATCTAATTAAACTAAAGAACTTTGACACAGCACAAGAAGCTACCAACAGAATAAACAGACAAACAGCTGGGCACGGTGGCTCATGCCTGTAATCCCAGCAGTTTGGGAGGCTGAGACAGGCAGATCACTTTTGAGGCAAGGAGTTTGAAACCAGCCTGGCTAATATGGTGAAACCCCATCTCTACAAAAAATACAAAAAAATGAGCTCAGTATGGTGGCACATGCCTGTGGTCCCAGCTACTCGGGAGGCTGAGGCACAACAATTCCTTGAACCTGGGAGGCAGAGGTTGCAATGAGCCAAGATGGTGCCACTGCCTCCAGCCTGGGTGACAGAGTGAGACTCCGCCTCAAAATAAACAAACAAACAAACATACAACCTACAGAATGGGAGAAAATATTTGCAAACTATGCATCTGACAAAGGTTTAATTCCAGCATCTATAAGGAACTTAAACAAATTTACAATAGAAAAACCACATGAAAAAGTGGGCAAAGGACATGAACAAACACTTTTCAAAAGAAGACATATATACAGCCAACAAACATATGAAAAAGCTCAGTATCACTAATCATTAGAGAAATGCAAATCAAAACCACACAGAGATACCATCTCACACCAGTCAGAATGGCTATTATCAAAAAGTCAAAAAATAACAAATGCTACAAGGTTGCAGAGAAAAGGAAACACTTATACACTGCTGGTGGGAGTGTAAACTACCTCAACCATAGTGGAAAGCAGTGTGGCAATTCCTCAAAGACCTAAAAATAGAACTACCATTTTATCCAGCAATCCCATTACTGGGTATATACCCAAAGGAATATAAATAGTTTTACCAAAAAGACATGTGCATGCATATGTTCATTGCAGCACTATTCACAATAGCAAAGACATGGAATCAACCTAAATGCTCATCAACAGTAGACTGGATAAAGAAATATCGTGCATATACATCATGGAATACTGTGCCGCCATAAAAAGAATGAGATCATGTATTTTGCGGGAACATAGATGGAACTAGAGGCCATTATTCTTAACAAACTAACGCAGGAACAGAAAAACCAAATACTGCACGTTCTCACTTCTAAGTGGGAGCTAAATAATGAGAACCAATGGACATAGGGAGGGGAACAACAGACAGTGGTGAGAAGTGACAATGTGCTAGCAGCCCTCACTCTCATCACCTCCTCGACCTCCGGCCTCAGCTTCCACTCTAGTGGGGCTTGAGGAGCCCTTCCGCCCGCCACTGCACCATGGGAGCCCCTCTCTGGGCTGGCTGATGCTGGAGCCTCCTCCCTCTGCTTGCCGGGAGGTGTGGAGGTGTGGAGGGAGAGGCGCGGGTGGGAACCGGGGCTGTGGGCCAGTGCGAGTTCCTGCTCCCTGCACATGGAGCAGCCAGCCAGCACCCCAGGCTCAGGGCAGTGAGGGGCTTAGCACCCAGGCCAGCAGCTGCGGAGGTTGCGCGGGGTCCCCTAGCAGTGCTGGCCCAGGCGCGGCACTCAAATTCTCGCCGGGCCTTAGCTGCCTCCCCATGGGGCAGGGCTCAGGACCTGGAGCCTGCCATATCTGAGCTCCTCCCCCTGTGGTGGGCTCCAGCGCGGCCTGAGCCTCCTCTACGGTCGCCGCCCCCTGCTCCGTGGGGCCCATGGACAGCCCAAGGGCTGAGGAGTACAGGCGCGGCTTGGGACTGGCAGGCAGCTCTGCCTGCAGCCGCTGTGCAGGATCCACTGGGTGAAGCCAGCTGGGCTTCTGAACTGAGTGGGGACTTGGAGAACTTTTATATCTAGCCAGAGGATTGTATGTGTACTAATCAGCACTCACTCTGTGTCTAGCTCAGGGTTTGTAAATACAACAATCAGCACTCTGTGTCTAGCTCAGGGTTTGTAAATACACCAATTTGTACTCTGTATCTAGCTAACCTAGTGGAGACTTGGAGGACTAGCACTCTGTGACTCTGTGTCTAGCTCAATGATTGTAAATGCAGCAATCAGCACTCTGTGTCTAGCTCAGGGTTTGTAAATACACCAATCAGCACCCTGTGTCTAGCTCAAGGTTTGTGAATACACCAATTGGTACTCTGTATCTAGCTAACTAGCACTCTGTGACTGTATCTAACCCAAGGATTGTAAATGCACCAATCAGCACTCTGTCAAAACGGACCAATCAGCTCTCTGTAAAATAGACTAATCAGCAGGATGTGGATGGGGCCAGATAAGGGAATAAAAGCAGGCCGCCGGAGGTCCCCCTAGCAACCCATTCCGGTCCCCTTCACCATTGTGGAAGCTTTAATCTTTCACTCTTTGCAATAAATCTTGCTGCTGCTCACTCTTTGGGTCCATGCTGCGGTTATGAGCTGTAATACTCACCACCAAGGTCTGCAGCTTCACTCCTGAAGCCAGCCAGACCACGAACCCACCGGGAAGAACAAACAACTCCAGATGCGCTGCTTTTGGGAGCTCTAACACTCACCACGAAGGTCTGCAGCTTCCCTCCTGACAGCGAGACCACGAACCCACCAGAAGGAAGAAGCTCCAGACACATGTGAACATCTGAAGGAACAAACTCCGGACACACCACCTTTAAGAACTTTAACACTCACCACGAGGGTCCACGGCTTCATTCTTGAAGTCAGTGAGACCAAGAACCACCAATTCTGGACACAGTGGGGTCTACCTGAGGGAGGAGGATGGAAGGAGGGAACAGATCAGGAAAAATAACTATCAGGTACCAGACTTAGTATCCAGTGACAAAATCGTCTGTACACCAAACCTCTGTGATCCAAGTCTACCTATATAACCTGCCCATATATTCCTGAATCTAAATAAAAGTTAAAAAAAAGAATTAGGAGTATGTGGCAGTGAAGGGTTAGGTCTTGGTTTTGTTAAGGTCATTGGTGACAGTAATAATTAATAATAATTATAATAGCAGTTCCCATTGATTCAAGCTTATGCCAGGCATTATCCAAGTTAATGTTTCTTACGTTACTTTGGGCAGGTATTTCTGAGCCTAATTTTTCTTCTCTGATAAAACTGAGCTATTAATAACTACCTAAGTGCCTCTTCCTCAGGCAAGAACCAAATGAGATAAGATAGGTGAGTGTGCTTTAAAAATTGTAAAGTGCTCTACAAATGCAGAGTGTCATCATTTTCCGTTGAAATACCAAGCTGGGAGGAAGTGAGGGAAGGAGGTTTTCCTTCTTTTCTGTAAGCCTACCGCGGCACCCTGTGATCTCAGAAGTGCTGGAGACCTGTGTTTGGAAGACAAAATGCATTTCTTTGGTGAAATCGGAAGGGACAGGTTTCTTATTGCTTCTAACCCTTCCAGAATGTGAATTTTCTTCCTTTTCTGTGGTCATCAGTTGCAATTTTATAGACGCCATTGTGCTTATCCTAAGGGAGTGACAAGGAAGGAATAATACCTACCACAGGGGTAGAAGCTGGGCCAGAAATGAAAATGTGTAAACAATAAACAAGTTATATTTGTACTTCAAATAAAGCGTTATTTTTTTTTCAACTTTAAAATATACTGGTTTGTGATACGATACCAAACCACGGAATGCAGCTCCTAGGAAGACACAAAATTTGGAGATAAAATTTTTTCTGCTCTTCAGCTTTTGGATCGTTTCAAATACTATTGATATTCTACTCATGCCTAGACACCAAAGGGTGAATGTAATTAAAATGCAATGAGACTGTGCAATCAAATAAAAAATGTTCTTCACCCATGTGTCCCTGGTACTTATGTGCTATGTGTCACCCCAGAGAGGGCAATCATTGAAAATGTTGCATTTTATACAGTGAGACTGAGTTAATAAAGCAAGAAAGACTTTCAAGTAATAGTGGATTCATTCTAAAACTTAAGTCATTTGTAAGATCATAGGATGTAGTGCTTCTTCCCTGTTTATTATACGGGAATAACACTTGTCTGTATACTTGGAAGACCTGGATTTTGGGGGAGCTCCACGGAAAATTTCTTTCTCTTCCAGATGTCATAGGAAATAGCATAACTTTTTTTTCCTACCAAAAAAAGATAACAGTGTAAATATATAAGTAATCTCACAGTGTCAGCCTGGAATGATGTTTTTAAAGTTTTACATGCCATCAGTCAGGGTGTAGTTTCTTTCTAGATTGCAATGGGATCTGTCAACTGTACTATCCTGGGATCCCAGTTTGAGTCTCTGAAGGTGCTAGAAACAGCATTTCAAAGTCAGACAACTGCATTAATTCAAACTTCAAGCTGTTGAATTCCCTGAGGAGATATGAATTGGGAGAAGAATGGGACACAAAGAGTGAGTCCCATCCTCAAGGCTCTGGGAGCTGTGCTCTCTGACCCTGTTGACCTAGGAAAGTTGCATCAAATGTCTCACCATCTCACCGCTTTGTTAACTCCCACTGTTCACCACAAACCAGGAAGGACAGGAAGTCCCCTACATTGTTTATGGTGAAATTAATTATGTAGATATTAAGAATCTAGTTATGAATTTAAAATGTAAAATGTGGGCTTGGGCACAGTAGCTTATGCCTTTAATCCTCGCACTTTGGAAGGCCTGGGAGGATGAAATTCTGTCTCTACAAAAAATGCAGAAGTTAGCTGGGCGTAGTGGTATGCACCTGTGGTCCCAGCTACTTGGGAGGGCATAGTGGTATGCACCTGTGGTCCCAGCTACGTGGGAGGATCTCCTGAGCCTGGAGGTCGAGGCTGCTATGAGCCGAGGCTGCACTCCAGCCTGGGTGACAGAATGAGGCTGTTTCAAAATAATAATAAAGTGTACATCTTTTGATTTACTGATTGCACTTCTAAGAGTTTACCCTAAGGGGTAAATCAGATGAATACACAAAGGATTATGTCAAAGTAGGTGATGAAATTTTGTATAATCTTAAAGAAGAAAAGAAAAAGAGCATAATATTCATCAAGAGGGAACTGATTAAATAAATTGTGGTTATGAAGATATTAAATGCAAGGATATAGAATAATTTATATTTTAATTCATTATCACTTATTAATATCAATATTAGTAAATAAATATTGTTGAGTGAAAAGGACATTATAGAACCCCGGAATCCCATGGAAGCAAAGTGTGTGCTTGGGTGTGTGTAACTGTGCTACAGAAAGGTTAATCACCAAAATGTTTATCAATGTTCCTCTCTGGGTTACAGAGATGTGATTTTTATTTTCTTCTTTATGTGTAGCTGTTTTACGAGATGTTCTGTAAAGATTATGTGGCATTTTGATAATCGAAAGCTCATTTTATTCAGAAAAAATTATTCTCTCTTCAAAACCCACCTAATCTCTTAATTATTTGCTAAAATGAAGCAAGAATTCTTTCACTTGGTAAAAGATTTACTGGTTTGTGAAGAAGAGGAGTCTATGAAACTCGACAGTGTGTATGGCGTTAGAAATTACAGGATTTGGCATTATATGAAAAAAGATACCTGCTTACATATGTTTATCACAGAACAATTCACAATTGTGAAGATATGGAGCCAACGTAAGTGCCCATCAACTGATGAGTGGATAAAGAAAATGTGGTGTGTGTTCACCATGGATACTACCCAGCCATCAAAAAGAACGAAATAATGTCTTTTGCAGCTACTTGAACGGAGCTGAAGGCCATTATTCTAAATGAAGTAACTCAGGAATGGAAAACCAAATACTGCATGTTCTCACTTATAAGTGGGAGCTGTGCTATGGGTATGCAAAGACATACAGAGGGGTATAATGGACATTGGAGACTCAGAAAGGGGGATACTGGAAGGGGGTGAGGGATAAAAAGCTATTGATTACAGTGTACAATGCTGTGTTGGGTGCACTAAAATCTCTGACTGTACCACTATACAATTCATCTATGTAACCAAAAAAACACTTGTACCCCAAAAGCTATTGAAATAAAAATTATTTAAATAAAATGACAAGACTTGGGAGTCAAGACTCAAGCATAAGCTGCAAATTTGTTGTTACCATGTCAAAATCATGTCCATTTTCGCATCTGCAAAAGGGAAGTCATAATCATCACCTGACTCAGGCCCTGAGATGCTACAAATACTCAACATTTTATAGCATTTAAATTGTCATTTAAATTGCATTTTCACTATGTCCTACAAGGCTCACTGGTGGACAGTAGCATCTGCTCTCCTTTGAAACATTTTTAAATTTTAATTTTTTTAGAGCCAAGTCTTGCTTTTTCACCCAGGCTGGAGTACTGGGGCACGATCACAGCTCACTGCAGCCTCAAATACCTGGGCTCAAGCAATCCTTCTGCCTCAGCCTCCCAAGTAGCTAGGACTACAGGTGCACACCACCATGCTTGGCTAACTTTTTTTTTTTTTTTTTTTTTGCAGAAGCATGGTCTCACTGTGCTGCCCAGGCCGGTCTTGAACTGCTGGCTCAGCCTCCCAGAAGGCTTGGGATTATAAGTATGAGCCATCACAACCAGCCTCAATCTCCTAAGTTAGAAGAATATTCTTGATATGATAAAATGTTCACAGCATATATTGTAATTAAAATTGGCAGGCTACAAGGCAATGTACAACTATAATAAAAATTATAATAGGAACAGTATATAATAAGAGCATCTATTAGGTGTCCCTTGTGACAGGAACTGTGCTGAGCACAGGGTATGTGTTTTCTTACTCAGTCCCTAAAGCAACTCTAGGATGTAGGGACTATTTTTTTAATTCCCATTTTATAGTTGAGCATTTCATTTTACAGCAAATCATAAATACTTGTCCAGGATCCAGCTGAGATTGGAATCCAGGTGTGTTTGAACCCAAGGTTCAGACTTTTAGCTGCCCTGGGGTGTGAGAGTATGTGTGTAGAAAAAGGCCTGCTCAAGGAAGAAGGAGGAGGAAAGAGTTAAGGAGGATGATGATGATATATTTTTAAGTGTGCATCAATCTTCCTGGTGGTGACAGGTCTCTTAGTGTCATGATCAGCTCTGCCATTTGCAACAGTAGGAATTACAGTCTTTCAAAATCTGTTTCTGGTCATTGCTGAACCCAAATTTACGTGAAAACAGGCCCTTGAAGTCAACCTCTTAAGTTTTAGAAAAAGATATTCCTCCCTGAAATTGGAGTGACATCTCCAGTGAACACTCCTGGCAACAGAGTTGTCCCCTGCAGCTGACCAGTGGAGGTCAGCCAGCCCCCACCAGGCAGCAGATGAACCTCAGCCACCTGTCGGCCACAGCAGCTGGAGGACCCCCGGAAGCGATGGCTCCAGAAGGTGACCTCTGTGTGACACACAAGTGTGGTGAAATGGAAACATCCATGTTGATCTAGTGCCATCTGGAATCCCAGTATTAACTGTGCACAATTTCCCATCATTGTATCAACATCTTGCTCTATATGAAAGTCTATAAGCCCCAGTTATCAATGGATTTCAGCTACTATCTCCAAGACATGTGACAAATGTTGTTCAGATACAACACACTTTCCAAGGGAGTTACCCAAATTTTGACCCAAAATATTTTGAGGGGAAGTAGAGGCCTACAAAAATTAGTGATCTCCGTAATAACTATTAACCGTAGTACCAGGTTGTCAGTACAGTCTGAGCCACAAGAGACAGGTGATGAGTTATGAATAATTTAAGTTTTTAAAGCATTTCCCAATTCTGGTTGTGCTAGCTGTTTTTCTACTCAAGATGAATATCAGGATGCAGCACAGTTACATTATGGTGGGGACAACCTTGAAACTCTTCTAATTTAAAATTTTAAAGTACATTTATTTGCCAGTTCTACTGTTGGAAATGTTACAGTGGTGTCCTTATCATCTGTGCGTTTAAGTTATGCAAACTCAAGATACATTGCTATAGTGAAAATACAGAAAAATTACATGGTAATATATATCCTTTTAGAGATATTTACATATATATTTATACATATATATTTATACATGCAATTGTGTACGGATTGCATGTATAAATAATACTACATATTTATGCTGCGTGTGTACTGTACTTTATGGGTAATTTGAGGAATTTCCAAGGGTAATTTTGGCTCTAAGCACTTTTTGCTTTAGGCAACATCTGCCCTCCTCACTCCCTGCCCCTCCCACTGTCACCACCACCATTTCAAATTGAAATTCCATTGTGTTTGTGATATCTTACTTTTGATACTTCTCATCAGTGGGTCTAAGATCCACAAAGTGCTATCAGCTCCTGGTTGATTCTAAATATTATTCATGACTAGTTCAAGGTAGCAGCTGCTTTTTCTTGGTTCAAATTTGTGAAGCTGGCGTCATCATCTGTTAATATTGCATGCCCATCCCTGCTGGGTACCAGACACTGCATTACTCTAAAAATACACTTCCTTTTCCACCAGGCTTTTTGAGTAGTCTGAAAACTGGTTTAACTGCATGCTTTTTATTTTTGGTGTTGGTAGCAATGGAAAATGGGGTATGATAATAATTTCATTGACATCAAGAAAGCTTGGGTTTGTTTTTCCTGCACAAAATAGAATTATCTCTGTAAAACATCCATCTGACTTGTTTCTCTTCCATGCTTAAAATCCTTCAGCAGCTCCCCCTTACCCACATGATAAAGTCCAAACTTCATGTACACATGACTTAGAAAACTTTGCTTTTCTCCCAGCATGCCTCTCCCTATATACTCAGTGTGTTCACCACAACAAACCCTTGCATTGCTCATGCCAGGGTTTTTCACAACTTCAAGCTTTTGTCCCTGCTGTCCCTGCTGTCTCCGCTGCCAGAAATGTTGTCATGGTCTCCATCCACTTAGTGAGTTTATACACCCTGAACATCACGCTCAAATATCACTTCCTTTGTACTACCTTCTGTGACTTCCTGAGCCAGACGTGGCCATGGCTTTTCTTATATATCTTTGGTATATTTTTATGCTTCTATTCAGGCAGTTATCAACCATTAATGAAATGATAAATTTAAACATCCATCTCCTCTATTAGGCAGTGAATGCAACAAAAGCAGAGGCAATGCTTTATTTACCTTTGTAATCCCAGTACCTAGCATGGGGATTGGAACCCAATGGCTCCATATATCCTGAATGAGTGAAGAAATGAATGACAGACAGAGATACAATCTTAGAAATTCATTCATTGAGGTGTTTTTCACCCAAGATGCAGAGATAAACTGCAGGAGTTCAATGAATTTCCTCTAAAATGAATGCAAAATTGTGATTGAATCTCTGTGTGTATACTTGTGCATACATTTATCTGGGTAGCTGGTCCATAGCCTTCATCATATTCCAAAGGAATGTAGGATGTAATAATGGGGATACAAATCACTGACATAATTCAATCTCCTCAGAAAATTAAGATCTCCCTTTCTCCTGCTGCATGACATAAACAACCAACCAACCAAATAAACAAACAAAACCAAGGGGAATGGGGGCTTTTGAAAGGAATGAGTAGGCAGGGATGTCCCTGAAAGGTGAGGTCTGCATGATAGTCTTGTTTCAGTCCTGAAGGGGAGGGGGGTGCCCAAAATATCAGTGCTCAGAAGGATTTGGACCTAACTAGCATGCAATGCACGCCTGGAGCTTAGTTCATTCACTCTTTTGGCTATTGTGGAATTATCTCATTACAAGAGGGATGTGGGTGGTAACAAGTGAGGTGCTTTCTTCTCCCTTCCTGTTGAGTCATTCTCCAAATAATGTCTCCATGAAGTTCAGAGTATGAGGGGAAGTAACATTAGCTTGAGGATTTTTTGTTATTTGAAATCTGTAACTAAATAATAGCACTACTCATTGTGGCTTTTCCTTTCTTTCTGGTTTCATAAATTTCCCTTACATTTTCAACTGGGTGAGTTATTTGCCATTTGCTCTCCTAACCTGGTGTTTGTGCAGCGTCATTGGCAAAAGTTAATATGTGCTTCTTGCTGCCCCAGGGACTCTTGCAGCTCCATAATGACGGAATTAATCTATAAATGTGGTCTCTAAAAGCACCTCTGGGTCTCAATCTTTGAATGAAAGGCAGAGTGGAATGGAAGGGATTTGTTGGTTTCATTATCATTATCTAAATGGATGCAAATGCAGCAGATTGAAAATGCTCATCCTTACCAGAAATGATAAGAATCCAAAGACCTGCTATTTGCATGTTTAATTGCAATGGCACATTGAGAGACAGAATTACTGAGTGGGGGTTATGGGCACTTCACAAATGGTAATTGTCCTCCCCACTTATTTTTGTCATCTTGATGAGTGTTAGAAGATGGCTAGGCTTTCTAAACACTTGTGCGCTTCCAACTAGGGAGGATATTTTGGCAGATTAGGAAAACATGGCATGAATTCAAGTGAGCTGAGTTGCATTAGCCCCTCTTTTCTGGCTAGTTCTAGTTAAATGGTAACTTTCCATGAAGTGCCTTCCTTTTCCTAACAGTAACATTTACTGAGCACAAAGTTGCATTTCAGGTACAGAACCAAGCTCTTAACACACTTCTCTCATTTAACTCCAGTCTCTGAGGTAGTTTCTATTATTATTTTCATTTTACAAGTAGGAAATCTGAGACAGAGAGAAATCAAGTAACTTAGCCAAGTTTACATAGGAAATGACTAAGTCAAGATATAAATGCTTATTTGTCTGATTCCCAAGCCAAAGTTGTTGGTATGTGAAATCACTTTTTTTCTATCATCAACACTCTCATTTATCAACCATTTATTCATCCATTCATACATCAAATATTTATTGAGCAACTACTATATGCTAGCTATTATGTGCAGTAAACAAAATGGAAGCAAAACATTACCCCTGCCTTCAAGTACAATTTGAAATAACCAAAAATGAAATTCTGTTGTTTCCTTTATGCAAGCATCAACAGAGCATCATTTTTGCAACCTTCCTCCTCATCAACATCATCATCATCAGAATTGCTTTTTATTGAGCTTGCGAAAGTTGTGAGAATCAAAATGGAGTCGCTTGTGTTTAAAAAAACAAACAAACAAACAAAAAGCCATGACAAATAGAGCCAGGGAAGGCTGTGAAGAGATGGTCCTCAAACTTCTGTGCCTGATAAGAAAAACTGTCACAAAAGACTCTGCAAAAACTGTAACCGTACCAAAGGCCATCACACCCTTGCACAATAAAATGCTTCTGTGAAGACATCTGCCCAGCAACTGCCTGTCCACCTCAGACTGATGTCACTCTTGTTATCGATCTCTGTAGCCAAGGAGAGTCATTTGAAAACAATTACGTAATTCTCCTCATTTTTCCTTTAAAACCCTTTGTTTTCCTTTACCTCCCTGAATACACACACCGTTTACTATGGCATGCATATTCCCATTGCAATGCCTATTCCTAAATATGTATCTTTTATTTTAGAGAGGCTCTTTCTGTGTATGTTCACTGACAAGTCCTTACGGTGATGCCTTCGGCATCATTTACTTCTAGCAACCTTTTGAGGTAAGTATGATCATCCCCACAATATGGCCAAAGAAACTACAGCTCACAGAGCTTAAATGACTTTGCTCATGTCACCCAGCTAGTAAGTGGCAGAGCCAGCTTTGAAATCCAGGACCGTCTGATTCTAAAGCCTCATATTTTAATAACAATATCACCTGAGGATTCTGAGACCACTCTAAAAACCAATGTCACTTAAGGATTTTTTAGAGACTACTTTAAAAGCAATGTGGATAAAATGCTTGATGAAGAACCAAAGCTATATGAACTGAGTTCTCAGCCCCTGCCGGTACTATACTAGAAACTGTCCATGTATGCTCTCATTTAAGTATCTTCAGAGCCTCCATAGATCTTGTTAGTTCTATTATGCAGATGAGGAATCTGAGGCTCAGAGAGATGAAGTAACTTGCCCAAGGTCACACACAGGTGAGACAATATTTAAGTCCAGATCTGCTTGATTTTAAAGCCCTATATTTTACTAACAACATCACCGAGAGCATTCCTAGGGCAAAATGCTTATTTTCAGAAAAAAATTCCAAAAAGTCTTACCAAATAGGAACCCCTAAGTTAGTTGCCCAAAGGATACAGGCTGCTGGGTAGGCTCCATCTTAACAAGGGTTTCCCTTCCCCAGACCCATGCAACATTATTTTTCTCCTATTTTTAAAAAAACTCTTTTTTCCCCCTTCTTGCTTGGTAGGAGGACAGGTGTGTGTGTGTGTGTGTGTGTGTGTGTGTGTGTGTGTTTGCGGAATGGAACAATAAAAAAGAGAGAGACATACTTGGAGATAAAGGGATTGCAGAGAACACAGGAGATCCAAGCTGATCTGAAGACTCTGGGGTCTGGCTTTTTGCAGTCTCTCTTTATCTGTTGATAATGGCTCACTTCTTGATAAGTCAGCAGAGGGTTGGGGGTGGGGAGTCATTTTTAAGGAGAAGGAGAGCCTCTGTATTAGTTAAATCCTTTAAATATATATAGTAAAAGGGCAAGAATCCCACCACTCACAATTTTCCCTAGAATGTTGCTGGATTTCGGATTCTGATTCAGCTTCAGAAGGCTGGGATCCCATGTAGCATTAGAAGGACTGGCGTGATAAGAACAAGATCATGTATTAAGTGCCTATTACATAACTGGTGTGATGCTGAGGACTTTGCATTCATTATGTCTGCTATAGTTTGAATGTGGTGTCCTCTCCAAAATTCATGCTGAAACGTAATCCCCGTTGTGGTGGTATTAAGAGTTGGACCCTTTTAGGAGGTGATTGAGTCATAAGAGTGCAGCCCTCATGAATGCCCTTATAAAAGAGGCTTTAGAGAGAGTTTTCCTCTCTTGTCCTTCTGCCTTTGGCCACTGAGGACACAGCATCAAGGTGCCATCTTGAAAGCAGAGAGCAACCCTCACCAGACACCAATGCCAGTGCCTTGATCTGGTACTTCCATCCTCTAGAACTGTGAGAAACAAATTTCGATTCTTTGTAAATTCCTCAGTCCTTGGCATTTTGTTATAATAACGCAAATGGACTAAGATAACCTCATCTGACTCTTTCACCTACCCTGCAAATGAGGCAGCTTTATGCCCTTTCGCTAGGAGATTGTGGGTTCAGAGAGACAAAACTTTTCCCAAGAGACACATAACGTTCTCTAAGATTGTACAGCCAGTATGACATAGACCTGGGATTCAAATCTAAGATTATATTTTAAGTGCAATTTATGTCTTTCTTCAGTGGCCAAATATCAGCACTTGCTTCTTCTGGTTAAACATAGTTTGCTGTCTGACATTGTTAACTCAGCCATTGACGCCTGAGTCATCATCGCCCTTCTTTATCCCCTTTCTCATTGCCAACATGTAATGGGCTTGCAAGATGGAATGCCTGCCCTACTACCTGTCCCTTCTAGGGAATCCCTACCCCTAAGTATTCCTTATGCAGGAATTCAAAACTACATGTTGACCAGATAATCCCAATCATGGATTGGAAATAGACAGTTCATCTAAGAGTAGCCAACCAATAGCAGGCTGGCAACCTGTGGGGTGAGCTACAATGAAAGCCTTATTCATTGCCATGTGCTGTGGCTCAGGCCTATAATTCCACTTACTCAGGAGGCTGAGGTAGAAATGCTTGAGCCCAGGAGTTCAAGGCTGCAGTGACCTATCATCATCTCACTGCTCTCCAGCCTGGGCAACAGAGCAAGACCCAACTCTTAAAAAGGCCGGGTGCAGTGGCTCATGCCTGTAATCTCAGCACTTTGGGAGGCTGAGGTAGGTGGATCACCTGAGGTCAGGAGTTTGAGACCAGTCTGGCCAACATGGTGAAACTCCGTCTCTACGAAAAATACAAAAATTAGCTGGGCATGGTGGGACACACCTGTAGTCCCAGCTACTCAAGAGGCTGAGGCAGGAGAATCACTTGAACCCGGGAGGTGGCGATTGCACTGAGCAGAAATAGTGCCATTGCATTCCAGCCTGGGCAACAGAGTGAGACCCTATCTTAAGAAAAACAAAAACAAAGAAAGTTTGATGTAGGCAGATATGATGGTTACTAATAAGTTTCATTCTCTTTCTTTTACTTTCTACCGCACCCCATCTTTAGGGTTCAAATGATGTGAAATACTAAGATACAGAGATGGTGTTGCTAGTTACTTTTAGAAACAGAAACACAAAGATGTCCAGAGAAAGGCCATAAAGAATTTGGGGTCATGAGGAAAGCAAATGAGTTAGCAGAGGCTATGGAATGATGGGCATAGAAGGAAGTTCAGTATAACAGCAAGAGATCCATCTGTTTCCGTTGCTGATGGTACAGCAGACTGCCTTAAATCCTAAACAAGCTGTCCATGACACCTGAGAAATCCTATCCCAACACTGGGATTCCTACTCTTTTGGTGCTTACCTTTACTTTCACTTAAATCTGATTACTTAGAATAACATGTTGAGTTTTTGGGATTATCCATGATTGCATTCACAGATCTGAACAGACAGTGGAACCTAAAGAAAAAAAAAAACCCAGGGCAAAAGGAAGATGACTCCCAACATGAGAAAAAATTTTATTTTTTCCGTTCAGCTCTATTCAGATGCTAAAACGTAAATATAAATTTAGATAGAGAAACATTTCCTAACATTAAGTTAAACAGATCTCCCTGGAGTTGACAGAGAACATTAACCCACTCCAACTCTTTACCTAATCCATTCATCTCACATAAACACCCAACTAGTCTTTTTGTCTGTGTTTGAATACTTCACCAATGGGGATCTCCCTCTTGTGCTATAATTGCCGGGAGGTACGAATACCTAAAACTTTTGCATGACAAGCAACTAAGATAAAAACAACATAACACAGAATAACATATTTCTAACACTTCCAAATGACAAATATTTCTTTATTGTGCCTGGCATGAGAGTGAGCAAGATAGGTGGAAATCCTGTCTTTGTGGGGTTTACATCAGTATTTTCAAACTTTTATTTTGAAAAATTTTGAGCATACAGAATAGTAGAGAGAATAGTGTGATGAACACTTACGTTCCATTATCCAGTTCAACAGTTGAGAATGTAGAGCTCTTTCTGTTTCATTTTTATGCCTTTTCCCCTAAGTCTCCCTACCACCCTGCTGAATTATTTTAAGATAAATCCCAGGTGTCATATCATTTCAGCATGTGTTTCTAACAGATAGTGACTGTTTTTTCTTCATATAACCACAATATTGTTATTCACACTTGAAAGCATTTAACAGTGATTTTTTAATATCATCTAATTTCCAGTCAGTTTTTTTCTTCATTTTTTTCTTTTTGTATTAAAAATATCTTTTTACAATTGGTTTGTTTGGAGTGTTATATTACAATGAAACATGGTCTTTGAACAAAAACACAGCTAAATCTTGATATTTTATTCTATATATGTAGTAAAACCTACATGGAAGACTACTGATTCTATAAAATGTATAGATATAAACAAAACCACTAGCTATCTTTTACTTTTTTTATTTTTTGCTTTTTTCTCTACTTTTAGAAGCTTATCTTCTAGAGATTTTTATAAGCTTGATATTAGACATCACCCTTCTGTTTTCTCCAAAATGATTTTCTTCTTTTTTATCACATGACTTTCTTTATTAATGAAGCACAGATCATGTTTGCAATGTGATAGTTCTGCCTTGGAAAGCCTATTATTCTGAAGGCCTAACATCCTCAGAAAACATTCACTGAAAGCCCACTAGAATAATAGAATGGTAAGGCTATTGATCCAGCAATCCTACTTCTAGGACTGAATACAGAAGAAAATATGAGAGCAGAAATAAGTATTATATTTATATATTATATAATCATATAAGTTGTTTAAAATTTTTCAGTTATAAATAACTATAAGATAAACATCATGTATAATATGTATATTATTATCATGCTATATTAGACATTAAACATATAATTTATAAATTAAATCTATTTAATGACATTTATATCTTATGCAGAATGATATCCATACCATTGTTTATTTATAACATTGAAATTTTTAAAGTCCATTGAATGGAATTGGTTAAATAAATTAAGACTAACCTCCACAATGAAATACTATAAAGCAATTAAAAATTATTATGAGTATAAAAAAACACTAAAAATTATTATGGAAATCTTGTATCAATATGGAAAGATAAAGTATTTTAGGTGAAAATATTAGGCTGTGAAACAGTATGTAGCATTGTTATGCAAGATCTCCAAGTTGTATTAATTTTAAAAGGTGCAAAAGACCTGAAAGCTATATATATATACACACACATATATACACATATATATACACATATACACATATATATACACACACATAAAGTGATCCCATTTGTAATTACTCCATGTATTCCCTGACACTCAAATGTATATATACATGAATAGAATAGCCTGGATGATTATATGCCAAAATGTTAGCAGTGATTCTCTCTGGGTAATAGATTTGCTTGAATACGTATTTCTTAAAATGTCTGTGTTTTCTGAATATTTTAATAAGTATATATTATTTCAATATTATAAAACTTTTATGTTCTTAATGTTAGGTTAGCAAAAGTTACTGGCTTAAGGTTACAGATAATTCATTTCAAAGCAAGACCCAAGCCCTCCCTTGAGAATCATGTTATTTGCTTCTCTTCCACTTAAGGCACGTTTCCTGGCAGAATGTTTCTCAGTTGCTGTGTAAATAGGTTTCGGTTATGTCTGTTCTACAAAGTGTCTAAGCTTGGACCAGACACACCTGAATCACAGGATTGGCCCAATCTGGGACCACCACAGGCAAGACATACAGGCAAGACATGTGCAACAGTTATCAAAGGCATTGAGAGGACAGAATAATGGTCAATGTCAAGGTCATTGTGTGAAGCTGTGCAGGTTGAGCTCTGCACATCTCCTGAGGTTGAGGGGACCATTTGTATTAGAAACTATAAAAGTTTCTGTGCACGATGGTTCCCTGAAGATGTACAATGCCCATTCTGTACAACGGTGTGGCAAAGTCCCGAGTTCCACTAGGGAAAGAGGGAACTTCATGGAAAGGAAGTCGCCTTGAGGTCGACATTTCAATACAACCCAATTCTGAGTGATTTAGTAACATTACATCGTTGTGCTAATATTAATGGTGTTTGTTTTTTTGTTTGTTTGAGATGGAGTTTGACTCTGTCACCCGTGCTGGAGTGCAGTGGCATGATTTCTGCTCACTGCATCCTCTGCCTCCCGTGTTCAAGCAATTCTTCTGCCTCAGCCTCCCGAGTAGCTAGAACTACAGGCACGTGCCACCATACCCAGCTAATTTTTGTACTTTTAGTAGAGATGGGGTTTTACCATGTTGGTCAGGTGGTATTGAACTCCTGACCTCAAGTGATCTTCCTGCCTCAACCTCTCAAATTGCTGGGATTACAGGCATGAGTCACCGTGCCCAGCCCCAATAAATTTTTATTATACCTACAGTAAATGTATGTAAGACCAAAAACTATAACAATTAAAGATGTTGAGACTCTTCTCAGAAATCAAAGAAATTCTCTTAGCTGAAAAAACATCTTCAGTGAGCCTTTAGTGTACTCTTGGGCATATTAGGTTTATCTGTGTTTAAATTAATCAGATTTTCTCAAAGTAATTCCTGAATAATATGAAACTGCATATACACTGATGAAGATGTCTTTCCTACATTGGCTGACATGAATCAGCTTTTTCTTTCACTTGATTGCTTAAGATAATTACTTGTATTTGTGAAGAATGCCTCTCTTACCTAGACATTTCCAAGACATTCCAATGATAGAATTACCCCCAAGTTTCACACAGAACATTAGGATTTATTCAGTTTAAATTAAGAAGTCTGACTCAACATTTATATTTAAATAAAATGGAAATCCCTGTGCTTTCCACTTTTCTTTCTCTTTCCTTTTGTTTTCCATTTCTTTTTTTCCTTCCTGGTTTAAATTCAGCACGGCAGGTGAACAATTTTATAAGTAACTATATTAGGGGTACTGAGAGCCAAGTTTCTCAATGCCAGAGAAGATAATTACAAATGTGGAAGGAATGAGGCTAGAAAAATCCCAGTAGTGTTGGATTGGAATTGTAAATGACAGTATAAACTCATGGTTTTATAAAATCTATACACAGAGGAACATAGTACTTATAAATATCTGTTTATATATATATGTCAATACATACAAATATTTTCAAACCCTGTCTATTGCGAGAGCCAAGAAACAATGACAGCCCAGTAGCTACAAGCACATTGAGCACTCAGATCTTGGTTTCTAAATACCGTCTATTCTCCAAGTACTTCTCAGAGAAATGGCTAGTTCCAGGGTTGGGGCAGGGAAAGTGCAATATGAATATGAAACATCATTTTGTGTCAGAATGTAAGGAAATGCTCAATGAATAATGCATTAAAATATGTAATAACTAGCTTGAAGCAGCCCCCAGTTGCCAATTAGAGAAGATTTTGAACATCAAAATAAATAAGATAGTAAAGTATTACCCATTCAATAAAATAAGAATTCATGATTCTATACTAACATACATAGGCAAATAACAAATGGAGAAATAGAGGTGGTAGATTCAGGTGGGATTCATCAATGGATGTTCATGCTGGTAAGTGGAGATCTGATAAGAAATGGAATTTGGGTGTAATTATCAAAAATCTCCCCTATAAAATACTAATCAATGACAAAGGGAAATTGGTGAATGTAAAGTGCAAAACTGTAGACAGTAATTTGACCAGGCCTTCAAGGTTAGCATCATCAGTGAGGAGAAAAAGCAGCATCACACACCTCCCTTTGTGTTGTGCAGAGAAGAGCACAGCATCATTTCTGGGTGTTCCTGCTGAGAATATATGACCAGAATTTGATCATGAGGAAATACTGGTGAACCCAGAGGGAAGGTCATTCTACAGAATGAAAGGCCTTTCCTCTTTAAAAGTGTTAAGTACGTGACATACGGGGAAGATGGAGGAACTGTTCCAGATTAGAGAAGTTCAAAATGGCATGATAACTACTAAATGCAAAACATATCCCTGGACAAGAAAGGAAAAGCTGGCAAAATTTGAAAGGGATCTGTGCATTGGATCTGTGTTGTGCCAATTGGGAGGACTGGATGCTGGTTTTGTAAGGGCATGTCCTTGTTTCCTGGAAACAGACACTGGAATGTTTAGGAATGATGGAACATCATGTCTAGCTTGCTCTCAAAAAGGTTCAGAAAAATGATAGTGAATACGTGTAGAGAGCATGGGAGATGGAGTCAACGCAACACCTTAACAATTAGGGAATCCAAGAGAAAGAGACTCAGGACATTTTCGTACTGTTCTGGCAACTTTTCCTTAAGTTAGCAATTATTGTTTTTAAAAGTTTTCTTAACACACTTAAATAAGTGGGGAAACCGCAAGTGGTTTTTACATAATATAAAAAACATAAAACAAATAGCAGTATTATCTCCCACTTATTAAGTGCCAGGCACTGTAGGTACCTTATCTCTTATCCTGAGAGAAGCCATCTGGAGAGAGATTATTGTCCCCTCTTCAAAGAGGAGATAACAGGCTGATAGAGATGAAGTTAAAGTCACTCTGCAAGTTAGGGGCAGAGACCAGATTCAAACCTGGGCAATCTGATTCCAAAGCCCACACTCCCAGCCACCATGCCATGTTGCCTCTGTGTAGAATGATCCAAAAGACCATGACATTATTAGTATTATGATTAAGCACTCCTTATGGACCAGACACCATGTTATGCACTCTTTTTTTTTTTTTTTTTTTTTTTTTTTTGAGACAGAGTCTTGCTCTTTCGCCCGGGCTGGAGTGCAGTGGCCGGATCTCAGCTCACTGCAAGCTCCGCCTCCCAGGTTTTACGCCATTCTCCTGCCTCAGCCTCCCGAGTAGCTGGGACTACAGGTGCCCGCCACCTCGCCCAGCTAGTTTTTTTTGTATTTTTAGTAGAGACGGGGTTTCACCGTGTTAGCCAGGATGGTCTCGATCTCCTGACCTCGTGATCCGCCCGTCTCGGCCTCCCAAAGTGCTGGGATTACAGGCTTGAGCCACCGCGCCCGGCCGTTATGCACTCTTTCATGCATTCTGTCTTCCAAGCTTGCAACTCTGTGAAGACAGCAGCTGTGTTGCCTCCATTTTACACTTGAGACACTGGGGCTAAGAAAAGCGTGGTTCACACAACTGGAAAGTGTGGGAGCTGGCATGTGGAATCCAGTTCTGTCATTACACCAAGAAGAGAGAAACTTCCTGCTGAATGGTGACAGTGCGAAAGGCACAGAGGGGCCATTTACAAGTTTTAGACTCCAGGCTTTGGGACTCCGCTAATTCTAAATTGCCTTGATTAAGTTGCCTTGGTAAATATACAGAACAGACATACCCTTATGCACAGTGGACACAGTGCCTATGACCCAGGACATATTTAGGAGCCCCTGAAAATGTGATAATTTCTTTTAAAATCAGATTACAAAATCAATATAATCCAGCTTGGATTATATTTGTCTTAACACCAAAGTAGTGATAAAATATAATCTTTTAGAAGGAGCTCATGAAGGCAAAAGTGTCTAGGGCCCGTGAAAGTTGCAATGTAGCCCTGCAAATGTATTTTTATACAGATCTGTGACTGTGAAAATGTGTCTTGGTGAGGATACTCACAAGCCACACTCTGCAAATGAACAACTCTGGATTAGGGATAGCTTCACTCAGGACAGATTGCACTATTTAAGATCTACTGCAGCGAGGAAATTGTAACGGTATTGACTTCATGAAGTTGACAAGAATTGGCCACAGTGAAAAAAATATTCAGTCTACAGGGATAAAATATTAAAGTTGTATCTCAAAGCAGCAACGAGATAAAAGTAATAATGGGCTTGTGATTCAGCAGATGTCCTTTTATTGTGTTTTTGTTGTCATGAGCTATTCTCCTACAGATCTTTTCGTGTTTGTGCTTGACAATATCATGTTAGTGTCACAATTTTATATGATTCTACTAGGCAGCAATTGAAAAACTGGTCACATGAAAAAAGTAGATGAGGATTTTTTTTTTTCTTTTTAATTCTGTGGTGTTCTCTATCAGCTAGAGTACATTTTATTTTGAATCAGGGGAAACTCAAACTATTTTAAGCCAAAAAGGAAGTTATTGAATCATGCAACTCAAAAGACCAAGACCAATCTGTCTTTAGGCAAGGCTTATTCAGGGTTCAAACAAAGTGACCAGGACCTAGTTCCTTTCCATCTCTCACTGTGAGAGCTGTCTTCAGGGTGTCACTTTCCTTCTCAGTCTACATGTGATGGGAAGACGGTGACAACAGTTCAAATCTCAAGGAAAAGAAAGATGTTTTCCCAACATTCCCATAAAACTCTTAGGATTCATTGGACCATGCCCACCCCTAATCACTGTGGCTAGTGCTCATTGGCAGAGGCCTGGGTTATAAGTTCTGCCCCAGGCTAAGATATAGTGACAGCTGGATCCCTCAATGAGAGGTAAGAGTGTGTAAAAGCTATCAAGAAAACAAACAAACAGAGGGGGCGGAGCAAGATGGCCAAATAGTAACAGCTCCAGTCTCCAACTCCCAGCGTGAGCGACACAGAAGACCGGTGATTTCTGCATTTTCAACTGAGGTACTGGGGTCATCTCACTGGGGAGTGCCGGACAATTGGTGCCGGTCAGCTGCTGCAGCCCGACCAGCGTGAGCTGAAGCAGGGCGAGGCATTGCCTCACCTGGGAAGCGCAAGGGGGAAGGGAATCCCTTTTCCTAGCCAGGGGAACTGAGACACACAACACCTGGAAAATCGGGTAATTCCCACCCCAATACTGCACTTTAAGCAAACGGGCACACCAGGAAATTATACCCACACCTGGCTGGGAGGGTCCTACGGCCACGGAGCCTCCCTCATTGCTAGCACAGCAGTCTGCGATCTAACCGAAATGGCAGCAGTGAGGCTGGGGGAGGGGCGCCCGCCATTGCTGAGGCTTAAGTAGGTAAACAAAGCCGCTGGGAAGCTCGAACTGGGTGGAGCTCACTGCAGCTCAAGGAAACCTGCCTGTCTCTGTAGACTCCACCTCTGGGGACAGGGCACAGCTAAACAACAAAAGGGGAAGCAGCAGAGGCCTGTACAGACGCGAACGAGTCTGTCTGACAGCTTTGAAGAGAGCAGTAAATCTCCCAACACGGAGGTTGAGATCTGAGAAGGGACAGACTGCCTGCTCAAGTGGGTCCCTGACCCCTGAGTAGCCTAATGGGAGACATCCCCCACTAGGGGCAGTCTGACACCCCACACCTCACAGGGTGGAGTACACCCCTGAGAAGAAGCTTCCAAAGTAAGAATCAGACAGGTACACTCGCTGTTCAGCAATATTGTATCTTCTGCAACCTCTGCTGCTGATACCCAGGCAAACAGGGTCTGGAGTGGACCTCAAGCAATCTCCAACAGACCAACAGACAGCCCTTCTGACTGTCAGACGGAAAACTATCAAACAGGAAGGACACCTATACCAAAACCCCATCAGTACGTCACCATCATCAAAGACCAGAGGCAGATAAAACCACGAAGATGGGGAAGAAGCAGGGCAGAAAAGCTGGAAATTCAAGAACTAAGAGCGCATCTCCCCCTGCAAAGGAGCACAGCTCATCGCCAGCAATGGATCAAAGCTGGTCAGAGAATGACTTTGACGAAATGAGAGAAGAAGGCTTCAGTCCATCAAACTTCTCAGAGCTAAAGGAGGAATTATGTACCCAGCGCAAAGTAAAAATCTTGAGAAAAGAGTGGAAGAATTGATAGCTAGAATAATTAATGCAGAGAAGGTCAGAAATGAAATGACAGAGATGAAAACCATGACACGGGAAATACGTGACAAATGCACAAGCTTCAGTAACCGACTCGATCAACTGGAAGAAAGAGTATTAGCGATTGAGGATCAAATGAATGAAATAAAACGAGAAGAGAAACCAAAAGAAAAAAGAAGAAAGAGAAATGAACAAAGCCTGCAAGAAGTATGGGATTATGTAAAAAGACCAAATCTACGTCTGATTGGGGTGCCTGAAAGTGAGGGGGAAAATGGAACCAAGTTGGAAAACACTCTTCAGGATATCATCCAGGAGAACTTCCCCAACCTAGTAGGGCAGGCCAACATTCAAGTTCAGGAAATACAGAGAACACCACAAAGATACTCCTCGAGAAGAGCAACTCCAAGACACATAATTGCCAGATTCACCAAAGTTGAAATGAAGGAAAAAATCTTAAGGGCAGCCAGAGAGAAAGGTCGGGTTACCCACAAAGGGAAGCCCATCAGACTAACAGCAGACCTCTCGGCAGAAACTCTACAAGCCAGAAGAGAGTGGGGGCCAATATTCAACGTTCTTAAAGAAAAGAATTTTCAACCGAGAATTTCATATCCAGCCAAACTAAGTTTCATCAGTGAAGGAGAAATAAAATCCTATACAGATAAGCAAATGCTTAGAGATTTTGTCACCACCAGGCCTGCCTTACAAGAGACCCTGAAGGAAGCCCTAAACATGGAAAGGAACAACCGGTACCAGCCATTGCAAAAACATGCCAAAATGTAAAGACCATTGAGGCTAGGAAGAAACTGCATCAACTAACGAGCAAAATAAACAGTTAATATCATAATGGCAGGATCAAGTTCACACATAACCATATTAACCTTAAATGTTAATGGACTAAATGCTCCAATTAAAAGACACAGACTGGCAAACTGGATAAAGAGTCAAGACCCATCAGTCTGCTGTATTCAGGAGACCCATCTCACATGCAGAGACATACATAGGCTCAAAATAAAGGGATGGAGGAAGATCTACCAAGCAAATGGAGAACAAAAAAAAAGCAGGGGTTGCAATCCTAGTCTCTGATAAAATAGACTTTAAACCATCAAAGATCAAAAGAGACAAAGAAGGCCATTACATAATGGTAAAGGGATCAATTCAACAGGAAGAGCTAACTATTCTAATATATATGCACCCAATACAGGAGCACCCAAATTCATAAAGGAAGTCCTTAGAGACTTACAAAGAGACTTAGACTCCCATACAATAATAATGGGAGACTTCAACACTCCACTGTCAACATTAGACAGATCAACGAGACAGAAAGTTAACAAGGATATCCAGGAATTGAACTCATCTCTGCACCAAGCAGACCTAATAGACATCTATAGAACTCTCCACCCCAAATCAACAGAATATACATTCTTCTCAGCACCACATCGCACTTATTCCAAAATTGACCACATAATTAGAAGTAAAGCACTCCTTAGCAAATGTAAAAGAACAGAAATTATAACAAACTGTCTCTCAGACCACAGTGCAATCAAACTAGAACTCAGGACTAAGAAACACAATCAAAACTGCTCAACTACATAGAAACTGAACAACCTGCTCCTGAATGACTACTGGGTACATAACGAAATGAAGGCAGAAATAAAGATGTTCTTTGAAACCAATGAGAACAAAGATACAACATACCAGAATCTCTGGGACACATTGAAAGCAGTGTGTAGAGGGAAATTTGTAGCACTAAATGCCCACAAGAGAAAGCTGGAAAGATCTAAAATTGACACTCTAACATTACAATTAAAAGAACTGGAGAAGCAAGAGCAAACACATTCAAAAGCTAGCAGAAGGCAAGAAATAACTAAGATCAGAGCAGAACTGAAGGAGATAGAGACACAAAAAACCCTCCAAAAAATCAATGAATCCAGGAGTTGGTTTTTTGAAAAGATCAACAAAATTGACAGACTGCTAGCAAGACTAATAAAGAAGAAAAGAGAGAAGAATCAAATAGACGCAATAAAAAATGATAAAAGGGATATCACCACGGACCCCACAGAAATACAAACTACCATCAGAGAATACTATAAACACCTCTACGCAAATCAACTAGAAAATCTAGAAGAAATGGATAATTTCCTGGACACTTACACTCTTCCAAGACTAAACCAGGAAGAAGTTGAATCCCTGAATAGACCAATAGCAGGCTCTGAAATTGAGGCAATAATTAATAGCCTACCAACCAAAAAAAGTCCAGGACCAGATGGATTCACAGCTGAATTCTACCAGAGGTACAAGGAGGAGCTGGTACCATTCCTTCTGAAACTATTCCAATCAATAGAAAAAGAGGGAATCCTCCCTAACTCATTTTATGAGGCCAACATCATCCTGATACCAAAGCCTGGCAGAGACACAACAAAAAAAGAGAATTTTAGACCAATATCCCTGATGAACATCGATGCAAAAATCCTCAATAAAATACTGGCAAACCAGATTCAGCAGCACATCAAAAAGCTTATCCACCATGATCAAGTGGGCTTCATCCCTGGGATGTAAGGCTGGTTCAACATTTGCAAATCAATAAACGTAATCCAGCATATAAACAGAACCAAAGACAAGAACCACATGATTATCTCAATAGATGCAGAAAAGGCTTTTGACAAAATTCAACAGCCCTTCATGCTAAAAACGCTCAATAAATTCGGTATTGATGGAACATACCTCAAAATAATAAGAGCTATTTATGACAAACCCACAGCCAATATCATACTGAATGGGCAAAAACTGGAAAAATTCCCTTTGAAAACTGGCACAAGACAGGGATGCCCTCTCTCACCACTCCTATTCAACATAGTCTTGGAAGTTCTGGCTAGGGCAATCAGGCAAGAGAAAGAAATAACGGGTATCCAGTTAGGAAAAGAAGAAGTCAAATTGTCCCTGTTTGCAGATGACATGATTGTATATTTAGAAAACCCCATTGTCTCAGCCCAAAATCTCCTTAAGCTGATAAGCAACTTCAGCAAAGTCTCAGGATACAAAATTAATGTGCAAAAATCACAAGCATTCTTACACACCAGTAACAGACAAACAGAGAGCCAAATCATGAATGAACTTCCATTCACAATTGCTTCAAAGAGAATAAAATACCTAGGAATCCAACTTAAAAGGGATGTAAAGGACCTCTTCAAGGAGAACTACAAACCACTGCTCAGTGAAATAAAAGAGGACACTAACAAATGGAAGAACATACCATGCTCATGGATAGGAAGAATCAATATCGTGAAAATGGCCATACTGCCCAAGGTATTTATAGATTCAATGCCATCCCCATCAAGCTACCAATGACTTTCTTCACAGAATTGGAAAAAACGGCTTTAAAGTTCATATGGAACCAAAAAAGAGCCCGCATTGCCAAGACAATCCTAAGTCATAAGAACAAAGCTGGAGGCATCACGCTACCTGACTTCAAACTATACTATAAGGCTACAGTAACCAAAACAGCATGGTACTGGTACCAAAACAGAGATATAGACCAATGGAACAGAACAGAGTCCTCAGAAATAATACCACACATCTACAGCCATCTGATCTTTGACAAACCTGAGAGAAACAAGAAATGGGGAAAGGATTCCCTATTTAATAAATGGTGCTGGAAAAATTGGCTAGCCATAAGTAGAAAGCTGAAACTGGATCCTTTCCTTACTCCTTATACGAAAATTAATTCAAGATGGATTAGAGACTTAAATGTTAGACCTAATACCATAAAAACCCTAGAAGAAAATCTAGGTAGTACCATTCAGGACATAGGCATGGGCAAGGACTTCATGTCTAAAACACCAAAAGCAATGGCAGCAAAAGGAAAAATTGACAAATGGGATCTAATTAAACTAAAGAGCTTCTGCACAGCAAAAGAAACTACCATCAGAGTGAACAGGCAACCTACAGAATGGGAGAAAATTTTTGCAATCTACTCATCTGACAAAGGGCTAATATCCAGAATCTACAAAGAACTTAAACAAATGTACAAGAAAAAAAACAAACAAACAACCCCATCAAGAAGTGGGCAAAGGATATGAACAGACATTTCTCAAAAGAAGACATTCATACAACCAACAGACACATGAAAAAATGCTCATCATCACTCGCCATCAGAGAGATGCAAATCAAAACCACAATGAGATACCATCTCACACCAGTTAGAATGGCAATCATTCAAAAGTCAGGAAACAGCAGGTGCTGGAGAGGATGTGGAGAAATAGGAACACTTTTACACTGTTGGTGGGATTGTAAACTAGTTCAACCATTATGGAAAACAGTATGGCGATTCCTGAAGGATCTAGAACTAGATGTACCGTATGACCCAGCCATCCCACTACTGGGTATATACCCAAAGGATTATAAATCATGCTGCTATAAAGACACATGCACACGTATGATTATTGCGGCACTATTCACAATAGCAAAGACTTGGAATCAACCCAAATGTCCATCTGTGACAGACTGGATTAAGAAAATGTGCCACATATACACCATGGAATATTATGCAGCCATAAAAAAGGATGAGTTTGCGTCCTTTGTAGGGACATGGATGCAGCTGGAAACCATTATTCTTAGCAAACTATCACAAGAAGAGAAAACCAAACACTGCATGTTCTCACTCATAGGTGGGAACTGAACAATGAGATCACTTGGACTCGGGAAGGGGAACATCACACATCGGGGCCTATCATGGGGAGGGGGGAAGGGGGAGAGATTGCATTGGGAGTTATACCTGATATAAATGACGAATTGATGGGTGCTGACGAGTTGATGGGTGCAGCACACCAACATGGCACAAGTATACATATGTAACAAACCTGCACGTTATGCACATGTACCCTAGAACTTAAAGTATAATAATAAAAAAAAAGAAAACAAACAAACAACAACAACAAAAACCCGAAGTCTCTATGTGCTCCCAGAACTATGACTTCAGCCTCTACCGAGATATCTCCAGACATACATAAGAGGGGGTCTGGGCCAGGCACAGTGGCTCATGCCTATAATCCCAGCACTTTGGGAGACTGAGGCTGGCAGATCCCTTGAGGTTAGGAGTTCAGGACCAGGCTGGCCAGCATAGCAAAACCCCATCTCTACTAAACATACAAAAATTAGCCAGGCATGGTGATGCATCCCTGTAATCCCAGCTACTCAGGAGGCTGAGGCATGAGAATTGTTTGAACCTGGGAGGTGGAGATTGTAGTGAGCCGAGATTGCACCACTGCACTCCAGCCTGGGTGATAGAGACTCCAAAAAAGGGGTGGGCTGGGCTGGGATTGGTAGCTCAAGCCTGTAATCCCAGCATCCTGGGAGGCCAAGATGGGAAGATCACTTGAGGCCAGGAGTTTGAGACTAGCCTCGGCAACCTAGAAAGACTCTGCCTCTAGAATAGAATAGAATAGAATAGAATAGAATAGGTAGCCAGGTGTGGTGGTGCACACCTGTTGTCACAGTTAGGAGGCTTGACTCCAGGAGTTCAAGGCTGCAGTGAGCTATGATCACCAAGGCACTCCAGCCTGGGCAACAGAGTGAGACCCTGTATCTAAAAAACCAAAAAAGAGGTGGTCTGGTTTAGTGTTAGGGACACAGCCTCTAGAATTACAGCACCTGGCTCATTCCCTTACATGTTGGGCCCAGAGAATTCTGTGCCCAACATCACACAGCTAACAATGTGGGAGAGTCATGGACCCAGACCCAGACCACTGTACCACTGGCAGACACTGGCTGGCAAAAGTCCTTCTCTCCAAAACTCCTTCCCTCCCACTGCCCGACCTCCAGCAGTTTACATTTTCACTGTTTCTGGTTTATTTACTAGGTCAGTTACTCTATGAAAACAAAACGACATGCAGTTTTGTAATACAGTGTCAACTCTCCCTGGTTTGAAAAAAACACTTCTCCCACAATGTTCAGACCAATGATGTGAGCTTTCAGGGAACCTATATATGAAAAGAGCCGAATCCATTATTTTTTCTTCTTTTCTCATTAGCCCATCACTCTGATAAGAAAAAGCAAACTAATTAAATAAACTCCAGGAGCTTTCTGATAGAAACCAGGTGACATCAAAGTCTTTCATGAATAGTACTAGGCAGGTCTAAGAAGTCACCTTATGTCTATAGCATTCCATTATTTCCCAAACATCGTCATTACTGAGCATGAATGCAGGAAAATGGGATTAACTTCCACAAAAATCTCCCAAGCTTTTACGTATCTAAATATATTGGCAATGTTTATTTGTTCGTTTGTTTAACATAGCTTGCCTAATGAAATTCTTCTCAATGCTGCTTTCTTGGGAATTAAGCTGGTGGCTCTCCCTGGCTTTAGGTCACATGCCTCTTTTTCTGAAGTGCAAAGAAGTCATGGTTATAATGGTTACTACAAGGGACAGTCATTTCCAACTGGCTTGCCCTAGTCGCCTTCTGTTCTGAAGGTTTGTACAAAGGTATCCACCCACATCTGGGCAGCCTTCTTCATTCACTAAGGATTTTGAAACTAAAATCTGAATATAACTCTGTGTTCTCTTAGCGAGTTCCTGATCAGGAGAGCGAGATACAAATGGAGACCTCTGCTAATCCCTAGTCCCTCTTTTTTACAGATCCATACCCCACTTCAAAATGTCTTTTTTCTCTCTCTCTCCTATTTTCTTCTGGTAACTAATTAGATATTCACTTGAAATCTCCCTTAAAAAAAAAAATTAGATAACTTTGTCCTGGAGTTTTCTGAATTCAAATCCAGCCCGTCTCTCCACATCAGACATATCCCATTTGAGTGATATTTCTGGGCTCATATTTGTTTTCTCCTTAGAGGCTTTAAGCTCCCCAAGGATGAGACCTTGTCCAGCTTCCTTCTAGGACCCACAACAACATGCCGTACTTTTAAGGCCCCCAATAAAGATTGGGTCAGTTCCTCTTCAGAGTAAGTGAAGAGTTAAAAACACAGACTGAAGTTTCCTCAAGAGGTTTTGTTATTTCTAGATTTTGTATCTTTATTTTGTTATTTACACATGCAGGATTTTTAGTACAGAACATCTTATGGTACAAGTTACATATAAAAGGCATTGTTATTCCCTCTACACTCTGAGTCTCTCTTTTCTGGAATCTGCAGCACAATGTTAAATTAGAATTAGAGGAAAATTAATATATCAAATAGGGTTCTAAAGCTGACCAGCAATTGTTATTACTACATTATACAAGTCCACATGTATGAGCTGAGAACTTTCATGTCCCTGGCACTGTTGGACAGCCTGTGGGCATACATGGGAGGAGGGAAGGGCAATTTCTATTTTCAAGGGTTTGGAATGTTAAGGAAATCCAAGGGAATGTCTTTTTCATAGAAAACCTATAGGACCCTTTTGCATTAAGTTATGGAAGCTGCCCCTGAGGGTAAGCTTGGATTAGTGATTCCCAGACATTTGTGTGTTTGGACAATTTATGACGCTACCCATATTTGAGGTCTGACATGAGACTCGATAAAGACACTAGCCACATACATACCTGCTGCTTATTATGACAATTATTTCATAAAAGTGAGGACATCTTAGTATTTTTTGAAAAAAAGATAAAGAACAATACTTTCAATGGATTAAATTTCTGATTTATAAAAAAAAATTCATGCTGTATGTAGTTTTTTCCCCCTAATTCACTGGGAAGTGACAGAAATTCTGCTACCAGTCCCAGTCTGGGAGTCACTGTGCAGTAATTGTGAGGGCTGTCCATGTGTGAAGTGCTTATTTGTATTATGTCTAAGGGAGACAGTGAGTAAGTGGCTTGGCAGCTGCAGGGATGTTAATCAAGATCTAGCAGGCTCAGGAGCTTTCTGTCTGCTCCCCAGAGCCCATTTCATAGCAAACATCAGGGCTATTTGCCTCTGGTTCCTGGGAAACGAGTACACATTGCAGGAAGGAGGTTTAGCTGGCTGTCACCTGCCCATGGGCACCCTAGGAAGTTTGTTGGGTGTGGAAAGGAAATAGTGTGAATTGCAGGAAGCATAAATCCTGATAGTGCTCTAGGGTGGGATCATGAGCTCTGGGCTTCCCCAGGTTTTAACACAGCCTTCACTTCAATTTCATTCCTGGGCAGAGGGAGTAGCCAGAAATAAGCAGTAAGACCCTATATGCTACGCAATTGTAAGCTGATATTCTATGTCTCACTCTAATATTGTCGGCCCTGGTGGAGACATTGAGCAGGAATGATTGATTCTGGTGTGCTATGGCCTCAAGTGAGGAGCTCAGGACACCAGAAAGCTTTCTGTATGTTTGCTAGACCCCTTGGAAGGTTCAGCAAACATACAGGTCTGAGAAAACTTAGACCCAGAGTTTCTAGGTCAGCCACACACACACATACTGCACCTCAGGGTGGAGGTAACCTAGGCAGACCTGGAATCAGGAAATGGGGTTATTCTTTCCACATTATTTTTTATTGCTGAAGGGGAACTGAAGAGGATAATTAGAACTGAAGGTGCCGTGAATGTATATGAGCGGGAGACTAAGAGAAATGGAAGGGGGGGGCCATATATGATTTTCAATGTTATAGCAGCTACATTAAACAAAGTAGCAAGAAACAAAGAAACAGGGTGAAATTAATTTTAATAATTTTAATAATACAATATATAAATGTATCAAAATAGTAATATTATAGTACTGATGTATTATAATACAAAATATATAAAAATGATCATTTCATCATTTAATCAATATAAAAATTATTAATGAGATTTGTGCATTTGCTTCTTTTGGCATCAAGTCTTTGAAATCCAGAGCGTATGACACAGCACATCTCAATTCAGACAAGCCACATTTCAATTGCTTAGTAGTTTCATGTGGTAAGTGATTATTATATTGGACTGTATGGATCTAGATGTTAACAATCACTTTTTTTTATTTTAAATATTTTATTTTTTACTTAGTATCAAAGCAGAAAAATGTTCGAAATAAAATAAAATTTAAAACTAAGTTACAAAACAGTACTGAACTTTTGCTTTTATTTTTTAAAATGTGGATATATATAGATAAAAGTTGAAGAGTTACTTGTCAAGATGAAAACAGTAGTTGCCTGTGAGAGGTTTGGTTAAAGTGGATTTTTTCTTTTAATTTTTTTCTTAATTTTCTATATGTTCCTTTTTTCTATAATGAACATGTAATATTTGAATAATGGAGAAGTAATATATACATTATTTATTTTCATCAAATAATCCAAAGCAAATATGACAAAGTGTTGACATTGTTCTGAATGATAACTAGATTAGGTATTTAGTGTAGTATTCATTATGCATACGCTATTTTAAAATTTTCTCTCATACAAAATTAAAACCTTTTTAAAATTTGCATATGTTCACTGAAGACACATTTAAAAAATATAAATAAAAATAGAAAAAGTTAATGCATGATTTCGTGAAAGCATATATAGTATGTATATTTTTATTTTATTGTATTTTATTTCATGTCATTTCATGTTATTTTATTTTATTTTATTTTATTTTTTTATTTGAGACAGAGTCTTGCTCTGTTGCCCAGGCTGGAGTGCAGTGGTGTGATCTTGGCTCACTGCATCCTCCACCTCCTGGGTTCAAGCAATTCTCCTGTCTCAGCCTCCCGAGTAGCTGGGATTATAGGCACATGACGCCCAGCTAATCTTTGTATTTTTAGTAGAGATAGGGTTTCACCATATTGGTCAGGCTGGTCTCCAACTCCTGACCCCAAGTGAATCCACCTGTCTCAGCCTCTCAACGTGCTGGGATTACAGGTGTGAGTCACTGCACCCGGCCCATATTTTTATTTTTAAAATAAATATAGAATAGTACAAGGTTTCATTCTGATTTTTTCTTTTTCACTTTAGTTTTTCTCATTTACTGGAAGTTGGCACTTCTACTGATAGGGCATCGTTTTAATGATTCTGTAGTAGATAGCAGCCCAGCAGGGGTTGCCTCATAAAGGAGTTGTAGGACTGAATTTTATGCCTGCGCTGCACAGGTTTAAATCCTAGTTCTGCCACTTTCCAGCTACATAACGATGGAAAAATTACATATGTACCTTAGTTGTTTTTTGTATTTTTATTTTGTTTTTTTAAATCTGTAAGATGGGGCAAATAACAGTATGCACCTTAGAGGTTTTAATGTTTGTAAAGTACCTAGAATAATGCTTGGCGCAAAGTGAACTCTATGTAAGTGTTTCAAAAATAATCCTAGAAGTCAATTCTCTGTAGAATTGAATCTACCTTACTTGGAACCAACTTATTATCATAACACTGAGTAGCCTAATGTTTAATTCTTTAACCTTTTGATGAAGTAATAAAGAACAATTACAGTACATTTTAAATTGTTTATTTCAACCAGTTCATGGAGATGTTTGCTTTCTAACTAAAGATTATGAAACTCCTCCCACTCCTGTGACCTTAACTTCTCATCTGTGCCTCTCACTAGCATTTCCCAAGATATGTTCTAATGAACACTTGTTCTGGTGAGTATTGACAGGCAATAACTGAAAAAAGAAGAGGGGCTTCCAGGTTAAATTTCGGAAATTCTTGATTAAACGGGTGTAATGGGGTATATTTTGTGCAGGCCTTTACCATGCAAGTCTGCATCGACAATTTCCAACAAAGGACATAATATGAAGTTGTCCCATCTTTTCCTTTCTCACACACTGGGGACTTGTGTTCTTCCCAATATACTTTAGGGAACACTACTTTATACTTTGAACAACAATTTCAATAGTACAATGCTTTGTTAATGGAGGTCTCATATTATTCAAATTCCTGGTAATCTCAGGCTCAGGCAAAAATATTTTTAGTTCACTTGTTTCTGAAATTGTTTTTGGAATATCTTTCCCAATGGTTTCTTCCCCAGAATACTGAATTTTCTATTTTTCATATGGCATCTGGGCCTTCCTACCTGAGGATTGTGCAACATGGGTTCATACTCAAGTAGCAAGAGATGCAGATGAGGGTGAAATGAAACTGCAAGAGCCCCAAGGCATTTTCTGAAAATTGCTACATGCATTAGTTTTCTATGCTGTATAACAAATTACCAATTTAGCAGCTTAAAACAACATGCTTTGTCTGAGGGCAGTGGTTCATGCCTGTAATCCCAGCACTTTGGGAGGGCCAAGATGGGCGGATCATGAGGTCAGGAGTTTGAGACCACCCTGGCCAATGTGGTAAAACCCCTATCTCTACTAAAAATACAAAAATTAGCCAGGTGTGGTAGCAGATGCCTGTAATCCTAGCTACCTAGGAGGCTGAGGCAGGAGAATTGCTTGAACACAGGAGGTGGAGGTTGCAGTGAGCAGAGATTGCACCACAGCACTCCAGTCTGGGTGACAGAGGAAAAACAACAATAACAGCAAAACAAAACAAAAAAAGAAAAAACCCACCACACTTTATTATTTCAGTTTCTGCATGTCAAAATCTGAGCATGGCTTAACTGGTTTGGAGTTAAGCAATGGAGGAGTTGGCTGGGGCTGAGGTCTCATCAGAGGCTCAAGTGGGAAAGAAATGGCTTCCAAGCTGTGAAGGTTGTTGGCAGTACTCATTATTATTCAGCTGTAAAAATTATGGTACTGTCCTTCTTCAAAGGACAATCTCTCCCCATTTTACTAGGACAGATTCTTATGTAATAAACATAATCACAAAGTTGACATCTCATTACGTTGCAATATTTATTGATTAGAAATAAGTTACAGGTCCTGGATTTGCTAAAGGAGAGGAAATTATATAAGGTATGGAGCATTGGGAGTCACTTTGAGGCATGTCTGTCACTATACATTTTCTAAAATCCTGAATAGGATATTGTTTTCTTTGGAAGAGTTAATGGTTGCATCCCAGTTAATCCAGTTACTTCTTTATGTCGTTTGTATCAACAGATATATTCTAGTTTTTTTTTTTTAATGTGCCCTCTTTCTGAATCTATCTCATCTCTTTGACTAGATTTTAAAACTAAAAGGTAAGGCTAACATCTCTGAGTATTCTTCATAGCTACTAGCGTGGATCTCAAAGTAGGCTTTTACTAAATGCTTCTTGCACACATGAATGAAGCTTTTGGCCTATGTTAGGTTGCCACTTCCAGGCGGAGTGATCTTTGGTAAATTGTTTAATTATTCTAAATCTCAGTTTCTTTAACTATAAAATGGGGATAATCATACTCCATGAAGAAATCTTGTAAAAGAGTAATTTGAACACTATCACTCCTCTGTCCTGTGCTTTAAATCTTCAATGACTCCCCATACACTTGTAGTTAGTTCAGATTGCTCAATTTTGGCCTCTAGGCCCTACATGATCTGGCCTGTGCCCCTCTCTCTAACCCCATCTCCTGTCACTGTCACCCACTCAATAGGGTGGACCACAGAGAACCCCTTAACTTGCCTAATTATCCCCAGTTCCTTCCTGCCTCAGTGCCTTTGCATTTGCTGTTCCTCAGCCTAGAATGTTCTTCTCCCAGATCATATCACCAATTTCTGTCTTTTTTTTTTTTTTTCTTTTTTTTTTGAGGCAAAGTTTTGCTCTGTCGTCCAGGCTGGAGTGCAGTTGCTAGATCAGGGCTCACTGTACCCTTGACCTCCCTGGGTCAAGTGATCCTCCCAAGTTGCTGGGACCACAGGTGTGCACCACCATGTCCAGCTGATTTTTGGTAGAGACTGGGTTTTGCCCTGTTGCCCAGGCTGGTCTTGAATTCCTCGGCTCAAGCAGTCTGCCTGCCTTCACCTCCCAAAGTGCTGGGATTACACCGCATCTGGCCATTTCTCTTTCGCGTTATCATTCAGGATTCACCTCAGAAGTCAACAACTCTAAAAGGCCCAGCCAGACCACCTCCATTTGCCTGTGCAATTTATTACCCTTCTTTATTTTCTTTATAACAATGATCACTTTTGAAACTCATACTATTTGGATATGTTTCTTGTGTGTCTCTCCTTGCCAGAATGCAAGCTTCATAGAGGCAAGGACTTGACTTCCTTTCCACTGGATCCTCAATTCCAAGCAGAGGACCTGAGATATTTGTTGAGTAAAATAGTGTCATTTTGTAATATATATGTAAATATACATATATATTATGTATAAAAAGCACAGTTCCTGAGACATAATTTAAAACAGACATATAAACAGAAGGTGGTACGAAAAATAAGTAGAAATAGTTTTATATTCAGGATAGTAAAACTGGGGTTCTAGCCAGAACTGGTAAACTCTAAATTCCTTCCTCTAACCACTTGAATTTTTTTTTCTATTTATCATTACTCGGTTATAACAGAAAAGGAAGATACCTGGCAAATAGATTGTAATTTAGTGCCTGGCACACATGAATAGCAGCAAAATCTAATGATATTGGAAACTCATGAGGCAAAAAGAAGTGATGAATCACCCCTGTTCAATCCATACTTTTTTTTTTTTAAGAGATGCCTCGGGGTATCCCTCTGATGCCCACTGGTCTCGAACACTTGGCCTTAAGCAATCTGCCTGCTTTGGCCTACCGAAGTGCTTGGATTACAAGTGTGAGCCGCCACACATGGTCTTTTTTTTTTTTTTTAATGATTTTTAGTGATGCAAATTCGTTTCTATTACCTTAATCTATAATTATGATTGATTTATTGAAATAAACCTATTGTTTGGGATATTTAGAAAAGCAATTCAAATTAATAGTTTAATTTTGCTTTTCCAAAGGACCGAAACAGTTAGTGTCAGCTGCAGTGTGCACTTGTAAGAAGTGAACAGTGCCTATATTTTTGCATATATTTGCTATGGCTTTTGAAAACAACTTTTGGGAAGATGGGTGAGGGGAAGGAAGGGAGAAACTAGCAAAACTCTTTGTCAGACATTGCCATCTGCTGGTGTATTCCCAAAATGCAACCCTGGACTCATTTCTTGTCAAAAATGTAACTTAGGTGTTCCAAATTCCTCTGTTATTCAAATTCATATAAAATCTGGGATTCAGATTCAAATTATGTTTGAAAATTAATGTATTCTAAGTAAAATTTCAAGGCATTAGAACAACTGAATAAATGGTTTCTCTATTGTGCTGAAAAAAAATGCCAATTCCAGATTAAAAAAAAAAAATCCCCATTAAAAAAGATCATCATTATTGTTTAATCGTCTGCATGGGGTAAATCAGCAAATTAAAGAGCCTGGAGCCCTACGTGCTCTGCAGTTTACTAGATTAGGGCTAAATTAGCTTAATTCGTTTGGTCAAGTGCCCATCACAGCACTCCCCCTTCACTCCATGTGGAGCTAATAAGAACTGACAAGTCTAAAATATGAGACTTGCCTTTGCTCAGCACTAACCTGGAGCCCGTTGCTAACCATAGCCTTTAGTGTGTCCTAGTCTGCATCAGCTGCAGACATGGTCGGCAGCAGCGCAGGACTTGGCTGATGTTCAGGCCACAGAGAACTGTGAAGAGAGCTGACTATTCCTGTGATGATGGGTCAGAGCACAACAGCAAAAGGAGTTGACTATTCCTGTGATGATGGGTCCACAGATGGGGAGGCAGAGCCAGGATTGCACCTGATGGCCAGGCTGGCTGCTCTTCTATGGGATGAGCCCCAGCCACTTGGGTTGGCGTGAATATTCTGGACTGGACTTTTCCCGCTTTCAGATCTTTCCTGAGTTGGAAAGCAAATGCACTTTCCCCAGGGTTAATGGGGTTTTACTAACAGTTGCGATGATCTTCCTTAAAGTTAGTATCCTGCAGTCTTTACAGGAGCTCGCTTTCTATTTTAAGTTAAGTGTGTGTGGGTTTGAATTGACTGTCACCACTTGGAATGCCATAGGGTGTTCAATGAAGTCTCTGCTTAAACAGATGTGAGTTCCAACATACCTGGCTCCTTATCAGTTAGGTGACCCCATGCAGGCTGCTGGTGGTGGTGGCACTGAGTTTTCTACTCAAGGTTTTTTGACTTCAGGTCCACATATAACCTCATATGTGGACTTAGGAAGTTCATGAACACCCGCTTAAAAGTATATGGGTTGTGTATGAGTTTGTATCATGTGGTTATACACATTTTTGTTCCTAAGGCATCCCTAAGCTTTCATCAGTTGTTAAAAGTGGCCTATAACTTCTCCCCACACTCCCAAAGAGTTCAGACTTTCTGTGATTCTGCTATTAACTGATGATACTAATGGCATACAATTCACAGGGGTTGCTGTGAGGATAATTTAAAGTGGGTAAAAATCATAGGCAGTGTGCCTGATACATGTAAATATTAGTTTAGATAAGAGTATCAGAGCAGAGTTCAAAATGATTACTAAAATTAAGAGCTACAGTAAGTGTAATTTGGACTTCCTGTGAATGAACTTATTGGGAATCACTTAATGACTGGCAGCACCCTCCTGACCCGCTGCAGTGTAACTCCTTTAATTGGTCTGATGATGTTATTGCTATTATCCTCATTGGGCCTGATTTTCCTGAAGGGAACTGAGCTGTGTGACCTTAGATGAGTTCAGATTTTTGCCAACAATCTTCAATTATCAAAAGCAGAAGAAAATGCTTCCTGTGAAATCAAGGGCTTTCAGGTAAATATAAGGGTTTAGAGAGTACATCTTCTATTATGTAGTTAGTGAGGAACTTAGATAATGTTGAGGTAGATGCTTGATAAACATTCATTCCCATTCACTATTTTTTTATTTTTTTATGCAAGGTCTCATTCTGTCGCCCAGGCTGGAGTACAGTGGCACAATCTTGGCTCACTGCAACCTCTGCCTCCTGGGCTCAAGCAATCCTCCTGCCTCAGCCCCTCAAGTAGCTGGGACTACAGGTGTGAACCACTACACCCGGCTAATTTTTATATGTTTTGTAGAGATAGTGTTTCACCATGTTGCCCAGGATAGTCTTGAACTCATGAGCTCAAAGCAATCTGTCCGCCTGGGCCTCCCAAAGTGCGGGAGTACAGTCGTGAGCCACCATGCCCTGCCCTCATTCACTATTTAGGAAAAACTGTTTCATAAGAGAAATCCAGCCCCCACTAAATTTATCAAGTTTTATTTGATGGCTGATGTTGTTGAAAATTCTGTTTCATTACTCAGGGAAAGCAAATATTAGGGAGTGAAAAAGGCATTGATTTGGAAATCGGAAACACCTGCTTTTAAGTTTCATTTACTGGGGATGATCTTGAGATATGATTTTGGAGAAGTAACAGACTACTAAGACTCCAATTCTTCATCTACAAAATGTGGATTTTAAACTCCACATTATTAAAAGACTCATTGAAATAACCAAGCACATAGGAACACTCAACAGATGGCAACTAGATATATGAAGTAAGAGAGTTCCCGCCCTCACAGCACTCACAGTCTTGAGAGAGGAGACAGGAATATGTCAAATACTTGCCAGATTGTCCCCTTGAGAAACGTGGGACATTTATCAACCCATCCAGACCCCAAGAGCATTAACTCCTAGCAGGGTGAGAGATCCACAAAGAGTCGGGGAGGCAGCCCTGACACAGAAAGAGGAAGGAGGAGGTGCAAGCTTGGGGCAGGATGCTGCAGGCACTACAGGCACAAGGCGAGGCTGGGGGTACAAAAGGTCCACTTCAGCTTCGGCTAAAGTCAGACATGGGCTTTGAGGGTGGGAAGCAGGGCATGGTAAGTTTTTTGTTTTTTGTTTTTTGTTTTTGGAGGCAGGAGCTCATTATGTTGCTCAGGCTAGCCTTGAACTCCTGACCTCAAGTGATGCTCCTGCCTTAGCCTCCCAAGGAGCTGGAGTTATAGGCCTGCACCACCTTTAAACAGAGATCTGGATGCTAAGAAGGGACAACTTTTATAAGACCCAGGCAAAAGAGTTCCATGCAGAGAAAAAAGGAAAGTGCAAAAAGCCACGAGGCAGAAACAGATGCTGAATTTAAGGTGCAGTGGGAGAGCAGAAGAGTGGAAGAAGACCAGGTCCTCAGCACTTGCTCCTCCCTCTGCCTGAAAAGCTCTTCCCTTATCCCCATGGCTGCTTCTTGTGCTCACGGAGACACGGCCTGACCACCTTACATAAAACTGTTCACCTTACACTGGCCTCCACCATTCTACTTCCTTACTGTGGATAGCAGGTTGAATGTGGTCCCCCAAAAGATATGTCCACATCTTAATCCCTGGAACTTGTGAATGTAATCTTTTGGGAAAAAAAAAAGTTTTTGCAGATTAAGCTAAGGATCTCAAAATAAAATCATCTTGGATTAATGAGGTGGGCCCTAAGTCCCATGGCAAGTATCCTTACAAGAGACACAGAGAGAAGAGGAGAAGGCGATGTGAAGGTGAAGCAGAGATTGGAGTTATGTGGCCAGAAACCAAGAAACAGCTGGAGCCACCAGAAGCTGGAAAAGGCAAGGAAAGAGGGTGCATGGCCCTGATAACTCCTTAATTCAGACTTCTTGCCTCCAGAACTGTGAGAGAATACATTTCTGTTGCTGTAATCCACCCAGTTTGTGGTAATTCATTACAGCAGCCACAGAACACTAATACACCCTGCCCAACCATGTGACATTATTTGTGTCTTTGATTATTTTCTGGGTCCTCCCACTAGATAATGAGCTTTACTGGGGCAGGCACTTTGTCCTGGTTGCTGCTTTGTCCCCAGACAAGTGTTGCCATTTTCTACCGATTCTGTCTTTTGAAGTTGCCCTCTTAAATACTAAAAGCTTCTCCTGCCTTTGTTAACAGAAAGAATAGCTGTGCTTCTACTTTTTGGATACAGCTAGGCTCAGAGTGAAATCATATGTCAGGCAGGAAAACAGAAAACACACTAGGTATTTTAATAGAGGAGATTTAGTATAGGGTATTAGTATACAGATGCCGAAGAGCTTAAAAAGCAAAAAGTGGGCCGGGGCAGTGGCTCCTGCCTGTAATCCCAGCACTTTGGGAGGCCGAGGCAGGCATATCACCTGAAGTCAGGAGTTCAAGACCAACCTGGCTAACATGGCAAAACCCCGTCTCTACTAAAAATACAAAAATTAGCCTGGCATGACGGCAGGCGCCTGTAATCCCAGCTACTCGGGAGGCTGAGGCACGAAAATCTCTTGAACTCAGGAGGTGGAGTTTGCAGTGAGCTGGGATTATACCACTGCACTCCAGCCTGGGCAACAGAGCGAGACTCTGCCTCAAAAAAAAAAAATTTTCACCCCTAGAGCTGGTGAAACAAAGGGGAAGTTTGAAGTTATTAGTGTTTTAGGAGCTTAGAAATGAGGGAACAACTCTGTGAGGGCTTCTTTGAGGGGGCCTGAGACTGCTCCTGGAAGAGGCTGGAGCCTGGAACCAGTTGCTGCTGCTGGGCTGGTGCAACTTCTTAACCAAGCGGGCAGAAGGAAATCCCTTCTCGAAGGCCTCCTACTTCCTTCTCGCTTTTGCTTGACTTCCAAGCTTCCTCTATGCATCCCATTAACTGAATCCAACAGGAAGGCCCCTGACAAAGGCACCTGGGAAATGTAGTTTGTGTGTAACTCGAGGACAGAATAGAGAGAGATGGATTTGGAACTCAGAGATAATAGCTTAATAATAAGCATAGTGATCAAGTGTGCTTTTTGGCCTGGCATCAAAAAATAGAACAAAGATGAGTACTTTGCAGGCCTGGGCATACGTGTAATCATTTAATTAAACATGCTTGTAATTTTTTTTGCTTAATGTCTGTATTCCTCATTAGACTTCAAACTTCACAAAGGAGTCTATTGTTTATTTTTCCTTGAGGTATCCCCGGGGTCTAGAACAATGACCACCACGGAGTTGGCACTTATAAATAGTTGTTCACTGGCTGACTGCTTTTCTAGGTTTTTGTCTCATTTGATTTAATGTTTCTGGAGGACTGTGCTATCCTTTATGTTATAATGAAAAGTCTTCTTTCCTTGTATAAATATGACATAGCTCTTCTTTTAGTGCTATTATTCCAGAGGCAGGGCGGTGAGTGAAGGAGAAAGTTGGCAGGTGGCCGCTCTGGAGTCTAAATTACCTCATTGTGCTGTCTGCACCAGACCAATTATTGTCAAATCTCTAATATCTGGTTCTACTTGTTTCATGTTGACATACTCATAGACTTTTTTCAGCAGGCTTTATTTGGGAAATTCCTTACATCATATTTATGAAAATTCAAAACTGATCATTTTTGCTCCTGAAAACTGTGAATATGATTTAGTACATGGCTCTTAGCCAGAGATTATTTTGCTCCCCACAGGCCTTTGGCACTATCTGGAGACATTTTGGGTGGTTATTAAGTGGAGGATGCTGCTGGCATCTAGCAGGTGGAGGCCAGAGATGCTGCTGAGCATCCTCCAATGCACAGGGCAGCCTCCACAACAACAAACTATCTGGCCCAAAATGTCAGTAATGCTGAGGTGGAAACATCACGATAGAATTTAAAATATATTTTTATTCATTCTTCTATTAAAGAAATATAGTGAAGAAAGCATCAGTTTGGAAATACACAAGATTTATTTGACTTTAAATCTTGCTTTTTCTCTGCACCAGCTGTATAATCTTAGGGAAGAAATTGCATTAGAAGTTGCCAAAGACTTCAATTTCTCACCTATAACATAGAATTAAATCCTGCTTTACTGTGTTGTTATGAGGGGTGCAAGAGTTAACCACTGTAAGGTTCCTGACACGTGGCTGCCACTTAATAAATATATAAAGAAAGCATATACGTTTAAATGCATTTATACTACAAGATTCTACCCCAGAAGCACTTCTTTAGCTTTTGAATTACTTTTTACTCTCAAGGAATAGGAATCTGGAAAACCAAATAAAATGCACATTTCCCAGAGCAAACTTTTCATTAATGGTGTCTAACAAGACCTTAGTCTACACAGTCTGATTTATTTTAAGGACTTTAATTGGAGTCAGCACATTCTTGAAAGCAATAATTTTATGAGAATCAGAGTAAGAAGATATTAAAATATGCAAACATGGAGATAATAAAAACAAATGTTTGAAACTGGGATGTATCAATGCCATAGTTTTGAGACACTTTGTTTTGTTTTTTTTTGAGATGGAGTTTCGCTCTTGTTGCCCAGGCTCGAGTGCAATGGCATGATCTCAGCTCACTGCAACATCCGCCTCCTGGGTTCAAGCGATTCTTATGCCTCAGCCTCCCCAGTAGCTGGGATTACAGGCATGTGCCACTGCGCCCGACTAATTTTGTATTTTTAGTAGAGATGAGGTTTCTCCATGTTGGTCAGGTTGGTCTCGAACTCCCAACCTCAGGTGATCCACCTGCCTCGGCCTCCCAAAGTGCTGGGATTACAGGCGTGAGCATTAAATTATTAAAAGAAATAACGTAGCAATTAGATTCAGGCTGAACAAAAAATCCCTCAAAACATTCATCTTTGGTTTTAAAAGATTATCTTAACAATACAAAAATGTTCATTTAGGTATACCACAAATTAATTGGGTTTTTTGCTCTTTCTATGGCTTGCCTAAGTGAACATATTTGTAAAAAATTTTTTTTCTAACAATTGAAGTAATGCTAGTTCATTCTAGAAAAATTTGGAAGATACAAAAGTAAAAAGAAGAAAATAATAAACATGACCTTCTAATCCAATAATGTAGAGACAGACCCTTAAAATTTCAGCAAATTTCCCTTCTTGTGGTCAATAATGAATATTCCTGGGGGCTGGGGCTACTGCTTCAGATTTATATCGGACTGAGTAAACTCATCGGGTCTGTATTATAGAGCTTGGCACCCTATCTAGCACAGTTTGGGAATACCTTTCCTGCAAAAATATTTGTTGGCTGATAAAATGGGCCCTCAATTCAATATATATATATTAGGCTATAAAATTATATGAAAATTGTGTATTATCAAAGACTTAAAATCATGTTAGCTTTAATAACTGCTTATGTGTTAGGTTGTATTATATGAAATTGCCTATGTATAACAATTTTTTTACCAAGGGGACAATTTGATTGCAGCGTCTATTTTATCACAAGCTTTTTGAGCACTGCAGGTGAATTTGTTTCTCTTTTATACCACCTGCAAAGCTTGGGTGAGAACTCTGTAGAAGGAAATGCTTAAACATTGCATCATGAATCCATGTGTGTGCTGCAAAGCACCCCCAAAACCTTTACAAGAAGCCAATAATTCCACAAGATCTTTTGTGTAATTTTATTATCTTGCCTTACATCTAAAAATAGCTATGTTTCTACATTGCTGGTCAAATAATGTAGCCATTGTGGAAAACAGTTTGGCAGTTCTTCAATAAATTACACATAGAATTACCATATGAGCCAACAATTCCACTCCTGCATGTATACCCAAAAGAATTAAAAACAGGTATTCAAACAAATACTGTATCCAAATGTTCACAGCAATATTCACAATAGTCAACAGGAGGAAATAACCCAAATGTCTGTCAAATGGTGGATGGATCAACAAAATGTGGTATAGCCATACAAGAATATTATTCAGACATAAAAATGAGTGATGTGTTGATACATGGAGGAATCTTGGAAACACTATGCTAAATGAAAGGAGCTGGACACGAAAGGGTACACATTATATGATTCCATTTCTATAAAATATCAAAAATAGGCAAATCCATAGAGAAATAAAGGAGCTTAGTGGTTGCCAGAGGCTGAGGGGTAGGTAGGTATGGAAAGTTATTGTTTAATAGGTCCAGAGTTTCCTTTTAGGATGATTAAAATGTTCTGGAACTAGGTAGTGTGGTGGTTGCACAATATTTTGAATGGTAAATTTTATGTGTATTTACCACAACGGAAAACAGAACCAAATAAAACCCGTGTTTTATTACCTAATTTAATCAGGATTCTTTTGTTTGCAAGGGAAGGAATCAGACCACTTTGGTTTTTAGAAGGAGGGTGAGGAGAAGATTCATTATCTCACAAAAATTGGGAAGTCCGGGGGTAGGGTTGACCTTAGGGATTGATTTCAGGAACTCAATGTCGTCAAGATATTCTGTCTTTCTATCCCCACACCTTTCCCTCTCTCTCTTCATGTCTCTCCCCCTCACTCTGTCGCTGCTCTCCTCTGTATATTGGCCTGATTTTCGCCTATTACAGGTACCCTTTCACTGTGTGGCAGGAGAAGAAGGCAGCAGACAGCTTCTTACAGATCCAGGCTTCCATCGCCGGCTGAGGGACCCCAGATGAAAGGCGTACGAAACTGGCAAGGCAGTATTGGGTAGTGGGAAGAAAAAAGACCTCCTAACACTTCTGCTTGACCAGATGCGTGATTTTGAGCAAGCTACTGAATCTCTTTGAACCTCATTTCTAAAATGGAGATAATCATAGCATCTACCTCCTGGTGTTGTCATGATGGTTAAATGAGTTAATATATGAAAATTGCTTAGAACTGGGGCTGGCACATAGTGCTTTATAAGTGTTTGCTATTTTAATTATTACTGTCATTGTCATTATCATTATCATAGCATATGTTAGTAAAATCCAGGGGAATGACTTAATTGGCTGGTGAACTCCCCTGTTCCCAGGGTGCTGGGGTTGGCAGGCTTACCAGAGACAGTTCTTACAAAAAATGAAGTTGGTTATCAGAAAAACAGAGTAAGGGAAAAGGGCAGAAATAAATAGGAACTGGCTGCACCTTAGCCTACCACTGTTACAGAGTTTCAAAATCCCCACTCTCTCTAGTATAAAGACATATACACATATAGTTGAAGTTAGTGCTTGTTTCTTCAGTATGTGCCAAGCACTGTTTGTTGTTTGTTTGTTTTTGAGACAGGGTCTTGCTCTGTCTCCCAGGTTGGAGTGCAGTAGCATGATCGTAGCTCGCTGTAGCCTTGAACTCCTGGGCTCAAGCGATCCTCCCTCCTCAGCCTCCTGAGTAGCCTGAATTACAATCACACACCACATGTCTGGCTAATTAAAAAAAAAATTAAAAAAATGTAGGCTGGGCACGGTGGCTCATGCCTATAATCCCAGCACTTTGGGAGGCCGAGTCAGGTGGACCACCTGAGGTCAGGAGTTTGAGACCAACCTCACCAATATGGTAAAATCCTACCTCTACTAAAAAAAAAAAAAATACAAAAATTAGCTAGGCGTGGTGGCGTGCGCCTATAGTTCCAGCTACTAGAGAGACTGAGACAGAAGAATTGCTTGAACCCAGGAGGTGGAGGTTGCAGTGAACCGAGATTGTGCCACTGCACTACAGCCTGGGTGGCGGAGTGAGACTCTGTCTGGAAAAAAAAAAAAAAAAAATTAGAGATGGGGCCTCACTTGGTCACCCAGCCTGGTTTTGAACTCCTGCTTCAAGTTATCCTCCCACCTCAGCCTCCCAAAGTGCTAGGGTTACGGGTATAAGCCACTGCACCTAGCCTAATTTTTTAAATTTTTAAAATTTTTTATAGAGATGAGGTCTTGCTATTGCTTAGGCCAGTCTTGAACTCCAGGCCTCAAGAAATCCTCCCAACACGGCCTCCCAAAATGCTGAGATTATGGGCATGAGCCACCGTGCTGAGCCCAAGCACTGTTTTAAGTCATTTATGTTTATGATGTCATTTGTTCTTCTGAAGACCCTGTAAGATAAAATATTACTATCATTACAAATGAGGCAACTGCAGTACAGAGAGATTAAAGAGCTTGCCTAACGTTGCTCTGTTGGGCTGTGATTTCAGGCAGTCTGTCTCTAGAACTTGACTTCTCAACCATTCAGCTCTGTTGCCTTCTCCTTAACGGCAGGTAAAAAAATCAAGTTAATGAAAACATAAGGAAAATGTCACCAGTTTGCACAGGTGACATCTGTGTTGGCTGAAAACAACAATAGGACTGTTGTTTTAAAAATGCAAGTATGTAACTGATTCTGTCTTAAAGCCAATGAAATAAAACCATGAAATAGAGGTTTGTTTGCAGCTCCATTATAAAGAATAAATGTTTGTCAGCTTGAATAAATAGTTACACTTTCCTAAGTTTAAATTCCTCAGTGCCACTGAAAACTTCTAGAGACTTGAAGGCAGGAATCTTTTAAGACACGCAAGACTCACAATTCTCACATATTTCTGATCTTCAAGTAGGCATCTTTTACTAACAGGCTTAACCCAGGGACCTCAGGTTAAGCAAACAGGTCATTTGCTTTGACAATGGAAGCATAAACATGACCCGGTGGCAAGAATGAGTTAATTGTCTTCCATTGCTGATTCTTGCTCAAAGCACCTCTTTGGGTTGCAGGACAAGGCAAGTGCCACAGCTGGCAGTGAAATCAAGTGAAATTTGCTTGTTTTGGCCAAACATCCCATCCTACTGAATAAAGACAGAGACAAAAAAAAAAAAAAAACCTGTTTAAATAAGCAAATAAGAAGAATGCAGAGGACTAAACTCATTCCCTGCATGTGACAAAAGAGAGGCTCTGCTTTATTTTTTGAACACTGAGATAGATTGAAGTCAAGCATATTTATTTAATAATAGAATAAGAAGGAACAGCTGTGGAAAATATTTAGCAGATGATACATAGAGAATCGCACACACATTCAAGACATAGTTACAGCCTAGACAGAAGAATGGTGCCAGGGTAGCAGAGGGCTTTTCTTTTCTTAAGTTTTATTTTCCTGAAATTAAAAACAAAAAACTTTGTGATTTAAATGGTAGAGTTTATAAATGCCATTTATTATAAAGATTCAAATAGCACAGAGGTATAACACCTTTCACTTCTGAGTACCTATTATGTGCCAAGTAATATTCTCAGTATATGAATTGATTCATTTATCTGAATTCTATGGAGGAAGTTATTCTGACCAAGCCTGTTTTAGCAGATGGGCAGTTGAGGCCCAGAGCTGGGAATTATCTTGCAAAGATGACCCAGCTTCTAAACTGGACCTGGGCAGTTAGATTCCAAACCTTATGGTCAAAACAACTGCTATAAATCTCTGAAGTCTAGAGAAGTTGTTTAAAGAAGAAAGGAGAAGGCCGCAGTTCTGCTCCGTGCCCCGTCCGCCACCACACCTCCAATCTCATCACAGCCAGAGGTAAGGAGACCAACACGTCTCTATTTTCCTGAGACCTTCCCAATTTTAAAACTGAAGGTCTTGGGCCAGGTGTGGTGGCTCACGCCTGTAATCCCAACGCTTTGGGAGGCCGAGGCAAGTGGATCACTTGAGGTCAGGAGTTCAAGACCAGCTTGGCCAATATGGTGAAACCCCATCTCCACTAAAAATACAAAAATTAGCTGGGTGTGGTGGTGGGTCCTGTATTTTCAGCTACTTGGGAGGCTGAGGCAGGAGAGTCACTTGAACCCGGGAGGCAGAGGTTGCAGTAAGCTGAGATCGCACCACTGCACTCCAGCCTGGGCAACAGTGGAAGATTCCCTCTCTAAATAAAATAAATAAATAAATAAAACAAAACTGAAAGTCTTGTTTCTCAGGAATCCCCCAGTCCTGAGCAAACATGATGGTTTTTCACCTTACCCAGAGGCACATCACAGACAGCAGTTTATTTTGTATCTCTTCCATGAATATATAAGTGTACTTTCAAAACTTTGTTGTGACACATACACACACACACACACATACACACACAAATGCTCCTCTGTGAGCTGTTTTTCTCATGTCTCAATGTATTAGGCAACGCTTTCTCTGTCCTTTCTTTTAAGGTGTCAATCAAAAAGAACTGCATATTGCTTTCATTTTATGGATGTACACTCACTCAAAGAGCCACCCTCTCTGGCTGCTCTGTAAGAGTGAAAAAAGATGTACTATAAATGAAGAGGAATAATGGTGCTATGTGAGCAAGAAAATAATAATTCAAGGATAAAATTAGGGAGAGATAGAATAAAAATTTTTAAATCTCCAAGAAGCAGTAACAAAAAAAGTAAAGGTGCTTTAGACAAATATTGAGCATAATTTTATTTTCAGAGAAAGGAAGGTCTCCATGGATGAAAGTCAGGGGGTGAGGAATCAAGTTCTGCTTTCCCCTTGGTGAGCTATGGAACCATGGATGAAATGCTCCACCTCAGTTTCCCTATCTGTAAAATGGGAATGGTAAATCCTGCTTAGCAAACTGGAGAGAACACATGTGAGGATCTGGCAAGTATAAAGCACTTCGATGCATTGTACAAATATAAGGCATTATTATTAGTAGCCTAAAGAATTTGCCAGACGCTTTCATTGCGATCACTGAAGTCTGGTTCAAAGGAAAACATCACAGAGGGATAAAAGTGTCTAAGTTGGTGATCTTCACACTGGAGCATGTGGAAGATATGCCCAGGGAGATTGTTAAAAATAAAAACCTGGAGGTCTACTGCAGACTTCTTGCATTTGATTCTCCAAGAGTGGAACCTGTGTTTTTGTCAGTGTAATGAGTTCACCCAGAGGATTCTGATGCAACCATCCAGATTTGTGAACTAAGGGTCAGGGCACCACCTAACAGGGGGCACCATTCACTTGCTCAACTATGCAGATAGCAGCAGCAGGGGTGTGCAGCACCCAGCCTAGAGGGAAGCCTGGCCCCGTGACAATCAAGCCCCATTGAAAACTGTCAGAAAGACCCCTTGACCCTTTGCTAATAACGAAGAAAGGGCCATGAACTTCTGCTGACCACCTGCTGTGTATTAGAGCATTTCTCAGTATCTTTTTCAGATTTATGTTTTGGAGGTAAAATTCACATAAAATAAAATTAACCATTTTAAAGTCTGCAATTTGGTGGCATTTAGTGCTTTTACAATGTTGTGCAACCATCACCTCTCTCTCGTTCCACACATGTTACCTTTATTTAAGCCTCACAAAATTTTTGAGAGATTAAATATCTGTTAAATGCATTTTCAGTTGACAAAAGGAAGGCTAGAAGAGCTTTAGCAATTTTTCCATGATTGGACAATCAATAACAGTTGAAGTTGGGATTCAAATCCATGCCAACTATCCAAAACACTTTCAAATACACGAGTGGCAGGAGGAACCCCCAGGATTCCATATTTTCAATGAAAATATTGAAACAATCTAGAACATTGTCACTTTAATTTCATAATGTTACTGTAAATAAATTCAGTAGGTCTAATGCTGTACCTCTCACTACCTTTTCCCATTCCCTCCCTTTCGTAAGGCAAGTTCTACATGGGTGCCCAATCACAAGTTTAAATTTAACCACAAGGTAAATCAACAACTTTTCCCTGATGTACAACCCCAGGAAAGTAAAGAGAACATAAAGAATTTTCCCTGACTCTAGGTAAACCCATAGAGAACAACATATGATAGGATGTCTTCTGTCTTGGGACCCGTAAGACCCAAGTGTATTAAATCCTGGTCTGCCAACAACAGTGAAGCAAACACACTTTTAGATAGGGCAGCCATGTCGTATCACCCAACTGAGACATTCTCAAAAGTATACTTGGACTGGACATCAAAACCACAGGCTAACCTAGGGCTGTCCAAGACAAATGAGGGCATATGGTCACTTTACTTTTAGAGCCTCTTACTAGGAGGGTGAAAGGCCATCACTCGTCAGCAACATACAAAAGCAAGAGAGGAACAAGCAAAGCATATTGAGAAATAAATACTTAAACAGTTAAAGTCAAGTAGCAAAACCCAAGCCAAGTGAAATAGCTATGAAGATTTAAAGTTAGTTGATTGCAAAACTCACTAGGGGAGTGAGGAGTGAAGAGGAAGAAAGGATGCAAGAAAATACAGACCTGGCCAAACTCAATGAATCTCAAAAACCCGGCACTTATAAAACAAGCAGAAACATAAAACTTCAGTGAGAGCCCGTACCAGACCAATTAAGTCCAACTCAAAGGGCTGTAAAAGAAAATGCATCTTGAAGCTGGAGCAAAATCTAAATGGAAATCAGATGACTTAGGAGAAGAAAAGCCAGCACATGACTCATAAAAATACCCCTTGAAAAGGAAAGTTAGAAAAACAGGGAAACATCCAAATGAAATGAATTCTACTAGTTCCGAGTCTGGTCCAACAGAAGGTTCTTCGTGGCCTGTCAAGTTACAGACACAGGGGTATTTGAGATCCTCTCTGCCATAGCTCCCTCCATTGGGTTGGGGAGGTTAGGCAGATGGCTGGGGTGTGTGTGTGTGTGTGTGTGTGTGTGTGTGTGTGTTTAGCTGAGCAAGATAAATTGGAGCTGCCTCAGGCCGCAAATGAGTTACCTGACTCCCAGTCTCCCTGACTCCCAATTCTCAGTCCATCTGCCTGCCAGGCCCTGACTGGGCACCCTGCAGCGTAGAGGCTTCCGGTCCGAGTGGGCCTAGAGTAAATACCACCTGCTCCTTGGCTGCCCGTGTTGCAGTAGCTAAGATGAACTGCAGCCCTGAGCAGGGTATGTAATGAGGAAAGAAGGAAGGGACTTTACTGAGTACAGCAAAACTCTTTAACCATTTTGAAAGAACTCTTGCTTTCTCTGCATGGCAGTGTTCTGCAAGGAGTGTTGTCCTTTATTATTGGATTATGATTTCTTTCCCCATCCCATCTTGTGTGATGGAGGAGTAAAGGTTTTAAAGGCCTGGATTCAAGGCCTATTTTTTTTCCTTGGTGGCTGAGTGACCTTGGGCATATATCTTTTGATCCTAGTTTTCCTGTCTGTAGGTGGAGAAACATATCATTTCTTTTGGTACTCGTGAAGACAGAGATAACCCCTGGGAATTCCCAGAAGATGGTCTAGCACATAGTGTGTGCTCATAATAAATGTTGCTTGTTCCTCATTATCAGAATAGGGAATAAATGGTTAAAGGCACAGAGGACTTAAGTCCTTACTCAAACTCAAACAGTATTTGGGAGCCAAGTCGGGACTAAGATTCAATGCTTTTGCCTTTGCCCTCAATGTGGATGCTAACCTAGGCTGTTCCGTCTCCCTGCAGCCCACCCTGTGCTCAGTGGCAGCTGTGGTGGACAGTCTCTAGTATTCAAGTGCCTGAATGCCTCTGCTCTGTGTCTTAGGGCTTTCTCTAAAACTGCAGAAGTCACTCCATTTCCAGCAGGACAGACATGGAAGTGTGGGGTGGGAGGGGGTTCATATACTCCAGAGGCAAACACAACCTATGCAAGTCAGAAGTCAATACAAAAGGCCCCTCTGAAGTTCCCTTACATGATTGAGCCCCAGTTGCCTAGAGCAGTAACTGGCTTATTCCATACTTGTTATTGGCTTTTATCCCTTTCCTTGTCTTAGTCCTCTCCACTACCTCCTTCTGCTCCCTGGGTCTCAGATAAACCATCTGCATCCAAGTTTTTATCTTAAGCCCTGCTTTGGGTAAACCCAACTAAGGCACCATTTGTTTACTCTGTCGTATGTAAGGACCCTACATGGTTTTGCTTTTTGCCTCTATTCTTAGGACTGTGAATACCTTACCCAAAGAAGAACGTATAATGAGGGCCATCATTTATTGAGAAGGAACTTTGTGCCAGAAACAGTGCAGAGGAAATAAAGCTAATACAAGTCTAATGTAACAAAAAAAGCTCCTCCTCCTCCTCCTCTTTCTTCGTCTTCTTTCTTCCCTCCTCCTCTTCTCCTTCTCCTTCTCCTCCTCCTTCTCCTCCTCTTCCTCCTCCTTCTCCTCCTCCTCCTCCTCCTTCTCCTTCTCCTTTTCCTTTCCCTTCTTCTTCTTCTTCCTCTTCCTCTTCCTCTTCTTCGACAGAGCTTTGCTCTGTCTCCCAGGCTACAGAGCAGTGGTGTGATCTCAGCTCACTGCAACCTCCGCCTCCCAGGTTCAAGTGATTCTTGTGCCTCAGACTCCTGAGTAGCTAAAATTACAGGCATGCTCACCACACCTGGCTAATTTGTGTATTTTTTAGTAGAGACAGAATTTTGCCATGTTGTCCAGATTGGTCTTGAACTCCTGGCCTCAAGTAATCCACCACCCTCAGACTCCCAAAGTGCTGGGATTACAGGTGTGAGCCACCATGCCTAGCCAACTTTTCTTCTAATGGTGCTGGTGTGAGTTATATCTGTGGAAGGACAAATATATCTACCTCTTCCTTCTTCATACAGAGAGCAAAGGGAGTAGCCAACCAGGTCTGAGATTTTAATCATATTAAATAACAGATGAGATGTCATAGGCTCTGTGGCTGCTTTGTTGTGCCAGAGGACAAAGGTCCTGGGTTAGATGCTTCTTCTAGAACAGAGCCCCTTAATGAGCCTTTGGAGATAAAGAGGTAGGTGCAGTGTTAGGGTGGCGGCTGAAGAGCTAAAAACACAAACATTTAGGAAGAGGTGATAAGTGACTATAGGAAAGAAAAAGTGACCAAGGTCTGGGAATGTGGCAAGTGAAAGACCCCAGTGGTGACATGTCCAGTGACAAATTTCCACAGGGAAATATCGAATGAGACTTTAAGTACAGGTAGTGTCTTACTCTGTTTGTGTTGCTATAAAGGAATACCTGAAACAGGGAAAATTATAAAGAAAAGAACTTTATTTGACTCACAGTCCTGCAGGCTGCACAAGAAGCATGGTGCCAGTGTCTGCATCTGGTGAGGACCTCAGGCTGCTTCCACTTATGGCAGAAGGCAAAGGAGAGCTGTGTGTGCGGAGATCACATCACATGGCTAGAGAGGAAGCAAAGCAGAGATGGGGGAAGGTGACAGGCTCTTTTTAATAACCAGCAATCACAGGAACTAACAGAGTGAGAACTCACTCACACCTTCCCCTTCCTGAAGGAGGACATTAGCCTGTGCATGAGATATCTGCCCCCATGACCCAAACACCTTCCACCAGGCTCCATCTCCACCATTGGGGATCAAATTCTCACAGGAGGTTTGGAGGGGCAGATGTTCAAACTATAGCAGGGAGGTTGGCTTGATTGATGTATTGTGCTGGGAGATAATTACCCTCTGCTGCCCCTAACCATTTTTAGGCATGGGCCACAGAATTGTCTTGTGTTAACCAACTCTTTATAGGGATGGATAATGAAATATTCCACATTTCCTTCAACATGGGGCAGAAAAAGATACAGAAGAAACAGGAAATCAGAGAAGCTACTGGAAGAAAAGCAACTCCCCCACTAAAATTACTGAGAGATCCCTGGGTTTCATGTGTAGAGGGGATGGTGAACTTGAGCCAGAATTTTCTATAAGGTAAAGAGGCTCAAAGAGCTGAATTTTAGGGTTTGGAGAGCACCAAATGATTGTATTACAAATTCATTATCCCATTTAATTCTCAGTGAGGATGATGAGGCTCAGGGGAATTAAAGCGACTGGTCTGAGGTTTCAAAGGTGGGATTTGAACTCAGCTCTGACTTCAGAGCCTCACATTACAGGCATGCTCCAATTGGCTATGTTAGACCAGAAAATGATTCAGTTCTCACTCAGATATACCCATTCCATTTCAGACCAGGCTTTTTAAATCCCTGGTTTAAAATGATTTTCACATGGGCTAAAAATATAAGATAAAGGACTTGAAGATTCATCAAATTTATACTTCCCTCTTTTACCCTCTAATCATCAGAGAAGAATTTAGTCTTCCTTCCACATTTTATTCATCTTCAGAATCTTGAATGGGTCACATACATGCACACACACACAGAATCTACTTGGGAAAGTGAAAACTGACATCGTGTATATGCCACTGCATTTTTATTGCTAATCAAGTACAGAAGGAAATGTTTGGTTGGGTGCTTGGGACTTCTGTATAGGAACCAGAGATCAGGTTGTTGGAATGATACCCATTCTAGCAATTGAATTGTGTCAGAAAAGAACAACATGGCCTGTGGTCTTGCATATGTTCAGCACAATAAAAAATATCTTTTAAGGTTTCCAGCTATTTCATATCACGTTATAGGAAAAAGTATTCATTCATTCAAGAAATACTGAGTTCCTTCTATGCGTCAGGCACTGTTACAGTCACTTGAGATCAAAGTAGACTAAAAAAATCATTTTTGCACCTGTGAAGTAACAAAAAAAGACAGAAAATAAACAATAAGAATAAATAAGTGATACAGTGTGTTAAAAGGCGATAAATGCAATGAAAAGGGGGGAAAAGTAGCGTGACATGAAAGGGAATGGGAATGGGTAGGTTGTGAATTGCTGTTACAAATAGGGTAGCCTGACTACCACTCATTGAAAATGCTTCACATACGCCATGTCATTCAATCCTCAATCACAGTGCTGAACTGCCTCAGATGAGGAAAAGAAGTCACCGACTGTATGCTCACTGCATGGCAGGCATTGTATACAATGTTGTGGCTTGAATATGGATAATACGTGAACAAAACAATTAGAAAGCCTGGGGAACGTTTCTGATTCTGGCTTTTGGCATCCACATTCTGAGCTGGAAGCTTTGCCTGTCTCGTGACTGTGTCTGTGAAATTCCACAGGGAGGCAGCATGTCCTAGTGATGACTGCAGCCTTAAGGGATTTGCAAGGTGACGGCTTTTGCTTCCAATTACAGAGGAGGGTCTGAGGAATCTGTCTTTGGACTGTTTATAAAGGCATTTTCCCTTTCCTGATTTCAAGATGTTAGCTAGATGTGGCTGCATGGCTCTTTGTAACCATGACAGCAACACTTGCTTTCACATATTGAGGATTTAATACTATGTGCCATATGTTAAACACAATATCTTATGTAACCTTCTTTTTTTTTTTTTTTATTTTTTTATTTTTTTATTTTTTTATTTTTTATTATACTTTAAGTTCTAGGGTACATGTGCATAACGTTTATATCATGTATAACTCCCCAATGCAATCCCTCCCTCCTCCCCCCTCCCCATGATAGGCCCCAGTGTGTGATGTTCCCCTTCCCGAGTCCAAGTGATCTCATTGTTCAGTTCCCACCTATGAGTGAGAACATGCGGTGTTTGGTTTTCTCTTCTTGTGATAGTTTGCTAAGAATGATGGTTTCCAGCTGCATCCATGTCCCTACAAAGGACGCAAACTCATCCTTTTTGATGGCTGCATAGTATTCCATGGTGTATATGTGCCACATTTTCTTAATCCAGTCTGTCACAGATGGACATTTGGGTTGATTCCAAGTCTTTGCTATTGTGAATAGTGCCGCAATAAACATACGTGTGCATGTGTCTTTGTAGTAGAGTAATTTATAATCCTTTGGGTATATACCCAGTAGTGGGATGGCTGGGTCATATGGTACATCTAGTTCTAGATCCTTGAGGAATCGCCATACTGTTTTCCATAATGGTTGAACTAGTTTACAATCCCACCAACAGTGTAAAAGTGTTCCTATTTCTCCACATCCTCTCCAACATCTATTGTTTCCTGACTTCTTAATGATTGCCATTCTAACTGGTGTGAGATGGTATCTCATTGTGGTTTTGATTTGCATTTCTCTGATGGCGAGTGATGACGAGCATTTTTTCATGTGTCTGTTGGCTGTATGGATGTCTTCTTTTGAGAAATGTCTGTTCATATCCTTTCCCCACTTTTTGATGGGGTTGTTTGGTTTTTTCTTGTATATTTGTTTGAGTTCTTTGTAGATTCTGGATATTAGCCCTTTGTCAGATGAGTAGGTTGCAAAAATTTTCTCCCATTCTGTAGGTTGCCTGTTCACTCTGATGGTAGTTTCTTTTGCTGTGCAAAAGCTCTTTAGTTTAATGAGATCCCATTTGTCAATTTTGGCTTTTGCTGCCGTTGCTTTTGGTGTTTTAGACATGAAGTCCTTGCCCATGCCTATGTCCTGAATGGTACTACCTAGATTTTCTTCTAGGGTTTTTATGGTATTAGGTCTAACATTTAAGTCTCTAATCCATCTTGAATTAATTTTCGTATAAGGGGTAAGGAAAGGATCCAGTTTCAGCTTTCTACTTATGGCTAGCCAATTTTCCCAGCACCATTTATTAAATAGGGAATCCTTTCCCCATTTCTTGTTTTTGTCAGGTTTGTCAAAGATCAGATGGCTGTAGATGTGTGGTATTATTTCTGAGGACTCTGTTCTGTTCCATTGGTCTATATCTCTGTTTTGGTACCAGTACCATGCTGTTTTGGTTACTGTAGCCTTGTAGTATAGTTTGAAGTCAGGTAGCGTGACGCCTCCAGCTTTGTCCTTTTGACTTAGGATTGTCTTGGCAATGCGGGCTCTTTTTTGGTTCCATATGAACTTTAAAGCAGTTTTTTCAATTCTGTGAAGAAAGTCATTGGTAGCTTGATGGGGATGGCATTGAATCTATAAATAACCTTGGGCAGTATGGCCATTTTCACGATATTGATTCTTCCTATCCATGAGCATGGTATGTTCTTCCATTTGTTTGTGTCCTCTTTGATTTCACTGAGCAGTGGTTTGTAGTTCTCCTTGAAGAGGTCCTTTACATCCCTTGTAAGCTGGATTCCTAGGTATTGATTCTCTTTGAAGCAATTGTGAATGGAAGTTGATTCTGATTTGGCTCTCTGCTTGTCTGTTACTGGTGTATAAGAATGCTTGTGATTTTTGCACATTAATTTTGTATCCTGAGACTTTGCTGAAGTTGCTTATCAGCTTAAGCAGATTTTGGGCTGAGACAATGGGGTTTTCTAAATATACAATCATGTCATCTGCAAACAGGGACAATTTGACTTCTTCTTTTCCTAACTGGATACCCTTGATTTCTTTCTCTTGCCTGATTGCCCTAGCCAGAACTTCCAACACTATGTTGAATAGGAGTGGTGAGAGAGGGCATCCCTGTCTTGTGCCAGTTTTCAAAGGGAATTTTTCCAGTTTTTCCAGTTTTTGCCCATTCAGTATGATATTAGCTGTGGGTTTGTCATAAATAGCTCTTATTATTTTGAGGTACGTTCCATCAATACCAAATTATTGAGCGTTTTTAGCATAAAGGGCTGTTGAATTTTGTCAAAAGCCTTTTCTGCATCTATTGAGATAATCATGTGGTTCTTGTCTTTGGTTCTGTTTATATGCTGGATTACGTTTATTGATTTGCGAATGTTGAACCAGCCTTGCATCCCAGGATGAAGCCCACTTGATCATGGTGGATAAGCTTTTTGATGTGCTGCTGAATCCGGTTTGCCAGTATTTTATTGAGGATTTTTGCATCGATGTTCATCAGGGATATGGTCTAAAATTCTCTTTTTTTGTTGTGTCTCTGCCAGGCTTTGGTATCAGGATGATGTTGGCCTCATAAAAAGAGTTAGGGAGGATTCCCTCTTTTTCTATTGATTGGAATAGTTTCAGAAGGAATGGTACCAGCTCCTCCTTGTACCTCTGGTAGAATTCAGCTGTGAATCCATCTGGTCCTGGACTTTTTTGGTGGGTAGGCTATTAATTGTTGCCTCAATTTCAGAGCCTGCTATTGGTCTATTCAGGGATTCAACTTCTTCCTGGTTAGTCTTGGGAGAGTGTAAGTGTCCAGGAAATTATCCATTTCTTCTAGATTTTCTAGTTGATTTGCGTAGAGGTGTTTATAGTATTCTCTGATGGTAGTTTGTATTTCTGTGGGGTCGGTGGTGATATCCCCTTTATCATTTTTTATTGCGTCTATTTGATTCCTCTCTCTTTTCTTCTTTATTAGTCTAGCTAGCGGTCTGTCAATTTTGTTGATCTTTTCAAAAAACCAACTCCTGGATTCATTGATTTTTTGGAGGGTTTTTTGTGACTCTATCTCCTTCAGTTCTGCTCTGATCTTAGTTATTTCTTGCCTTCTGCTAGCTTTTGAATGTGTTTGCTCTTGCCTCTCTAGTTCTTTTAATTGTGATGTTAGAGTGTCAATTTTAGATCTCTCCTGCTTTCTCTTGTGGGCATTTAGTGCTATAAATTTCCCTCTACACACTGCTTTAAATGTGTCCCAGAGATTCTGGTATGTTGTATCTTTGTTCTCATTGGTTTCAAAGAACATCTTTATTTCTGCTTTCATTTCGTTATGTACCCAGTAGTCATTCAGGAGCAGGTTGTTCAGTTTCCATGTAGTTGAGCGGTTTGGATTGAGTTTCTTAGTCCTGAGTTCTAGTTTGATTGCACTGTGGTCTGAGAGACAGTTTGTTATAATTTCTGTCTTGTACATTTGCTGAGGAGTGCTTTACTTCCAATTATGTGGTCAATTTTGGAATAAGTGCGATGTGGTGCTGAGAAGAATGTATATTCTGTTGATTTGGGGTGGAGAGTTCTATAGATGTCTATTAGGTCCGCTTGGTGCAGATATGAGTTCAATTCCTGGATATCCTTGTTAACTTTCTGTCTCGTTGATCTGTCTAATGTTGACAGTGGAGTGTTGAAGTCTCCCATTATTATTGTATGGGAGTCTAAGTCTCTTTGTAGGTCTCTAAGGACTTGCTTTATGAATCTGGGTGCTCCTGTATTGGGTGCATATATATTTAGGAGAGTTAGCTCTTCCTGTTGAATTGATCCCTTTACCATGATGTAATGGCCTTCTTTGTCTCTTTTGATCTTTGATGGTTTAAAGTCTGTTTTATCAGAGACTAGGATTGCAACCCCTGCTTTTTTTGTTTTTTTGTTCTCCATTTGCTTGGTAGATCTTCCTCCATCCCTTTATTTGGAGCCTATGTATGTCTCTGCATGTGAGATGGGTCTCCTGAATACAGCAGACTGATGGGTCTTGACTCTTGATCCAGTTTGCCAGTCTGTGTCTTTTAATTGGAGCATTTAGTCCATTGACATTTAAGGTTAATATTGTTATGTGTGAACTTGATCCTGTCATTATGATATTAACTGGTTATTTTGCTCGTTAGTTGATGCAGTTTCTTCCTAGCCTCGATGATCTTTACATTTTGGCATGTTTTTGCAATGGCTGGTACCGCTTGTTCCTTTCCATGTTTAGGGCTTCCTTCAGGGTCTCTTGTAAGGCAGGCCTGGTGGTGACAAAATCTCTAAGCATTTGCTTATCTGTAAAGGATTTTATTTCTCCTTCACTGATGAAGCTTAGTTTGGCTGGATATGAAATTCTGGGTTGAAAATTCTTTTCTTTAAGAACGTTGAATATTGGCCCCCACTCTCTTCTGGCTTGTAGAGTTTCTGCCGAGAGGTCTGCTGTTATTCTGATGGGCTTCCCTTTGTGGGTAACCCGACCTTTCTCTCTGGCTGCCCTTAAGATTTTTTCCTTCATTTCAACTTTGGTGAATCTGGCAATTATGTGTCTTGGAGTTGCTCTTCTGGAGGAGTATCTTTGTGGCGTTCTCTGTATTTCCTGAATTTGAATGTTGGCCTGCCCTACTAGGTTGGGGAAGTTCTCCTGGATGATATCCTGAAGAGTGTTTTCCAACTTGGTTCCATTTTCCCCCTCACTTTCAGGCACCCCAATCAGACGTAGATTTGGTCTTTTTACATAATCCCATACTTCTTGCAGGCTTTGTTCATTTCTTTTTCTTCTTTTTTCTTTTGGTTTCTCTTCTCGCTTCATTTCATTCATTTGATCCTCAATCGCTGATACTCTTTCTTCCAGTTGATCGAGTCGGTTACTGAAGCTTGTGCATTTGTCACGTATTTCTCGTGTCATGGTTTTCATCTCTGTCATTTCGTTTATGATCTTCTCTGCATTAATTAATCTAGCTGTCAATTCTTCCACTTTTTTTTCAAGATTTTTAGTTTCTTTGCGCTGGGTACGTAATTCCTCCTTTAGCTCTGAGAGGTTTGATGGAGTGAAGCCTTCTCTCTCATCTCGTCAAAGTCATTCTCTGACCAGCTTTGATCCGTTGCTGGCGATGGGCTGCGCTCCTTTGCAGGGGGAGATGCGCTCTTATTTTTTGAATTTCCAGCTTTTCTGCCCTGCTTTTTCCCCATCTTTGTGGTTTTATCTGTCTCTGGACTTTGATGATGGTGGCGTACGGATGGGGTTTTGGTATAGGTGTCCTTCCTGTTTGATAGTTTTCCGTCTGACAGTCAGAAGGACTGTCTGTTGGTCTGTTGGAGATTGCTTGAGGTCCACTCCAGACCCTGTTTGCCTGGGTATCAGCAGCAGAGGTTGCCGAAGATAGAATATTGCTGAACAGCGAGTGTACCTGTCTGATTCTTTCTTTGGAAGTTTCCTCTCAGGGGTGACGCCACCCTGTGAGGTGTGGGGTGTCAGACTGCCCCTAGTGGGGGATGTCTCCCAGCTAGGCTACTCAGGGGTCAGGGACCCACCTGAGCAGGCAGTCTGTCCGTTCTCGGATCTCAACCTCCGCGTTAGGAGATCCACGGCTCTCCCCAAAGCTGTCAGACAGAGTCGTTCGCGTCTGCACCGCCCCCGCTCTTTCCCCTAATGGGCTGCAGCTGTGCGCTGTCCGCAGCGGTAGAGTCTACAGAGACAGGCAGGCTTCCTTGAGCTGCTGTGAGCTCCACCCAGTTCGAGCTTCCCAGCGGCTTTGTTTACCTACTTAAGCCTCAGCAATGGCGGGCGCCCCTCCCCCAGCCTCGCTGCTGCCTTGTGGATAGATCGCCGCAGACGGCTGTGTTAGCAGTGAGGGAGGCTCCGTGGGCGTGGGACCCTCCGGCCAGGTGTGGGATATATTCTCCTGGTGTGCCTGTTTCCTTAAAGCGCAGTATTGGGGTGGGAGTTACGCGATTTTCCAGGTGTTGTGTGTCTCAGTTCCCCTGGCTAGGAAAACGGATTTCCTTCCCCCTTGCGCTTCCAGGTGAGGCGATGCCTCGCCCTGCTTCAGCTCACGCTGGTCAGGCTGCAGCAGCTGACCAGCACCGATTGTCCGGCACTCCCTAGCGAGATGACCCCAGTACCTCAGTTGAAAACGCAGAAATCACCGGTCTTCTGTGTCGCTCGCACTGGGAGTTGGAGACTGGAGCTGCTCCTATTCGGCCATCTTGCTCCGCCCCCAGGTCTAACATTTAAGTCTCTAATCCATCTTGAATTAATTTTCGTATAAGGGGTAAGGAAAGGATCCAGTTTCAGCTTTCTACTTGTGGCTAGCCAATTTTCCCAGCACCATTTATTAAATAGGGAATCCTTTCCCCATTTCTTGTTTTTGTCAGGTTTGTCAAAGATCAGATGGCTGTAGATGTGTGGTATTATTTCTGAGGACTCTGTTCTGTTCCACTGGTCTATTCTCTGTTGTGGTACCAGTACCATGCTCTTTTGGTTACTGTAGCCTTGTAGTATAGTTTGAAGTCAGGTAGCGTGACGCCTCCAGCTTTGTCCTTTTGACCTAGGATTGTCTTGGCAATGCGGGCTCTTTTTTGGTTCCATATGAACTTTAAAGCAGTTTTTTCCAATTCTGTGAAGAAACTCATTGGTAGCTTGATGGGGATGGCATTGAATCTATAAATAACCTTGGGCAGTATGGCCATTTTCACGATATTGATTCTTCCTATCCATGAGCATGGTATGTTCTTCCATTTGTTTGTGTCCTCTTTGATTTCACTGAGCAGTGGTTTGTAGTTCTCCTTGAAGAGGTCCTTTACATCCCTTGTAAGCTGGATTCCTAGGTATTTTATTCTCTTTGAAGCAATTGTGAATGGAAGTTCATTCCTGACTTGGCTCTCTGCTTGTCTGTTACTGGTGTATAAGAATGCTTGTGATTTTTGCACATTAATTTTGTATCCTGAGACTTTGCTGAAGTTGCTTATCAGCTTAAGGAGATTTTGGGCTGAGACGATGGGTTTTTCTAAATATACAATCATGTCATCTGCAAACAGGGACAATTTGACTTCTTCTTTTCCTAACTGGATACCCTTGATTTCTTTCTCTTGCCTGATTGCCCTAGCCAGAACTTCCAACACTATGTTGAATAGGAGTGGTGAGAGAGGGCATCCCTGTCTTGTGCCAGTTTTCAAAGGGAATTTTTCCAGTTTTTGCCCATTCAGTATGATATTAGCTGTGGGTTTGTCGTAAATAGCTCTTATTATTTTGAGGTACGTTCCATCAATACCGAATTTATTGAGCGTTTTTAGCATAAAGGGCTGTTGAATTTTGTCAAAAGCCTTTTCTGCATCTATTGAGATAATCATGTGGTTCTTGTCTTTGGTTCTGTTTATATGCTGGATTACGTTTATTGATTTGCGAATGTTGAACCAGCCTTGCATCCCAGGGATGAAGCCCACTTGATCATGGTGGATAAGCTTTTTGATGTGCTGCTGAATCCGGTTTGCCAGTATTTTATTGAGAATTTTTGCATCGATGTTCATCAGGGATATTGGTCTAAAATTCTCTTTTTTTGTTGTGTCTCTGCCAGGCTTTGGTATCAGGATGATGTTGGCCTCATAAAATGAGTTAGGGAGGATTCCCTCTTTTTCTATTGATTGGAATAGTTTCAGAAGGAATGGTACCAGCTCCTCCTTGTACCTCTGGTAGAATTCAGCTGTGAATCCATCTGGTCCTGGACTTTTTTTCGTGGGTAGGCTATTAATTGTTGCCTCAATTTCAGAGCCTGTTATTGGTCTATTCAGGGATTCAACTTCTTCCTGGTTCAGTCTTGGGAGAGTGTAAGTGTCCAGGAAATTATCCATTTCTTCTAGATTTTCTAGTCGATTTGCGTAGAGGCATTTATAGTATTCTCTGATGGTTGTTTGTATTTCTGTGGGGTCGGTGGTGATATCCCCTTTATCATTTTTTATTGCGTCTATTTGATTCCTCTCTCTTTTCTTCTTTATTAGTCTTGCTAGCGGTCTGTCAATTTTGTTGATCTTTTCAAAAAACCAACTCCTGGATTCATTGATTTTTTGGAGGGTTTTTTGTGACTCTATCTCCTTCAGTTCTGCTCTGATCTTAGTTATTTCTTGCCTTCTGCTAGCTTTTGAATGTGTTTGCTCTTGCCTCTCTAGTTCTTTTAATTGTGATGTTAAAGTGTCAATTTTAGATCTTTCCTGCTTTCTCTTGTGGGCATTTAGTGCTATAAATTTCCCTCTACACACTGCTTTAAATGTGTCCCAGAGATTCTGGTATGTTGTATCTTTGTTCTCATTGGTTTCAAAGAACATCTTTATTTCTGCTTTCATTTCGTTATGTACCCAGTAGTCATTCAGGAGCAGGTTATTCAGTTTCCATGTAGTTGAGCGGTTTTGATTGAGTTTCTTAGTCCTGAGTTCTAGTTTGATTGCACTGTGGTCTGAGAGACAGTTTGTTATAATTTCTGTTCTTGTACATTTGCTGAGGAGTGCTTTACTTCCAATTATGTGGTCAATTTTGGAATAAGTGCGATGTGGTGCTGAGAAGAATGTATATTCTGTTGATTTGGGGTGGAGAGTTCTATAGATGTCTATTAGGTCCGCTTGGTGCAGAGATGAGTTCAATTCCTGGATATCCTTGTTAACTTTCTGTCTCGTTGATCTGTCTAATGTTGACAGTGGAGTGTTGAAATCTCCCATTATTATTGTATGGGAGTCTAAGTCTCTTTGTAGGTCTCTAAGGACTTGCTTTATGAATCTGGGTGCTCCTGTATTGGGTGCATATATATTTAGGAGAGTTAGCTCTTCCTGTTGAATTGATCCCTTTACCATTATGTAATGGCCTTCTTTGTCTCTTTTGATCTTTGATGGTTAAAGTCTGTTTTATCAGAGACTAGGATTGCAACCCCTGCTTTTTTTGTTCTCCATTTGCTTGGTAGATCTTTCTCCATCCCTTTATTTTGAGCCTATGTATGTCTCTGCATGTGAGATGGGTCTCCTGAATACAGCAGACTGATGGGTCTTGACTCTTGATCCAGTTTGCCAGTCTGTGTCTTTTAATTGGAGCATTTAGTCCATTGACATTTAAGGTTAATATTGTTATGTGTGAACTTGATCCTGTCATTATGATATTAACTGGTTATTTTGCTCCTTAGTTGATGCAGTTTCTTCCTAGCCTCGATGGTCTTTACATTTTGGCATGTTTTTGCAATGGCTGGTACCGGTTGTTCCTTTCCATGTTTAGGGCTTCCTTCAGGGTCTCTTGTAAGGCAGGCCTGGTGGTGACAAAATCTCTAAGCATTTGCTTATCTGTAAAGGATTTTATTTCTCCTTCACTGATGAAACTTAGTTTGGCTGGATATGAAATTCTGGGTTGAAAATTCTTTTCTTTAAGAACGTTGAATATTGGCCCCCACTCTCTTCTGGCTTGTAGAGTTTCTGCCGAGAGATCTGCTGTTAGTCTGATGGGCTTCCCTTTGTGGGTAACCCGACCTTTCTCTCTGGCTGCCCTTAAGATTTTTTCCTTCATTTCAACTTTGGTGAATCTGGCAATTATGTGTCTTGGAGTTGCTCTTCTGGAGGAGTATCTTTGTGGCGTTCTCTGTATTTCCTGAATTTGAATGTTGGCCTGCCCTACTAGGTTGGGGAAGTTCTCCTGGATGATATCCTGAAGAGTGTTTTCCAACTTGGTTCCATTTTCCCCCTCACTTTCAGGCACCCCAATCAGACGTAGATTTGGTCTTTTTACATAATCCCATACTTCTTGCAGGCTTTGTTCATTTCTTTTTCTTCTTTTTTCTTTTGGTTTCTCTTCTCGCTTCATTTCATTCATTTGATCCTCAATCGCTGATACTCTTTCTTCCAGTTGATCGAGTCGGTTACTGAAGCTTGTGCATTTGTCACGTATTTCTCGTGTCATGGTTTTCATCTCTGTCATTTCGTTTATGATCTTCTCTGCATTAATTAGTCTAGCTGTCAATTCTTCCACTTTTTTTTCAAGATTTTTAGTTTCTTTGCGCTGGGTACGTAATTCCTCCTTTAGCTCTGAGAAGTTTGATGGACTGAAGCCTTCTTCTCTCATCTCGTCAAAGTCATTCTCTGACCAGCTTTGATCCGTTGCTGGCGATGGGCTGCGCTCCTTTGCAGGGGGAGATGCGCTCTTATTTTTTGAATTTCCAGCTTTTCTGCCCTGCTTTTTCCCCATCTTTGTGGTTTTATCTGTCTCTGGTCTTTGATGATGGTGACGTACTGATGGGGTTTTGGTATAGGTGTCCTTCCTGTTTGATAGTTTTCCGTCTGACAGTCAGAAGGACTGTCTGTTGGTCTGTTGGAGATTGCTTGAGGTCCACTCCAGACCCTGTTTGCCTGGGTATCAGCAGCAGAGGTTGCCAAAGATAGAATATTGCTGAGCAGCGAGTGTACCTGTCTGATTCTTCCTTTGGAAGTTTCCTCTCAGGGATGACTCCACCCTGTGAGGTGTGGGGTGTCAGACTGCCCCTAGTGGGGGATGTCTCCCAGCTAGGCTACTCAGGGGTCAGGGACCCACCTGAGCAGGCAGTCTGTCCGTTCTCGGATCTCAACCTCCGCGTTGGGAGATCCACGGCTCTCCCCAAAGCTGTCAGACAGAGTCGTTCGCCTCTGCACCGCCCCCGCTGCTTTCCCTATTGGACTCAGCTGTGGGCTGTCCCCAGAGGTGGAGTCTACAGAGACAGGCAGGTTTCCTTGAGCTGCTGTGAGCTCCACCCAGTTCGAGCTTCCCAGCGGCTTTGTTTACCTACTTAAGCCTCAGCAATGGCGGGCGCCCCTCCCCCAGCCTCGCTGCTGCCTTGCGGATAGATCGCCGCAGACTGCTGTGTTAGCAGTGAGGGAGGCTCCGTGGGCGTGGGACCCTCCCGGCCAGGTGTGGGATATATTCTCCTGGTGTGCCTGTTTCCTTAAAGCGCAGTATTGGGGTGGGAGTTACGCGATTTTCCAGGTGTTATGTGTCTCAGTTCCCCTGGCTAGGAAAACGGATTTCCTTCCCCCTTGCGCTTCCAGGTGAGGCGATGCCTCGCCCTGCTTCAGCTCACGCTGGTCAGGCTGCAGCAGCTGACCAGCACCGATTGTCCGGCACTCCCTAGAGAGATGACCCCAGTACCTCAGTTGAAAATGCAGAAATCACCGGTCTTCTGTGTTACTCGCGCTGGGAGTTGGAGACTGGAGCTGTTCCTATTCGGCCATCTTGCTCCGCCCCCCGTAACCTTCTTATAATCTCTGGGCTTGATCTTGTTATAATGTCACCATTTCTCAGATGAGAATTCAGAGGCTCAGAAGCACATCACAAGAGAATGTGGGAACCAGGATTAGCCATAAAGTCTTTGGAAAATCTTTGGACCCTAAGTTGATAGAAGAAAGGAATCTTTTAGATGGGGTTGTGAAACCCAGTTGTTTCAGATTGGATTCGATTCAGTGAATTTGAAAGCTAGAAGCTTGAAGATCAGCAATAACAGGGTGATAGTAATAACCAGTTTCATTGAGCAATACCAAGTGCTGTGCTAAATGCTTCACATACGCCATGTCATTCAATCCTCAATCACAGTGCTGAACTGCCTCTGATGAGGAAAAGAAGTCACCGACTGTATGCTCACTGCATGGCAGGCATTGTACACATTGCTATATCAATGTCTCTCCCAAAATCACTTCATTTGGCAAGTAAGATGTCATCATTATAAATATTCAAACAATACAAAATTATGTTAGGTGAAATAAAACCAAGATAAAATCTCTTTCCCTAATCTTAACCCCACAATGTGAGAGTCTGTATGTATTCTTCCCAAATTAAAAAAAGTAATTATCTGTATCTGAAGCTATATCAATGTAATATTTGAACATTGTAAATTTTTAAAAAAATAGTGTAGTATAATATGAAAATTACATCTCTTTCAATCTCACTACCTAGAAATAATTTCTTATAACAGATTTTTTTCTGACAATAGCTACTATAACTTCAAACAACATATTTCTGCTTTTTGTTCTTGATTTTTCAGTTTTGAAAAACAGCTACTCACTCCTTGCTGGCTTGTTATTACCCAACAACGTCCGATTTTTGTTAACTCTGTTTTTGATGTTTTTTCTACTGATTACTTTTGGGGCATTGAAGAGTCTATATAAATCCCTATTTTGATATATAAAACTTAGAACATGCCAGTTAACTTTTTAAAAAAACAAATAGATGAAATTAATGCACTTATATTTATTCTGTCTCCTGTGGTTCAGCATCTTCCTGACCACTCACCAGTTAGTTTGCCCAGCTGGGAATTAAATCATCCCCAATGTTAATTATGTCATAATCTCATCCCTTTGGCAACCTCTTAGGAAGCCAGAACCCACACCATTTCCAGAACAGTGGAAGGAGCCAGGAATGATGGGTGTGTGACTGGTTGGCCTCAGGTGGTAAAAGTGTCTACAGCATAAGAAGTTGCTGCAATGTTAGGCGGGGCTGAGGCCACACATCTACTGTGTGTTTTTGACTTTGGTGAGGCCCATAGAATCTGAGGCCATATGTTAGTTGTGTTAGTTGTATCCAATACTGTCTGGTTGGTCCTTCTGGTGCATTAATTTCTTGTTTCATACATGCAGTGTTTCTTGAATACTATTAATCAAGCTCTTTATTAAAATGTGTCAATCTTCTGTTCTATTCCTTGAATGATTCCCTAAATGTTTCCTAGAGATTCAATTGTTCTGTTTGTTATTTTAGTCCTTGGATTGGATTTCCTCTGATGTCTGAGGCTTAGGTACTTGTTTATTTTAATAATTGTAGAATATGTATGATGACAACAACAAACACTTTAGGAATGCTTACCACATATCAGAAACTGTTATAAGCAATTTTTAACATCAACTATTTTCATCAACCCAGGATCTTGGTCATACTTTTAGTCTCATTTCACAGGGAAGGAAATGGAGGCCCAGAGGGTTATCATAGAGTTGCTAAGTGTATAATCCAGGATTCACACCCCAGTCCTCTCACCCTAAAGCCTGAGCCCTTACCCACCACATAACACATGGTATTGTATCTCATTTGTGTTTAGGTTTTACTTTGATGAAGTGTTACAATAGTAGTGCAAAAGTCAGTAGTGTGTGTGGGAATAAGTTTTAGCTACCCCCCCATATCCATTTTTCTATTCTCCCACAGTAAGGTATCTTTTAGCTAGGCATATGGCTGTCCTAAATAAAGATTCTGCATCAAAGCTTCCCTTGCAAATAAATAGGGGCATGTGATAAGTCCTGGCCAATGGGATGTAAACAGAACTGTTGTATGGTTGCCTCTAGGGTCCCTTCCTAAGAGATAACTAAACTGCACCTGATGTGCCTTCTTTGTTCTCCCTTTCCCCTCTTGTTGACAGGAGGGTGACTTTGGACTGTGACGATGGGGGCCCCTCCCTAAGGGTGGTGGAATGGGGAGCTGAGGAGAGTCTTGTTCCCCTGGGCACTGCTGAAATGGATCTTCCCTCCCAGAACTGAACCACTCCTATGGACTTTTACTTGAACAAGGAATAAACTTTCTCTTGTTCAAGCTCTTGTTATTTGTGTACACTTTGTTACTATTGTTGTTACTTGCAGCCTAATATAATGCCAACTAATGTGGTTTTAAAAGGCTTGTTAAAAAAAAAAAAAAAAAAAGAAACAGCAGTTGCCAGGCCCCTATCCTGTTCCTCAGCTATACACAACACATTTTGCTATTTGCATTCACATTTCTAAATGATATGCTTTTGCTGCTCTTTCTTAATTACGATTGGCAGTATTATTGATTTCTTTAAAGGTTGATGAGGACTTAACTGTCTTCAATCTGTCCTTCCCCTTCACTCACCTAATTAGTATAGTTCCATCACAGTTTATTTAGTTAAATTACTATTCTTTATTTACATTGATATGATTAAGTTAATATTATTCACTACTGAGACAAATAGTTAATTTTGCTTACATTTCTCCTTCTTCTTTATTATTTTCCTTTTCAGAAGTGTGAACTTTCCAAGCAATTGTGAAGTTTTCCTTTAATCCTCCTGTTAGATGGGTATTTTTATTTCCATTGTATAGCTGAAGACTTTGAGGCTTTTTGTTCCCACTCTAATAACAGTGAATATACACTCGGTATGTGCATTCCACAAGTCTGATACTCACTGAATGCTCAGTCGTGCTTACTACTGTCCCCACTTTACAGAGCAGGAAATTAAGGCAGTAGAACTTACAAGACTTACCCAAGACCACAGAGTCAGGATTCATACTCAGGTCTCTCTGACTCTGGAACTCACATGCATCTTAACCCTCTTACATGGACATGGGGTGAAGGAGAAGAGAGGGACACAGTCACTATATTTCAAATTCAGAACAGTGTGAGCATGAGCATACAGAATAGCTCAGACTAGTCTAATCAGAAAGACAGCTGTTATTAACTGTTGCATACTAGATAAATATCAGCCCAGTCTCAACTAAGAACTCCTGACTTGGTCTGAGATGAAAACACAGGTTTTTGGTTTTTTGTTTGGTTTTGTTTTTTTGCTACTGGACTGTAGATGAACCTGAACATTTTGCTTTGAAGTAAAAAAGCAAATGGCAGGTGCCTAAGGGCTTCCACTTTCCAAATAGAAAATTGAGCCTCCAGGGAACTAAGCAACTTGCCTGCATTCCCATAGCTAAAACAGCAGGAGGAGGATCTTTCCCAGGATCCTCGGTTTCCAGAATCTGGGTGTTTCTCCCTACACTGAGACATCTTTCATGGCTGTGCTCTCAAATTTATCACCTCTACTATCTATGGGACTTGGTGGGGATATTTTCCAAGAAAAAAATCCATGCATATATAATTAAAAAATAGAGATGATTCCATTTCCAGTCAATCTGGGAGATGACTTGGGCTTCTCGTATTGATACTTCCTTAAAGGATATTTTGATAATTTGAGGGAGATAGTAATAGGATCTTTAAAATTGGAGCTGTTCCAGAAAATCTGAGGACCTGTCACCAGGATAGAGATATTGGATGTAATGAGATTAATAATGAGACAGTAATGAAGTAATGGCCTAACTCCTGCCTGTTGAGTCAGCGCCTGCCTGTGTGTAAATAAATAATGAATTACAGGAATCACATTACCTGAGATTTACAGAACATCTCTCAGCTGTTTGAAAAAGCTGTCTCTCCCTGAGGATAAGTCAGAGGAAGATTTTTTTTAATTATCTTGAATTATTAAGATTACCATTTAGTGGTGAATAATTGTTTCCTATTGGACTCTCAAAAGTGCTTAATTATACTTAGAGAATAATTTACTTGAGCTTTATAAATAAACCTGAATATTGCTTTAGTCTCTTTTTTAAAACCCCTATGGGGATATGCTACTAATATAAATGAAATCAGTGTCTTCACAATTCCCAGAGTAGCCGTGTATCCTTATCCCAGTCTATAAAATTAGTTTTATAATGCTTACCTCTTGGGGTTTTTGAAGGCTGAGTCATGATAAGCAGCCACTAGCTACAAACCAGCCTGTTCCAAGTGCTTTACATATATTAACTCATTTTCCTTGTAAAAACCCTACGAGGTGATGACTGTGATAGATTGAAGCACAGAGGAGTTAAGTAACTTGCCTTAGTTGCACAACCACTAAAGGACAGACTTGGAATTTTTACCCAGACTGTCTGAGAATTTCTGCAGAGCTGATACTCTAGGAAACAAGAAGGTGGTCAGATTGGTACAGACAATGTGTAATAAAATCCCGTGGGAGGGAAAAGCGGCTAGCTAGAGCAGGAGAGAATGGTTAGGTTATGGCTAATTGATTATGCTAGGTGCTAAGAGTTGCAAGAAAGTGGAAAGAGAAAAGGAACTGTGTCTTCAAAATTAGGAAAGGACTAGAGGTCCTGAGGTGGAGGTGAGACTTGACTCAGGATGTGGGGCTTGGACACTGGACCAAATTGAGGACTAGTTAAAACAGGGAAGGGCTGAAGCAGCTTTCCATAAGACATGCCCCCTAAGGTGCCATGTCAGTTTATCATTGCCATAGCAACACCCGGGAGTTACCACCCCTTTCCATGGCAATAATCCAACAACCCAGAAGTTACTATGTTTTCCCTAGAAATTTCTTCATAAACTGCTCCTTAATCTGAGCAAGCAATTAAGAGTAGGTATGAATATGACTGCAGAACTACCCTGAGCTGCTACTCTCTGCCTATGGGGTAGCCCTGCTCTGCAGGAGCAGTCATGTAGCTGTCCCACTGTAGAGACCACATAGACCTCTAATCCTTTCCTAATTTTAAATATGTATAAATACACTGAAGCTAAACATTTCTGTGCAAAGTGAAGATGCCCTCCTTTGCTTGCCTTCAATAGCTAACATTGTAATTATTAGCCCACTTATGGCTCTAACACACATCATCCTAGCTGATTTTTACAACACCTGTGACATGGGAAAAACATGTTATTATCCCTATTTTTCAAGATCAAAAATCAAGCACAGAAATTATGATTTTTCCAAACACCCACGAAAAGCAAAAAGGAGCCAGGAATCAAGTCTCTAAAACTTAAGCACAGTGTTGCTTTGATTAGCATCTCCCAGAGGACTTTGCTCAATACTGGGGCTATAACGGGCCCTTGAGTCTTTATTGATTAGCTGGTTCCATTTGCCGTAAGTAACTTATTTAGAAACAGTTTTGGTCTTGAACTGCTGGCCTCAAGCAACCCTACTGCATCAGCCTCCCACAGCGCTGGGACTACAGGGATGAGCCACCATGCCTGGTGATAGGTACTGTTATTATCCCCATTTTATAGCTAAAGGAACAGAGACTTAGAGAAATAATGAAATTCACCTTTGTCATACATCTAGTACGTTGCAGACCTAGGAATCTGACTCTGATGCCATGGCCAGTGTTTTGTAAATTTATGCCATTATGCCTCCCAGCAAGACAAAAGAGGGAAAAACCCAAGATTTAGAGAATTGAGTTCTCGGTTCTGGGACTTCCTCTGCCAGTCTTCATTGTGCACTTACGGGCAAGTCACTTTCAGCCTTAGAGCTACCTCCTGTAACATGGGGCATCAACAAGGTTCACAGCTTAGGATTGCGCAGTGGGTTAAAGGAGATCTTTTCTAAATTGTAGCACTTTAAAAATGTTAATGAAACAGTTTATGGCTTCTTTATGTTTGGATCTTTGGTGTCTACTGGGTACTCAATGATGGATGTTAAATAAATGAATGAAATGAGAATTCCTATTGGTTCAAGACCTAGATTTTGGCATGATTTGGAAAACAAAAGGTAAATGAAAACAGCTAAAGTAAGCTCAGTAATATCCTATTTTAGTTCAAACATCTTTAATTATGAGCCATCAAAGGGAACATACGCAGGCACACACACACACACAGTCACACACACACACACATCACACTGCATATACTATACACTGCAAATGATTCTCAAGTCTCAGTGTGACTAGATTAGGCAAAGTTTTCAATGAGACCCAAAACTTCCTTTTAAATTGTCACTGACATCACACTACCAGATTAATTTTTAAAAATTGATCTGCCTTAGATGTATCTTGGAGATAAAAATGAAGAACTATATTTCTCTCTTTCTCACCTTTCTAGTGTAATTTTCAGGTACAAATATAGAATGAAGTGTTGCTGTTGTTAAAATGACACACTTTTTCACATAGGCTAAGATTGGAGAGTTTCAGGAGAGAAATTCTCACAAGCCTGTGGTCCAGCCTGGGAGCCACTCATTACTTATTTTCCAAAGGAAAAAAAAAAATCAGCTCACTTGAGTTTACTGAGCATCTTCTATGAGCTATGGGTAAGTCCAAGGGACATCATCAACATATTCTTGCTTAATGTATTTGCAATGTTGTTGAAGAGGTAAGGCATAAATATAGGTAATCATACTGACAGTGTAGTTAGTACATCAAAGTTAGGACTCTTCTGGACTGAAAGTATTGGAACACCACTTGAACTATAATAAAGGGATTTATTATAATAATTATAAATTATAATATAAAATATATAATAAAAGTAGGTAATAACATATTATAATAATTATAATAAATCTCTTCATAGAGGTAGATCCCAAAACTTCAAAAACGTGATGGTGCAAGGCCTTATCTAGAACCAAGAGTTCATCTCCATCTGAACTCACTTTTCTTCTTCTTTCTTATTTCCTCATATTCCAGCTTTCTCTGCTTCCCAGTCCACATGGCATAACAAGACTATCCAGAGCTCCAAAGTTTGTATTTCCCCAGTTCAGAAGAAAAGACGAATAAGTGCTGGGATTTCTGAGTCTCGATTCCAAATCTTAGGGCTTATTAGCCTAGCTTGAGTCAGATGCCCAGTCCCAATCTAACCAACTGTGGCCAGGAGGCCAAGGTGAAATTATGCAATCACCATTAAAGAAACCCTGTCCCTGTAACCACAAAGGTCAGGGAAATGGGACTGTACTCAGAAAGGGGCTATGTAGTGAGTCCAATACCTGGTCCCTGTGTTAACAATATGATTTTATTAGCAGGAATGTTCAAGGGTTGCAAATAGCAAAAAGCTAACTAACAGACGATTTAATAATAAACTAATATGATTAACCACATACTAAGATATTTAAAAGTAGACAGTCCTAGAATTGATTCAGTGGTTTAATCACTTTCAGGGCTCTGAGTAGGTCTCTGAATGGTCTTGGCATTTTCCTCATGGCCACAATACAGTCGCTGTAGATTTAGACAAGACATCCTCACATTAGATTAGGGATATTCTGATGAGAGAGCTCTCCTTGCACACACATTTCTCTCTTTTATCATATAAAAGAGGTTTTATCCAGAAACCCTCCCAAAAAGCATACCTTTAGGTTGCGTTGGTCAGTGCTGAGTCACAAGAACAGGACTAGTTTCAAAGAAGTCTAGTAAAAGAAATCTGGGTTTCTCAGGCTCTGTCATACGAGGCAACTAAGAAATAAGGGAGTTGAGAATTGGCTGTTGAAAAGCCAGTCCAAAGTCAGAAACAATGATGAACTGCCAAATAAATGGCATAGATCTAGATGTTCAGCAGAATTTTCTGAGATGAGGAGAATGCTCCATCTCTTTGCTATCCAGTAGGGCAGCCGCTAGCCACTTGTGGCTACTGGGCACTAGAAATGTGGCTAGTGTGGTTGAGAAACTAAATTTTATTTAATTAATGATCTAAATTTAAATAAGCATATGAGGCTAATGACTACTATATTGATCAGTGTGAACCTATAGATAATGTCTTCTTGGGAATACTTTCTTGGAGGTCAGAGGAAAATCAGGGACATCATCCTGGGTCAGAATAATTTGGTAGCCTTCATAGGGGATGAGGAACTTGAAATGGATGTGAAGGATGGTTGAGGTTTGAAAGTTTTTCAAGACAGTAAGCTTGCTCTAAGGCAGAGAGGCAGAATATGGTAGGGCATTCTTAGGAGATGTTAATTAGATTAGTTTGGTAGAGGTAGGCTTTTTGTAAAGGAGTGGGCAAAAAGCTGAAAAGTAACTTCAATTCAAATGGAAGAAATATTTAAATGCCAACTTGGACTATGTGCAAAAGGCAACTGATGCTATTGAAAGAAGGGTAAGTTATTAAGTGATACTTAGGGAAGATTAACCTGGTGATTGTAAAGGAGATGAAGAGAAGGCAAGAAATTTAGTTATGATAGTGTTTTCCAAATTTTTCATGTTATGACACATACAAAAATTGATATATGCATTGCTCACTGGGGCAGACGGACAAGACAACTCCTGGCCAAGGGTGACCATCCCAGAGACTCCAGCTGCTGTAAACTTTCACCCCAAAATCCTGAAATGAGGATTACTATCTTCTTACACCTATAACCCTTTTACAGCACAGTAGTGAACACCAGCACACAGTTGGGATGCTCTAACTTAGCAGACTGTCCTGAACAAAATAGGTAGTGGTATATATGAAAAAGGAAGGGAAAAGAGTGAAATATTTTATTGAGGGTATTGAAAGAAATCAGGAACTAATTAGAGGTAGTTATGGTAGATGTCAGAGATGACAGTAACTCCTATGTTTCAAGAATGGTGATAGCAGAAATAAAAATACTCATATGAGGTTGTTTTGACAGGACATGGTGGTTTCAATCTAAAATATGGAGGTAGTAACTGGACCTCTTATGGAGGACTATTACATTAGTGACACCCAGTGATTCATGGCTCTGGTAGTCATGCTGTGGGATATTCCCGTCCCATATTGACTCTGGGCTTGGACATGTAAGTTATTTGACCAATGAGACATCAACATGGTGCAAGCAGAGGCTTGATGAGCATTTGTGCATTGAGGCTTTTCCCCTTGGAACCAGCCAACATGCTGTAAGGAAGCTCAGGATAGACCACTGACTGATGAGAGGTCACAGGCAGAGAGAGCAGGTCTATGAGAGTCCATGTTTTTTCTCTCTTTTTTTTTTTTTTTGTAGAGGCAGGGTCTTACTGTGTTGCCCAGGCTACTTTCAAACTCCTGGCCTCAAGCAGTTCTTCCATTTCCGTTTTTCAAAGCACTGGGATTACAGATGTGAGCCACTGCACCTGGGCTCTGAAAGTCCATCTTGCATGTTCCAGCCACAGCCAAAAACCTACCTGAAGATAGACACAGGAGTGACCTCAGCAGAAGAACCACTCAGCTGAGCCAAGTCAATCCTAAAATTGATGAAAAATAACAAATCATTGTTGTTTTAAGCCACTAAGCTTTGGGTGTTATGCTAGTCAGTAATAGGTAATAGAAACAATATCCAAATAAAAATGTTCAATAGGTCCTTGATGACATGGATCTGGATACCAGGCAAGTAATCTGGGCCTTAGATGTAATTCCATAAGATATGTTTGCTTCTCTCGTAGCAATGACATTGTAATGAAATTGGATGATGTGTCCTTCACTAGAACTGTGAGCTCTTTAATGACAGGGACTGGGTTTTTGGTGATTTCTAATACATCATTCCTGGGTCAAAGCAGATTCTCAAGAGATCCATGCTGAGTCATAGAACAAGAGAATAAATAAAGATAGTGAAGTATAATGGAAAAGGAATAGACTTCAAAATCAGACAGGCTAGGCTTGAACTTCAACTCTTTTAATCACTAACTGTATGATAATCAGTAAATCATCAATCCTAATTGTAAACTTTAAGTAATGTGAGCAGACTCTCAGGAGCCACTGAGAGGAGCCAATAAACAGAAAACACTCAATAAATTAAAGCTTTTCATAATTGGAGATGAATCAAGTGATCACTGAAATGTGAGAATGAATTAAATCAATAAAAAGGTAAGTATAGTAAGAGAAGAGTAATGAATCTGAGGAGGATGAGTAGGGAACAGAAGAAGGAAAATGATTCCAAGAGAGATAAAAAGGAAGAGAGAAAGCATGAGAGAGGAAGACCCAGATCAGTCGGAATGACAGGAAAAGAACCAAGACAGGGTACATTGTACTAGACAAAAAAAGGGCAGCAATTTTAAAGAAAGACCAAGTCAACATTGCCATGCTTAGCGATTATAGTTTTTGGGGTATTGTTTTGTGTATTTATGGCATCTCAGACATTGGTCTAGGACTGTCAGCAGGAAAATTTTCGAAGAAAAAGATTAGGCTGTCATGGATGATGGAATGTATCCTAATTAAGGACAGTGGTTAAGGCAGCATTTGAGGTCATTATAAAATGTCACCTGGGTGTCTCGTAGTTGATAAGAAAGAGCAAATTTAAACTTTCTGTGGTTGGACCTACAGCTTCTAGTAGAATCGTTGGAAGGAAGGAATTTATGTAAAATAAAGAAGTGATATGAGAAAGGAGAGCATTGTCTGCCTTAGGTCTCCTGGGAGAAATCAAACCTTAGGGATCTAATTCTCTGAAGTAATTTCTCTCTGGAGAAATAAACATAAATAACTGAAAAGAGTTATTTGAAACATTGCAAAAGCATCCAATAAAACCATCAGCTCTAAAAACAGAATCATCAGTTATACAAATATCGCTCATGCCATTGTCCTGGAGTTGGAAAGAAATTAGGCCAGACTCTTAATGATATCAGATTTTGTGGGTAAGAACTTTGAAGTTTACATTTGTAAGTTTTGCTGTCCACTTTCCATTCTTAATCAGTTAACAGCATCCTGATTTTGCTTTGGGAAACCATTTTTTTCCCCACACTTTTTCAATTTATATGTTTGAGTGGAGTTGATTTCACCATCCCTCCATCCTCTGCTCCAGGAGTAAATGTGCGACTAAGGCCTAGTCAACAGAGTATCACATCCATGTGACCATGATGATTGGTTCAGAGATGGGTACGTACTCTAAATGAAGCCAATCAGGTTTAATCAAAGATAATTCTGAGACTTAGCTTGGGCATCTGGCAGAGATATGTTTCCTTTCCTCTTCAACTTGTATTAAAGATAATGTAAACTTGGAGCTGCCAGATGCCATCGCTAAAGAGAACTTGTCTAAGGATATAATCAATAGGCCCAGTGTGGTGGTTCATTCCCATAATCCCAGCACTTTGGGAGGCTAAAGTGGGTGGATCACGTGAGGCCAGGAGTTCAAGACCAGCGTGGATAACTTGGCGAAACCCTGCCTCTACACAAAATACAGGTGCAGCAGTGCATGACTGTGGTCCCATCTACTCAGGAGGCTGAGGCAGGAAGATCACTTGAGTCCGGAAGGTGGCTGTTGCAGTGAGCCATGATCGCACCACTGCACTCCAGCCTGGGTGACACAGTGAGACCACATCTTTAGCAAAAAAAAAAAAAAACAGAAGAATAAAAAAGTAGCTTGCCATGGTGGTGTGTACCTGTGGTCCCAGCCATTTTGGAAGCTGAGACAGGAGGATCACTTGAGCTCAGGAAGTTGAGGCTGCAGTGAGCTGCATTTGGCCCATTGCACTCCAACCTGGGTGACAGAATGAGACTCTGTTCAAAAAAAAGAAGATGATAGGCTACACAATGGCATTGCCTAAGCCTCTGGATGCAGTTATATCTGAGCTTTTCAGCTGCATAAATCAACAAACATATTTTATTGTTGAAGACAGTTTGAATTTTTTTCTATTACTTGCAATTAGGATCCAGACTAATAATAACAGCAGAATATATATGTATTAGTATATGAAGAGGGAGGGTATCAGACGTATATCATTCAATGTAATTGTTTCTGTTATAATGGGCCCAATAACAACTTCATTTTAAAGATGAGAACTTTGTAGCTAAGAGAGAGGAATAACTTTGTAGAATGTCAAAGAAGGGGGAACATGTTATTTAAACTAGATGGTAGAGCAGCAGTCAACAAATTATTACAGGGTGGCCAATTCTAGTCCACCACTTGTTTTTGTATGTCTAAGTGAAGAATGGTAGAAAAGAAATGGAAGGCCGGGTGCGGTGGCTCATGCCTGTAATCTCAGCACTTTGGGAGGCCGAGGTGGGTGGATCACAAGGTCAGGAGTTTGAGACCACCTGACCAACATGGTAAAACCCCGTATCTACTAAAAATACAAGAAGTAGCCAGGCGTGGTGGCGCCTGCCTGTGATCTCAGCTACTCAGGAGACTGAGGCAGGAGAATCACTTGAACCTGGGAGGTGGAGGTTGCAGTGAGCAGAGATTGCGCCATTGCACTCCAGCCTGGGCAACAGAGTGAGATTCCATCCCAAAACAAACAAACAAACAAAAAAGAGAGAAATGGAAAAGATCGTTTTTCATGACACGTACAAATTATATGAAATTCACATTTTGGTATCCATAAAAAAAGTTCTATTGGAATACAGCTATGTCCATTCACTTACATATGGTCTATGACTGCTTTTATGCTATAAGGGCAGAGCTGGGTAGGTGAGACAGACTGTACAGTCTGCATAGCTTCAAAATCCTCTCTAGGATAGACATAGTGGCTCATGCTTATAATCCCAGCACTTCCAGAGGCAGAGGCAGGAGAATCATTTGAGGCCAGGAGTTAGAGGCCAGGCTGGGCAACATAGGGAGATCTCATCTCTATTTAAAAAATTAAAAAAAAAGAACTAAAACACTATCTTGCTTTTTATGGAAAAAGTTTGCTATCCTTTGTGGTGGAGGATATATACATGAAGAAATCTGTCTTCCTATAGCAGGATGTCTGTGTATATGTATCATGTGGTCATATATATATATATATATATACACACACACACATATTTTTATACACACATATATTTGGGAAGATAAAGGTAGAAAGAAAAATTTGATTTTTTGTCCACTGGGTTTGGACCATCACTTGCAAGAGATGTCATAGGAGTATTTTCCTTCAAATGGAGCAATAATTTGAAAATCTTTTCAGCAGCAGAATCCCTTTATGAAAAGAAATTTCCAGGAATCTTCCATAATGTATAATATTTGAAAACAGGCCTTTCATGTGTGTGTCTCTAGCCATGCCTACCAATTGAATCTTCGTTTGCCCCAGCCACTTCTGCCCCCACCAATTCCAATTATGGGCTCCAGGCAGTAGTGTGACACCTTAAGATATTTTAAGGAGGATTTAGAAAAATTGGGTAAGAACTGAGATTTTGGCCCTAGACCAGTGGTTTCCAAACCTGTTTGCACATCAGAGAGCAACGATGTTACTTTTAAACATGAATTCCTCATTTGCCCGCCTTCTGACACATAACCAAATTCTATTTTGGGAGCTCTGGGATGGGACTCTCAAAACTGTACCTTTAACAAGCTCTCCAGGTGATTCTGATAAGTGGCTCTGATTAAAGTTACTGCTAGAGGTAATCTTAAATTTCTTCCTAACTCTGAAATTCCACAACTCTGGGATCTTTAGCACTTCCAAAAGTGCTTCCTGAAGAAAGATGGAGATATTCTACCAATCGTCTCAGCACTCTTTTTCTCTTTCATTCTCTTTTAAACAAAATATACATGCATCTATAAAAATAAAAACTCAAACTCTACAAAAGAAAGTTTCCCTCTGACCCCCAAATTCTCCATTGCTCCCCAAGAAGCATTCAGAGTTTCCAGTTTGTAGTTTATTCTTCCAGAGATAGTGTGTATACAAGTATTTGTGTCTCTTTTCTTTTTTATACGAAAGCCTGAAAAACGTATACACTTGCTGCTTTTCACTTAATAATATTTTTGATATCATATCATATAATATCTGAATAAACAGAATTATCTATTTTTTATTGTCTGCACAGTATTATTCTTGCATAGTATTATTTCTATTGAAGAATGTTTAGGTTATTAATCCAGAGTGTGATATGTGCATGTGTGTGTCCCATGTACTCCTAGACCTGCTTACTCACATATGCAAAAGTATCTGAGCGATACATTTCAGAGAGCTTTAGATTAATGTCTTATGATAGTGGTGGGAACATGAAGCAAGCACCTTTTTCATTTTGTTTTTCTTCAAACGTACTTGTTTGGCTTTGTAGTGGCAACAAAGCATAGGAAAAGAAGTGCCTGAAAATTTTATTTTTCATAAATCTATCTAAGAAGAGTCTTCCTTTTCTCATTTCTGAAAAAAACTTACTGACTACCTATTATGGTTGATCATCGTGCGTATGGTTTTGCCTAACTTACCTTATCTAAGTCTCTGTGAAGTAACTGATCTTTTCTTGTTTTGCAGTTGAAGAAATGGAGTCTCTGAGTAGTGACATAAGCCACACACATTCCCATGTATAATAAGTAGCAGGATTGGATTTGAAACTTTGTCTTTCATTTTAAAAACCCAAGTTCATTTCGCAAAACATGGTATTAAGCCTTACAAACAAATCTACTGAGATGTTATCTATGTAATTTCAGGTTTAGGTTCTAGAAACCCTCCAGTGAGTAGTAAAGATTACACTAAGTAAAGATTACACTAAGTAAAGAGTACACTAAGTTCTCTTCTTACCAACATACCATTGAAGTTGGAGGAGAAAGGACACAATCTCCTTTCAAGAGATGGAAGATTTATTATGTAAAGGGCTAAGAACAGAAACAATAGAAAATACTCATCCTAACTGAATCCAATATCTCCTTATTATCTGGGTCTTTCTAAATTTCTCTCCTTGACAGTGCCAATTAGCTACATCTCATGAAGAGATTTGTAATCTGACAAGGCTGAAACCCTGGTAATTAGGAAGCATCTCATTATCACTCATCTTTTGAACAGTGCAGAGTGGCAGGCAATTGTCAGCTTTACATTGGTCAAGCTTTAAATTGGCCAAGGGTTCCTGAAGCCTCTCCTTCCTGTCAGGAGGAGAAGAGAACACAGCTGCAGAATTGGAGGGCCCTCTCTTGAATTCACTGAAACAGGGAACTCAGGCCAAATAAGGGGGCCATCAAAACAGCTAGAGCTAAAAGCCTACTCTTCCAAGGCTTATTTTAAATTTTTATTTTATTTATTTTTGTCAGAGAACTTTGACAAAGAAGACTTTCGAGGTTTTTAAATGGATAGTCTCCATATAACAGCCTGAACTTTCCAGTTTATATCACTTGTGTCCCATCTTAATACATAAATTATTCAACAAGTGATAACTGTGAAACGTAAAATGCAGCCACACTCTTAGTTAATAATGGTAGTTAATATTTGCTGGACACTTATTTTTTCAGTAGGCAAAAAATATATGAAGATTTTTTACATGAATTTCCTTATGTAATTTTAGCAACAACTCTCTGAGGTATGTTCTTTTAACTACTCCCATTTCATGGATGAGAAAGCTGAAACACTGAAAAATTAAATAGCTATTCAAGGATACTGTTAGGAAGAGACAGGGCTGGGATTTGAACCCATTACCGACTGACTTCAAAGTCACTGACTATAAACATTAAGCTTTAGTACTCAGGAAAACAAATCTGGTAACCACAATTCTCCCAAACGGCACAATTTTCTTTCTTTTTTTTTTTATTATTATTATACTTTAAGTTCTAGGGTACATGTGCATAACGTGCAGGTTTGTTACATATGTATACTTGTACCATGTTGGTGTGCTGCACCCATCAACTCGTCAGCACCCATCAACTCATCATTTACATCAGGTATAACTCCCAATCCAATCCCTCCCCCCCTCCCCTCCCCATGATAGACCCCGGTGTGTGATGTTCCCCTTCCCGAGTCCCAGTGATCTCATTGTTCAGTTCCCACCTATGAGTGAGAACATGCGGTGTTTGGTTTTCTGTTCTTGCGATAGTTTGCTGAGAATGATGGTTTCCAGCTGCATCCATGTCCCTACAAAGGACACAAACTTATCCTTTTTTATGGCTGCATAGTATTCCATGGTGTATATGTGCCACATTTTCTTAATCCAGTCTGTCACTGATGGACATTTGGGTTGATTCCAAGTCTTTGCTATTGTGAATAGTGCTGCAATAAACATACGTGTGCATGTATCTTTATAGCAGCATGATTTATAATTCTTTGGGTATATACCCAGTAATGGGATGACTGGGTCATATGGTACTTCTAGTTCTAGATCCTTGAGGAATCGCCATACTGTTTTCCATAATGGTTGAACTAGTTTACAATCCTACCAACAGTGTAAAAGTGTCCCTATTTCTCCACATCCTCTCCAGCACCTGTTGTTTCCTGACTTTTTAATGATTGCCATTCTAACTGGTGTGAGATGGTATCTCATTGTGGTTTTGATTCGCATTTCTCTGATGGCCAGTGATGATGAACATTTTTTCATGTGCCTGACTTCAAACTATACTACAAGGCTACAGTAACCAAAACAGCATGGTACTGGTACCAAAACAGAGATATAGACCAATGGAATAGAACAGAGTCCTCAGAAATAACACCACACATCTACAGCCATCTGATCTTTGACAAACCTGAGAGAAACAAGAAATGGGGAAAGGATTTCCTATTTAATAAATGGTGCTGGGAAAATTGGCTAGCCATAAGTAGAAAGCTGAAACTGGATCCTTTCCTTACTCCTTATACGAAAATTAATTCAAGATGGATTAGAGACTTAAATGTTAGACCTAATACCATAAAAACCCTAGAAGAAAACCTAGGTAATACCATTCAGGACATAGGCATGGGCAAGGACTTCATGTCTAAAACACCAAAAGCAACAGCAACAAAAGCCAAAATTGACAAATGGGATCTCATTAAACTAAAGAGCTTCTGCATAGCAAAAGAAACTACCATCAGAGTGAACAGGCAACCTACAGAATGGGAGAAAATTTTTGCAATCTACTCATCTGACAAAGGGCTAATATCCAGAACCTACAAAGAACTCAGACAAATTTACAAGAAAAAAACCAAACAACCTCATCAAAAAGTGGGCAAAGGATATGAACAGACATTTCTCAAAAGAAGACATTCATACAGCCAACAGATACATGAAAAAAATGCTCACCAAATGGCACAATTTTCTGTTTGAAGGAGATAAATTCTTAATGTTACTTTGAGACTACGTATCTCTTTGGGGAAAAACGTTGGTTATACAAATGTGATAGAAAACCCTTTTCTAGAGGAACTGTGATTTGAACAATTGAATTGCTCTGCGGGAGAACATAGACTGTTTCACTCAGTGACAACGTTCATCTCTGAAGGTTGATTCCTACGATGTCTATGTGTTATTGCAGTTTTGGTGGTGTGTGTGTGGTGTGTGTGTGTGTGTTATTATTATTTAAACCATTACATGTTGAAGAAAGAGAACCAAGAATATACAATGGCAGGAGGGATGTGGAGACTTCATTGTCAAAATGAACCAGAAGAGGAATCTCTTGAGTTATTTGCACTTTCCCTTAGTGGAACGGTTGATGTCTGACAGTGGTTCTTTGGAAGAATTCCTAAATTCAACCTTGGGAAATACATGGCCCCACTGAAGCCCTTAGAGCTATGGAGAGAATGGAAATTCCTACCACCAATCAGCCTTGAAAGAAGCCCATCCTAGATTAAAAATAAGGACTTCATTGGAAAGCCTACGACTTTGGTAGTAAAAGGAGATCTTTTCTTCTCTTTGGTTCTTACAGACATAGGCAAAAGAGATGTACCCAAAGGCCCCCGAATGAGAATATGTGAGCAATTCCACGAAACATGAGCCAAAGTGAGGATTAATTAAACACTCAACTGATGCCTCTTGACATGAATTGAACCTATGAACTCTGAGAGAAGCCAAGTTGAACATCTCTTGTTAAATTTCTCTGTGTGGGAATGCATTTTCATTACCCAAGTCTTTGATAAGGTCTTGCTAAACATTACAAACTGATCTCTGCTTTTATTTTGAGTTGAGTAGGTTCTCTCTGATTATACTTGAAATGAAGGGATTCAAAAAGGAACAGCAGAAGACTAAGTAAAGACAGCCTGTAACTAAAGATTCCTGGCTCAAAATGCCAGATAGGCCACATGTGTTTATATATTCTTCCTCCCAAAATCCCACAAAATGACAACAAACAATAGGTAAGTTATTAATCCTCATAGTAGATGTAGTTGGTACTTCAATAGTATCTCCTGCAACTCACAATGTCATTGGATGACCACAACAAGCACATTGGAAAATAAAGTTGAAGAAACATCTCAAGATGTAAATCAAAGTGATCAAGAGATGATCAATATCAGAAGAAAGATTAGAAGATCAGTCCTGGAAGAACAAAATATGACTCATAGAAAAAAAGAAGAAAAGAGATTATTAGAGAATAAACACACACACACAAAATCGAAATTGAAAGACATAACTGTTCAGATTGAAAGAGTGCAGAAAGAGCTCAGCACATCGATTTAAACAAGACCCATAATAGGGTGGATACTCTTGTATGCCATCCAGATTTCCCTACAGGACTAAGGATTCCCTCATATCGGGGGCATATTGGTAGCTGATGCTTCTCAAATGATTTTCTCTTGGGCAATTGCCCTTGACCTAAAGGTGCTGCCTCACCCACAGGCATGCTATTTTGGGGGATAGACTGAATCCATGACTGGTCAAAGGGGGAAGAGAGAATATAAAGGCCCAGCCCACCTGCCTAAGGTGTGACAATTCCAAAGTGTTGCTCCAGTTCAGAACTCACCATGGGATTGGCTGAAGTCTCTGTTGCAATTGCATTGCAGTTTAACTTCTTCTCCCTCTGCCCAATCCTGCTTTCTTTATCCCTTAACAAACGTTGGTTTCAAGAGCAGACCCTCATAAACTTCCTGCACAACAGTCTCTGTCTCTGAACCCAAGCTAAGAACATATCAAGGCATATTGTGGTGAAATTTCAGCATTTAAGAAATAAAAAGAAGATCCGAAAGTCTACCAGAGAGGAAAAACAATAGATCAACTGCAAAGGAGCTGGAAACAAAAAGAATGATATTAAATTTTTCAACAGCAACACCGGAATCTAGAAAAGTGCCTTTTTTAAATAATGGGAGGAAAATACTTTTAGCTTAGGTTCATATTTAATTCTACGTTATAGATTTCATTCTAGAAGTATAAAACTGTCTAAATAAGTGGAAGGATGGCATAAAGACATACTCAGGCTGGGCGCAGTGGCTCATGCCTATAATCCCAGCACTTTGGGAGGCCGAGATGCATGGATCACTTGAGGTCAGGAGTTAGAGACCAGCCTGGCTAACATAGTGAAATCCTATCTCTACTAAAAATACAAAAATTAGCCAGGAGTGGTGGCTGGCCCCTGTAATTCCAGCTACTTGGGAGGCTGAGGCAGGAGAATCACTTGAACCCAGGAGGCAGAGGTTGCAGTGAGCCGAGATCACACCACCGCACTCCAGCCTGAGCAACAGAGCAAGACTCTGTTTCAAAGAAAAGAAAAGAAAAGAAAATAGGCCGGGCGCGGTGGCTCAAGCCTGTAATCCCAGCACTTTGGGAGGCCGAGACGGGCGGATCACGAGGTTAGGAGATCGAGACCATCCTGGCTAACACGGTGAAACCCCGTCTCTACTAAAAAAAAATGCAAAAAAACTAGCCGAGCAAGGTGGCGGGCGCCTGTAGTCCCAGCTACCCGGGAGGCTGAGGCAGGAGAATGGCGTAAACCCAGGAGGCGGAGCTTGCAGTGAGCTGAGATCTGGCCACTGCACTCTAGCCTGGGCAACAGAGCGAGACTCCGTCTCAAAAAAAAAAAAAAAAGAAAAAAGAAAAGAAAAGAGACATATTCATTTAGGCAAGTACTCAATAAATCTTTATCTTTCTCAAGCTGCTGGAGTAAAGTGATACAAGGAAGAATAACAGCAAATTGAGTATAAAAAATGTACCAAAATGAAAGAGTAAACCAAGAAAGAGGGAGACATGAGATGCAGGAAAATAGATGTTTTTCTGAAGATTGGCAAACAGACAACCCCGGGAATGCAGCCATGCAGCAAACTAAAAGAAAGATCAGCCCAGATAGGATCAGGGGCACAGAGGACTCCAGCAAGGAGGGCTCTAGGATCCAGGAGAAATAATAATAATAGTTAATAATAGTAAATAACTAATTATAATAACTATTAACTCCTGCAGAAATATATGTTTGTACACAAAAGGAGGCATAATTCTAGTGAGCTGAGTAATGTTTGCATTATCATTTACTAATGTAAATGTTGACTACTGATTTAGTAAAACAAATGACTATGTTGGAATATTAAGAAAAAGGAAATGGTGGAACATGGTGGTAAGCTAGATCTTTATGTAGTGTGTAGTGAAGCCTCTTTATGTAGTGTGTAGTGAAGCCTGGGATACCTTCTTAAATTAATGGACCAAGAAATGGAAGTGTATGCACAATTTTAGAAACATGAAAGTAAATATTAGGAGAAGTAACTAGAAGAGTTAAGGGGGCTTGCTTCTGGGGAGCAGAAGTGAAAAACCATTCAAGTGACTGTATTTCATCATAAGCCATCAAGTACTAACTTGAGTATGTTAGACTTTTAAAGTCATGTATATGCGTTTAAAAAATAATTTAAGGCTTATCTAATTAAAAAAAGTTAGAAGTGGTAGGAAATGGCCTGCTATGTAGTGGTAGTAGTGAGTGGGGTTTGCTAAGATGCAGAACTGGATGAGTGATGAAAATGGTATGCATCAACCACACAGATTCATGGAACATGCAAGCATTCCCTGGGGACTGCTAGAGAAACTTGGACAAAGGAATCCTGGTAAAGGAATGAAGTTTACCAGGACTCAAACCATCATGGTATGCCACTTTCACACTTAGGTTCTGCTGACAGGTTTGAACCATAATGTCAGCTACCTGCCTTCTGTTCTACCATAACCCCTTGTACCCATGGCAGACATTGCTAACTCAGCGTTGCTCTGTTTCATACATAGATATGATCAATTAACAAATGTCCATTGTGGGCAGAGAAAAGAGGCATGGTAGCACATTTGCCAAAATGCTTGTGGCCTTGGAATCCTTCTCAACACAAGGCTCTAAGAGCCATACCATTGGGACAGTGAGACAACTCTGGAGGGCTCCTCATAGGATTGGCATCCCTATATACAATTTGCCATCCCTTGTAGGAAAGCCCACCTTCCTTATGTTAGTTTGGGGGTCCTTTGAGGAGCAAGGACCGGATGCAAAGACAGGATTGAATGTGCGTAAGTTGATTAGGCGAAATGTCTATGAGAGAAAATGGAGAGGTTGCAAAACGCCCCTAATTCCCCTAATGAAGAAGAAAGGGAATTTCTAAGTGCAGCTGTCAGGAATGTTTAGCAAGTCCATCAGGGAGTCTTGGAGCCAATGCCACCCATTAGAGGAGTCCTGTGCCCCCAGGAATGGGTCTGCCTCAGTATTCTGTGTTCAATCACTGGTGATGAGAAATATGGCCCAAAAGCAGTGATGCACTTCACAGCATAGAAGCTAAGAGTCTTAGTCAATTATTCTTCCTGCAGTTGGAGGTCTGTGGCTCACATTCTTATGGCTACCAAATCCCACCTTGGGAAATCAAGAGAGTTGAGCAGGCTTCAGACAGGCCAATGGAGCCAGATACCTGAAATTGAGGTAGAGGGTGGGACTTGACTCCAGAGGCAGGGCTTGGACACTGGACCAAGTTGAGGACTAGCTAAAACAGGGATGGGGTGAAAGCAGCTTTTCATAAGACACACCCACCACTGTGCCATGTCAATTTACCATTGCCATGGCAACATCCAGAAGCTGGTATCCCTTTCCATGGCAATGGCCTGATGACCTGGAAGTTACCACCCTATTTCTAGAAAATTTTGTATAATCCATATCTTAATTTGCATAAAATTAAAAGTGGATATAAATATGACTGAAGAACCGCATCTGAGCTGCTAGTGTGGGCACACTGTCTATGGGGTAGCCCTGCTTTGCGAGAAGCAGTACTTCTGCTGCTGCTGTACCCTGCTGCTTCAATAAAAGTTGCTGTCTGACACCACCTGGCTTGCACCTGAATTATTTCATGGGCAAAGCCAAGAACCCTCCCAGGCTAAGTCCCAGTTTTGGGGCCCACTTTCCCTGCATCTAAATCAAAGGTGTGACCATAGAGTCACAAGGGAAGATTGAGACATTGGAGAGTGGGCCAGGGCCAGACCTTAGGCAGTAGCAAACAGACTGGCATTGTTGGTCATCTGCCTCCCTACAGATTTATCATAGCCAATGGCCAGATCTAGATGGGAAGGGTAAGATAGGAACTTTATTTGCCTGAATTTGGGCAATGAGATAAAGGGAAGGAATTGGAATCAAGAGCTAGGAAGACCTTTAGGAGTCCTCCTATGTATTTGTCAAGGACTCCGAGGTGCTGATCCAACATATTTCTGTTCTCTTTAATGACTCAGTCAAAGCTGTTTTAATCAGTAATTACATTAGAAGCTACAATTAGTTACTGCACTAACAACAAAAGCCATTAATAGGTACCGACTAAGTATTTATTCTTAGACCGTGAGTATTAAAAATAGAGTTCTTGACCTCTGGGTGCTCACAGTGAAATTGTAGCATTAGCAGATTCAACAGTGTATGATGCAAATACACACACACACAGCCCCCCAAAAATGAGCAATCCCTTTCACTTCAAAGAGAGACATTTGTAGAAAACAGCCAATAGAAGTCAGTTACTTTATCTGGTATTCCTGAAACGGAGATTTGCTTCCAATGCTAGATAAAATATTTTTAGACTCTGATTCCTATTTTCCCCAGATTCATTACATAAAGGACTCCCTATTTTGAACTCATTCCTGATATCATCTCTACAGAGTCCCACGGGCCTAATCACTTAGATTAATGAAAAGCATTATTTGTGCCCATTGGGGCAAACATTGTTCATTTAGATACATCTTTGTCATTGATTCCCATTGAAGGCTGGTGTCATTGATGCAATTGTCAAAACATGAATGATTATAAACAGTAAACTTGGTTTGAGGTACTTATAATATTCTTAAGATTCTCTGTCCTCTAACTCAATATGTGATGAGTTGTGTCTTTCTCTGCTTCCAAATCTGAGTAAAAAATAGCACGAGGAAGATTCCAAGTTTGGTTTATGTACACTAATTAAGCTTCAATACCCTGAAGTATGAATTTGTTACCCATTGAACGGATAAAGAAGCTGTGTTAAATAAGTCATTTGAGGTCGCATCGTGAGTCACGAGGCCATATCAGAACATGAATATTTGGCTTAATCTGTGCTTTTGTGTCAGATCATATGTTTCAACTAGTTCAACATCACATTGCCAGCAGAGGTCTTCAGTAAGTACACTCTAGTGATCAATCATAGTACTTGGCAGAAGAGTCATCTTTGTCATCAAATTTATAAAGCAGAGTCCAAACGACTCTGCCATTGGTTATTAAATGACACCACATGCTTTTTCCAAACTTACCTTTTGAATGTAAATGAAATAAAGAAGGGACTTAAGAAATCTTTCAGTGCTCACTTTGGCAGTACATATACTAAAACTGGACCATGAAGCACTCTATATTTTTAAAAAATTAAAATTAAAAAGAAGAAAACAAAAATGAAACAAAAGGAGAATCTTTTAGTGCTTTCTTTCACCCAGGTAATCATATTCAAATAGTTAATCTATCATTTTATTCATTTGTAGAGAAGAATTCTGCTTTCAAACTGTGGCATCGAGACCAGCTAAAAAGGGTGGGAAGACACTGAAAAATAAGAGCTCCCCAAAAGACAAATGCTAAAGATGTTGATCATCGAGATGCTAACTGGTTTCCCCCAAATAATCTAACACTTCAAGGACTGCACGTTTATTATGTGCCTTGGCCGCATCCCTCCCATCAGCACTAATGAACATGTGTACATCTCAGGGACCTGCTTGACCACATTCCCATCATCTATACCAAATTAAAGACAAACACCACATTGGAAATTCAAAGTATTTCCCTCCCCTGGGAGTTGTTTAATCAAGTTTCATTTGGAGTATATTCCTAACTCTGTTGTAATGAAAACAATTAAGTTAATAGCATGTTGCATTTGGGAGGATGATTCAGGATTTGTCTGAAAAGTGGTGGTGCTTTGTTGTTGTTGTTGTTTAAATACTGAAAATAAGGAAAAAGATTTGGCAGAGGCCCAGTTCTTGAAGTTATTGTGTCATTCTAACCATTAAATATAAAAAGTTTAATATATGTTTCCTCTTAATCGTTATTTTTGTCAAATATGTGACTCCTGAAATTTCTTTCATTAGCCTTAACTGTATTAATTTTATCACAGCTACAAAAGCAGAAAGAAAATCATGCTACAATTCCTACTCCACTCAGGTGGTTGTTCTACAGTTCATATGTAGAGTTAAGAAAACATACATTAAAAATGTAAAGTATTCACCTGAAGGGTGTAATTTTCATAAGGAAATCAACAAACCAAATAATTTACCATAGAGACTATCATAAGGGGAAAAACAGTACATTTCAATTTTGCTTTAAAAAAAATTCTGTTGACAATTTCCAACACATGCACACACACACACACACACACACAGGCACACCCTAACACACCTTCTCAGGTATCCACAGCTCCTCTCACATGTACATTCCCTCACACATAAGAACTCTTATTTACCCTTACACATTCACAAACCCATACACACCCACACATACCCTCAAATACCATGCATCCTATTAAAAAGGGTCTCAAAAGTGGAAAATCCAGTAGAGAGTCGTTAGCTATGAGAGGGTCGTTAGCTACGAGGGGGAGAATTGTTAGAAATTCTTCAAATGGGAAGATGGTGCCCTTCTCTCCCACATTTTATTTATTCTATCATTTACTTACGTCAGTATGGGTGCATAAACATTTACTCTTTGTGTTATAACCCAATACTATAGTTATTTATTTTGTTGCTCAAATTGTTCCAACTTATATTCATATACATGAACAAGAATGAATGAATCATTGCTGCACGACAGGGAAGGGTCACACCAGATGCTCCTAAGGTAATATCAATATTCAGCTGATTGGTAGGTACTTGGATGTTTGATTGTTAATATTCAAATTGTATGTATATACATATATACATACACCATATTCATTTTGTATATATTTACAATAACAAAATTACCTCCCCCAAATGAAGTAGATATAATTTTTCACCCAATAGACTGGTAAAAACAAATATCTCTTAATATTAAATGTAGGCAAAAATATGGGCAGATAGGCAATAAAAGTATGAATTGTAGTTTTATTCTGCAGGGCATGTTGGCAGCATCTGGAAGACTTGAATTGGGCATTTCTATGAACTGTAACTTCACTACTCAGGACTCACCTAGGGGAAGCACCTAAGGAGGCAATGTGCAAAGGTCTTCAGCGCAGCAAATCTTAAAGCAGCCAAAAACGAAGAATAGTTTAGGTGACATTAATTAAGGCAATGACTAAACTGTGATCCAGCCATACTAACAAATATTATGAAAGACTAAAAAAGAGTGATATGAAACCATTTATGGTTCACATGAGCAGATCTTCACCACAGTGTTCTGTGAAGAGGCAACTTGCAGAGCAAATAGATCCCATAGAGATGTTTGTGTGTATTTTTTATTTGTTCTAAATTATTTCCAAAACATAATTTGCTGTTTCAAAAAACCTTAAACAATTGTTCCACTTTGGTCATGGGGAGCTCTTTGAGGTTGGCTCCTGTCTCTTCTCTGCAAAATGGCCTGCGGACTAGATTCGGCTCCTTGGGACGGGGATAGTGTCTTATTTGACTTTGCAGAGTGGAAAAAATGCCTTATTAATAGATGTCAGTGGGCCAGAAATTGAAAATCCAAATTATTCTTCTAACATAACGAATACTCTTTTTCAAAATTTTTCTTTCTTTCTTTTTCTCTCTCTCTCTCTTTTTTTTTTTTTTTTTTTTTTTGGCAGAGTTTTGCTCTGTCTCCCAGGCTTGAGTGAAGTGGCATGATCTCAGCTTACTGCAACCTCCACCCCCTGGATTCAAGCAGTTCTCCTGCCTCTGCCTCAGCCTGCTGAGTAACTGGGATTTATAGGCTCTTGCCACCACACCTGTCTAATTTTTGTATTTTTAGTAGAGACAGGGTTTCGGCATGTTGGCCAGGCTGGTCTCAAACTCCTCACCTCAGGTGATCCACCTGCTTTGGCCTCCCAAAGTGCTAGGATAATAGGTGTGAGCCACCGTGCTTGACCTAACATAGCAAATACTCTTGGGTGTGAGGTTGCACCACAAGCACCTTTCTCTAGGACAGTACATTTCACATATAGAGTGTGTAATGAGTTCTAAACCATGTCCTGTTATATGATGCCATTTCATCTCTACCACCACCCTGTACAGGTGATGTTTAAAATATTTGGTAACCAGTATTAGTGTGAGCATGATGACCAATCAGAACCTACATTGGCCTTGGCAGTAGAGCAAGATCTTAGCAGCTCCCGGCAGGGCCAGGTTTCTCCTTAGCTGCTAGAGAGGACCAGATCTGGGGGTTCTGAGAAGTGAGAAAGGGTGGCTGGGGAAGTTAGTAGGGGCAGTGCTGGGACGTACCAGTGCATATGGACTGGAAATGTTCATTGTGTGTAAAATGAGGATTATTGTACCCATTTTAAAAGTTGAGATCAAACAATATGCCCGAGGGAGCAGAGTTGGAGCTAAACTAGATTTTCTAGCAGTGTTCTCTTCACAACAGCTTGAGTTTTGGAAATTAAGGAAATGAATTTGAATTTTGAAACTACCCCAGATTTAGAAGTACCTTCTACTTATTCTCAGAATTCCGTCTCATGGTATTACGTGACACATTATTGCATTTGAATTCTAAACCAACAATGCTCAGATTGACCCCTGACACTTTGACAAGACTTTCTGTTTACAGTGGGAAGAAAAGACACTTGTTTTCCCTTGTGTTTTTTTTTTTTTCGATGTACATCAAGTATGAAAGTGCATTTTCCTGTTTTCCAATCTAGGACTCCATCCTTTTGCAGTGATGCTCTGCTCCAAGTTAATGCCCATGGTGGCCCAGTGGCTTCCTTCTTCTTCTTCTTCTTTTTTTTTTTCTGTTTTTCTTTTCTTTTTTTTTTTTTTTTTTGAGACAGAGTCTCACTCTGTCGCCCCAGCTGGAGTTCAGTGGCGTGATCTTGGCTCACTGCAACCTTCATGTCCCGGGATCAAGTGACTCTCCTGCCTCAGCCTCCTGAGTAGCTGGGATTACAAGCACCTGTCACCATGCCTGGCTAACTTTTGTATATTTAGTAGAGATGGGGTTTCACCATGTTGGCCAGGCTGGTCTTAAACTCCTGACCTCAAGTGATCCACCCGCCTTGACCTCCCAAAGTGCTGGGATTACAGGCGTGAGCCATCCCGCTTGGCCTTCCGTCTCCTTAATCTGCTTCATTTGGCCTCCTGTTGGCCTGCACTGCTGGGTGGATTCTCACTGGATTGTACATTTTAAATCCTTCATTTCTTCCTTCACTCTCTAGAACAGACCCTCATTCCTGGGGAGAGGGGCAGGTTTGCATTTTCTGCCTTCCAATAAGAGTGTCAAGTTGAGGCATGCACCTGTATAAATGTGTATTGGGGTGGGGGCGGGTGTGTAGATTTGTATGTCAGGTGGGGGGACTGTGGATTGTGGAATCAACTTTTCTTTTTGCTGGCTCATTCAAAACCCCAGAACTCCTAACTTTGAACAGGTGCAATTAAAACATAAACAAAAAACCTTAGCAGGTATTTGTATAGGAAGACAGTCTTACTCATCACTCTACACAAGAATTGGATATGTACTCGTTTCAACATAATAGCAAGATCACAGCAGTACATTAGATTGTAGTTAGGGCATCCAGTAAAAATAAACAATATTGTTTTTCTGTACATTTTATACGGAGGTGGAGGTAGATGGTAATGGTGTTTACTTTTGGTGAGTGTGATTATTCAGTTTTTTTAATGATAGGAATTATCCATGAGCCTCAAATAATAGTGCTCATGTGGAGACTGGGAGCTCTGTATTGATATTGTGTTTATTTTAAACAAGAGAAGGTCTTTGAATCCTTATAGAAGTATGGCAAGGCCTTTTCTATTAAAGAAAAAAAAAAAACTAGAACTGAATCAGTTGCCATGAACTATAATGGCTATGCCTCGTAATAATATCATTCTCTTAATGGAGAATCTAATGAATGTTTAAATATACCTCCTGGCCGAGGTTCACAGACCTTCCATAGCCTGACTCCCTCCTTCCGTAGCCTGTCTTCCACAAGACCTTCCTGACTCCCTCCTTCCATAGCCTATCCACCACTGTCCCCATTGTCTACTAGAGCTGCCAATCCCTGGGCCGCCTGTCCCCAGCTCTTATAATAGGGACAGAGCCACTGAAGGTGCAATCCTCACAGAAGATGAAGCAGTAGGCAACCATGTGTAAAGACAGAATATTTAATGTCTAAGCCTCAGGTTCACCAACTTTAAAATGGAGATGATAATAACACACCGCTTATCAGGTTATTTTGTGAATTAAGTGAGATAACGAATTAAAGGCCCCTCACAGGAGAGTTAATGCTCAATCTCAGCTACCATTGGTGTGTTCAGTCCTTTCTTAAGGAAGGGACCATGAGGGATTGGATTCGTGAGAGAGGGAAGCCAATAAACAGAGTGAGTAGCATTTTATGCCAAGAATGACATAACTTAATAAGCTCTTTCAGAAATTTGACTGGAAAATACTAAGAGGAAAAGACTTATTATTACTTAAACTTATTAGTTACTTTCTATTACTTATAGAAGCCGAAGCCGAAAGATCAAGACATTGAAGAGAGGCACACTGGGAAACGGTAACGAATCACAGGCAAGCTCAATTTTTAGGTCTCTCTGACCTCTGCCGTCTGTGAACATATATTGGATTATCCAATTTACTCATTTATTATGTAGATTTGTTACTGTGGACTTCTGAATGTGTGCATGCTAATTTCTTGTCCCTGTATTATTTAGGGTTAAGATAAGACATCTGCCATGACTCCAGGTGTCTCAAACAGAGGGAATTTAATACAAGAAATGGGTTACATGGGGGAAGAAAGAGCTGAAAACTGAAACAGAGGACATGAAATTAGCAATAGCAGAAAGCTAGTACCGACCCTAGGACTGCAGAGAGAGATATAAGTTACGAAAGTCCAGGATTTGGGGCCATCTGCTGGAAGCTGGAATCCTAATGGGTTGTCAGGCAGGAACTGGGATCAGGAAGAGGGGCTGTCCTGCAGAAATGGTGCTACAGAGTAGAAATGGCTTCTGCCGCTTGAAGCAGGGTGGGAGAGAAGTCCTCTGGCTTCTGGCCTCCTCTTGTCTTTCAGTCTTGTACCAGTGCCTCCTATTGCTTAAATCACCTGGAAGCCCGAGGGCAACAGAGCCTGAGGAATGTGGTTCCCTAAGGACTGAAGCAGAGAGCAAAAAGGCACATGACTAGAAAGGCCCACCCATGTAACTGCTCAGGGGTAAATACTATGTCATTTACTGGGTGTTTCCTTTCTGTAGATGGTTGTTTTCATCATAGACATGTATTATTGCTTCTGGAATGTGATTCTTTCTCTGAAGAGCTGTGAGAAGAGGAGCACTGAAACTCCATAGTCAAATTCAAGAGAACAAACTTAAAAGTATAAAGGGTATTTTTAAACTCATAGAACTCTGTAGCTTGTGTCTAATGTTTTCCAGCTACAACTTGATGACTCAGAAGATTTTGTGTGTGTGTGTGGTTTTGTTTCAGCAAATCTTGATTATCAATGTGATCAGCCTTCTCTCCGGGATCTGGAGGGAATGATTAGGAGGAGGCTAGCTGTGAACTGATCTAGATAACTTTGCAGCTGAAAGGGATCCATGTTGCATCCTTAATCTCAAGGACATTTTAAGTCAGCATTTAAATAAATGTTTACACACGACCCTTGGTGGTGATGGATTCTGAATTTTGGATAATATTTTATGTAATTGTTTTACTACCTTCCCAGTCACTCTGAGTTGCATGTGTATAACTGTATCTCAATTAAAATATCAAAGCAATTGAAAATCAGAGGCAGCGCTTACATTAAAGCTAATTTTAGCTCATCTTTTCAGTGTCAGAAATTGTATCTGCTTGTAGAGTATCACTGGGTGACACAGGTCTTGCCATTTCCATTGCTTCATAGCAGAGAGGTGGATTTCAATAAGACTGGCTATTAACATCCTGCTATAGCTGGACACCAACTAGTAAAGTGAGCTATACTTCTTCACCAACTGGGAACTCTACAGGAACTCCTTCCAAGCCCGGTTTTAACTCATCCTGACACTCCATTTGTTCCTGCTTTGCTTCAAGGAGTTCAGCCATGATGTATTTATTTTTAAACCAATCTTTGCAAGAGCTATCACCTTACCGGCAAACAAATCAAAGACTTACTGGATGTTGAGCTGAAAATATCCCCGATGTCCATGGGGTCTGGGATTACATAGCCAGGAATTCTATTGTTTGTAACATAATGCTGCATTTCAAACATTTGCCTCCTGAAGTCACCTCTTGTTTGTAAAAGTATTATTCTTCCTGCCATTTTTAGATGGAATCAATGCAGCCATATGAATGTAGATTTGGCCTGTTTCAGAAGACAGTAAAGAGGTCCTCTCATTGTTCACACTTCTTATCTCACTACCAGTTCCTGAATATGGGACCCATGTCTTGTCTTTCACTCCTTTAAGTGTGTCAGACATGGAGAGCTGGGTACTGGAGGAGTATCTGCCAGGCTCATGTTAACCCTCTCCCTCTGAGAATTACCCCTTTCTGTACACACAAGGAGTGGACCCTAGACAGCCATGTGTGTACATCTTGCCTTCATCCCACATTAATTGGACCAGAGCAGTCAGTTACGTGACCCATTCAGCACCAATTAGTTTCTCTTTCCCTAGAATTTGGAACTGAGTAACTTCTGTTCAGTGTGGTCTGGAGCCTTGAACCAATGAGATGTTACCTGGGAAGATGTAAGTAGTTATTTTGGCCAAAGGCATGAAGTTCAAGACAAATTAAATATAAAGAGAGGAAAGAATAAGCCAGATCTGGAGATAAAAGCCAAAGAAAAGAGATGAGAGTGTTGCCTAGTGGATTTATTATCTATTGCTGTACAACAAATTACCTAAGATGTAGCAGCTTTAAACAACAAATATTTGTTACCTTACACAGTTTCTGAGGGTCAGGAACCTGGGACTGGCTTAGCTGGGTATTTTGGCTCAGGGTATCTCAAGAGTTTGCAGTCTGGATGTGAGCCTGGGCTGGAGAATGCACTTTCAACCTCACTCCTGCGGCTGTTGGCAGGAGACTTCAGTTCCTTGCCACATGACCCTCTCTGTAGAGTGGCTTACCTGACATGACAGCTAGCTTCTTCAGAGTTAAGAGAGAGTAACCAAGATGGTGGCCATGATATTGTGAAATGTATGTTTGGTCTTCATCTCCATTTTCATAGGTTTAGGAGGCATAGAATTCCTAAAATCCTTAGAATCCAAAATAATGTCTTTGTCTATGCTAACGAGTTGACTAATGGATGGCAACCCCTGGGTAGCTTCAGGATGTGGGTTGAGCACAAGAAAGACCAAGGCAGGATTAGAGGGCAGGGACTTTCAGCCCATCCCCAACCTCTGGGGAAGGGAGAGGGGAGCAAGGTTAAGTTGATCACCAGTGGCCAAAGCTTTAATCAATCATGTCTATGTAATGAACCTTCCATAAAAACCAGAAGGGCTGTGTTCAGAGAGCTTCTAGAGAGCTAAACACATGGAAGTTCCTAGAGGGTGGAGAACCCAGGGAGGGCAAAGAAGCTCTGCACCTCTTCCCCTATACCTCACCCTATGCAGCTCTTCATTTGTATTCTTTACAATATGCTTTAAACTGAGAAACACAAGTAAGTATTTTCTTGAGTTCTGTGAGGTGCTCTAGAAAATCAGTCAAACTCAAGGAGGGGCCTGTGGGAACCCCAATATATAACTGGTCATCAGAAACACAGGTAAAACAACCTGGGGCTTACCATTGGTACCTGAAGTTGGTGACTGAGCTCTCCACCTATAGGGTTTGATGCTATCTCCAGGTGGATAGTATCAGAACTAAATTGAATTAGAGCACACCCAGTTGGTGTCCACTGAATAATTCATTGGTTGTTGATAGGGAAAAATCTCACACTTCTTGGTGACCAGACCAGAGGTCACAGAAGTCTTTGTGTTGATTGTTAGAGAGTGAGAGGATACAAAAAGCACTTTGGTTTGTTTTTTTTCATACATCAACAGAGTGCTACAGCTTAATTTTTCTCCTCTTGGGTGTGATCTGGCCTAAGTGACCTCTCTTCCAAAGAACAGACTATGGAAAGAAGAAAAACGGTAATTATACAGGGGAGAAATCTGGCAGACCCCACCTCAACCAATCAATCAAGGTTAACGTCACCAGGGAATGAGTCAGGTGGATATTATGTACCTCTGATATGTAGGGATAAGAAAGGCACCTTGCCTTGTGATATTCTTCCCCAAATCCATAATCCCAGACTAATTCCAAGAAAACAGCAGGCAAACCCAAATTGAGGGACTTTCTGTAAAATACCTGATGCATACTCTTCAAAACTTTTTTTTTTTTGAGATGGAGTCTCGCTCTGTCACCCAGGCTGGAGTGCAGTGAAATGATCTCTGCTCACCGCAACCTTCGCCTCTCAGGTTCAAGCTACTCTCCTTTCTCAGCTTCCCAAGTAGATGAGACTACAGGCGCCCGCCACCACGCCCTGCTAATTTTTGTATTTTTAGTACAGATGGAGTTTCACCATATTGGCCAGGCTGGTCTCAATCTCCTGATCTCATGATCTGCCTGCCTCGGCCTTCCAAAGTGCTGGAATTACAGGCGTGAGCCACTGTGCCCAGCCCAAAACTTTTAAAGTTACTAAAAAGAGAGAGAGAAAAGAGAGGGGCAGAGAGAGAGAGAAAAAAAGAGTGAGAGAGAGGAAGGAAGGAAAGAAGGAGGGAGGGAGGGGGAATGAAGGAAGGAAGGAGGGAAGGAAGGAAAGAAGGAAGGAAGGAAGGGGAGGAAGGAGGGAGGGAGAGAGGAAGGAAGAAAAAAGAAAAAGCAAGAAAGAAAGAGAAAGAGGGAGGCAGGGAGGGAGGGAGGGAGGAAGGAAGGAAGGAAGGAAGGAAGAGACAGAGGAAGAAAAGAAAAGAAAAAAGAGAAAATAAAAGACCTAAGACAAGGAAAGGAAAGAAAAGAAAAGAAAAGAGAAAAGAAAAGACCTAGAAACTGTCATAGACTTTTGGAGATTAAGGATACTTGATGAATAAATGCAGTGTGGTACTCTGATTTAGATCCTGGAACAGAAAAAGGAAATCAATGAAAAAACTGGTGAAATCTGAATTAAGTCTAGGATTTCATTAACAGTGTTGTTTCAATGTTAATTTATCATTTTTGACAAATATACCCTGGCTATGTTAATATTTGGGAAGCTGAGTTAAGGGGATATATATCTCTAAATATGTAAAAATTAACTCTCTTAATCAGTGGCTTAAAATAAAGGTTTATTTCTCATGTATGCTCCATGTTCATCATGTGTTGATGGGGGAGGGGGCTCTGTTCCATGTCATCCTCACTCAGGTACCCAGGCTGTAAGGAGTTTCCAGCATCAGTGATTGTGGTGGATGAGGAAGGAGAATGTGATGGATTGCACACTGGCTCTTGAAGGTTTCTGCCTGGATATGACATGCATTGCACATTCACATTTTCACATGCCATTCGTATTCCTTGGTCAAAGCAAGACACATAGCCAGGCCTACCTTCCAGGTGTGGGAAGTTCTATCTTACCATGTGCCTGAATGGAGGAAAAGGAAATATTGCTGAATAGGCCTGATGGTCACTGTAATAAAGAGCCCATGGCAGAGTGCCACCAGAGAGTGGCACTGCCCTTCTGTCTCCTCTTCCCTTTCTTTATCTTTCTTTTTAACTCCTTCCCTTTTTCATTCTTGTTTCTCTCTTTTCCCTCCTTCCTTTTCCTTAATTTAAAAAATCATTTCCTAATTGTGGAAATGATAAATTTGAACTGCAAAAATTTAGTAACACTGAAGTATAAAAAATTTGCCCATTTCTCTTTTCCTGCCAGCGATATCTACTCTTAACAGATGGGATGGGCAGTATAGTTCCAGATAATTTTTTATGTAATGCAATTATAAAAATTACTGTACATTTTCACATTCTATTCATATTAATTTTCAAATCACAAAAATTATAAAAATAGGACAATATAATACAAAGTATTTTTCAACTTGCTTTTAATTTGACAGTATATCTTGGATATTTCTTCTTGCTTTTAAGTCAGGAAACAATAACAACAACAATAAAACATTAATAACAACCATTTATTGAACACCTATTGTGTGCTCCTTGCTGCTTTAGGGAGGATGTATTTACTGTTAACCAAGACAGAGTCTCTGCCCTCATGAATTCTCTATTCTAGTAAGAAGATATTTGTGTCTGGTCCCTCCTCTATCACAAACAGTTGCGAGACCTCAGCAAAATTTTTTGGTAATATTAGCATCTGTGTTTGTGTTTTTATTTTTAAGAACAGGGAAAAGTCAAGGAGTAGGCCCTATGTTTTAATTGTACCTAGGGATCCAATTCTAACTGTATTCGAATTTGTGTTGTTGTTGTTCAAACTACAGATGCTGACCCTTATTAACTTACATAAGAAGAAGGAATTAATTGGAAGAATATTGTGTAGCTTAGAGTTCAGAAGGAACAGTTGAACAATCATGTCTGGGAAGGGTAGGAACTAGGGGTCCTTGGAGGATCTCTGTAGCAGGAACTCCCAGGTCAGTTTTGTAGGGTGCTGCTATTGGATGACTCAGCTCCAACAGCCTTTTCTCCCAGGGCTTCTTAGTAGGAGGTGCAGCTTGCTGAGATAGGTTTATTGGTCTAGCTTAAGTCAGCAGCTCACTCCTCTGACCAGAAGGAGTTGGGTATTGTTGATGGACAGCTTTACCAATACCACCTGGGATGGGGGCTGGGCAGTTCCCCACAGGCAAAGGGAGGTGCTCTTGGGAGAGGAAGGGAAGAAGAAATAAAAGCTGAGTCAATCAAAAACTGATATTCACTGCACTAATTTCCTCCTTTCTCTCCGTGTTTGCATCTTTCTCTCTTACTTTCTGTTACTTTCAATGTTCTCAATTATGAGAATATCCTCATAATTTTCTCAATTTTCTGCATTTCTTCTGCTGATCAGCATCTTGAGTTTGGCAGCCTATGACAGGCTTTGCTGAATTGTGCTAGTGGGGGTTAAGTGCCTGAGGGTTTCTAATCTCTTCTCTGATGCCTCTAAAGGAATGCCTTCTGAGTTGCAGCACATTTGTCTATTTTTAAACATGTGGAGACTCAGTGATATCTCAGTGCTTGTGCCTTTCATGTTTTTCTAAATAGCAAAATTGAAAACTCCTAAATTTACTTATAGCACTGTTTATAGTGGTGAAAATTGGAAACAAGCAAGATGATCAAGAGGGATTGGTTAGATAAATCACCCTGTGTCTTCCACAACCATATCATCCAGTGACTCAACTCTTTTTTCCTTTAATTATAGAACCCCAGGAGAATCCAAGGAGATAAGAGCTCCCTTTCTAGAAAAATCCACATGTATTTTGCATTAAAGTTTTCATAAATGTTCAGAATATTTGCAAATGTACTAACTTTGCCTATAAATCCAGGAGTGGTTCATAATCATTTTATATAAGGGGACTTCAAAAAGTTAATGAAAAATGGAATTAAAATATAAAAATAAGAAACATAAACTTTATTTTCCAATACAAGCTCCATTAAGATCAAGACGCTTTCATTAACAATGATATCAGCCATTTAGCCCATCCCTAAAGAACTGGGGGTCCTGGGAGTTTAATCATGTCAATACAGTCTTTTTTAAACAATTAACTGAAGAAAAACTGGTGCCATTTACAGATTTTTTTAAAGATTAGGAAACAAAAAGAAGTCGAGGAGGAAAGAGCCAAATCAGGACTGTAAGGTGGCTGCCTCATATTTTCCCTTTGAAATACTTGCAAAATTGCCCCTGTTTGATGAGAGAAATGAGCAGGAGCACTGTCATGGTGGACACTCTAGTGAAGTTTTCCTGAGTGTTTTTCTTCTAAAGCTTTCGCAAAACTTTCTCAAAACACTCTCAAAGAACAATCGTTATTTGCCCTCTAGAAAGTCAACAAGCAAGATGCCTCAAACATCCCAAAACACTGTTGCCATGACCTTTGCTCTTGAGTAATCTACCTTTGCTTTGACGGTACCACCTCCACCTCTTGGTAGCCATTGCTTTGATTGTGCTTTGTCTCTAGGATCATAGTGGTACTGATCTGGGTACAATGGTTTCGGCACAAATCAAATGGAAAGCTTGCTCAACTTTAATTTTTTAGTCAGAATAGTGTATGCTGAACCAATTGAGATGTCTGTGGTTTTCTGTTGCTTCTGCTGGTAATCGTCAGTTCTCTTAAATTAGGGCATGAACAAGATGAATTATTTTCCTTGAAAATTGATGTGGATGGTCTGCTGCTGCAGGCTTCGTTGTCAGCATTGTCTCTTCTCATCTAATAATGAGTTATCTATTTGTAAACTGCTGATTTCTTCGGGGTGTTGCTCCCATAAACTTTTCATAAAGCATCCGTGATTTCATCATTCTTCCACCCAAACTTTACCATAAATTTGATGTTTGTTCTTGCTTCAGTTTTAGCAGAATTCATCTTGCTCTTATAGGAACTCTTTTCCAACTGTCATATCTTTCTTAGTGCCTTAGACTAGATCCCATTCAGATATGCTGTGACAAGTTAGTATGAGTTTATTTTCGTGAAAAAGAACTTGGAAATCCACACATGTTTTTCATAATATGTATTTTCTGTGGACTTTCTGAAGTCCCTTAATATACTCTTGATGTAATGAAATACTCTGTAGGCATAATCATTATATATTTTTAATATAAAAAGCTGTTCAAAATATATTATCTAAAGAAAAACAGGTTACAAAGCAATGCATATAGTATTTACTCTTTGAAAAGAACAGTTTGTGTATGTGTGTGTGGTGTATCTATATATATATGTGTGTATGTATATGTGTGTGTGTATGTGTATAGTTACATTAAAAATAAATTTGGGGCCGGGCATAGTGGCTCAAGCTTGTAATCCCAGCCCTTTGGGAGGCTGAGATGGGCAGATCACGAGGTCAGGAGATCGAGACCATCCTGGCTAACCTGGTGAAACCCCGTCTCTACTAAAAAAATACAAAAAAAAGTAGCTGGGCAAGGTGGTGGGTGCCTGTAGTCCCAGCTGCTCCGGAGGCTGAGGCAGGAGAATGGTGTAAACCCGGGAGGCGGAGCTTGCAGTGAGCCAAGATCTGGCCACTGCACTCCAGCCTGGGTGACAGAGCGAGACTCTGTCTCAAATAAATAAATAAATAAATAAATAAATAAATTTGGACAACTATCCAAAAAATACTAAAGTCATTTCCTTCTGGTGGGTCAATTATAGATAATTTTTTTTTCTTGTTTATTGTAGCGTTTCCTAGTAGTTCTAAAATTAACATGTATTATTTGTGAAACTGAAAAATAGATGGTAATAAAGAGTGGTACAGAAAATAGGTGCTCTAGGCACTTATTGTTCAGCCTTTTAAAATAAAACTACTTTATTAAGGTATGATTGACACACAAAAAGCTATACATATTTAATGTATACAATCTGATGAGTTTGGAGATAAATATACACCTGTTGCCCAGCCTTTTTATACTGTCTGGTTTTCTTTGGTGGTAGAAATAATTTAGTAGTTAAAAGAAGATCCTATAGCAAGCACTAAAGAGAATCCTAAGGGTTAAGTATATAGTTGATCACTTTTTCTCACCATAATCATTGCCACTTTTATCACTGACCTAAATGACATATTAAAAAATTCCCATTCCTCCCCTGCCCCCGCTTTCAAAAGCCATATGCAATGCATTGTAATAAAATGAAATGTTACAAAAAAGTACGACTTTGAAAGTAAAATTTCTTTGTAATTCCTCCTCAGCCCCAATGGTATCTGTTAATGGTTTAATCCATATACACCATTGAACACACACAAGTTTTTTTATTTTTGCTTTTGTTTTTAAACAGGGTCTTGCTCTGTCGTCCAGGCTGGAATGCAGTATGGTGGCATGATTAAGGCTCACTGCAGCCTCGACTTCCTGGGTTCCAGTGATCCTCCCAGCTCAGCCTCCAGAGTAGCTGGGACTACAGGCACATGCCACCACGCCTGTCTAGTTTTTGTATTTTTTATAGAGACAGGGTCTTGCCATGTTGCCCAGGCTGGTCTCGAACTCCTGAACTCAAGCAATCTGCCCACCTCAGCCTCCCAAAATGCCCCAAATGCTAGGATTACAGGTATGAACCACTGTGCCCAGCTTGTTTGTTTCTTAAATGAAAATAGAATTGACGTATATTGTTTTATAACATGCTTTTTTATTTCATGTAAAATTTATTTTGGACATCTTTCTATGTCAGCTCATAGAACTCAGTCTCATTCCTTCTTAAACACTTGCATGGAATTCAGTTGTAAGGAAGCATCATAATCTATCTATAGTCCTCATGTCATGGATCCAGTTTTTCAATATTATGAAAAATATTGCAATGGAAATTCTTGTATGTACATTTTTGCACCTTGTGTATTGCACAGTGAGAGTATTTCTGTGGTGTAGTTTCCTAGAAATGGAATTCTTATTCTTAATATTGTTTCACCAGGTAACTGATTTGCAGGCCCATTTTCTTAATCTGTGTGATACCAAAACAGCCACAGAATGCAAAGAGCTGAGCTGTCCAGTTGGTTGTGGATTGAAGTTACTCAGAACTCCTGCTTTACTGAACAGCTTAAATGTGAAGAAAACATGACTTTCTAAGTCTGCGGCATTCAGTAAGTTCGTGTTAATTTAATCAGTCAGAGGAAAATCTGTCCCAGAAGAGAGTGTGTATCTCCACCCGAAACCCTCTTCTGATTTCTATTTGAGAGAGAGTGAAGCCCGGTGACTATTCTGGACCATATGTAAGGACTAGTGAGGCTGTCACTCAGAATGCCAACTATGTTGGCAGTGGAAAGACGTAAGCATCATTCCAAACATTGTTTTGGTGATTCAAGATACTTGGATTATTAAAATACTGATGGCATATTTGGCCTCAAAGGTGATCCAAAGCCATTTATCCCTCTCTCCCTCCCACATCTGCATAGATCTGCCCCACAAATAAAAAGTACGGCTTTTCCAGCCCTACAGATTAAGAATTTCCTCTGCATACAGAAATGATTATGAAAATTAAGCCAAAACATATCCATACAATGGGATGCTATATGGTAATGAAAGTAAATAAACTAACCTACGTACGGTTTCATGGGTGAATCTTTTTAAAGAAAGTTGAGTAAAAGAATAAAGATACGAAAGAATTTATACAGTATAACTCCTGGATAGTTATCTATTGCTGCATAACAAATTATTCTAAAGTTTCTTGGCTTGATACAACAAAAATCATTTATTATTCATAGTTTCTGTGGGTCAGATATTTGGGAGTGGTTTGGAGTGAATCTGGCTCAGGGTTGCTCATGAGCCTACAGCCAAATGTCATCTGGGCTGCAGACATCTGAAGGCTTGACTAGGGCTGGAGGATCCCCTTCTGTGGTCACTCAATCACAAGGCTGGCAAGATGGTGCAGGATGTTGGTGGGAGGGATCAGTTCCTATCCACATGGGCCTCTTCACAGGACCGCTTGACCTTTCTACTGGTCCTTACCGCAGTAAACACATGGAAAGAACTAGACAGAAACCTCAATAACCTTTTATGACCAACCTTTGAAGTTGGTCACACAGACCAGCCCTGATTCAATGTGGAAAAATAATAGACAGTAGCCCAGGATCATTGGTGCCATTGTGGAAACTGACTACCACAATTTCATTTATAGAAAAAGATCTAAAAATAGGGAAAAATGAACTATATTGGTTAGGGAGGCATACTTAAGTGTTAAAACTTAAAAGCAAAAAAAGGAATGATTACCATAAAAGTGGTTATCTCTTGGAGGAAGGAAGTTGTGAGTGGGCAAGGATCATTATTTGTAAAAGAATACATTTATGTTTTATGCAGTTTTCCTTAAGTGTGATATATTTCATAATTTTCAAGGAAAGGTCATTTCAAAATAATAAACTAAAAGAAAAATGACATGAGAAAAAGGAAGTATTCATTTCTCTAAAAGTAATATAAAATTAGCCAAAGTTCTCATATGTTCCAGACAATTACATTTATGTCTTTAGTACTCACAACAACTAATGTGGTTCTATTAACCTGTTTTTACAAATAAAAAAATTAAGAATTAGGGTGAGTTAGATATCTTGCCCAAGGTCATACAGCCAATAAATGGTGGAGCCAGGGCCCTTCTGATGCAGAAAAGGAGGCCAGACTATTGGTATACCTTTAAAAACTCTATTTTTGCCGAAACTAAACTTTTTATTTATTTATTTATTTATATTGTTTTTGAGACAGATTTTCACTGTGTTGCCCAGGCTGGAGTGCAGTGGCATGATCTCAGCTCACTGCAACTTCTGTCTCCTGGGTTCAAGCTATTGTCCTGCCTCAGCCTCCCTAATAGCTGGGATTGCAGGTGCCCACGTCCACACCCTGCTAATTTTTTGTATTTTTAGTAGAGATGGGGTTTCACCATGTTGGCCAGGCTGGTCTCGAACTCCTGACCTCAGGTGAGCCATCCCCCTCGGCCTCCCAAAGTTCTGGGATTACAGGCATGAGCCACTGTGCCTGGCCCTAAACTGGAAAAACTTTAAAAATCCTTAGCTGGGTCCGTTAACTAGTCTTTCTCAGTATGTGACTGGCACCAGTATGTTTAGTACCATATAAGTACTAAACAGATATTTTTTAAATGAATAAAAAAAAAGATAGATTTATTTATTTTGCAAAAATCTTGGATGATGCTGGTTATGTGTCAAACACTGTTCTACGCACCTTACATGTATTAACTCATTAGTCCTCTGACCATCTACTGGTGTTCACTGTAATTCATCTCTAAAAGGTAAGGTCCTGGGTAACTTTCCTTCTTCACTTGTCCCTAGGTGTTGTGTTTCTAACTTCTTGACCTTTAACCCCTGGATCTTGCTATTTTAACACATTACTTTGGCAAGTCAATTTAATAGCAGTACATTGAGCACCTATTCCTTACTGGGTTCCAGCGGAAAATTGAGATTAATGTATTTTCATCTGTAGCCTAATTATGAATGCTTATCGTTTAAAACTTTCAGACAATGTTTTGCATTAACATGGAAGGGAAAGTCAAATCCCTTGAGGTTTATCCCTGTAACCTTCACCACAGGAAGTGTATCTACATCTTGGCTTATTGTGCTTCTTATTTCAGTAAACTTAATAAGTGCTAAATATGCTTCTTTCAGTTACTTTTCAGCATATTTATCCAAATCACCCAGCAGCAAGTCTTAACATGTTTGCCTGTTGTTTTAATGAAAAGATCTCAGCTCCTTATCAGGAATGCCACTGGGACACAGGCTAAATTCTGCTCTGATAAATCAATTCAGGCTGGGGTACAGCCCTAGTGATGAAGCAGTTAGTTATTTTGTTCAATCAATATTTGCCTATTTGTTACACATGAACACTATGGAAAACCTAGTCAAAATCCCATTTTCATGTGCGTTATCTTTGTTATTACTGAAAGGAGCCAATGTGACTTTGCTAGAAACATTTTTTCTTTTACTTACAGCTAATTTATTCACTCATTCAATAGACAGTTACTGAGTATCTATCATGGGCATGGTCCCATCCCTGTAGGAGCTCACAGTCTGGGCAAGGGTAGGGGTGTACTGGGTATGTGTGTGATGGTGCTAGTGGATGTGTATGAAAAGTTATGTAGATAATTATAATCTAGTGTATTACAGACAGTGTATGTGAAGGATCTAGGAATGGGGTCCAAAACCAACCTGGGGATCTGGTGAAGGTTGGTAGAGTTGGGCAAGGCTTCCTGAAGAAGGTAACACCTGATTGGGTTCTCTCTCTCTCTCTCTCTCTCTCTGTCTCTGTCTCTCTCTCTCTCTGTCTTTTGAGATGGAGTCTCACTCTGTAGCCCAAGCTGAAGTGCAGTGGCACGATCTCGGCTCACCACAACCTCTGCCTCCAGGGCTGAAGTGATCGTTGTGCTCAGCCTCCCAAGTAGCTGGGACTACAGGTGTGCGCCACCATGCCCAGCTAATTTTTTGTATTTTAGTAGAGACAGGGTTTTACCATGTTACCCAGTGTGGTTTCGAACTCCTGAGCTCAGGCAATCTGCCCACCTCAGCCTCCCCAAGTGCTGGGATTACAGGAGTGAGCCACCGTGCCAGGCCTGATTGAGTTTTTAAGTCTAAATAATTGCTTTAGGCCAAAGGGGAAGAGAAAAACAGGCTGGCAAATTCTGAGAACTTGAAGCAGTTTGGGGTTATTGCAGTTGCTTAATATGAAACTCAGGGGGTGATCTGAGAGGATGAAGGGAGGGTGGGTGGACCCAGGACATGGAGAGTTGGGTATCCAGGGTTAAATAGCTTGGCCTTTACTCTTTAGCAATGGGAATCCTGAAAGGTTTCAATCAGGGAAGGGGAAGGTGAGATATGTGTTCTAGAAAGATACCTCTTCACAAAAGTTTCAAAAACAGAAGTGCTTTTTGGCCCAGCAATTGAATTTCTAGGAAATTAATGTGAATGGGACCAAAGACTTAGCTACTAGGAAAATAGCGACACTATCTTTACCTATAAGAGTGAAATCTTGGAAATGAAATGAAGGTCCAACATTGCAGAGATTAAAAAAATAAATTCTAGTAAATGTATATAGTGGAAAATATTATATATTCTAAAAATAGTAAAGTAAATTTATAGACAAGGAAAAGCACATAATAAATTCAAGACAGGGAAAAGTCAGTGACAACACTGTATATTCAGTGTGATCTCCTTTTGAATTTTCTTTATATATCTATACATATATATGAACATATTGAATTACATATGACTAGGTATAAATATCTGAGTAGTAGGATTACGAGTGCTTTTTTTCCTTTTTACTTATCTGCATTTTCTAATTTTTAAATAATAAACATTATTACTTTTCTAATATAAAAATAAGTTTATTCAGAATATTTTACATAAAAGCAAGTAATGTTGCTTTGGTAGCTGTGTAAAGGACGACAGAGAAGCAGAAATGCCCACTTTGAAGTTTATATTCCTTCTTTTGTTATATTATGTCATGAAATATTTTGTGTTCTCCTTCTTGCTCCAATCCTGTGATCTCAGATACTTTGGAATAAGAATTAAAAGCATGAGCCTCAGTACCACTGAGTTACTGCTCAGTGTTAGGTTTGGAGTCTCTAAGTCTACCTCAGGGTCCAATCCCTCTTTCGCTCCTGCCTTAGTAGCTCTAGGTGACAACCATCTCTTGCCATCTGCCGGGCTGGGACCCATGAGCTACAAAGGCACTGATTTGTTTTAAACAAGGTAAAGCCATCCTCAAGCTCACTGCTGACTTCTGAACCTTGTTGACTCTTCACAGTTGCTCCATTGCAATGAGTTACTCTTGAGACCTATCAGAACATCATTTCTAACTCGTTTAAGTCACCTTGCAGGGCACAGCCAGTGCTTTCCTTTATGTGGCCTTTTATATTCAGATCCAAGCTCCTCAAACTTCACATTGGATTGTTTTCAAATTGTCTTCTTCTCATTTTTGTTGTGATTTCATTCAGCCTGGTTTGATGTCATCCCTTAAAGTGGTGGTTCTAAAATTCCTACATGCATAAGAACTAGCTGAGGAGCTTGCTAAAAATGCAGATTTTTCATCCCCACCCCTTGGCGATTCTGATTTAATAGTTCTAGCTCTGGGTTTGGAACTCTGCATTTTAATGGGCACCCTAGGTGATTCTCATGGACATGGCTCATGGACGACACTTTGAGAAGGGCACAACACCTTCCTCTCCTGATTCGCACAATATAACACTCTTCCCCTGCCCCCTTGCCCTCTGCAGTGGCTCTAGAAAAGTACATTATACATATATTTCAAGAATAATATATTTAGAAGTTAGCAGTTCATGATCCACAGACTCCAGGAGGAGCCACAGTAGACCACAGGGTGGTTCTTAGTGCCTCTGAACTTGCAAATGAAATTTCTATTGTGCACTTCTTCTTTTTTTTTTTTTTTTTTTTTTTCCGGTTAGGAGGTCTGCAGCTTTCAACAGAGTGTCAGAGAAATCCATAATCCAAAAAGTTAAAAGACCCTAAAAATCCATTAAACATTAATTACTTGAAAATTAATTACCTTCCTATTTGACATGCTTTGTATCTAAACTTTGTGTAGCTTAAATTATTTTTGGGGAGCAGGGCCCATGCCTTGGCATATATCCCACTGCCCTGGCACACATAGAAAGCAGGTGCAGCAAACTGCGCTGTTGATCATCTCCTCTCCCCAACCCCATCATCCTGTTTCATTGGTATTTTCCTGTTATTTATATTTTTCTTCATGTATACCTATCTCACCCTCTTTTTAGATAACTGGATAGCCTCCTTACTGTTCACTCCTGTGCTCATTACAATGTATTTCAAATAACAGAAACAAAAGTTGAATTGTGTTTAAGAAGGGTGGGGAATGGGAAGATTTTTGGGTTTTTGGACACATGACTGAACATTCCTGCCAGGGAGGCTGCAAAATAGGGTTTTTTTTTTTTTTTTTTTTTTAATTTTATAGTCTCTAAAATAGAGAAAGAGTTTTGGATAGCTAGCATCTTTTGCAGTTAGGGCTTGGGCACAAAACCTAGAACCACCAATTGGATTGGAAGATAAGTAGGTGAAGTAGCCAGGACTTTGCCGAATCCATTTTGGTGGTGGATGGTGGTAGCAGCATTTTGACAGTGTCCTGTGTGCAGTATCGGAGGTGCAAGCTATGATGTTTAGTGACACAATAGTGGTGGGAGGTGTAGTGGTGTGGGTGTGCCTTCACTAGACCAGTTCTATGGCATAGATTTTGGAGTTGTTCCCAGTTTCATGGCTTATAAGCTAGAGTCTGCTGCCTTTCCTTAGGTTTGGTGAGTTACTCAGTAGAATTTCGAAGATTCCTTTCTGCTGAAATACACCCTAGTTAGTTTCTGCTGGCTCTTTTTTTACAAATATATCAGACACAATCCTGCTTCTGTATCTTCATCATGTCCATATTCTCTTTTTGAATGACATGCTTTTTAATCTAATTTCATCAGAAATTGCAGCCCATTTAAGAAATTGTTGTGATGGTTCCCTCTCTCTTATCTTAGTTTATTTTTTTAAAAATGTTTGATCATGAAAATTTTCAAGCTGACACTAAAGTGGAGAGAATAGTACAGTGAATTCCCATAACCTGTCACCTGGCTTCAACATTTTACCATTTACATTTCATCTTTCCTTTCCCATGCCTTTTTGGGGATAGAAGGAGAGGAGATGGAGTATTTTATGGCAGCTCCAAGACATCATATCATCTCACCCATAAATACTTTATATGTATTTCTAACAGAGTATAAAAATGAGATAAGCATAACACTCTTATCATGCCTAATGCAAATTAACAATAATTTTAAAATATCATTCAATTCCAGCCCATGTTCAAACTCTCCTAGCTTTCCCTGGAATGATTTTTTTTTTTTTTTTTTTTTTTGAGACGGAGTCTCGCTCTGTCACCCAGGCTGGAGTGCAGTGGCACTATTTCTGCTCACTGCAAGCTCTGCCTCCCGGGTTCACGCCATTTCCCTGCCTCGGCCTCCTGAGTAGCTGGGACTACAGGCGCCCGCCACCACACCCAGCTAATTTATTTTGTATTTTTTAGTAGAGACAGGGTTTCACCGTGTTACCCAGGATGGTCTCGATCTCCTGACCTCGTGATCTGCCCACCTCGGCCTCCCAGAGTGCTGGGATTAGAGGCGTGAGCCACTGCGCCTGGCCCAGAATGAATTTTTACAATTGGTTTGTTTGAATCAGGGTCCAAATAAAGTCCACATAAGGTATTTCAGTGACATGTCTCTTTTTTCCTGTCTACTTATTTATAATTTTTAGTAGATATGAAGTCTCTCTGTATTGCCCAGGCTGGTCTCAAACTCCTAGGATCAAGCAGTTCTCCCACCTTGGCCTCCCAAAGTGCTGGGATTATAGGAATGAGCCCCGAGGCTGGCCCCTAATTTATTTTTTTATTGAGATATAATTCACATGCCTAATGTGTCTCTTAAATCTCTAAAACCTTTACCAGTTCTTCCTTCCCCTTTATTTCATGCTATTTACTTTTTGAAGAATAGAAATTCAATGTCTTACAGAATTTCTAAATCTCTGTGTTGTCTGATTCTATTTTTGTGATGTTATTGACAAGTTCCTCTCTCGCATTTTTTTTTTTTTTTTCCTGTGAATTGGTGGTTAAATCTAGGGACTTGATTACATTTAGTTTTCATATACCCTAGATTTTTTTTTTTTTTAGATGTAGCTTAGTCACATCTCCTCCAGAAGTCTTAATATCCCTACCCTCAGTGATTGCTCTTATCTTAGACACTTGTATTTATTTTTCACTCTTGTTATCCATTAAATCCTGCGCATTTCTATTCCTAAAAAGTCAAGGACCATGTCCTATATGCAGGGACCACACATGTGTCATCATTGCTATTTCCCCATACCTAGGGCACAATGTGCCTGGCACAGAGTGGGTGCACCAAAAAGAGCTGTTGAGCCAAGAGGATATGAGAGTACAAATCATACACTGGGTATCTGCTGCTTAGCATTGCTGCTTTATGTGTGGTTTCTCATTGTGTTACAAGCCTTGACTTAACTCGTGGACTGTAAGCCTCATGAGGGCAGGGAGGAAGTTAAATATATATTTGTACTCCAGGTACCTAACACATTACCATACCCATACCTTGCACATATTTAGTATGGAGTAAATTGGGAACCCTTGCCTATCCATCTCTGAAGGATTTTTGTGAGCTCAAATAAGAGATGCATGTGACAAGTGTATGTAAAAAGTAATGTATTACATAAATACATGTAATATTACTAACAATCATAATCTGTAGTCATTGCTTTTGTACCTTTAATAGATTTAATACATTTAATACATTTAGTTTAAATGTATGGATCTATTAACTGTTATCATCTATTTTTCAAAGTGGTACCTAATCCTAGGGTTCAACTCATTAATGAAGAGGGATTACAGGGGACATCTATCAGGTGGCCAGCTTTTGGTTATGTGGATTAATGGTATAGTAATCCACAGAAAATCATCCATTTAAAGGAGTGAAATATTTTTTATGGTGATTACGCAAAGCTCTTGTGGTTGCAAGTGACAAAAAAAATAGTTCTAGCAAAAAGGAATTTTTTTTGTTGATATATCTAAAAAGTCCAAGGATATCTGACTTCAGGTATGGTTGGAACAGGAAGTAAAACAATGTTGTCATACTTTTTTTTTTTTTTTTTTGAGACGGAGTCTCGGTGGCCGGATCTCAGCTCACTGCAAGCTCCGCCTCCTGGGTTTACGCCATTCTCCTACCTCAGCTTCCCAAGTAGCTGGGACTACAGGCGCCCGCCAACTCGCCCGGCTAGTTTTTTGTATTTTTTAGTAGAGACGGGGTTTCGCCGTGTTAGCCAGGATGGTCTCGATCTCCTGACCTCGCGATCCACCCGTCTAGGCCTCCCAAAGTGCTGGGATTACAGGCTTGAGCCACCGCGCCCAGCCTGTTGTCATACTTTTTATTTTTTATCTTTGCTTGTCTCTGATTCTTTTGTTGATCTTATCTCATTCTCTTCCATTTCAGATTAGCTTCCCTAAGTGGCCATGGGTAAGTAGCTCCAGATTTTCTTCCTTCTAGCACTAGGCTTTAAAAGCAAACAGTCTTCTCCTATTGCCCTAGCAGAGACGTCCTAAGGAGGACTTCTAGTCATGTCAAGGTCCCCTGTCCAGTCTTAAAGGAATCAGAATGCACTGGGTAGCAGACTGCATTGTAATGGATAAGCCAGCCATATGTAATAGAAAAGAAGTTTTCCTGAACAAGGAGTAGGATGAGACCAGAAGAAAAGGTATAGGAGAAAAAAATAACAGCTATCTGTGTGAACCTCAGGACAACCTCAGCTCAGAGGTCTGCACCCCGGAGACCTCTCTTCCGGGTTTACTTAGTTGAAGATGAATTCAGGGGTCTTGGTTTTCCTGATTTTTTTTTTTCCCTTGAGGTTAGTCCCTTGGGTCTGGAAGGTCACTATTTGATGTAATAAGTGATGGGTAGACTGTTCATTGCAGATCTAAAGAAGTTACAAACTGCAGTTGTAACATAAAGTCTGTGATAGCCTTCAATGGGTCAGTTGAACAAAATTATGCACAGTTTTGTTTCTGTCTGTATTTTCTAAGAAGAGGATCCATAGCTTCCCTCAGATTAAAAAACCTCTGGTGAGCTCAAAGATTAGGCAGCCTCCAGTGTTTCTCAGTGGGGATACATACCACTGAAATTTGGACAAGAAAGTTTGTTATTGTGCAAGATGTTTATTGTCTCTGGCCCATACCCCTTAAACGTCTGTAACATCCATAAGTTATTATGACAACCCCTCCTCCCATATTCCAAGCACTGATAATTGAGAGCCCAGATGAGATTAGAAGTCTAGACTGCATGTTTCCTTCATGTTTGATCTTTCTTCTTTCTCTGTCAGAGAACATGAAGGAAACAAGTTTTCTTTGTTTGCTTTTGACAGCTAATTTCCAGCAGTCCATGTATTAAGGAATCTAGGATCCCACTTTTATGAGCACAAAACTCCCACTTTCCTTAGGGGTGTTCTCAGGTGTTCTGACTTATTTTAATGGTTCCAGGGAAGGGCCTAAAAGTTGTATGTTGGGGATCAATTTTTATTCTGAAAAATTGGTAATTGCTACTGCAACATAGTGTGCCTTCTGCACTTTTTCCAAATCTCTTTGAGAACTCCAGCCCTAACATTGATCCATCTTACTGGAGATCTTTTCTGATGTGAAATTAAAATGTTTCAGTGGGGGACGCAAGACATGCAAAGGGGCAACTCCTAGAAGGTGCCCAGTTGTCACTGTAGCCTCTTCAGAGTTTTCTCCTAGGACAGTCATTTTGTTTATTAATTCTAAAAGGCCAAACACCAAGATGAGATGTTAATCTGAAAGGAATAACTTCAAGACCTAATAAAGAATGACCACTGAGAAGGGTTTTTATAGATTGCAAATCACTTTCTCTTACATTTGACCTTGCAACATCTTCTAAAACTGGTTTGCCAATCTCCTCTTTTATGGATGAAGAAATGGAGGCTTCTAGGAACCAAGTGACATTCTCAGGATTGCACAGCTCTTCTTAGAAGGGCTGGGGATTTCAACTCTGAGTCTTAATACCTTTAAATGCCACTGTAACTCTATACTGCCTCCCTGATGCCTCAAAACGCTTTTAAAAAGAAGGAACACGTCCTACTGGAGCTAATCAGAGGGAAGGACTAGAAGTACAAATGAGCCACAACGGAGAGTTTTAAAATTCTCTTCCCGAAGTGAGTTCCGGGAAGCTCGGGAAGGAGTCGACACTTGTACATCTTCAGTGCTGAAATGCTAGGACAAACTTCATTTGAAATCCCAGTCAACTGAGTAATTAAAAGCAGAGAGCAACGACGCTGTCTGTAACTTTGTGCCTTTTTAAATTAACCGAATCTTTCAATTGATGCTTTAGATTAGAAGTGGCTACTTGGATAAAGGGGAAAGAGCCATTCAACTGATGAACAGTATTGTAAAAGTCCAGACTTTAGAAAAGGAACGCACAAGAACAATTTCTCCAATAACGTTTTCATTACAAAGCGAAGGAAAGTTCTTCCTCGTTGTTCCAATCCGAGGACAAGTTGATGTGTCGCAGCAGCCCAGGGAAACATGCGGGCTGATAGGAAGTCCTTTTATTTTAAGACAGGCTCGAATGCTAAAACTTTCTCTTGCCAAAACCCTTGACTATCTTATTTTTAAAATAAGCACTCGGCGTGCCCTCGCAGATGTCTGAGCTGAGAGGTGGGAGTGATGGTATAAGAGCAGTCTGTGTCCGTTCTTATTCATATTAAGTAGCCAATTCTGTACCCTTGAAGCAAGTGGGGAGAGAGGAGGGAGAGGAGCTGCTGACATTGACAATGAATCCAAACAGGAGTTGCACTAGCGGTGTTCACCACGTTGCCTCTCCCCCAGCCTAGCCTTCTGGGAGCTGTAGTTTTTGTGGTAGAGGCTCCACAGGCGAGCTGGGAATGCCCCGCCCGTGCCGAACTACAGATCCCAGGCGGCGCTCGGCCGCCGGCCCCTCCCGCCCGGGTGCGAGTGTAAACTCCCCGCGCTGGGGCGGGCGGCCGCGAGCCGGCGAGCGGGCAGAGCTCGGCGCTGCGCGGGGGCGCACTGCTAGAGGGACCCAGGCCCAGCTACCTTCCGTCCGCCCCCGGGCTCTGTTCTCACTTTCCAGTAGTGGAAGGACGGGAAGCGGGAGCCATGCAGTCGGAATCGGGGATCGTGCCGGATTTCGAAGTCGGGGAGGAGTTTCATGAAGAGCCCAAAACCTATTACGAACTCAAAAGTCAACCGCTGAAGAGCAGGTGAGTGGTGACAGCTGGACAGAGGCACAGCAGGCGGCTGGGGGCCACTGCGTCTGCCACTCTGGGGCGAGGAGAGCGGATCGCGGGAGCTCTGGGACAAGGACCCAGTGCCCTTGCCCCGGGGCAGAGGGCGAACTGCCCCCCGCAGTTGGGGGCCGCGCCCGCTCGGCCCAAGTGCGCCTTTAGGAGGCTTGGATGGAGCGCACTTCGGAGGGCGCCGCGAGTCGTCGGGGACGAAGCGTCCAGGCGCGGAGACCCTCGGCCGGGGATGCCAGCTGCTGAGACTGAGTGGGGGCTGGGGAACGATCTGGCGCGATGTGGGGGAGGAGGAGCGCCGGGCCGGGACGCTGTCCCGGTGGGATGGGGGAGCAAGTTCTAGTGAACCCCCTTTCTGAAGATCCCAGCGGGTTGAGGGCACGGAGAGGGAGAGCTTTGGGTGGGTTAGGATGCGACATTGGAGGGAAGCAATTAGTTAGCTTGGAGTCACCTCTTGGGAGTCCGGTCCCTGTGGGGGAATTAGTCCCTGGGCTCCTGCGGGTGAAGTTTCTCTGGGCTTCGACTCTCACCTCCAGACCGCTGCAAGCGGGCGCGGGAGGGGCTAGGGCAGCGGTGGGCGTGTCCCCTAGTCCAAGTTAAACTCCCTGGAAATCCCATTCAAATCCAGGCCTTCCCTGCAGAGGGGAAATGAGCCTTGGTCTTGGGGGTTACTGGGAGTGTAGCCCGCTTGGCAGAGACACGTGTTTAATTCGCTGAGGACTTCAGAAACTTTTCAGGCGAGGAGTGAAGACATCTACTGCTCTGATGCCCCATCCCTTCTAGTGCCCACTTCCTTTGAGCCACCCTTTTTGCTGCCTCCATTCCCACTTGTCTGTCGAAATGGATTGGGTGTCTTCCGTTCTCTCTGTCCGGCTGGCACTCTGGACACCATCGTTAACAATGGTTACTAAAAGGGACATGGTCAATGGAGGCTGGAATAGCAGAGAAGGGTTTATTTACACCCCTCTAAGCTGTGAGCTAGGATAAGGCTATCATTGGAAGGATCCAGCAGGACGTCTGCACCCGGCTGTACCTTCCTGCCCTGCCCTTCGCTGTGGGTGGAGCCTGGGTGAATGGGCCTGGCCGGCAGGGTGGGAGAGGGTCCTGAAATGAGGGTGAGTGGAGAAGGGCAACTGAATGAGGAGCCAGGTGGTGTAATCTTGGCCTCTGGCGAGCACTGGGCTGGTTCTTTTTCTAGTGGAAAGTGCAACCAGGTTTATTTCCTTCAGGGCTGTGGCAGGACTGTATATCCCAGTTGGGGAAGAAAATCTGGGAACGGCGGACCTACTGACTGCCATTGCTGAAGAAGCCTCTTTGTAGATGCTTCACGGCAGATTGGAAGGAAACCGCCTAAGCAGTTCGTCGTATAAAACCAGCCTTTAGTTGGTGGTTTTTCCTCATAATGGCTGTTTTGTGTGTGAGCATAGATTGTGTGTGTTGGGGGCTGGGGGTTTTGAGTAATATTGTGTGAAGGGTATTGTTGGTTATGCTCATCAGGGCTTTATCTGCATTCGGCTGAAGGGACCAGTGTTTTACTGGGCAGTCTCTGCTTTTGCTTCTATAAGCAAATGCTTACACGGCCAGAATGAGGGAATGAGTGTGTGTGTGGAATCCTGAAAGAAATAAATTAACCGGACTGTTTGGAACATTTCTGATGGTAGCCGATACATAACATTAAATCAGTTTGAGAGAGTGAGGAAAATACCATCTGGAAAAACCCAAATGAGTGCCGTGAAACTCATGTTGGACGATTTGGGCCTGTTCTTTTTCAGAGTCAGCAAAAAAGACTTGTAAGGGTGAACGTCCTCAGTAGCTAGCTAGCAGGCACGTGTAAGGAAAAATGTGGGTATGTGGGAAGAAATGGCTTCACACGTTAATGCTAGAAACAGGTGTGGGCCTGAACCAGCAGGAAAAGGAAGGCTAAATTTAAAAAGTTGTTGTAAAACTTGTATATGGAACACACACATGCTCTTTGAAATAAACCAGTTAAATAAAATCTATGAATAAATATATGAAGTTGGCAACGTTTCTCTATACTGTTTTCCACAGTTGTCTAAGGTATTGTCGTCGACATCTGTTGTGTGACTTAAAAGGGCTACACATTGTTCAGGGCCTTCTCTCTCATTGCTTTTTGTCTTATGTCTTTGCTGGGGCACCTCACTTCTTATAAGTCTTTGTTGGAAAAAGTTGAAATTGATATGTTAAGACTGCTGTAGCCGTTCTGCCTATCAACTGTCTTCTCTGGATTGTCCAGAGTTGTTAGAGTTGAAAATATGTCCAGAATCCGCCTGCTTCTTACCAACTCCTCTGCTACTACTTTGGTCCAAGCCACCATCAGCCCTTGCCTGGATTATTGCAGTAGTCTTTTAAACTGCAATATCAAATTTAGTGAATTTTCAGTATAGTAGCCACAATGTTCCTGTTAAAACTGGTTCTCAATTGGAGGTGATTTTGCCCCCTGGGGTCATTTGACAGTGTCTGGAGACATTTGTGATTGTTACAATGGAAGGGATCACTGCCTATCTCTAGTAGGTGGAGGCCAGGGATGCTGCTAAACATCTTACAGTGCACAGGACAGCCCCCACAGCAAAGGATTATCAGGTCCCAAATTGTTAGTAGTGCTGAGGTCGAGCAACCCTGTGTTAAACATCAAGTCAGATCCTGTCATTCTCTGCTCAGAACCTGCCAAAGGCTCCTAGTTTCTCCCAGTAAAATTCAAGGTTCTTAAGATGTCAGCCCTGACCTTATCTCTTGTTGCTTGCCTCCTACCTCCCTCTGCTGCGGCCAGGCTGGTCTCCTCACTGTTTTTGGAATACCCCTTCCACCACTGGGCATTTGTATATTGCACTTGCCTTGACCATCTTTTGCCCAGACAGCCTCAGTCCTCACTCCCCCACCAATCAGTAGGTGCCTGCCTCCAAGAGTCTTAAGAACATTAAGTGTGACATTGACTGTGGGAAAATATTGGCATGGTGCCTGGCACATAGTAAGTGCTCAGGAAATGTTAGCAGATGTTGTTCTTGTTATTTTCTTTACAGTTCTTTCTTTAAACATCATTCCCATCACACTGATAGTGTGACCCTTTTTGACCACAGCATTTGCAATTGCTATTCCTTCAAGCTCTCTGTCTTCCTTGTCCAGCTGTATATTTTCTCCCATAGGGCTTGTGTTATAATCTACTGTATAATTTTCCAATATGTTATGTTTAGTATATGTTTCTCCATGCTAGACTGCAAACTCCAAGGGAACAGGGTTTTCTGTTTGCTCCTTGCTCACTCTTGTGTCCCCAGAGCCTAGAACAAAGTTTCTCAACCTCAGTGCTATTGATATTTTGGGCCAGATAATTCCTTGTTGTGGATGGTTTTATGCATTGCAGAATGTCCAGCAGCATCCCTGGCCTCTTCCTATTAGAGGCCAGTACTGCTGCCTCTATCAATTATGGCAACCAAAAACATCTCTGTACATTGTCAGACGTCCCGTGGAGGGCAAAGTCACCCCCATTTGAGAACCACTGGCTTAGAACAATGCGTGACACAATAAATATTTGTTTGAGTATGTGTTGCTTTCTTCCTTAATACCATAACCCACTCAAGGTAAGGCATTTGGTTTTTGTTTTTGCAATGAATATTGTGTTTCCTTTAAAGTAGATACTAGGCTTTCTCCAAAGAGGAATTTATGTATTGTTCATTGGGGCTTACCTCAGATATTCAAATCTTTCATGAGGAAGGACATGTTTCATTTCTAACCCAGACATCCTTGCCTTTAGGAATCTGAAGTTGCTGGATTTAGATTATGTGAATCTCATTTTGGTCATATTGGTGGTTAAGGCTGTGTCATGGGAAGACACACACTATGGGAAAAGGTTTTAATGAATTGTTTGCACACTGTTTCCTCCAATAAGGTTTGAGAAACTTTCGTGTGTTCTCCTGGGAACGAGATCTGAATGGTGGGTGGCAGAGGAAAAGCGCTGAATGTCTAGAGTGAGCCTAGAATTCACATAGGCATAGTCATGGCAGGAAAACAAATGTGAAACTGTTGAATGAGCTCCTGGGAACAGAGGAAGTCTCTACAGGTCTTTTGGACCTAAAAACATTTTAAAACATAGTAGCATCTTTCAGGCTCATAGTCCTTTTGTTTGGTTTACTCAGTGCACATGGCTTTGTAGTTGTTAATGTCCTTTTCCTGGACAGACTTCACAGTTGTCTTAATTTAATTCCAATTTCTTCTTAAGTCTTTAGTACTATTTAGACAGCTGTTATTACATTTTCTGCAAATTAGAAATGGGAATGAAAGTGAGTATTAGGTTTATCATGGCAATACAGGATATAGCAGTGATCCCCAAATGCTGATTCACAAAGGTGTGTGAACTTTTAAAGGTTTGGGGTGAAATGAGAAAGACAAAGACTGTTGTGTCACATACCTACATATATTTGGGTATAAGGCCGCTGCCATTTCTTGGACTTATGCTGAGATGTTTTTCTCCTGTCTTCATATTAAAAAATGCCCTTTCTTTGATGATATAATAATCCATTCTTGGCAAAACAAAACTGTCAATCATTTTTTGATTTCTGAGAGTTTTCTTGATTTTTTTTTTTTTTTTTTTTTTTGGTCTGTCCAATCTGCAGCGAACCACTAGCGTAGAGATAAAGAGCCTTGTTCTGGCATCAGTGTCTGTCCCTAACTGACTGGGTGACCTCAGGCAGGCTGGGTGACGTCTAGTTTCAGTTTCCTCATCTGGTAAATGGGGGCCTGCCTCCAGGAGTCTCAAGAATGTAAGTGTTACATTGACTGTGGGAAAAATATTAGCATGGCGCCTGACACATAGTAAGTGCTCAGTAAATGTTAGCAGATGTTCTTGTTGTTATTTTCTTTATTACCTGGCAGTGAGCCTGGCATTTTGGAAGGTGTTTGCATTTGCTTGACTGTGGTTGTCTTCTCTAAGGCAAGTGTTATTATGCAGTACAGTTCTTTCAATGTTAGCAAATTCCTTTTTTGCTTTTCTTCTAATGAAATGTTCAGATAAATATTTTGCACTTTATAGTTTCCATTTAATCATAACCATTCTTTTATACTAGTTTAAAAAACGAACAATTGTGATGTTAGTGTATCCATAAAAATTCATGTTCAACACATATTTATTGAGTCCTAGTATGTGCACATTAATAACTAATAACGATGGGTCACATTTATTGAGTATGTACTACATGTGAGCCCGTTCTAAGTGTTTTTATGTGTATAAAACATACTTAATCTTTGTGAAATCTGCATGAGGTGATCATAATAAAAACAATAATGATACTAATTATAATTTTAAAAACAAAACTTATCTAGTGCTTCCTATGTACCAGGCACTATTCTGAATATTAACTCTGTTAATTCAACCCTGGGTGTATGTATTAGTTTATTATTCTCATTCTACAGAGAGGAAAACTGAGGTATGCCAAGTCGGTGGGGCCTGGATTTAAACTGAGGCCATATAACTGTAGCCACATGCTCTTGTCCTCTAGTCTGTACTATGCCTGGTTGATCGTGCAAAATTCAAAGATACATCGTACTGTGCCCTCCCTATGTGGTGATGGAGAGAGAACTCATGGATCCAGCTAATTATACAAGGCAGTGTGTGGTCCCTGTGGCGGGGTGGACATCAGCAATTGGCGGCATTTAATAGAGGAAGGGGATCTGGGGAGGCAGTTTTGTGGACAAATAGGAATGTTTGAGTTTGGCCTTCAAGGTAAAACAATAGTCAAGTGTGTTTCTGTACACTATTAAATAAAATGTTAGACACCTTGGAGGTCATGATCCTAAAGTAGATGTTTAAGGTTTCCGTTTGCCTTTTAAACTTCTAACCTTTCTTCAAGCTCTTGTTTGTGGTCTTCAGGCACCTGATGATACCTCATGGTGGCAGAGATGCTGCATGCATGTGGACAAGTTTAGAGGGAGCCCTGCTTAAGTGCTGTCTGTGGTCACTGCTTTGCCACTTAACCACTACATCTGTGTTCAAGATACTTAACTTCTTGGAGTCTCAATTTCTTTAAGCTGTAAAATGAGATCAATGGAACCCACCCTCTTAGGGTTGGTAGAACTTTTTTGTTTGTTTGTTTGAGACAGAGTCTCGCTCTGTCGCCCAGGCTGGAGTGCAGTGGCGCAATCTCGGCTCACTACAAGCTCTGCCTCCCGGGTTCACGCCATTTTCCTGCCTCAGCCTCCTGAGTAGCTGGGACTACAGGCACCCGCCACTGCGCTCAGCTAATTTTTTGTATTTTTAGTAGTGACAGGGTTTCACCGTGGTCTCGATCTCCTGACCTTGTGATCCACCCGCCTCGGCCTCCCAAAGTGCTGGGATTACAGGCGTGAGCCACCATGCCCTGCCGATAGAACTTTTAAAACTAAGCAGAAATGTATAAATATGTTTAGCATAGCACCTAGCACTGTTAGCAAATGAGATTAATTCCTCCTTTTCTAGTAGAATTTTAATATGATAGCAGTTTTTACCCTCCTCTTAAGAATAACTAAAACATGTATAGAATCATGCATTTCAAAACAAAGTAGACAAGATTGAGGTGCCTCAACCTGCAGATGTTCAAATCTAACTATGTAGATTTGTGGTATGATTAGATGGAATGCTTGATTAAAGTGGGATTCTCAGTCTTGGTTTTGTTTGTTATTGGAGAGTTCCTTTTCACGATTACTAATATTTATAGATTTTATTTAAGTTGATGTATGTTTAATTCCCTTTGAGTTCTGCAGTGCAGTTTGCACAGGCTGATGTTTATATCTGCTCCAGTTGTGCAAGAAGTGGAAAATATCCTTTTTTTAGAACAGATCACATGTGCTTACTGTCAGGAATAGGACCTCAGTGTAAAAAAATGTATCTTGGGACAAATCAAACTTACTAAATTTCCCCCTCCAACTGCTTTGTTTCAGGACTGGCAGTATTAGGATAAATAATAGGAAAAAAAAAATCCTTGGCTACTTTTTTTTGTCATCTTTCAAGGACAATAAGTGAGAGTTTCATTTGTTTTGTGTGTGTGTGTATGTGTGTGTGTGTGAGGCATAAAATGTACTTTGCTGAGGGTTTGTCTAATCAGAATAAATTATAAAAATATGTTTGACTACACTCCAAGTATGCATTATTTGGAGAAAATAATCATGAAGACAGGTCAAAGATACTAAATGCAGTCACCACAAGCTTTTGATATTGTAAAGGCAAATTTGCAGTTTATAAGAAGGTTTTTGTGAGTTTAGTGAACACTGTGTACTCTGAGGATAGGAATTACACCAAGGGATAAGTCTGCATCTTTATTGAGACAAACGAGATCGAGAAGACCCACAAGGAGGTCTGGGATCTCTGTTGAAATTTCTGCACCTCCCATTCTATTGCAAATGATCTTGGGAGGAGGACTAGGTTTGGCTTCTCAATGGTAAGCTTATTTCTCTAGCCCATTTCTACAATGTAGCTTTCTTATTTCTTCACTTCATCTTTCCCTCCTGTGGCTTTGGATGCATGCTGTGAAGAGTAAAGAAGTATACCTTTGGAGTGTTCACCTGAGACCCCTGTCCTGGGATTCAGAGTGATGAAGCTTTTATCTTTAATGGCTGACATTTCTGGGGGCTTCTCAAGCACTGGGTGCTGAGTGTCAGTGTCTGTGCTGGCCATAGGGATTCCAGTGGAGAAGCAGATGGGTTCCTTCTATCATGGTGCATACATCTTGGAGGTGGCTCCCAAGTAGCTGGAATTACAGATGTGTACCACCATGCTTGATTAATTTTTTTGTATTTTTAGTAGAGGTAGAGTAAAACCAAATACATGAGTAGAACCAAATACATGAGCAAGATGAGTTTTGCTAACTGCTATGGAAATTAAACAGAGCATTATTGGTAGAATGTGCCTGTGAAAGAAGGGGGCTTTTTATTAGGTTGGATGACCAGGAATGACCTGTTGGAATAAGTGATTTTGAAGCAAGACTGAATATCTGACATAAAGGCACAAATCCAGACACTACCACTCACTAGTTCTGTGACTTCGGTCAAGTTACCCAACCTTTCTGAACTCCAATTCCCTCTTCTGTAAAGTGGAACAGTTGCTACCTTGCAAGGCTGCTGTGAAGATAAAAGGTAATGTTTGTAAAGCAGCTAATATTAGACTTGAGGCTTAGTAGGTGTTCAGGGCTACCCATAGGACTGAAGTTAATATCTGAATAGTGGAAAAAGAAACACAGACATTAATCTTTGTTATAAGTGTTTATAACTCAGTCTTAAATGTTTTCCTAATGTTAAGTGAGTCAGAGATTCATGCTTGTCTTTATAAACCTAACCCTGGACTAAAAGAGATGGGTCTTGTTATTTTTATTATCCTTTCTTTCCTCTAGGATCATCCTACTTGATGTCATCCCTTGTTCTCCTGACTGTTGTTGTCCTGACATAATTCATGTCTGACCATAGTTTTTTGGGGCTGGATTTTTAATTACTTTTTTTGGTGTTAAGGAGAGGCCCAAGTAATTGAAGATTAAAAAGGAAAGCCTGAGATTGATTTCACAAAACATACACGCCCACCACGAACAAATAACCAGTGTAGAACTCCTGACTCCTAGTCCTGAGTTTCAGTCCTGAGATCATGCTTCCTGTCCACTCTGTTGTGAAAATGTCAGTGTTGGTGCAGAAACAAAAAAGAAGAAGCTCTCCTCCCACATACCACCTCCAGTGTTCACCAACTTTGACATCCACAGGAAATGGCGTGTATTTAATTTGACCTCTTTAAAAACAATCTTCAAAGCATTTGGATTTTAGTAACTGTGTTCTTTGATTCAAGTACCCACGGAATGATTTCTTTCTTTCTTTCTTTCTTTCTTTCTTTCTTCCTTCCTTCCTTCCTTCCTTCCTTCCTTCCTTCCTTCCTTCCTTTCTTCCTTCCTTCCTTTCTTTCTTTCTTTTTTTTCCTTTCTTTCTTTTTCTTTCTTTTCTTTCGTCTCACTCTTTTGCCCATGCTGGAGTGCAGTGGCATGATCTTGGCTCACTGCAACCTCTGTGCAGGTTCCAGCGATAGTCCTGCCTTAGCCTCCCAAGTAGCTGGAATTGCAGATGTGTACCACCATGCTTGATTAATTTTTTTGTATTTTTAGTAGAGGTGAGGTTTCGCCATGTTGGCTAGGCTGGTCTCGAACCCTTGACCTCAGATGATCCACCTGTCTTGGGCTCCCAAAGTGCTAGGATTACAGGCATGAGCCATGATGCCCGGCCAGAGTGATGACTTTCAAAAGGAAAAATCCTGGGTTGTGTGAGAGCAAGTATATTAAATCTAAATGCATGTCCTGTAGAGGGCACTGGTAGAATCCTGTCACATAAAAAATTGTGCCTCATTGAGCAATTTCAGGATGACATCTGTGGTCTTCACCCTCCCCACCCTTGCCTATTCTCCAAAGTGGGGTAACCTGCTGACTTATTCACACACATTCATCAGTTTTCCCGTGTGATTAAGGGCATCATTGGAAAAGTGGTTGTCCTCACTGTTGGGAGAAAGCATAGCTTATATTTGTAGAGTAGGTTTCCTTCTGGGAAGGTTGACTTGCCTCAGTGGAAAGAAGACTTGAGGCAGAGAGGTTTCACTTAGCCTGGTGGCTGTGGTTATATATGAAATTATGAAATGACAGACAGGAATGCTAGATGTACTTTGGTACCTTTACCATAAAATGTTCCTAAATACTAACTGGTTCTAGGAAGCATGTTTTTCAAAAACGTACGTTTTATTTTTACAGCTGGATATTTGAAATTCGGTGAAAGGAAATGCTCATGGAAATCCTAAAGATGATTTCCTTGTTTAACTCAGGACCTAGCTCAATCCTGGTGAAGGCTACCAGAGAACCTCACTGAGATGCAGCCACACTGTACCTCTTGCCTGCAGTGTGTCCTAAATTCGTAGAGATAGTGCTCTAAAACTGAGTTCATGAACCAACACACAAGTATGTCATTGGTCAAATTGTAACATTCCCTTCCATCAAAAGGACTAGGTATATTTTTGTCATTGTTTTGTTTTGTTTTTAGCATTTGAATTTTTTCAGCAAAAGGTGGAAAGGTATTATTTCAGTATTAGTTTTGCTCTGTTGTGTTAGTGAGCCTGCATAGTTGCACCATCTAAATTTAGGATCCTGGCACCTCAGCCAATAAGAACTCTTTGTAACTAATTCATAATGCTTTTGGCAGAGAGCGCCTAGAATAAACATTAAAATAGCGTTGGCCAGTTAAGGTCATTTACTTTCAAGAGAAGAGGGTGACCCCAAATATGCATTCTTGAAAATTCCATTTATTTATTTATTTATTTATTTATTTTTTTTGAGACGGAGTTTCGCTCTGCCACCCAGGCTGGAGTGCAGTGGCCGGATCTCAGCTCACTGCAGGCTCCGCCTCCCGGGTTCACGCCATTCTCCTGCCTCAGCCTCCCGAGTAGCTGGGACTACAGGCGCCCGCCACCTCGCCCGGCTAGTTTTTTGTATTTTTTAGTAGAGACGGGGTTTCACCATGTTAGCCAGGATGCTCTCGATCTCCTGACCTCGTGATCCGCCCGTCGCAGCCTCCCAAAGTGCTGGGATTACAGGCTTAAGCCACCGCGCCCGGCCATTTATTTATTTTTAAATGAAGACTTTACAATAGCTTATGTGAAATGTGAAGCAATACCTAAAAATATAAGCAACTGGCATGATTCCTGGTCACATTCCAAATAAAGGTTTGTCCATTTGCTGCAAAGAAGTATGCTTAGAGGATAACTTGTAAGAGGTCGGCCACTGGCTTATGGTGTATTAAACAATCGGTGTGTAGACTTTTTGGAACTGCACCTTGTATTATCTTAGCGTGGTAATTTTTCCACTAGTCTTTGGGTAGGTACACACTAATAATATTTTTTATCTAGGCAAATGCGAGATGAGTAAATGCTAAATGATAGGATTTTGGAAGGTAATTCTAGCAATACTGATTATATATGGAAGGTTTAAATTGTTGATTCAGCAATAAATGAGAGAGTTTGATGGTGCTTACTTGGTCATAGTATCAAAATCACTAAAGTGCATGATGTAACGGCAGGGAGCTGAATCACAAGGACGATTAATTGGGGTTTGTTTTTGGGAGTCAATGATACCACATGTCAATCTGCTGTCCTGAGGTAGTCTCTCACTAGTGTTACCCCTCTTTCTCACTTTTGGGTTCATATACCTGATATCTTTCTAAACAGGTAAATTTCATGCTTCCAGGAGTGGAGAAGCTGATGCAGGCCTGGCTACATGTCCTTGTCACAGGGATTGGTTTCACGGGGGTGCACATTGTTCAAAGGGAGTCCCAGGATTTTCTTGGGTACTACCACATTAGTAATGTAGATCTGATAACTAATTTTCTAGAGGAAACTATAGAGCTTTCCTTTTTTTTTCCTTTTTTAAAGACCAGTGAGTAATGATTACCAATGATTATCTCTGGCCTGACAATACAAGTGATACTTCTTTTTTTTTTTTTAACTAACTGTATTCTGATCTGGGGAATTTTTCATTCCAAAATAGCAATACAACAGTATTTAATATGGAGACATGAGATTTGTGGTAAAATCATTAGGGCAATGGTTCTCAAACTCGAGTGTGCATCAGCATTCCCTATAGGGCTTGTTGAAACAGATTTGCAGGGACACACTCCAACAGTTTCTGTTTGGTAGGTCTGGGGTAGGGTCTGAGAATTTGCATTTCTAACATGTTTCTAAGTGATGCTGAAACTATTGGTCTGGGAATCACACTTTGAAAATCATGGCAGTAAGGTGGTGGTGATGGTGTTTGGGGGGTGATTTGCTCAATGGACTTGGGATAAAAAGCATTGCATAGAGATGGGATATAAATAATATATAAGCTTGGGTGACAGAATACCCATATTTACCATGTTTAATCAGAAAATGAATTTATTGGTTAAATAACAGAAAAGTCTAAAGATGGGGCTAACCAGGCCTTCCATGGATAGGATTCTTTGTTGTATAATATGATCTCTGAGTGACTTAGAGTTAACCTAGCTTTACTGCCATAAGGAACCCTGGCCCAAATCTCAAAAAGGGGTTGTATTTTAATCTACACTCTAAAAGTGTGAAACTTGAAGCATACTGCAGTCACTTGACCGAAAGATTTGGTTGAGAAACAGGCTGATGGTGGTTTTGGGCATGTCCACATGACCAAATTGTTTTTCACAGAACTTCTGCTGAATAAAATTTGAAATACTACTGTCAGCCTGTTTTCCCATCTTAATGAATTCCAGATAGTTTGTAGAGTGTGGGAGCTTCCAAAACAGAGAGGTGGAATGGATGTGACCAGCCAGCATCTGTTTTGTCACAAATGAGGATGTCCTGACATAATGGAATCGTTCCCCTTGTTCTGAATCTCACCAAGCTGTTCACTTCTCTGATCGTGAGGTACAGACTGTGAGAGGGAAGGGCAAGGCCAATGTCATGTAACACAAGCCAAAAGAAAATTTCTGGATTCCTTATTTACCAGAAAATTCAGCCTACCCCTGTGTTTCATCCACTTAGACCCAAGCATTTTGATTTTCTTTTTTCTGCGTGTTGACATTCTTTAGAGAAAAAGCCCTGATCTGTTCTTGTTGTAAACTGGTTAAGATTTCTAACCAGTCTAATAAGTCTAAATTTCAAAGTAAGACCGTTTTGAACTTAAATTCCAATTTGGTCACTTTCTGGCTATATATGTATCTTTGGGCAAATTATTCTTGTGGCCTCTGTTTCAACAGAGGCTGATGTGGTTTGGATCTGTGTCTCCACCAAATCTCATGTTAAATTGTAATCCCCAGTGTTGCAGGTGAGGCCTGGTGAGAGGTGATTGGGTCATGGAGGCAGTTTCACATGAATGGTTTAGCACCATCCCCTTGATGCTATTCTCATTATAGTGAGTTGTTATGAGATCTGGTCATTTAAAAAGTGTGTAGCACCTCCCCTGTCATTCTCTGTTGCTGCTGTTCCCACCATGTGAGATGCCTCACTCCCCTTTTGCCTTCTGCCATGATTGCAGGTTTCCTGAGGCCTCCCCTGAAGCTGAGCAGATGCCAGCATCATGCTTTCTGTGGAACCATGAAGCACCATGATTTAATCAGCCCATGGAACTATGAGTGAATTAAACCTCTTTTCTTTATGTTACCCAGCCTCATGTATTTCTTTATAGCAATGTGGACTAATGCAGAAAATTGGTACCAAGAAATGGGGCATTGCTATAAAGATACCTGAAAATGTAGAAGCAACTTTGAAATTGGGTAACAGGCAGAGGTTGGAAGAATTTGGGGGGCTCAGAAGAAGACAAGAAGATGAGGGAAAGTTTGGAATTTCCTAGAGACTGATTAAATGGTTGTGAACAAAATGCTGGTAATGATATGGACAGTGAACTCCAGACTGAGGAGGTCTCAGATGGAAATGAGGAACTCACTGGGAACTGGAATAAAGGTCACTTTTGTTATGTGTTAGCAAAGAGGTTGGCTGCATTGTGCCCCTGCCATAGGGATCTGTGGAACTTTGAACTTGAGAGTGATGATTTAGGGTAACTGGCAGAAGAAATTTCTAAGCAGCATAGTATTCAAGATGTAGCCTGGCTGTTCCTAACAACCTATGTTTATATATGTGAGCAAAGAAATTACCTAAAGTTGAACTTATATTTAAAGGGGAAGCAGAGCATAAAAGTTTGGAAAATTTGCAGCCCTGTCATGTGGTAGAAAAGAAAAGCCCATTTTCTGGGGAGTAATTCAAGCAGGCTACAGAAATTTGCTTAAGTAAAAAGGGGCCAAGTGCTAATATCCAAGACAATGGGGAGAAGGCCTCGAAGGCATTTCAGAGAACTTTGTGGCAGACCCTCCCATCATAGGCTCAGAAGCCTAGGGGGACTGAGTGGTTTCCTGGGCTAGGCCCGGGGCTCTGCTGCCCTGTGTAGCATTGGGACACTGCTCTTCACATCCTAGTTGCTCCAGCTCTAGCTATGGCTCATAGGGGCCCAGGTACCGCTGGAGCCACTGCTTCAGAGGGTGCAAGCTGTAAGCCTTGGTGGCTTCCATGTGGTAGTAAGCCTGTAAGTGCACAGAGTGCAAGAGTTGGGGCTTGGGAGCCTCCACCTAGATTTCAGAGAATGTATGGAAAAACTTGGATGCCCAGGGAGAAGCCTGCTGCAGGGGCAGAGCCCTCATAAAGAAACTCTACTAGAGCAATGCAGAAAGGAAATGTGGGGTTGGAGCCCCTACACAGAGTCCCCAGTGGGGCACTACCTAGTGGAGCTGTGAGAAGAGCACCAACATCCTCCAGACCCCAGAATGGTAACTGGCAACTTGCACTCTCAGCCTGGAAAAGCCACAGGCATTCAAGGCCAGGCCTTGAGAGCAGCTGTGGGGGCTGAACCCTGCAAACACAAAGGGGTGGAGCTGCCCAAGGCCTTGGGATTGCACCTCTTGCACTAGTGAGTCTTGGATGTGAGACATAGAGTCAAAGGAGATTATTTTGGAGCTTTAATGACTACCCTGCTGGCTTGTGGACTTGCATGGAGCCTGTAGTCCCTTTCTTTTGGCCATTTCCTCTCTTTTTGAACAGGAAAATTTACCCAATGCCTATACCCCCATTGTATCTTGGAAGTAACTAACTTGTTTTTTATTTTACAGGCTCATAGGCAGAAGGGACTAGCCTTATCTCAGATGATACTTTGGACTTTGGACTTTTGAGTTAATTCTGGAGTAAGTTAAGAATTTGGGGACTGTTGGGAAGCCATGATTGTATTTTGCAATGTGAGAAGGAAGAAGGATATGTGATTCGGGGGATCAGGGAAAGAATGATATGGTTTGAATCTGTGTCCCCACCAAATCTCATGTCAAATCGTAATCCCCAATGTTGCAGGTGAGGCCTGGTGGGAGGTGATTGGATCGTGGAGGTGGTTTCTCATGAATGGTTTAGCAACACCCCCTTGGTGCTGTTCTTGTGATAGTGAGTGAGTTCTCATGGTTCTCATGAGATCTGGTTGTTTAAAAGTGTGGCACCACCACTGTTAGTCTCTCTCTCTCTTTTTTTTTTTATTTTGAGATGGAGTCTCAGTCTGTCACCCAGGCTGGAGTGCAGTGGTATGATCTAGGCTCACTGCAACCTCCGCCTCCTGGGTTCAAGTGATTCTCCTGCCTCAGACTCCTGAGTAGCTGGGATTACAGGTGCACACCATCATGCCATGTTGGCCAGGCTGGTCTCGAAATCTGTTCCCCTTGGCTGGCCAAAGTATTGGGATTACAGGTGTGAGCCACTGTGCCTGGCCCCCTGTCACTCTCTCTTGCTCCTGCTTCCACCATGTGAGATGCCTCGTTCCCACTTTGCCTTCTGCCATGATTGTAAGTTTCCTGAGGCCAACCCAGAAGCTGAACAGATGTCAGCATCATGCTTCCTGTACAGCCTGCGGAAGTGTGAACCAATTAAATCTATCTTTTTTCTTGAAATAAAGTACCCAGTCTCAGGTATTTTTTTTTTTTTTTGTAGCAATGTGAGAATGGACTAATGCAGAGGCTAAAAGAGGACAGTGCATCATAATGTGATCTAAGTGACAGGGTAATTGTACAGATTAAAAGAAATACATGGGTAGAGTGCACAGCTCAAAGCCTGGCTTTTAGTTCCCTCATTCTGATTACCTCTGTATTCACAGCATCAACAAAGTTTTTCACTTGAATTTCTAGTTTTAAACACCTTAATGAAGAAAAAAAATGACTCAAAGGCTATCAGTGTGGGGGTTGAGGGGAGAAGATCCGTACAACAATGGGGAGGAGGAGGGTAAGGGAGGGAGGAGGCTAAATAGCCTTTAAGTTAGGTAATCAGCATTAAGATTTTTGGGAGTTGATACAGGTCAAATAGTGGTGAAAGGTGGGATGCCTAAGAGGAAGATATTTAAGGATGGCACATGCTATTTACAAGCATGGTGTTACTTTTATTGCCAGAACAATTTTTGTCTTTATCAACATGTTTCCTTTCATCATAATTGTAGACTATAGCTAGGTGGAGGAATAAATAATGAGATACACTAATTGGGGTTACACAATACCAAGGCTGTGTAGCATTGCTGTCTCAACATAGACATCTCTAATTCCTAAAGGTCATGTTTCACCCTTGACCATAGTGACTTCCTACCTTATCTTTTCCCACTTGACTTGGCAGCCTGTTTATATAGTTATCTTTATCCAATATAAGCCCTAAGGCCCTATATTCTTGGGCCTCAAAATCTTTATGTCTTTTACCCTTATGGGTTTTTGTTGTGTTGTTGTTGTTGTTGTTGTTGGTAATAGCAGTGTGTAGCCATTTTAGAGACTAGGATCTAAGTTTTCAATGTTTTTTCTTTCCCTGACACCAATATGATAGTTTGCTTTTCTTGATCGTCACAGTTTCTCTCCTGAAAACTGTGGCTTAACTGGTCACTAGAAAACATAAAGGGGAAAAAAAGCAGAAAGTGGGGTTAGTCCAAATAGTATCCATCTTTCTTAGGGGAGAGATTTCCATTATATTACACATTATGTGGATACCATCAGTTACAGTTTAGTCATTGACTAACTTGGACAACTGGGTGCCTACCTCATTGAATAGTTGTGAAGATTCAATAAGGTGATGAGATGCTACCTGTAGTAAGGGTGCAGTAGATATCAGCTGCTGCTGCTCACCTTACTGCTTCTCCTCCTCCTCTACTATGATTATTGCTCTCTGCCTACTGCTGTTTTGTGCAACTGCTGGTGTCATTGCTACTAGAACTTCGAAGTTTGCATAAGAATGGAAGAAATGGTTCATCACAGAAACATTTATCTGTGCAGGTGGTATTGACTCTCTCATTGCCTTATCACTGTTGAGTGAATAAGCAACAGTTTGATTCTCCATAGCTGAAAAAATTCTAACCACATAGTCAATTCTCAAATTCTTGGGGTTTATGTGGCAAGTTTTTTTTTTTTTTTTTTTTGAGACGGAGTCTCGCTCTGTCGCCCAGGCTGGAGTGCAGTGGCCGGATCTCGGCTCACTGCAAGCTCCGCCTCCCGGGTTTATGTCATTCTCCTGCCTCAGCCTCCTGAGTAGCTGGGACTACAGGCGCCCGCCACCTTGCGCGGCTAGTTTTTTGTATTTTTTAGTAGAGACGGGGTTTCACCGTGTTAGCCAGGATGGTCTCGATCTCCTGACCTTGTGATCCACGCATCTCGGCCTCCCAAAGTGCTGGGATTTTTTTTTTTTTTTAAACTTTAAGTTCTGGGATACATGTGCAGAATGTGCAGGTTTGTTATATAGGTATACATGTGCCATGGTGGTTTGCTGTACCTGTCAACTCATCATCTAGGTTTTAAGCCCTGCATGCATTAGGTATTTGTCCTAATGCTCTCCCTCTCCTTGCCCCACAACCCCCGACAGGCTCTGGTGTGTGATGTTCCCCTCCCTGTGTCCAGGTGTTTTCATTGTTCAACTCCCACTTATGAATGAGAACATGCGGTGTTTGGTTTTCTGTTCCTGTGATAGTTTGCTGAGAATGATGGTTTCCAGCTTTATCTATGTCCCTGCAAAGGACATGAACTCATTTTTTTATGGCTGCATGGTATTCCATGGTGTGTATGTGCTACATTTTTTTTATCCAGTCTATCATTGATGGGCATTTGAGTTGGTTCCAAGTCTTTGCTATTGTAAATAGTGCTGCAATAAACATACATGTACATGTGTCTTTATAGTAGAATGATTTATAATCCTTTGGGTATATACCCAGTAATGGGATTGCTGGGTCAAATGGTATTCTGGTTCTAGATCCTTGAGGAATTGCCACAGTGTCATCCACAATGGTTGAACTAACTTATACTCCTACCAATGGTGTAAAGCGTCCTATTTCTCCACAGCCTCACCAGCATCTCTTGTTTCCTGACTTTTTAATGATTGCTATTCTGATTGGCATAAGATGGTATCTCATTGTGGTTTTGATTTGCATTTCTTTAATGACCAGTGATGATAATCTTTTTTTCATATGTTTGTTGGCCGCATAAATGTCTTCTTTTGAGAAGTGTGTGTTCATATCCTTTGCCCTCTTTTTGGTGGGGTTGTTTTTTTCTTGTAAATTTGTTTAAGTTCCTTGTAGATTCTGGATGTTAGACCTTTGTCAGATGGATAGATTGCAATTTTTTTCTCCCATTCTGTAGACTGTGTGGCAGGTTTTTAAACCTATATTAGCACTGGGTTGCAGCCCAGGAGTCTTCCAGACCACTTCCTCCAACTATCAGCTGCTGTGTGCATAGGAATGAGATTACCAAGTTTGAGTACCAGTTAAAGGAATGCATATTCTATCAGAATCCATATATATATATTCATACAAATGTATGTAGGATTCTCAAGGCAGTGTTTTTCAAAACACTTTCAGACTTTCTTCAGTATTCTTACTAACCAAAACTTGACTCTTGGTTAAACAGTTCCCATCCAGAGTTTTATAAGAAAAGAGGAAAAATGAAATTCTCCTCTTTCTGTGATTGAAACAGAAAGACAAACACACTGAAGAAAAAGACAGAAGTAGGTGCTTTAGAGTGAGTGCTTATGTGTTCAGAGAAGCTGTAAGCACAGGAGAGAAGACAGCTGAGGAGGTTTGGTCAGAAGTGGAATGGTGGGATGGGCTTCTGAACTCTGCATTTTAGTGAGAGTACAGGATAAATCTGCTGTGTAGGCTGGTGTTGAGAGTTAGGACACCCTGAACTAGGAGAAGAACCAGCTATCAGAGATGAAAAAAACAGTTTGGGACATTTTCAGAATAGATATATTTCTTGAGTATCTAAATGGGTGGACATTAAGAGATCTGACTTTTACTCTTGTTTTCCCAGAGTTATGGTTTGAGAATTATTTGTAGGATCTTTGGGCAAATTTTCCTTGCCTTGTAGTATAAAAGGATGCTTAATAAATATTTGTTGAGCTGAGGATAATGGGGAGCAGGAAGGGTCAAACTTGAACCACTGTTGCCTTTGGCAAATAGATGGCTGTTGAGTGATGGTGTGGATCCCAGATCAGACCATCAAAGGCCAGGGGAGGTCCTTCTGGAAGAGGAAAAGAACTTGCTTGGTGGTTACATCAGTTACCCTAGGGCGTGTGTGTGTGTGTGTGTGTGTGTGTGTATACTCTCTTCCACCACTCAGAAAGTATATATATAAATATATAAATATTTTATATATATGTATACATATATACACACACACACTTTCCCACCACTCAGAAATATATTTCATTTTATTTACTTTTTTTTTAAAAGACAGCATCTCACTTCATCTCCCAGACTAGAGTGCAGGGATGCAATCATAGCTTCTTATAGCCTCAAAACTCCTGGACTCAAGCAATTCCTCTGCTTCAGCCTCTCGAGTACCTGGGACTCCAGGCATACACCACCATGCCTGGCTAATTAATTTTTTTTCCTAAGGTGGGGATCTTGCTTTGTTGCCCATGCTGGTCTTGAACTCTTGGCCTCAAGCGATCCTCCTGCCTCGGAGTCCCTAAGCACTGGGATTACAGATGTGAGCCTCTGTGCTCAGCCTGGAAATACACATTTTAACTGGTATTCACTGAAGATGGCCTTTAGCTGTCACTTTTTAAATCGGTTTTATTTTTAAAATAATGTGTCTTTTAATAAATCAAATGTGCTCTTATGTATCAATAGCCCAATCCAGTAATACTTATTTTATTATTGGTTAGTTCCCATGGGAACAGGGAATTTGTTAGTTCACTGGACCTCTCAAGGTTCCAGGATACTGAGAGTGTCCAATAATGTTTGTTGAATAAAGAATGACCTAGATGGCTGAAGTGTTTCTGGTGTGTTAGAAGGGGTCAGTAAGTTTTGGAAACTTTGCTAAACCCTTTCAGGAAAATGTGTAAAATTATTTTACCTTTTCTCTTGTTAGCTATGGGCCCTTGTCATGTGTTTCTGAGTCTTCATATCTTTACCTATAAAACGGGGCTAATGGCATTTCCTTCTTGGGATAACTGTGAAGATTATAGAAGATAATATGTAAAATGACTGGCATATGTACATTCTCAATACAAAGTTAGTAGGGGTGATGATTGTTACTGCTATTGGTGCTAAAGATACAGACTGCTAAAAATACAGTCAATTCTCATTATTTTAATACCAAATCAGCAAATACTGAATGATTACCACTATGGAAATATGGGGTAAGTTCCTTAGAGCCTCCAGTCGCAACATTTAATCAATCTATCAATACATAACTTTGTTTTATGTCTGTTTCTGTGTAAAGACACATTATTTAATATATATTGTTGATTCATTAACATTAAACTCCTGGCCAGCAGCAGTATAACGTCACTGACTTAGGAACACTAGACAGCACTTTCGCACTAAGCTTGGGTGCCATACTGAATAGAAGAGTCACCAACAAAAACACACAGAAGTGCAAAAAATGTGGCACCACATAGACTGTGAAAAGGATACTTTTTTACAATATGATGTGAGAGCTGAAATGAGAAGGCAGACCATTACCTTATTTGACCTTGATTGGTAATGTGCATGTTGGGAGACTCAAATTTCTTGCTATTCTATGCGTGTGATTGACTGTAACACTCTGAGAATATGGATTTTGGGTTTACAAATCAGTTTTAGTGAGTAGGTGAATTTGAAAGTGGGGAATCCATGAATAATGAGGGTTGACTATATTAATAACTGTTTTCTTGCATCTGTATTTCTCTAGCAGTTCTTCCTCTGGACTAAAAAGCTTACCCACTGGGGTAAACATTTTAAAACACTATCTGCTCAGATGTTGTGGATTACAGAGGGAGCCACATTAATAAAGCTTTTCCAGGTGCCTGATCTCTCTCTCTCTCTATTTTTTTTTTTTTTTTTTGAGACGAAGTCTTGCTCTGTCACCCAGAGCAAGTGCAGTGGCACAATCTCGGCTCACTGCAAGCTCCACCTCCCGGGTTCACACCATTCTCCTGCCTTAGCCTCCCAAGTAGCTGGGACTATAGGCACCTGCCACCACGCTCTGCTAATTTTTTTGTATTTTTAGTAGAGACGGGGTTTCACCATGTTAGCCAGGATGGTCTTGATCTCCCAACCTTGTGATCTGCCCACCTCGACCTCTCAAAGTTCTGGGATTACAGGCGTGAGTCACTGTGCCCAGCCCTGATCTCTCACTTTTATCAGTTTGTTTGCTCAATAAAAATGGCCCATCACTTCCAGATCTTTAAAGTTGACTGAGGCTTCACTCTTCAGATATGGTAGAATTTTGATAGATTTTTTATCATTCTTTAATAAGATAGAGTGTGTGGGTGGGGACCCGGGAAAATACCACAGACAGATTATGGGACCATTGCTGAAAAATCCAGCAAAAAGCAGTAGGATTGACACAGGGCAGGTGAGCCCCCAAATTGGGGCTTAGCCTGGGAGGGTTCTTGGCATTGCTCAGGAAAGAATTTAAGAATGAGCTGGTGGTGGAAGAATGCAGGTCTAATGAAGCAACAGTGTACAATAGAGTAGCTGCTCCTTACAGAGCAGGGCTAACCCATAGGCATGCACCCAGAGTAGCAGTGTATGGACTGTAGACTGGCAGTATTTATACCCACTTGGAATTACATGCAAATCAAGGTACAAGTTATTCAGAAATCTTTAGAAAAGGGGTGGTAACTTTTGGGGGCTGCCATGGCCTTTGTAAACTATCATAGCACTGCTGGGAGTGTCTTATGCTGATGAGCAGTGAGGACACCTAGAGGTTGCCTTGGGTGCCTTTTGCTAGTTCTGGTGGGTTTCTTCATTTCATCTTGTTGAAACCAGGAAATAAGTCCTGGTAGTCTCCTACTTCAGGATGGCTTAGAAATTCTGGTGTAGGCAATTTTTGAGGTAACCAGGCTCAGCTTACTCAGGGCCTAGATGATAAAGGTGATGATTTTGACCTTTGCAAGCATTGAAAATTAGCATATTATAGTTATCAGAATGGTCATTATTGTAAACATTAACTTGTTGGGATTGCTTGGAATTCCTTTAGAAAGGAGAAAAAGAATTGGTTTCAGTAGGTTCTGTAGTTTCAAGTTACGTAGCAGATAGATCACACAATTTAGTGACAACAAAACACAAAGAACAATAATAATAACAGTAACATCTAGCATTTTTAAAGCCATCTTTACAGGCTGTGTCTTGTGTTAGTGCTTTAGCCTACCTTTTATATATTTCTGTAGTATTCTTATGTATTATACTGGGGTTAAGGAAGGTACCTATGTAATTAAAAAATTCTTTCTGTGTTAGAAATGTGAAGAAACAGAAACATCAGGAATTAATAATAAATTTACATCTAGATGAATCATAAACATAGTATATCTTACTGTCTACTGAGTATGGTATTTAAGAGTTTTATATAATTCTAATATGAGGTAGATAGGATCCCGTTTTATAAATGAAGAAACTTGTGCTTGTCTGTTTTCTGTCACTTGTATATCTTAAGTTACTCAAATAAGGTAGAACTGTGATTCAAACTGAGGACTGTCTGACTTCAAAGCTCACTCTTATTTACCATGCTGCAGTGGTTTCCATGTATTTTGGTGTTCAGAGATTTGGAGGGAGAGGCAGGAGTGATCGGGGTGACAACTTATGTTGATTTTTGAATGGAAAGGAGACTAGATTTCTTATGAAGTAAAGACAGAAGACTCAGGGTGTGGTTGAACATCCGAATCCAAAACAAATAATTATGTCTATTAAAGGTGCTCACATCATGCCTGTCTGCATAGTCCTTTGTTTCTAAAGCTGCTTCTGAAGAAGGAAATGAGGTGGGCTGTGAAGGCTCCAAGAAAGGTAGGAGAAGATGGGATGGTGGATACTTAATCATTCGCAAGGGTGTGGTATATAAGTAAGTGGTAGACTTTCCTCATTTCTTATTGATGATCTTCGAATGTTGCTACTTGATGACATCAAGTTGTCTTGTCTACATACCCATCCTTGTGTTCTACTACTGAACATGAGCATGTAGCTCATAACATCTGGATGTTTTTTACTCATCTCTTTTTCCCACTCTCTTTTTTCTCCTAACCTGACTTGTTGATTGCTATTTTTGTGTGTCTTCAGAAATTTATATAGCCAGTCTGTTCCATTCTGGACTGTTTATCTTTGGCATGCCAGAGGTCTTGAAACATCATAATGTTGTGTAATGAGCGTAACTTCTGCCTTGACTTGTGGGTGTTAAGAGCGTTAGTCAGTGCAAAGTACTGAGTTAAATATTTTCAATAAAAGGATATAATGATCTAGCAGAGAAGAAGAAGTTATAAAAATCCGAGTTAATGGCTTTCATGGTGAGCCATATATTTAGTGGGTTCTATCAGTGAGGAGTTAGAGATTCACAAAATGAATGTAAAAGCATTCTTACTTTTAATTAATGAGAGAGGAGAAAGAAAAACAATACTAAGAAAAAAAAGGACTTGATTCTCATCCATACCAAAAAAAGTGTAAACATCCAAGTTCCCAGTGATTCTAACCCTGATTCATTACCTTGCATGTGTCTTTAATTACCACAAGAAATGTTTAAGATTTCCATTGAGATATTATCGACAGGGACTCCTGGGCTGCATCATAGGCCTGATTGAAAGCCTTTAGCCTTGTAATGATCTCTTCTTGGAGGACCATCAGGGAATTCTTTGCAGCTCTGTCAGAGAGTCAGGGCTTTCCTGAGCAAACAAACTAGGTCTTTACCTATGGAGCTGATTTTATGAAGAGTTTTGGTCAGCATTAGTCATTGTGAAACTATGGGCCTCCTGCCCTGGTTTATCTCAACAGTCATCTCCCTACAGCAGAAGGTTGAATCCTCATCTCTCCATGAGTCTGAGCATCTAAAGATGTTAGAGGTACATTGGTTTGCTTCTTGCTGAGGAATGTGTAGTGGGTGCTGGTCTTCTGGGAATAGTGTCTAGATGAATGTTTAATAATCAGTTTAATAGGTTGATGGGCTGTCTTATTTCCTGGGGTCGGAGGCTTAAACCAGGACACCCTGTGCTAACTCTGTTCTTTACCTTGCCAGCAATCCTCAGTCGTCCTGGTAAACAACCTCTGAGTTAAATACCTTTTCTTTTCTGGAGAGGTTACCAACAAAGGAAGAGGCTTTGATGTCAGAACAGGGGGCATAAACAGTGTTTATGGCCGCTATTAAAAATTTCTCATCTGGGTAATTTCAAAAGAATTCCAAGTCAAAATATATCACTTATGGGAAGTAGCTTCTTTTCCAATATGATATCTTATGCAGTTGATATTTATTTTCGTGGTTTAAGTAGTAATTGATGACATTTTGGGGGCTGGAAGATTTGTGGGGAGGAGGACATAGATTTTCATCAGATATCCTTGTGTCCTTTCCTTGAGAGGATTATTGATCTCTAGTCTTCATATGTAAGGTATTGAATTTATTTACTGTTATTAACTGAATCTATAGATAAAGAGGTAATTTTGAATGGGAGCCAAGTAACCTGTTGATGTAAAGTCTATTTTACCTTTTATGATTACCATCTAGCACCTCCCTCCTTCCTGGCTGAATTCCCTGTCATTTTAAGTAGGCAGCAATCGCAATTACTGGTTTGTTAAAGAAGCCCGCTCCTGCTGCCAAGGATCCTGTTAATTATCACTCTATCTCTAATTTAGCCTTCCTAGTGTTGAGAGAAGGTGCACGTAAGCGTGTGGCAGAACGTCTGCAATCGCATCTTTGTAATAATCTCCTTTCTGAGACGGTTCAGTGGACTCAATGTTCCGCCAAAGGGCCGATGCGGCCCTGGTGAGTGTTTTCAGCTCTCTTCTGTAGCTCGTTTGGTCAGTCGAGTTTGATGTGATTGTCCTCTCCTTTTGCTTCTGACCTAAGTAAAAGCTAATGGTTGGCATTAATCTTGGGAATTCAGACCTATTCTGCTCCATCTCTGAAGTCAAATGGGACACCTTGAAAATACTTCAGTGGTTTTCCCACGAGCTATTTTCTCTCTCTGTGAAAAGGAGACCAGGAAATTGACTCTGTGCCTGTTTTCAAGAAGGTAAAACAGATGATAACCAAAGTACCTCAGTTTACAGGTTCTTATATAGCATGTTTTTTAAGGGATGTCAATGTTTATATCATATCAGATCTTTGGTTCTTGTTCATAAATGGCTAGATTGCTTTCTGTTTGTTTTCAGAAATGTTCAGTTCACTTGTTTCAGTGAACATTTTTTCAGAAGTTCCACTGGATCATTTCATTAGGTTTGGAGTGCTTATGCTTCCTTTTCCACTTTTTATGTTATTTTTGGCAGTGTTGGTATTTGAAGCTGTAGAAGTGATTCACTGCAAAGTGCATTAATTTTCCACATTTCCAAATGCATTTTCCAGTGGTCCCCAGATTTCTTTTCCTCCTCTCAGATGATTCTGCAGTTGTCCTTCTGTCATTCTGCTGGCTCAAACATAAATGCTGATATCACTGAATTTCTTAAATTACAGCTGGTGGGGATTAACAGAAATTGTAAAAGAATACCACTTCCTCATTTTGCTATTTTCTTGACTAATTATTGTCTTTTTAAGTACTGTAGGAGGATAGGGATTTGGAAATGAATTCTTTGTCTTTCAGTTTAAACAGCAATTTTCCTTTTCCTTTTTCTGTTATATTTCAAAAATTATGTAGCGCTTAAGATGCTTTTCTGTTGTGCCCTTTAATAACCCCAGACAGAGGAGTCTCACTCCTGATTTTGCACTTTGGACTGTCTTCTACCCTGGGTGAAGGGTTTTGAATACTTCCCTTAAGTAAGTTTCCTTATATAGAATATTTTTACTCAACAGTTTTTCTCCAACTCCAGGCCGTTACTGGTATTATGTGAAAGATTGTGATTGATTTATTTGTTTGTTCGGAGCCTTTGCTCCTTTCAGGAATGCTTAACTCTGTCCTCATCATTTTCTTGTTTAGGATCTGTGTTATTTGTGACAATTTTGATTGCTCCAGCCCTCTACACATTAATTTTTCTGGCTTACGTCTCCTTGTTTTAACAGTGGGAGTCTGGGCCTCAGACTTTCTTATCACTTGGTTTGTGGTTTGAGTGATGGTTCCATGAACCTTTTCCTGGGAGTTCTCTGGACTCCTATGCTGGACGCTGGAAGCCACCTGGAAGTGTGCACACAGGATGGTTGGGTGCTGCTGGGTGGTATTGATTGAACTGCAGTCCCGTGGAAACAGAAATAGAAAGGGTTCAGCATTCGTACTTTCCTCTGGTGGCGTTTTTGCTTATTTTGTGTATTTAGAAAAGGTAGCCATATGCAAACTGCTGACTTACTATTTTCCCTGGAATGGAAACCATTTGGATTATTTCAATGAGTTTTAGTGAAGATTTGTTTGTTCACAGTATTAGTTTTGTTTTCTGGTAGCCTGTTTAGAATAAGACCAGAATGTGTCTTTTTACTTTATGGAAATGAGTGCTTACTTGGTGTTTGGAATTTTGCAAACCAACATGAATTTGAAAAGTCATATGTTTATTCCAGAGTCAAAATAGAAACTCTTTAGTGAAAATTATAGATATTTCCATCTTGGATCATTTACTTTCTGTGAAAAAATTTTTTTTGACAAAATTGTTTAAGATTTCAGAGGAATCTCTTTTCCTGGTTAATTTTCCCACAAATTAATTTCCCTCATTTTTAAAAAGAAAAATAAGATTAAACTGAAGAATTGCAGACCAGGCTCATATGTCCTGGAATATTTGCTGTAAGCTGGTGACTGATTCTTTGCTGTTATCTTTCATAAGCGAGTGGATTTAGTTTAACTGTTAGTAGTTAAGGTTTGGATTAGGAATACAAATGTAATTTCCTTACTGTAAGACCTATTAAGCACTGATTTGCGTTCCTGAGGATAAGTTATGATTATTCAGTCTCAGGAAAATTTGTATTATAAGATCCATATACCCTTAGCCAAAATTTCCTTCTAATATTGCAATGATAAGTTCTTTTAATAGAGATTTTGGAACGGTATAGCTATCTGGAAAATATTGCAAATGTCATTGTGGAGTTTTTGGTTAAATGTGAGTTTTAAAAGTTTGATTAATAGAATAAAAAGGGGGAAGGAAAAATAGTTATGAATTGGTCGAATTGTTTGGGCTATGAGGTATCTTTTTAAGAAGAGTTTTTATGTGTATGTAGAAAATATCACTAGATATAAGAAAATGGAAGCTTAATAGTTGAACGAGGTAGGAATTGGAAGGGTATCATGAGATTGTAACTTAACTGGAGTATACGTTAAATGAATTGTATATTTCACTAGCTTGATGACCATGAATGGTTTTGTTTATCATTTTATCTTTCTTTTCTTTTTTCTGTTTTGTTTTGTTTTGTTTTTTTAGATGGAGTCTCTTTGGCCTGGTAGCATGATCTCAGCTCACTGCAACCTCTGCCTCCTGGGTTCAAGTGATTCTCCTGCCTCAGTCTCCTGAGTAGCTGGGATTACTCAGCTACTCAGCTAATTGTTTTTTTTTTTTTTTTTTTTTTTTAGTAGAGTTGGAGTTTCACCGTGTTGGCCAGGCTGGTTTTGAACTCCTGCCCTCTAGTGATCTGCCCACTTCGGCCTCCCAAAGTGCTGGGATTACAGGTGTGAGCCACCGCACCTGACCTCTTTATCATTTTATCTTATCCCAGCAAATAGCATCATGCTGGACCTTGTAATTCTTCAAAAAATGTTGAATCATTGAATGAGTGAATACATGTTTTGGGAGGCCTGGTTGCAGACCCAGCTGTGCTGCTACCTAATCATGTGACCCTGGGGATCTGTCTCCCGCTATATACAATGAAGGCTAAAGACGGGATCAGGGATAAGTATGTGGGATTGTGTTGCTCCCTCCTTCTGCTGCAGTATGGTAGATGTTGCCAACTATCACTTCGCTCTTTCCTGTGAACCCAGGAGGAGCCTTGGGCCCTTCTGAATTTAGTGCATCAGGCTCCCATGACTCACCATAGATACAAGAGTTAAAACTTACTGTACCTTCTCCTTTTGGTTTTGGTCCCTGAAACCCAATTACAAATAGGCAATATTATATGTTGTTTCTTGGTTAGCAGATGTTCATTTAAACAATAGCAACAACAGCATGCACCATTATCCCTCCGTTCAATAATTTTTCTGGTAGATTTAGCAGATATATTAATAGATAGAACTTAATGAATGGGTCTAGACATTATTCTTCCAGTGGAGTAAGATATGAAGATATAATTAGATTAGCAGAGCTTTTTACTTTTACTCTCCAAAGCACATGTCTCCATCTGGTGCACAATTATGGAGCACCTCCTGTATGCTAGCACTATGCTATTGATAAATGGCCAGCCTATAATTCATGGGCTCTGCCTTCTTGTAACTCACAGTGACATAAGTATGATGCTATGTCTGTAGTTATTCCTTTAAAGACAAAAGATGGAGGGGCATGTAATCCTGGCACTTTGGGAGACTGAGGTGGGTGGGTCACTTGAGGTCAGAAGTTCCAGACCAGCCTGACCAACATGATAAAACTGCATCTCTACTAAAATTACAAAAAATCAGCTAGGTGTGGTGGTGCGTGCCTGTAATCCCAGCCACTTGGGAGGCTGAGGCAGGGGAGTTGTTGGAACCCGGGAGGTGGAGGTTGCAGTCAGTTGAGATTACACCACTGTACTCCAGCCTGGGTAACAGAGCGAGACTCCACCTCAAACAAAACAAAACAAAAAAACAACAACAAAAAAACAAAAACAAAACATGATTGTCAAGCAGATGAGAGGAAAGCATTCCAGGTAGACTGAGGCACGGAGGTGCAGCATAGTGTGGCACTGAGACAGTCTTAGCATGGAGTGTGGCTGGAGCACCAGGGAGCGTGGCCAGCTTCATGCAGAGGAATAGTGCTCTGGCTGCCAAATGAAGAATGGGTTGGAGGGTGGCCAGGGCTGGTGTCACAGAGGCCAGTTAGGATGGTTCCAGCTGAACTGTCTTTGTGAGGAACGATGATACACATGCACTGTTCAGCCCTGAAGATAGGTTGTGATTGCAAGAGGGTAAAAACCTTGTAAAAGATTTCAAGGGCAATGAGGAAAAAAGTAAGGCTATGTGTAAACTGCTTACTGCTGACAATAAAGTGACTGCTTGTTCATTCCTTCGTCATGTAAGTGGATGCCTAGTCTGTACCAAGCACCTGGAAAATACAATCGTGTATAAAGTAGGCATGGCCTCTGCCCACAATCAAGCAAGAAGAAAATGATTGATTACTAAGTCGTCATTATAAGGTGCATGAGCAAAATTCTTAGGGTCCATGCTCTCCATAGATTCCCCTCCTTTCCTGAAGTTAATTTATAGTCTGACAACATGTTCTCTGCTTTCTGCAGGAAATTTTGAAGGATAAAGTTAGATAAGAAGATAAACGTCAAGGTCTGTGTCTTATATGGAGCATACTTGCATGTACACACACACACACATGCTCACATACACACCTTCCTCCCCTAATGAAAGACCACCTGTCTTCACTCCATAGGTAGACAAGCATCTAGAATAAGGCATATGAGGATTCCCATAAGAAAATCTGTTCCAGGAAAAGTTCTAGATAACTTTTCATATTTTCTGAACACTGATGTTTTACGTGGAAGAATCCTGGCCGTTGAGTTCCTGATCCAAGAAGAAAAGTCTTCGTACATAATTTGGCTTTGGTGGCTGCTTCAGGTTAGCCATTCTATGTGTGTTCCAGGTTATTACCGGTGTTTGGAATTTGTGTGCAGAAGCAAGAATTTGCCTTGAGGCAGCAAGACTGGTAGATACTAGATAAGTGGCTTATTTTAAAGAGATGTTTTGGTACAGAAATGGCAGTAACAACAAATTCCTCCCCCTAATAGAAATCTTCCCCACATTCCCTATCCAACCCAGAATCATTTATATTAATATGGAGTCAAAATTCAGCTGAATGGGTTTGATACAAATTCCTAGGAAGCAAAATACAAATTCCTAGTAAGTTCTAGCACAGTGTTTTAAAGATGAAGCATTCAAATTTATTAGGATGGTAATTGAAACTGGTGTAGGTGGGGAGGGCATGTGTCCCATTTTGCATGATTTGGAGAGGCAAAATAGCCTGTTGAGACTAAAACTCTGGAGTAGGACTGTTCTAGGTTTGAATCTCAGCTGCACTGATTGGTAGCTGTGTGAGTTTGGGCAAATCACTAAGATTCTCTCTTCACCTATAAAATGAGGTAGTGGGTAAGCTTGTCTTTTGTTAAATTTGCCAAGGTTTGAGTCTCTGTTGTACTACTCTGTGACATTGCGCAACTTGTTCTCTTTGCATCTTGGTTTTCTTATCTGTAAAATAATAATAGTAATAATAACAATAATGATGATGATGATAATAATAATGGTCCCTACCTCATAAGGATGTGGCAAGAATTAAATGAGATTGTGCACACATAGGGTTTTCATCTTGGTAATCTGGCAGCTAGTTAGCACTCATATCTTACTCAACTATTTTTCCTACCATCATTATATTGAGCTTTCTAAAATATTATTATTTTTTGATTTTTTATTTTGTTCTTTCTGAAAGTTAGGGCTTCACAAAGTATATTCATTGCTATGTGATTTCTTTTCTTTTTTTTTTTCTTGTGGCTGCGATGCCCAGGCTGGAGTACAGTGGCTATTCACAGGTGCAATCCTACTACTGATCAGCACAGGAGTTTTGACCTGTTCCATTTCTAACTTGGGCTGGTTTACCCTCCTTGATGCAACTTGGTGGCTCCCCTAGGAGGTCACCATATTGATGCTGAACTCATTGTGCTCACCAGATCGGCAAAGTGCACTACGGCCTGGAACTCCTGGGCTCAACCGATCCTCCTGCCTCAGACTCCTGAGTAGCTGGGACCATAGGCATGTGCCACTGCTTTTTCTTTCTTTAAATTGGAGACTCAATAATGCAATTTCTGAATTTGGGGCAGAGTTGCCAGATAAAATCCAGAATGTCCAGTTAAATTTGGATTTCTGATACAGAATAATTGTTTACTATAACTTTGTTCCAGATATTTCACGGGATAGCTAGACTAAAAAAAAGTTCTTTATTCATCTGAAATTCAATTCAACTGGACATTCTGTATTTGCTAAATCTAGCCATGCTAGTTTGGTAGTAAAACATACTCCTTTGCCCTCTCGTTCATTTTTTCACTCAGATAGGGATATGTGGATGCTTATACAAATGCAGTGAATAACATCCTTGGGGCATAAGTATAGTAATAGTTTCATAAATTTGAAGAACGATTTCTTAGTGTCTCTGGTAAATCTGCCTCCTAATTCCTTCTACCTATGTAAGCCATAGGACCATCAAATTGAGATTATGTTGATATCTGAGAAGTAAATTCTGAAATGTTCTAGTGTTGCTTGTACCTAAAGGGAATGATTAATGGTGACACATTAATGGGTAGGTATGCATTCCAGAGAATCCTGAAAGCTTTGTCATTTTTGAAGGAAATTACCTCATTACTTTTAGAGTCACCTATCCAGGGTAGGTTGGTCCCTATAGTTGACCTGGTTTTCCAAGTGGGAAAATAAACACTTTGATGGTTAGGTTAATAACTTGGAGTGATTTTGTTGTACTTACAATTCAAGTTAATTTTTAAGTAGGATTGGTCTTTAAGCTACTAGACTGGTTGGAGACTCGGAGAGAATTGTATTCTAAGAGTGAGATCCTTTCAATTCAGTCAGCATTTACTGAGTATTGACTGTGCAAAAGCAACTGCATATGAAGAGAGAGGAATTTAAAGTGTTTTTGAGTTCCTGCTCTCAAAAACCTTAGTGTTTATTGGAGCATGAAAGCAAGAAGCAATTATGACAAAAGGAAGATAAATAAGGTCAGAATTGAAGTCTAGTAAAGCCAGGTCCCAGGATGGTTGAATGTAGGAAGTGGTTAAATCTGGAGGCCAAGTAGAGTAGGAATGGCTTTTATTAGGACAGGTTTCTTTGAAGGTAATATGTGAGAGAACTGTTCAAAGATAAGAATGATTTCATTTGGGAAATGAAATGTTCTAGGTGTGGGCTTAGCATTAACAAGTACCCGGAGGTGGCCACATTTTCAAATGCACGTGTTACTTAGACGTGACCAAAATATGATCTAGAATTTCCAGATCAGAAACTTGCTTTTATGTAGGTGGACCTGGATTCATTCCATGTTGGTTTCCTAACTATTTATCATGCACCTGCTGTTGCTGTGTATGAGACAGCCAGAGAGACGTGGGCAACATTTAGGAATTCTTTTAGGTGGTCACTTAAACCAACTGAAAGTCACTCCATTTAAACATGGGATTTTATTGTTTTATTTTTATTTTCTTTTCCTGAAATGAACACTTCCAGTGAGCTCTGATTTAAATTGGGCAAAATCAACAGCAAAAGAATTCCATGAGAAGCATCTTGTCAGGCACTCTGACTTAGAGTATTTGCTTAAATGACTTTACAAGCCAGCTTAACTCATTTCCTGTTGGATGACACTTGTTTATTAGACTTGGCCCAAGTCAGAGTTAATAGCCTTAATGGTTTTGAATGGTCCCAAGTGATTCTCCAGCAGTGTGTCATTAGTGAACGGGGAGGATTCTACAGATAGGATGCAACACACACATAGCTGCTTCAGCCATCACAGAGTTAAGAGAAGACCTATAGCCATCTTAAATTTAGCTATGGAAATTGAGAGTACTGGAAAGTAAGCGTTACCATTGCAGTAAATGCTAAAATATTTTTCAACAGTTATAGTAGTTTTCTTTTTTTGCTTTTTTGAAATACTTCCATATGAAATTAATGCCATTTAAAAATGTCACCAGCATTCAGAACCTGAATCATCCCAAATTCTCTAGCAAATGAATTAAAATGTGACATGGGGTTCATGTTGATTAACAGATGTGTGTAGAGAATTGGATTGGGTAGCCTGCCATCGCGATGCATGCTTGATGCATGAGAGGGATTGCTAAGATTGGGAATGGAAAACTTTTCCGTGTTTCTATTTACGTGTGTGTTGGGCTATAAAGCTCTAAATTAGACTGGAAATTGGTGATTCATTTAGAGATCGTTGGTTTTTAATTTTCATCAATTAGGATTGATGTATGTCTTTTAAATTTGGACAAGTCGTTCTTTGTGGATGTTTTTGCTATTTCAGGTACTGGTGGGGTAAGAGAAGACTGGATGCGAATCTTTATTGGGTTCTTAAACATGAAGGAGCCTAAACTGCTTATGTTAGTTTGGGTCTGGCTGAATGTTATTAATTTTTTTTCCTTGATGGCCAAGCCAAATATTATGTAGTTTTTATATCTACCCTTGGTTCCCACTGCCTTATTTTTGGCCACTCTTAATATCTTCCTTTATATATCTGTCATTAAGTTATAATTGAAGCTTCATGTTTTATATTTAGAATGATGCATGGAGGCTCAGCTGTGCCAGCCATTCAGACCTAATGGCAAATGTTGGTTCATGCCAGAAAGTTTTTGAAATCTAGTCTCTTTTTTGGGATGTCCAATCTAAGTAAACCATCCTTTTCTGTCTTAAGCCGAGGGACTCAGGGAAGCAATTTAGAAGTGATTTCTACTTCTGCGCATGTGAGAACATCTTGTTTCTGATGAAAATTATTTACTTGCTAGTTCACTCTTTAACTCAGAGAGTCATGCAGCCTCAAAAGGGATTGCTTTGACAAGTCTTTATGTCACTTCATTCCTTAGTTTACTGACTTTCATGCAGAGTATCAGTGAGTGTCAGTTAAAAGTGGGTACATAGTGATAGTAAATGACACCCATGCCACCAGCTGCTTCCTATGGGCTGCCAGATGCTATCAGACATTTCACAGCTCTTGAATTCTCTGGATTTGGGCCACTCTTGAACTCTATCCATCAATCCATACAACCGCGTATTGAGCTAATATTTATTGAGGTTTTACTATGTTTCAGGAAGTTGTCTAGGTATGAGGAATACAGCAGGGCACCAAACTGTTGAAAATCCTTGTATTCATGGAACTTACATGGGCAAGCAGATGTAGAAATAAATATGTGAATGAGTAAAGTGCATAATATGCTAAATGCTGATAAGTGTTACAGAGAACGATAAAGCATGGATGGGTTTGAGGTGACTTGTAATTTAAAATTGAGTAGACAAGGACAGCTTCACTGAGAAAATGACATTTGAGAAAAGTCCCAAAGAAGATGAGGGAGTCATGCCAGTATTTGGGGGCAAAGCACAGCAGACAGAAGGAAGAGTAAGTACGTAGTATCTGGACAGGAGTGTGACTATTTCAGCAACAGCATCATGGCCACAGTGGCTGGACCAGACTGAGCAAAGTGGGGAGTTCTGGGAATGGCAGGAGGTAGGGTCAGTGAAGGAATGGGATTGGGGCAGAGGCAGACCCTGTAAGGGTTTGTAAAGACTTTGCCTTTTACTCATTAAAAATTGGGAGTCATTGCAGATTGTTAGCTAAAGGAGTACATGATATGATTAATTCAGGTAGCAGCCCAGTGTGGTGGGGGAAAACAGGGATCTGTGAATTTGGAGATCATGTAAACCATGGCTTTGTCACTAGCTAGGGGCAAATAAATTCATCGTCCTTAGCTTCAATTTTATTCCTTCTTATAAAACAATGCTTGTGGGTTGGATAATTTTTCATGACCTTCCAGGTTTTGATACTGTTACCCTGGATTAGTTGCCTTCCTGTGAGTATTTCATGTGTGTGGCTGATTACATTTCTCCTTGAGTATGCATAGCTGGACCACAGATTTGTAAATTATCTTTCTGCACTTTATTTACTTAAACATTTTTCCATAAACATCTCAAATTGAAAACTATGAAGCATTAATACTTTTATATATTGATGTTAAAGACTAAATGGTAAGGGTAAACACAGATTATAAGCTTTATCACATAGCTTTAATACTATTTTTTGTTATAGAAAACAGAATTGATTTATAGAGTATTGCACTGAGCTATTATTTGGGATACAGTGATAAATAAGACAAAGCTTCTTAAGGAATTGGGTAGGAGAAGAGATTCCTGGATAAGACAGTACCTCATAAAGTGTTGTTAATGGAGGAGACAGTCCTGGTTAAGACAGTACCCTACAAAGTGGTGTTAATGGCAGAAAAGAGGGCCAGAAGCCATGACTAGGTGCAGGCCCATGGGAGCACAGGCTGACTAATATTCAGGTGCATCTTCACACCAGTATTCTTTAAAAATGTTTAATGTTTTCAACAACCAGTTAGACCTAGTGCCACACATGCTAGGAGGTGCTAAAGGCCTGGCAGGCTTTCTTCTACAGCCCTGAGCAATTTGGCTCTGCCCCAAACTTGCATCATGATGTTTGGCACACCAAGGTTTGGTAATTAACTCTTATTAGAAGATGGTTTAGGGACTGTCTTTTATTATTCAAGAATGTCCTTTGGACATCTTAGTCCTCTCCTTTCCACCAGAATATTTCTTCTACTTCCTATGATGTTATAGTGCCCCTTCTAGACTGGTACCCCAGGTAGCAGGATGGCTAGTCAGTTTCTGTATTTCCCCAGTGGAGAAGTATTGCTTTAGTCTTGCCTTGTCTTCAGGCCTCCAGTATGAACTCTGTTGGGAGTCAGGTGGAGCCCTAGTCATTTTATCCACTGACACAATCTATTCCTTGTGTTCTGTTAACTGGCTTCTTGGGCAGCCTAGGAGTATTGTAAGTTTCCAGGTTGAAGATTCTGGAAGCAAGTTTCCAAGAGGTAGGAGGGCTGCCACTTTCCCAGATTGGCCCTTCAACTGAGGCTCCCTGTGTGTGTTGGGGAGTAGGGTGCTAGAGGCCTTGCTGCTGAGGAAAGTTACCATGGTTACCAGCACCATGGCTCTCAGAAGGAGGAGGCTGACATGTTAGCACCTCAGCTGTCCTGTGGTAATGCTTAGGGGGCAAATGACCATGCCAGTGAGCACTGTTAGAGCTGGAGGGGAAACTGAGGCTTAGAAGGTGAAGCTGGAAACAGGAACTAAGAGCCCTTGACTTCCACATTGCATTGCTTCCTTTCAGTTCTTTTACACCTCAGGCCTTCACACACATTCTTCCTGCCATCTTGAACATTTTCCTGCCATTCTTCTGTTTTCTTTCTACTCATCCTTTAGTCTCCACTTAACGGTTGCTTCCTAACCCACCTCCTTGCCCATCATCTGAATTAGGTTGCCATGCTTTTCTTTTATGGTTTCCTAATCTTATCCTTCACGCTGCTTACATAATTATTCTATATTCATCTGTATGTTCGGTGTTTGTTTCCCTGCTCCAAAGGGCCAAGGAGCACAGCTGTTTTGTTTCCCATTTGATTCTCAGAGGTTAGGCCAGGCTCTAACACAGATAGGCAGTGTATGAGTCCCTAAGTGAAAGGGCAAATGACTGAAAAGAAGACTTTTTTTTTTTTTTTTTTTTTTTTTGTTGTTGTTGAGACGGAGTCTCGCTCTGTCGCCCAGGCTGGAGTGCAGTGGCCGGATCTCAGCTCACTGCAAGCTCCGCCTCTCGGGTTTACGCCATTCTCCTGCCTCAGCCTCCCAAGTAGCTGGGACTACAGGCGCCCGCCATCTCGCCCGGCTAGTTTTTTTGTATTTTTTTTTTTAGTAGAGACGGGGTTTCACCGTGTTAGCCAGGATGGTCTCGATCTCCTGACCTCGTGATCCGCCCGTCTCGGCCTCCCAAAGTGCTGGGATTACAGGCTTGAGCCACCGCACCCGGCCAGAAGACTGGTTTTATCTGACCTATTTATGTGAAATGTCTCTGCCTGTCTCAGCTGAGGGTAAAAACTGTTATTGATTTTGTGTATTATTGAGGATGCAGAAGATGTGATTCTTGTCTCTAACATCACCAAGTGTGTGGCCTTCTGGGGTTTTATTAAGGATTGTCTCTGCAAAAAACAAAACCCAATGATATACAGAAATCAGCATTCTTTAATTGGTATAGGCTTGACATGTGGGGCTGTGATTTGTCAATTTATTTTGCAATAGTTGCATTTTTAGTTCTTAATTCTGTTTCCAGAAATGAGCTTTAATGCCATTCGGATCCCCCCATTCTTTTTATTAAAAATGAATAGAGAGAAAATATCACTTTTTGTTAACAGGATTCCTGATGCTTTTTTGGAGAGATTTGTTTTGGCTTGTGTAATGGAATTTTTAAGAGGATGGGCATAGAAAACTGACTGGGACTCTTTCTAGAAGAAAGAGCAGAGTTACCTACTGTGTGTAAAAAGGAAAAGCAGCAACAGTGGATTTTCTTTATTTCTAAAACTAAACTGCCCTAATTGTTCATATCAAAAGATAGGCTTTTCCCAAGCTGGGTTGGCATTTTTAATGTACAGAGAAAGCGTGCATTGTTTTGCAGCATGCATTGCGGTTACACTGGCTCCCAGAAGATTAGCTCAAAGGTATCTATGAATAGTCACACCCTAAATTACATGAACTGAACAGTTTTAAAGAGGTGGAAAATCTGAGGCATGCTATTTCCCAGACAGTCATGCCTTAGGAAAATAACTAGGGAAGTGGGAGAGTGAAACTTAGAAGTTGCTACTTTATATTCACCAGTGTGGCACTTGTTAACTGTGTGGCCCTGGGCTGCTGAATTAACTTCTGTGAGCCTCAGAATTGTAAAGTGGAGATAAAAATACCGGCTACCTTCAGAATTATTGTGAGGATTTCATGAGATAATATGTGGAAAGTGTCACAATGTCCAGCACATTGTAAGTGCCTTATAGATAGGGGATAGTACACTACATAGGATAGTAGTTAAGGGCACAGACTCTGGAGGGCCTGGCTTCTGAATCCTGGACTTGCACTTAGGGGTGGAGCCATCTTGGGCTAGTTACTTGACATTTGCGTGTTTCAGTTTCCTCATACGCACAATGGAGATAGTAATAATACCTGCTACATAGAGTTATTATGAAGATTAACTGAGTTAGTATGTGTCAAGTGTTGATAACAACTTGTGGTTCATGGTAAGTGCTATATATACGTTTGTTGTTGTCATTAAGAGGTCTGGGTCTTGCAGACAGATAGTCTGGGTTCATGAACCAGACTTCATAATGTACCAGGTATGTGAACGTGAAGAAGTTGCTTAATGTTGAGCTTCAGTTTTCTCTTTTTGTAATATGTGGATGATTCTAGTTATAATGTCAATTTTTATGAGAAATCAGTGAGATAATGCATATGTACAGTGCTCAGCATAGGGTTTGGAACATGGAAAATACTCAATGTTTGTAGATATAGCAAAGACTTTTCTTGTAATTGCTATTACCATTACTATGATTATTTCCATTATTTTTAGTCCTACTGTGGATATGCCTCTGGCTTATATAGAACTTATATTTGAAGATGAATTCCACAAACACTCTGTGGAAATAAAAAGGATTAATATGTAGAAAATAATGTTGAGAGTAATGTTACTGTTGGTACATTTCTATAAATGGAGCTGTTTCAGCAAATTGAAAAATATCCAGTAAAAGTCTTATAATCATGCATTTGCAATTTTGTAGATCACAAAAGATCAGAGTTAGTCAGGGTCAGTGTTGGGTGGACAGTTTTATATTCATGGAAAATGACTCATAGGAAACATCAGGAACTAAAATTTCCAAAATAAAAAAAATTAAAAAGTCATATAAACTGTGTTTAAGTCAAGTCTATTTCCTATCTTAACTGAGATTATGTTCATGGCATAAAGTTTTGACAGGGTCTAAATTTCAGTGTTATATCTTGTTTGTGGCATCACTGGAAATGAGTAAGTCCTGATTCCAGTGATGGTAACATTTTCTACTTTAGTCATTGGGGTCATTGTTGCTACAATATCCATATTTAAACCTGTGTGTTGTTTTGCAATATATCTTTAAGTTCAACTTCCTTTTTTGTTTCAAGTGAATAGGGAAGAAAAAACAGTGATTGTAATACAGAGCTACAAATGATGTTCGAGAAAAGCAGGGCTTTGAATAGCATTGGTCCTGAAGTTCTCTGTGTTTTAATGAAGGGTGGGAGCTTGCACTGAGAAGTCAGGTGTGCAGAGAAGTGCTAATGGTCGCATCAAAATATGGAAGTGCTAATGAAATTCCTAGATTATATGATCTAGAAGGACAAGTCAAGTTATCCCGTCAAAGATATATGGGGGAACTTCCTCTAGGCATGTGCATATCTCTGATAAGGGTATGGCATGGTTGGAAGGCTGGAACCTGGAAGGGAAGATAAATTCAAGTTCAGTATCACTGGGGACATAGAATGGAGTACTTTTTAAGCCATGGTAAGAAGGATGGGGTTTATTCGAAGGCCAATAGAGAGGCACAGAAAGGTTTTAAGTGGGAGGGAGGGCATTCTATTTGTGTTTCTGAAAGATCACTATGGCAGTGGCACAGAGAACATATTGTAGGAGATGGTGACAAAGAAAACCAATAAGGAGCAGTGTAGGCAAGAGATGAGGCTGCTCTGGACTGGACTGTGGAGATGGAGAGGAGGTGGAGCTGAGAGATATCAGGGAAGGAGAATCGTAGGGTGGGTGATTGGTTGAACTTAACTGGTAAGAGAGAGCAAGGAAGGAAGGATGGCTTTTAGATTTCTTACATGGGCAGGTGGGTAGAACAATAGTGCTGTTTATGGAGATGAGGCTCATGGGAGATAAAACAGATTGAGGAGGATGAATATTAATTCTTCTTCCTATATGTGGTATGGTAGATGGATGTATTTGGGGTATAGTACATGAGTATAGTCATTTGACTGTTTTAGAATGAGTCTGGTTCTTGGGGTAGAGTCTGTTTCAGTCAGGTTTGCATTTTCAAGCATGAAATCAAATTGCCAATTAACAGCTGTGTAAACAAATAGGGACTTATTTATCTCCATACAAGAGCCCAGGACTCTGTAATCACTGCCGTTGTTTTGGTGGCTCCATGATGTCAGAACCAGCATCTCAGTGATTTGTCTTGACATATTTCTAATGTTTGTCACCTCATGGTTGCAAGATGGCTGCTCCTCATCTGGGCATCACAACTGCTTTAAGAAGAGTGTAAATCAAGAAGGGAGAACAAGCTCTAATTTCTTATTAACATATACAATATGAAATGTGCTTGAAGTTTGACCATATTTTTCTTAGATACCTTCTAACACATATAGCTCTGAGTAGTCTTTAAAATATGTTAAATACATTTTTCCCAGATTAAAATTCTCAACTTGCAAAAAGCATTTTTTCTCTCTCAGATTTATTCCAAATCTTCCTTATTACTAAAATTCTCAGTGGACCTCTTTGGGTTCCAAGCAAGTGCGGAAAATTCCATTTGGTGTTCGCCAACTGATGTGCAAGTAAAAGCAGGGAATGTATGATGTAAAATGTCATACCCTTTACTATGACTTTTGATCTGTGAAGAATATAATTATTCTGTGTTTAAAACTACAGAAGGGAAATGTTTATTCACTCTTTTTGAAGGTAACATTATTCGGGGTATCATAAAGTGCAAATATTTGTCCTTTGCTGCAGTTTAATTCAAGATAGCCTCACCACTTAATGTTTGCAGAATTTTAGCTAACAGTCATTCTGAGGCATAGCGGAAGGTGCAGAGATTTTTGGAAAGAGACATCTCAAATGTACCCCGATGCTGTGTGATTTTCTTTAACTTCTCTGAACTGGTTTGTTCTGTGAAATTGGGTGAAGTTGCGATAAGAGCAGGAGACAGTCTTTACATCCTTACAACAAACATATACAAAAATGCCTCTGAAACCAGGGTGACTGTGACGCACTGAAGGTGCAAGTTAAATATGGTGGAGTGTGGAATAGGGAAAGATTAAATCTGCTGGGAGATATTGTGAACTCCATGTTGGAAAAGGCAGAAGATTTACAGGATAATGGAGGATGACCCCAGGCTTATCACACACATGTAGTGTACAAAGTATGTTAGAAGATTTCAGGGATTTACTGTTTTTGATAAGGGTCAAAATGAGGAGACCCTTGAAAGTCTGGCTGAGTGAGCTTGAACTTTGTTCTGTATGTGATGGGGAGCTACTGAAGACTTAAAAATTCACAGAAACTTAATGTTGATAGAAGTGAAATTTGTGGGTCAAAAATATATACAATTAAAATTAAAATTAAACTTTTTATTTTGATATAATTATAGATTAACACACAGTTGTGAGAAGTACTGAGACATCCACGTATCTTTTATCCAGTGTCACCCAATAGTAATATTTAGTATAATTCACAGCCGGTAGATCAACTGAAGTCTTTTGAAGGGAATTCCATGATATGCTGAAGTCTGTGTTGAGTGGGTTGTCCTAGTAGCTGTGGGCTAGAATGGATTGGAAAAAGAACATGGAAGCTAGGGCACCTTTTGGAGGCTCTTGCAATAATCTCAGAGTAGGGGCACAAGGATAGGATTGGGAAGAAGGGATATTTGGCAATGTGGGACTGATAAGAGAAATTGATTCTCTGTGTAGTTGCTTAACAAAGAGGTATTGAGGGTCAGTTGTGTGCCATGCAGTCTGATAAGTACTATAGGGGTTAAAAGATGACCTAATAGAGACAGGGCAATGCAACTGAAGGAAGATAGGCCAGGTGGAAACTATGTTAGGCTGGACAAGACAGTGAGTTCTGTCTAGAGGGATAACTACTATTCTACCACTGGTTGTTACCATTTGTGACTATAGGTCCAGTGTGGCTGGTATTTTGATTTCTTAGATGCCAGAAATCTAAATTTCTTTGTGAAATCTCCCAATTTTTAAATGTTACCTAATATAAAATTACAAAGAAGATGCCTGCCAATGAGCAGTCATCTGTGAGCTAGATTCACCCTATGGGTTCTTTGTTTTCTTGACGGAATGTTTAGAGCTTATTTCAGTCATCCACTACTAGGCAAATTTAGTGGCTTAAAGAGATAACTGTTTTATCTCTCATAGTTCTGATCATTGACTGGGGAGCCGTTTTCCTGGTCTTGCTTGGGGTCTCTTATGGAGTTGCCATTAGATGGTGGCTGGAGTTGGAGACATCTTGAAGCCTGCCTTGGGCTCTAAGATGGCTATAGCTTTCTCTTTCTCCAGTGGTTTCAGGACCTCTTGTGGCCTCTCCATGTGGCCTCTCTAGTAGGGTAACCAGACTAATTAGATGTTAGCTCAGAACTATAGACTGTTTCAAGAGGGAATAAATAGAAGCTACTAGTCTCCTTAAGGCTAGGTCTGGAATTGCTAGCACATCACTCTTGCCACTTTCTGTTAGTTAATGCAAGTTGCCCCAGCCCAGATTCACTGTGGGAAGGGACTGCACAGAGCATGAATGATAGGAGGCCTTGTCCATTGATGATCATCTTTGGAGACTACCTACCACTGAAATCAAGATGTCTAGATATTGTTGACACTGTTTATCAAAGGTAAGTGAGGGACATAGCAAATTCTACTGCTTAGCAGCTCATGTTACTTTGAGGTTTTTAGAAAACCACATAATAGTATGTTTTTTGTTGTTGTTGTTGTTTTTGTTTTTTTTTTTTAAGTAGTAACTGTGAGAGTAGTAACTGGAGAAACCTGGTTGTTAATACAGTGGCTTCCTTTGGAAGCATAATTCATTTGTAGCTATTTGGTGTCCAGTTCTTTAAAAAATAATACTATTAAGTGATAAGACAGATCTTTTCTGCTTTGGGTGAGCCTGTTCTTTTCAAATACATGACCAAGTTGTTAATGTCGGGTCCATAATCATGTATCTTTTCAGAAAAGAGCCCCTCAAATAAAGTCTGATACATAAGACTTCCAAATGTTTATTAGCCTGAATACATGCAATTAAAATGTACTTTATCATGGCACTTTTTGTGCTCCTTAGACTCAGAACTCGCTGCAAAATTTGCAGGTCCCAGTACAAAATGAACATGTGGAGCCCCTTGTGAAGATTGTAAAGATGGCACCAGCAGAGCATTAAACCAAGGCTAGGGCCCTGTGCACCTCCATAGATCTCATGCCTGTGAAGTCAACCCCGGTTAGACTTTTGAAAATGTATACAAAATGTGGGAGTATACCGTATTTTTCCAATAAAGGGCCATTAACTCTGATCAAATTCTCATTAGATTTTAACAGCCCTAAAGGTTGAAACTACTGCTTATGCAAATTAGAAAAGGGTGAAAGCTCTGTGTTTTACAAGATCTCTGTTCCCAAGCAGTGCCTGTACCTCCTAGCCACAGCAACAGGTCTTGGCAGGCATTAGTCTGAGCTCCCTGCTGTTCAGGCTTTCTGAATTCGAGTGATTCCAACACAGTTAGGGACAGCATATGTTGTTGAAGGCTTGGCATGCTTTTTCCTAAGTGTACCTTCTCCCCTTTTACTGAGCTCTGTTCCTGAAGGGTCCAGAATAGATTACCTGTCTCATTGATGAGTTCTTAAGTTCCTTTGGAACAGACACTAACACAGTTCATTACACTAAAGATTTAGGGGTCAACATCTCCAGAAGGTAGTTGATAGACTCCAGACAGTTTTGCAACATTGTACAACTGCAGAGGGCATGTTCAGATCATGGTCTAGGAATGGCAGCCCCTGGCATTGTGCAGTGCACAGTCTGAGTGGCTGTACACAGAGGCCCTGCCCTATAAGAATCTCAGTCTGCTGTAATAATTTAAAGAGGTGGTTGTACAGCTGACTTTTTAAATAAGTCATGAGCCATTTTGAATTACTTGTTTGGCCCCCTGACCTGTGGCTTCATAAGCTCTTAATTTTTGTTTATCACCTCTATCAATCAGTGGATGCCAAGGCCAAATTAGCCCTATACTCACACACCTGACCCTTATAATAGAATAATAGTAGCTAACATTTATTGAATGCTTATTATGTGCCAGCGACTCTGCATGCATTATCTAATTTCATCTTCACAACAAGTCTATTAGTTGCTGTTATTCTTCCATTTAATTGATGAGAACACTGAGATTAAGTGTGGTTGCATGAGTTACTCAAAGTCACAAAGCTAATTAAGTGATAAGCTGTGACTCGAACCCTGTCCTGTCTGATTTCTAAACCCAAGCAGCATTACAGAGGGTGTGTTTTTAGGGCAATGTTTGCACGTGGCAGTATTCTCTATTCGAAGCCTGTTTTATTGTAGGCCATTTCTTGCTTCTAGATCATCCCCTGATTAAATATTCTCTACCTACACTTATTTCTCAGGATTTTTACTTCTTTCAAAGTAACCATTAGACCTTTCATAAATTTTGAATATCCTTTATTGCTATCTACTTCAGTAAATCTAGGAATATTTAATCTCTTAATTGGAGTTACAAATGGCAAATGCTGAGGGGATTATGTTCTAACTGAGTGCTTTTGTTTTGCACATGCCTAAGAGAACATAAAAAGTAACACATTTCCTTAACACAGGTGAGAATAGAGTCCTGAACATCACCAGATAACTTCCTACTAGTGATAAGGAAAATTATTCTCATCTAATTTTTACTGCTTTCAGTTTAATGTACTGTAGGGTGAGAGGAACAGACCAGTTCCCTTGATAAACACCTTTTGACCTTATTCCATCCTTTAGAGGAGGTGGACATTCTGATTCTCCATTGGAGTGATATTCCAGTTCATTTAATGCATGTGAACAGACAGGTTCTTTTCCAGGTGTGAGAACAATACTGGTTTGGAAGTAGAGACCTGGGTATCCTCTGACAGATTGTGGGGAAGTTGAGATACCAGAAATTACATTTTGCTTGGATGCTTCCTGTCTCTCTTGCCCATCTGTAAAGTATTAGATTTCTAACAATGTGATAGAATCTTCTAATATTCCCAGTTATTCTTGACTGATAGTTTATGTTGAACAAATAGAAAAGAAAGGTAAGGGGCTTTATTTGAATACAGAATACTTAGCCGTGTGTGTGTGTGTGTATGTGTGTGTGTGTGTGTATTCAAAGGAGATATTTATATTATATATGATATATAGGATATATATATATATAATTTATGTATTTAATAAAGGAGATTATTTCTCTTTTATTAAATGCCAGGTTGGATTATGTTGCTTTCTGCACCATAGATAGTGACTAAAGACCTACTTACTCTAATAGAAATATCTGCTCAAAGTTTAATGGTATACTTTATTATACTTATTTGCAAGGTTCTGATAAAGGATGTTTTAAATTATCTAGATTTTTTTTTGTGTGTGTGTGTATGTGTATGTCAAAAAGTGGTGTTTCACAAAGTGTAGTTTAAGAGTTACCCATGTCAGAGTCACCTGGGGGTGTGTTAAAAATAGGAATTCCTGTGTCTTTGGACTCCAGCTGTCTCTACTGATTTGAGGTTTTCAGGAATCTTCATGTCGCTCAGCTTCTTTGTGATTTTCGCCCCACTGTAGTTTGAGAATGTCTGAAATGTGTCAACATGGGGATAAAGATTCAATTTAATTTTGTCTTTTTTTGTTCCCTTCCTCTTTCCTGTCTCTCTTCCTCCTCCCCTTTCAAATATATTAGAGACAACTGTTTTAAGGGGTATTTTAATGGCTTGTGTTTTTTATTTGCGATGAAAGGCTTTTGTTAATGTTATCAATATCACAAATCCATCTTTTCCTTTGTGGTCTGTATAAAAGGAGCCATTGGGGAAGAGTTGCTTTTTGTTTTGTTGTTGTTGTTGTCATTTAAATACCCACTATTTTCCATAGCAGATCTCCAGGAAGGAACAACATACTGCTTGTTCTTTTCTCAGGGTAACTCTGGCTTTCTTTGCTAGTGGGTGTTGTAATCAATGCTTTTCAGAAGCAACTTAATACTCCTCCTTACTATAAATCCCAGAATTTAGTGCAAACACTTCTAACGTTTATAGAGGCTGTTTTTTTGGGGTAAGAGAAGGGAGGAATGCAAATTCTTTGAGAAAACATTTTGAGGATTCTCTGTGATCTCAGAATAGGTAGTAATGACTCCCTGAGTTTTAGTGTCGAAGATTTTGAGATCTTTTAGTATAGAAAACAGTTACAAAGCTAGAAGCTTTAATGGATTTTTAAAAACACAAAATTTTTAACTGAAGATATTCCTGAAAGGTAAATTCCCTCCTTCCTTCCCCCTCCCCCATATTGGAAAAATTCCTTTGTGGAGGAAGCTGAACTAGCCAGCTAGTCTCCACTCTAATCCATGGTAGATAACTAGTTGGATTATTAGAGATTAGAACTTTTCCAGGTGACTTGAATAGAGACTCCCTGAAGATATATTAAGCCAGGCAATGATTTTAGAGGCAGATCCTTCTTAGGACTTCTTAAAATAGGAAAATGATGATCTAAGCGTCATAAAGTTAAGAAACTATTGTGGTGATGTCTTCTGAAGGTCAGATCTAAGGTTTGTGTTTCATTAAAGATCCCCAGGGAAATCTCAAGGGTCCTGTGTCCCAGTCTGGAGAGATTGGCCTGGACTCTGGGCCCCTGCAGCCTGCTACTTGGCTTTTGTTTATTTTCCTTGTTTTCTTTGTCAAAGTGCTGCAGTTGGATTTTTTTTAATAGCACAAGATGATTGTCTTTCTGCTGTGTCTTCCACGAAAGCTTTGTATTAGCGGAGAACTTTTGGCTGCAGAGCTGGGCTGATCTGTGTGACGCTGAGCATAATTCAGGTTCTCCTGTGGGCACTTGAACATTCTTCATGAGGGCTGAGGCAGGCAAGCTGAGTGGAGCAGTGAGTCACGGCGTGCTGCGGCAGTGGTGTCCTGAAATAACAGCAAGCAGCAGCAGCAGCAGTAATTTAATAGCAGTAGTGAGCATTTATTGATACTTCCCATGTGCCAGGCACTCTGCTCAGTACCTTCTGTGCACTATCTCATTTAAATCAGAACAATCCTGTGAGCTCAGTACCATCTTTCTTTTTTTTTTTTTTTTTTTTTGAGACGTAGTCTCCCTCTGTCGCCCAGGCTGGAGGGGAGTGGCCGGATCTCAGCTCACTGCAAGCTCCGCCTCCCGGGTTTACGCCATTCTCCTGCCTCAGCCTCCCGAGTAGCTGGGACTACAGGCGCCCACCACCTCGCCCGGCTAGTTTTTTGTATTTTTTTAGTAGAGACGGGGTTTCACCGTGTTAGCCAGGATGGTCTCGATCTCCTGACCTCGTGATCCGCCCGTCTTGGCCTCCCAAAGTGCTGGGATTACAGGCTTGAGCCACCGCGCCCGGCCTCAGTACCATCTTTCATTTCAGTTTTACAGATACTCATCTCGAGGTCACATGACCAGTAAGCAATACAAGTGGGGCTTGAATGCTGATTGCTTGGGTGCCCAAATTCATGCATTTAACCACAGTACCACACTCTTTGACAGAAATACACGTTGTTACTGCCTTTTTTTGCTTTGCTTTTTCCTTCAATCACATCAGAACCAGTTTTTGCTTTGTAATTTAGGCTCCATGACCTGAAGATTATCTTTCCTTATTTTTATAAGTTGAGGTTTTGAGTGAGAGGAAAATACAACCTGAGAAAGTTCATCCTTGGGAAATTGAGCATGGCCTTTTGCCTGAGACCCTGTCCATCTAATGAATGGTCAAGGGAGGAAAAAAAGGAATCGTGGGAGGTGAAAGGTAGAAAGGTTGGGCTAGAGATAAAAAGATGGACAGGCAGATATATCCAGGGTTATTTGTACCCTGGATGAAGGAGGAAGAGGGATATGAAACATAGTTCAAGAACTGGAGTTCAAAGGTCAGCTGGATAATAATGCCATATAGGGCTTAATGGGGGAAAAAGAAGGTTCAGTGATCAAATAAATTAGAAATTGTACATTCTAACATATGTTTGGGGAACAACAACAAAAGCACTGTAGCACCTAACACTTCTTGAGCGCTTCCTGCGTATGCTTTAAGTACCACGTTCCACTCTTAGATTCTAAGGTAGAGTGAGCTTTGCCAAAGGATGATTGACTCCTAGAGGGAAATCAGGGTAGTTTCCAAAGTAAGTGAGAATAGATGGAGATTTAAATAGTTGAGACTCATGCTGCAACTGACCTGATGGTTTTCTCATTCTGCAACTGCCCAGTGCCTGGTGACCTTTGTGAGTGGCTTCATCTTGTTGCCTCTAGGGCATGAATCCCTGCTTCTGTCTGTTTTATGGGATTGTTGACAGTAAATGAGTATGAATTTCTTTGGGCTCTGTAGAAGAAAGAAGCTTTTGAAGTTCAAGGTCTTCATAATGTCATATCAAATACCTAGAGTTCCTTCAATTTAGTTAACATTGAAAAATGAATGTATATCGTTTTAGGACAGATTAAATACCCTTAGCTTACTCAGGAGAGGAAAGGAAATGTACCTAAAAAGTGTTTACTGCTCTCAGGAGACATATCTTCAAGTTCTTATGGGTTGCACTGAGATGACTGGTGACAATCCTTGAGTAACATTATTACGGATTTTATATAAGACTGTGGAAAATGAGACTGTGTTTGCTTGTATGGGCTTATCCTTTTGAAGACCAGTTATCTGGGGCATACGTCCGTGGAAATGCTGTCATTAAAAAACAATTTCTTTAAAATTAGGGTTGGAGGAGCATATTAGGTAAAAATCCATACAAAGGAGATTTATTCATTCATTTAGGTGAAGAGTCCAGATCCTTTTGGACTTGCTTTGAGTGTCATGGTTGGATTGACCATAGGCCTAGAGTTGTCATCATGTACCTGGTTTCTCTCATCCAATCCACTCTGCCTTCATGGTGTTATATCACCTTTAGACTGTTGCTGGTTCCACTTCGTGATGATAAGATGTCTGCCAAATACTCCTGGGGCTGCTTATTCTCTCCTCCATGTGGAGAGAGAGAGAGAGAGAGAGAGAAAGAGAGAGAGAGAGAGAGAGAGAGAGAGCGCGGTATTTCTGGGAGCTTTTCCACGATAGCAAAGGAGAAGCTCAAACCTTTCTTATTGGCCACATTTAAGTCATGTCCATTCATGAGCCAGTGCGTGTGATGAAGGAATGGGTTTTAGGCTGATTAGTATAGACACCAGCACCATGTTCCACTCCTGAATTCTAAGGGGAACTGAACTTAACCAAAGGAGGTATGAAACCTAGAGGAAAATCAGGATAGTTTCCAAAGTGAGAATGGATGCAGGTTTAAATAGTTGAGACTCATGGCACAATTGACCTGATAGTCTTCTTGTATTCTCATGTTAGCAGTTATGTGTGAAACTGGCTTTTTAATGAATAAACGACTAGATCAAGGTTTAACTTGTAAAGGATTTGGTTCCAAGTTCCTCTCTGTTTCTTAGTAGTACAGGCTAGACTGGACCAAATTGAAGGATTCTCTTTCTTTCAGCTTTTTGAAAAGTCTTGGTGTTTGGTTTTTGAATTTGTAAAGCATTAAGTTGAATCTGTATCTGGCCAATGGTTTTCTATTCCAAATGCCTTTTGGATGAGTCAGTGTGAGGTTTCATTAGGGCAGTATAAATTACCCTTACTTTATTTCTTTTTTTCTCTTCTTGATCTCAGTACGACTGCTCCTTATTTCTGACATTGAGCTTCATGCTTTAATAAATAAAAGATATCTGTTTTCACATGGATATCCTAAGTATCCAACATTACGTTTTATCCTACAAAAATTACACCACTGATAAAAATAAAATAGTTAATATTGAAAGGCATAAATAACAAGAATGGTGGTGGTAGCCAGAAGTTACTGAGTGCTGACTGTGTGCTGGGTAAGCACTGTGCTAAGTGCTTTATTTGCATTGTTCTGTTTATTCATCACAGCAACCCTGTGAAGGAGGTGCTGTCATTATCTCTGTTTTGAAGATGAGAAAACTGAGGTTAAATAAGGTTCACAAGGCTGCATAGACAGGCAGTGGTGGAGCCAAAACTTGAGCCCAAATCTCTGTCATTCTGCGACCTGTCTTCTTAACCACTATTTTCTCTCTCAGAAAAGCCATGATACTTTGAATCTGCTATACACCTAATGCTAAGTTTAAAATTTCTGGAAAGTTGCATTATGTCTATAAATTCTTCTGCAGTTAGTGCTTCTGTATACTACTAGTGGTAGAAGATTGAAAGAGAACACTTACTACCTTGGACCTTGGAAAAACTTGACCCAGAAGTCTTTCACCAAAAATTTTCATTTACCTGAATAGGCAAAGCAATTTTGAGAAAGAAGAACAAATTTGAAGGACTCACACTTTCTAGTTTCAAAACACATTACAAAACTACAATAATCACAACAGTATGGTATTGACATAAAGACACACAAATATACCAATGTAATGGAATAGAGAGCTCAGAAGTGAACCCTTGCATATGTGGTCAAATGATCTTTGACAAAGGTGCCAAGATGATTCAATGAGGTAAGGACAGTCTCTTCATCAAATGGGATTGGGAAAACTAGATAGATGCAATGGAATGAAGTTGGACCCTTATCTTACACAATGTACGAATATTAACTCAAGATGGATTCAAGACCTAAATGTAAGACCCAAAACCAAAACTCCTAGAAGAAGATACATGGAAAAAACATCATGATATTGAACTTAGCAATGATTTCTTGTATGTAATGCCAAAAGCATAGGCAACAAAAGAAAAAATTGACATAGGACAGTCTTCTAGGTGCTAGAAAAAAAAAAGAAAACAGATGAATGCTACTCCATTAAACTTAAAACCTTTGGTGCATCAAATGACACAATCATCAGAGTGCAGAGGCAAACTACAGAATGGTAAAAAGTATTTGCAAATCATATATCTGCTAATTGGTTCATACCCAGAATGCATAAAGAACTCCCACAACTCAATCACAAAAAATAAAATAACCTGATTAAAAAATGGGCAAAGGACTTGAAGAGACATTTCTCCAGGAGTGATATACAGATGACCAACAGGCACTTGAAAAAGTGTTCAATGTCACTAATCATCTAAGAAATGCAAATCAGAACCACAGAGAAGTATCACCTCATACTCATTAGGATGGCTACTATTAAAGAAAAATAATGAGAGTTGTTGAGGATGTGGAGAAAGTGGAGCTCTTGTGCACTGTTGGTGGGATTGTAAAACAATACAGCTGCTATGGAAAGGAGGATAGAGGTTCATAAAAAAAATTAAAAATAGTAATCTCAGCACTTTGGGAGGCCAGCGCAGGTGGATCACTTGAGGCCAGGAGTTTGAGACAACCCTGAGCAACATGGCAAAACCCTATCTCTACTAAAAATTAAAAAAATTAGCTAGATGTGGTGGTGCACACCTGTAGTCCCAGATACTTGGGAGGCTGAGGCATGAGAATTGCTTGAACCCAGGAGGCAGACACTGCAATGAATGGAGGTTGCGCCACTGCACTCCAGCCTGGGCGACAGAGTGAGACTGTGTCTCAGAAAAACAAACAAACAAACACACAAACAAACAAACCTCTCATATGATCCAGTAATCCCAGTTTTGTGTGTGCATATATATATCCAGAATAATTGAAAGCAGGGTCTTATAGATCATTGCACATCCACGTTCATAGCAGTGCTAGTCACAATAACCAAGAGTGGAAGCAACCCAAATGTCCATCAGCAGATGAATGGATAAACAAAATTTGCTATGTACATACAATGGAGTATTATTCAGCATTAAAAAGGGAGGAAATACTGTCATATGCCATGCTACAACATGGATGAATCTTTAGGACATTACAGTAAGTTAAGTAAGCCAGTAACAAGAAGGTAAATACTGTATTAATCCACTTACATGAGGTATGCAGAGGAGTCAAACTCATAGAGACAGAAAGTACAACGGTGGTTGCTAGGGGGAGGGGATAGTAGGGAAAGGGGAGTTGGTATTTAATGGGTATAGAGCTTCAGTTTTGCAAGATGAAAAAGTTCTGGAGAACTCTTGCACAGCAATATGAATGTAATTAACATCAATGAACTGTATATTTAGAAATGGTTAAGATGGTAAATTTTATGTAACTTTTTTTTACCACAATTTTAAAAATTTTGGATTTATCACCTGATACTAATTTTACTACTTCATTGAGTATTTCAACATCTTACTTGAAATTGTAAACCCCAAGGCCACAGGCTGAATGTGACCCATGGACAATCAGTTTTTGACAAGTGTGAAATAGTGGTCAATATTTTTAAAAAATTAGGAACTTTCACCTCAAAACCCCTATGTCTTGCTTCTCTTGGAAAACTGGAAAATCTGGAAACTCCAAGTCCCTAGTCTGTCCAGTCAACAAATGGCTGGAGCTGAGGAGTAGCCACCCCCATTTCAGACCTGGGCTTGAAGTTCAGATTCATTTCTCTCACTCTCGAATTTCTTATACAAGATCCAAGTCCTCATGCAGATATACTAACTTTCTGGCCACAGTATTTGTAGGTTTAAGATATGAAACTTCTTTCAATGGGTGCAGCATACCAACATGGCACATGTATACATATGTAACAAACCTGCACATTGTGCACATGTACCCTAGAACTTAAAGTATAATAACAAAAAAAGATATTAAACTTCTTAATTCCAAATGCATCCAATAATAATAGACTGTAGATGGTGGATGCTCTGTGAGCCCCTACACTAACTTTTTATTAGAGACACTAATTTCTAGGTTTCCGCTTCTGTTTGAGGTCCTGAAGTTATAATCTCTGTATTTCTATAGGAACAAATATAGTCCCAATGCCCTTTTTTCTTTTGCCATTTTGCATACAGCAAATGTTGTCCTGCAAGTCATGTTCTAAATATAGATGTGTTAAATTTCAAATGTGAAAGTTTTTGAAGGGTCTAAAGCCAGTTTGCTAATCAGGGAAATGCTGTGATTGGCGCCAGCGCTTGCAGTCCCTGAGGGGGATTGTGAAATCTGGCCTCCGCAACTGTGATTCAAGTCTGGGATGAAAGAAAACTCCACGACCGCTGAAGAGCTCTCCAAGTTGTTTTCTTCTTAACAGGGTGGTGGTGGTGGTGGTTGTTTGAGTGTCATAACATAGAAAAGATAAATACATGTTCCTGAGTTCATTTTACTAGTACTAGATTAATAGTGTGGTAATAAATCATTATTTTGCAAGCAAAAACAGCCATGTTTTGGAATTCTTTATGTGCAAGCTCTGAGAAAATGCCTGTGAATAGAAAGGAATCTAGAGACCCAAGAGACCCGAGACTTCTTCGTGGCGAGTTAAGAAGATAATGGCTACTTATGCAAAATATAAAAACCTTGGGTATTTGAAAGTTCGAACTGGCCCAGTTTTTTATCTTTTCAATCTTATTATTCTGTTATTTTTCAAGATAGGGCTGGTGGCATCTGATGGCAAGCAGAGGCAAAATAACAGAATGCAGCAGTTGTGCATTTTTCAAAGCTATGCACTGCATGGCATCTGTGTGTGTGCATTTAAGTGTGTATGCCAGAGACATTATTAGAACTGCCTGTATGTTTCATGCTGGGTCTATTTCATTAGTGCAGTAAAACTTGGAAAATTCAGTTTCATGCATCGAATAATAGTGAACAACAGTAGAGGAGGCCTTAGTTTCCAAGACTGGTGGAGCAGAGGTTTTCAGGGAACTTTCTGGGAATGAAACTTGCATAATTAAGTTGCTGTGCCCTGAGAGTTGCTCCTTCAAGTGGAGATGGATGTGCTGAATCCTTATCTGTACTTGCCAGAAGTGAAGCTGTCATCTAGCACAGTTGGTGCCTCTGTTTTTGAAAAGAGATATGACTAGTTGATTCCATCACTATCTGATGCAGAATTTTGAAAGATGAGTAGTGGATCAGAGAAACAAAACAAAACAAAGCCAGTTGAACCAAACTGTGTTGCTAGCTGAAAGGGTCTGATAGTGAGCAAAGAGCCAGGTGTTTGGAGTTGCTTTCTCCAATTTTATTTCACTGCTTTTATCCATTAAATTGGTCAACAGCAGCACTCACTGGTAAAAATAGGAACAACAGACTCAAGTTTTCCTATGTGCTGTTACAGTGATGCCCTTTCTTTTTTTCTTTCCCCTCTCATCTCCTTCCTTTTCTGCTTTTTCCCTCCCTCCCTTCTTAAGCTCAAGCTTTCATTATATGATTTTTTAAATTCCAAAAGAATAATGACAATGTATAGATAAAATGTGGTTAATTTCCCTACTTACCATACCTAATCCTACTCTTCTAAAGAAATCAGTATTAAGTTTGGTTTGTATCAACTATCCTTCCCCAACCCATGCAAATAAGATATGTATCTGATAAATTTGTTTTTCTAATTTTTACAAAAGTGGACTCGTTCTGTGTACAGAATCATGTAACTTGATTTCCCTGGCATTATTTTCGTGGCATCTCTCCAAATCAGTACATTTAGTTCAAAATCACTGTTTTTAATGGCCAGTTTTTTAATAGTATAGTTTTATCACAGTTTATTCACAAAATTCCTTATTGACTGATTCCTCTCCGCCACTAAAAAGTTCCTCTCCCCCACTAAAAAGATAGCATTGCATATTTTAATTACACATACATATTTTTAAAGCTTTACCCTGTGTAATAGTTGAAGAGGAAAATTAAAGGGTTTCTAAATGTTTCTTTTGCTTTGATTGCTTTGATTTATTACTTTAAAATTTCTTCTTGTTTTATGAGCTAAAGTCTTTGGCTTTTTTTTTTTTTTTTTTTTTTGAAACAGGGTCTCCCTCTGCTGCCCACGCTGAAGTACAGATCCTCCCACTTCAGCTTCCTGAGTAGCTGGAACTATAGGTGCTTGCCACCACACCTGGATAATTTTTTGTATTTTTTGTAGAGCTGGGGTTTTGCCATGTTGCCCAGGCTGGTCTTGAACTACTGGGCTCAAGCAGTCCACCTGCCTCGGCCTCCCAAAGTGTTGGGATTACAGGCGTAGGCGACTGCACCCAGCCAGATTGTCTAATTTGCTGATTTACCTCTTGGAATTTTTGCGTTATAGCTATCTATGCTGTATAGTGAGGGATTTCTTAAGCTCAGCATTTGAGTCATTTTAGGTTATATAACTCTTTGGCGTGGGGAGCTGTGCTGTGCGTTGTGGAACACGTAGCGTGCCTGGCTTCTACCCACTAGATACTCATAGCATTCGCCCTCTCCCAATGCTCAAGTTATGATGACCAAAAATGTCTCTAGTCACTGTCAAATGTTCCTTGGGTGGAAAAATTGCTCCTGTTGAGAACCACTCCTATAATGTACATAAGGTGTATATTTAAAAACCCAGTTATGTGGAAGAGCACTACTTTTCTTTATATATTTATCAACACTTGGCAACATGAATGTAATGTCACATGCATTAGAAGTGAATCTCAGTATTGGGCCCCAAATAGTGAGCTTCAGTTAGTTCCTGTGTACAAGCTGGCACTGGAATGATCTTCAGTTTATGCCATTTTGGTATCCATAACGGCACATAGACAACAGTGTCCTCATTTATAAACTGTGCTATCTAAATCAGACAGTTGAAATATTTTCTGGCTGTGGTTGGGGTGACACCTACTCAAATGAGGCAGGAATGCCATTTGTGTCTGACGTCATTTTCTTCGACTGGGATTTGGGCAGTTCACGAGGTGCACATTGTCCCACCCCTGTCACCCCAGCTATATGAATTGTATAGGAGGCCGTGGCATCCAGGTAGCCACCCACGTCTTTCCTCTCCTAGTATCTTTTCTACAGAGTCTCACCAACTTCTGGCCTTGAGCAAAATAGCCCCCTTGGGAAGATTACTGAGGAAATCTGCTGTTTCCACATATTCCATAATCTTTTTCTGTGAAAAGGTGAGCTATATATATGTAATTCTTTAAGTTTCTTCACATTTACAGGTGGCTACTGTGGTTGGTTTGCTTAACTAAATAGGTGTGGTGTTATTGTATCTGGACAAAGCTGTGCATCAGGCTCTTCATCAGAAATGTGACCCCTTATTAAAGCATTGTTTTTTGTTTTTACAAAAAGTCAGATGGCCTTGTGTTGTTTGACTTGGTGCCTTTTCCAAATAGATGACTGTAAAGATGACCTCATGATCCTATGGACTGGGCTATAAACTAAATGCATCTCCCTTCTTGTGCCTGAATGGCAAGGTAAGATGCTGGAGAATCAATTCTCATGTCCTTGGTTGAAATTTTAATCATGATAGCTTGGTCATCAGGGTAATGGCAACACGTTAAAATTCACATGCATTAAAAAAAAATTGCAGTGTCATCCAGGCTGCTTTGCATTTGTGATTTGTTTATTTATTTATACATAGATAACACCCATGTAGCTACTGCCCAGGTCAAGAATTAGGACATTTCCAGCACTGTAGAAGATTCCCTTTTCCCCATCTTAGCCAGTAAGCACTTCCCAAAAGAATCCACTAGTCTGACCTCAATCACTCTGACTTAGCTTTGTCTATTCTTGAACTCCATGGAAATGGAATCAAATAGTATTTGTTCTTTTGTGACTAGTTTTTTTAGTCTAACAGTATATCTGAAATACATTCGTGCTGGGACATGGAACAGTAGTTTGTACTTTTTGATGCTGTGTGTGTAGGAGGCTCTGTATGAATAAATGATTCACTCTTTCTACTCATTATGGTGGGCATTTGGGTTCTTTCCTAGGAGAGCATATGAGGAACAAAGCTGCCCTGAATATCCCTGTACATGTCTTCAGTGGATGATGTACTCTTCTTTTGGGTAAATACCTGGGAATGGAATGGTTAGCTCATCTTTTGATAGATTTATTCTTAGTTATTTAAATGTTTTGATGCTGTTGTAAATAGATTTTCTTTTATAATTTTAATTTTCTCCCAAGCAATGTATTATGTTTTCACTTCCAAACTAGTATATTTTGATAGATGCCATGAAATATGCATTAAAATTAATATTTGCCTGTTTATAAGAGAGCCTGATATAGAACACTTCTAATTTTTAAAAACCATGCAGAAAATTATGTGATCACTCTTGATATAAATATTACATTTGGTTTTTAAAAAACAATGAACTGTCTTACATTATTTAAAAATAAATTTAGGCTGAGCATAGCGGCTTATTCCTGTAATCTTAGCACTTTGGGAGGCCGAGGTGGGAGGATCTCCTGAGCCCAGGAGTTTGAGACCAGCCTGGACAACATGACAAGACCTCATCTCTACAAAAATTTAAAAAATTAGCTGAGTATGGTGGTGTGTATCTGTGGTCCCAGCTACTCAGGAGGCTGAGTTGGGAGGATCACTTGAGCCTGGGAGGTTGAGGCTGCAGTGAGTCCTCTTTGCACCCTTGCACTCCTGCCTGGATGACAGAGTGAAACCTTGTTTCAGCAAATAAAAGGTAAAAAATAAATCTAATTACAACATGCAAATATTTTCAAAATATTTCTCATAGTAAGCTAATATATTAAATCAATCTTAAAGGCACATATTTAAAAAATATAAGTATATAATATACATTTTTAGAGTATCAGTGATTTTTGTTCATATGCATACCACAACATTTTATATAGGGGTCTTTTACATCATAAATCAAATCCATTGTTACGAAGCAAATTTTAATCTTTTGTTGCTATTTTTGTTTTTGTTTTTTGAGATGGAGTCGCCCTCAGTCGCCCAGACTGGAGAGCAGTGGTGTGATCTTGACTCACTGCAGCTTCCGTCTCCTGGGTTCAAATGATTCTCCTGCCTCAGCCTCCTGAGTAGTTGGGATTACAAGCATGCGCCACTACACCAGCTAATTTTTGTATTTTTAGTAAAGACAGAGTTTCTCCATGTTGGCCAGGCTGGTCTTGAACTCCTGACCTCAGGTGATCTGCCCAACTCGGCCTCCCAAAGTGCTGGGATTACAGGCATGAGCCATTGCGCCTGGCCTCTGTTGCTATTTTTGAAGATTGTGTTTAGTTTGTATTCATTTTATAAATATGGCAAAGCATTCTTTCTTATTTAGAAAAGAGAATCTAATCTGAGAAGATTTTTTTTTTCTTTTAGTGCCTATGAGAAATTTCTTAAATAGTTTTGCAAGTAGTAAAACCTTTAAAGCTGCTTGAATGCACAGCAGTTGGTGAAGCTTCCAAACACTGTCTTTCTAAGATAGTCATGAAGCATAACCTGGGACAGAGTGATTTGTTAGGCCCTATCTATTGCGTTGACAACAAACTAAACATTTCAAAATACTTGAGCAAATGCCACCAACAAGGGATGTGTAGGGGTTAAATGGTTAAAGCAGAAGCACCAAGACCGTGTTTGTATGATAAAGGTTGCAGAGATCATACCCATCTTATAGGAGACTTTATTGCAGGTTTTCTGACTCTAATATAAGCTAAATACATTAGCAGGGAGAACATTTACTATTCTAAGTTTATAAATTATTTTTTATTTTTATTTTTATTTTTTTATTTTTTATTTTTTTTGAGACGGAGTCTCGCTCTGTCACCCAGGCTGGAGTGCTGTGGCCAGATCTCAGCTCACTGCAAGCTCCGCCTCCCGGGTTCACGCCATTCTCCTGTCTCAGCCTCCCGGGTAGCTGGGACTACAGGCGCCGCCACGTCGCCCAGCTAGTTTTTTGTAGTTTTTAGTAGAGACGGGGTTTCACCGTGTTAGCCAGGATGGTCTCGATCTCCTGACCTCGTGATCCGCCCGTCTCGGCCTCCCAAAGTGCTGGGATTACAGGCTTGAGCCACCGCTCCCGGCCTGTTTATAAATTATTTTTAATGGGAGTATGCAGAGGTTTGTATTATAATTTAGTCCAGAGAGTATACCTCTAATTCGGTCCCTTCAAGCCAATTTAATGCCCCATATGGATAGAAAATTGTATTGCACCTATCCCAGCTGCTGAAGGTCAGGGTGATACAGGAAATCTAAAATACCCAGTCTTTGTGCTCAAGGAGTTTTGTTTGTTTGATTTTTTTAAACTGTGTTCTCAGATTGCACATATTCAGAGAGGTATTTTATTTTTTGCCTGGATGGAAATTTCTACAAATCATATAAATGAAGAGTTATTATAGCATCTACTGTTATGCTAAAGATCATTTATTAAATATTTTTTGGGAATGAATAGATTACAGAAAAGAAGAGAATTCTTTTGGCCGGACAGGAAGGATTTTCTATTTTGGTGGGCTAAAAAATAAATAAACAATAAAATATTATTGCTGCCTTAGATTTTGAAGGGGGAGAGGTGTGATGGTGGAGTAAGAATTTAGAGAGCCCATTTCACTCTTTTCTGTTTTCTTGAATTCTCAACGTTTGATATTGTCCTCTTTGGTTGAAAGCAACGTCTATTTTCAGTCTTGATTTTAAAATGTTGACACTTTTACTGTACATTTTGTGAAGAATAATATGATTCCCCAAGATGACTTGATTGTCAGAGTCATTTCTTCCACCCATGTTGGTGGAAATACCCAATATTTTTCATCTATAACTAAGGTTATCTTTATCTTTTTGCAGTCAGTGCCATGGTAACATGGTAACAGTGCCAATTTGATACAAATCTGGGAGCCCTGAGTGCTGTGGGTCAGAGATTACAAGAAAAATATAAATGTTGGTTGCAGAAGCAACACACATTTTAGATTTTTATGGAGGGCTTTAAACTGATCACAGATAAAGTGGTGACTCATAGTTTTCATTTTTAATTATTCAGCATCCAAATTGAAGAGGAAAAACCATCTAGAACTTTTTGTTGGCTTCAGTGAATCTGAATCCCAGTACTGTGACTCTAAGCTGGGATATATGTACCCAGCTTAGGCCTGTAACTGATCTGGTTCTGCCTCAGTCTCCCCATCTGTAAAGTGGGGATAATGCCTCCTACATCATGCATTTGGGAGGATTAAAAGCTCAGTTGATAGAAATGTGCCTAGCACAGTTCCTGGCTCTATAGTAACTGATGTTCTTATTATTTTTATAGAGAGGAAACCATGTTGTATTAGTGGAAGCCAGGCAGATCAACTTTATTGAATTCCTGCTGTATGTATATGTCAGCTGCACAGTCTTAGCCAAGTAATTTAAGTCACTTAATCTCCTTGGAGTCTTGATTTTGTCACATGCAAAATGGGGGTTATACTATTTATCATTCAGAGTTGTCGTGAGGAAAACACAATATATTTAAAGCGCATAGCATGGTTCCTGGCACCTAATAAGCATTTGGCAAGTGATAGCTGCTGCTATTATTATGATTGTAGTTGTTATTATCATTTTTATGATTAGACTGTTTGTCCACATCTCTATTTTTACTGCTGTTTTCATAGCCCAGCTACTGTCATCTCTCTGCGGATTATTGCAATAGCCCTCTAACCCTTCCCCCTGTGTTTCTATAAAGACCCAAATGGTCTAGCCTTTGCCAACCTCCCTGGTCTCCCACATTGCCTCCCCATAGTGCTTTAGCAACAGTGGACTTCATTTATTCCTGCAAATGCATTATACTCCTTGCCTGCACAGGGCCTTTGCATATGCTGCTTTTTCTTCTTGGAGCAGTCTGACCTCTTTCCACCTCTCCTTTGACCCTTTCACTCTCCTACTCATTCCCTTATTAATACACTCATAGGTCCTGGTACATCACCTTCATTTTGCCTTGTACTTAATTACTTGATTTGCTTGTCCTTTTACATTTATTTATGTGACCATTTGATTAATTCTATATCTCATCCTTGACTCTGATGCCCTAGGGTTCTGATATAGCAGAGAGAGCATCAGACTTGGATTACCATGGTATGTTTCTTTAGTTCCCCAACACACTCATTTGTTGAGGGAGGGAGTGAATAAATGAATGAATGATTATGATGATAATCTGATGATAGTATAAAATATCTGGGCAACAATTGAAGAGCTAGAGGAGGTTATAGGATGTGAGGTTCATCCCTGGGAGAATGCATAGTGAGAAGGCAGATTTACTAATGATTTGGGACCTCAGTGAGGGAAAAATGGTGTGTCTGTGCAGGAGGACGAATGGTTAAATGAAGAAACGCAGGGAGGGAGGAAGAAGCTGAGCAGGAAATAGTTGTGGAGTGTTGGAAAGAGGAAATAACTGGGAAGTGACCTGACAGAAAATTGGGCATGTATTTCCTTTGCTACAGTTTTTATTTCTCTGAATTAAGCATTGTCACATTAGCTCCTTTTTGTTGTTGTTGTTGTTGTTTTTAAGTCTGATATACAATATTCTTTTTACCCGTAGGATGCCATGTCTATCTACATACACGGACAAACTTATACACTCAAAATGGGCAAAGACACAATAGCAGTTTAGCCTTTGTTTTGTCTTCCTTTCCTAGGACAAATGCCCCCTGCAATTAAAACAGTTTCTTTCACTGTCTTATTTCTTTGGTCAAAAATCCACTATATATATACACATATATATATATATATATATATACACACACACACATATATATATATATATATATATATATATATATATATTTGTTTTTTTGTAGTTCTCTACTCTCTGATGTAATCTCCTTAGTATGCTCTTAGGGTAAACTGTTTCTCATTGTTTAAAGCTTCCAGCATTGATTTCTCATTTTTGTTGTTTGTGTCACTGAAGAGAGCAGGGGAGTTTTCACTAAGAAACCTATGCTGGGATCACTGTCAGGTGCTGTGTGGTTATAAGGGGTGAGGAACTAAGTAGATATCTATAAATTTAGTGTTTTTCCATCTCCTCATTTTTCTTTTAGCATAATTTTAAATTGAGATGTAATTCACATAAATGAAATTTATCATTTTAACATGTATACTTCAGTAGTTTTTAATATATTCACTATGTTGTGTAGCTGTCACCATTATCTAATTTCAAAACATTTCCATCACCCCAGTTAGAAGGCTTGTACCTATTAGCAGTTAGTCCCAACTCCCCCGCTCCTATCCCATGGCAACCATTAATCTACTTTGTCTTTATGGATTTGCCTACTGGACATTTCATATAAATGGGATTATACATTATGTGGCCTTTCATGTCTAGCTTCTTTCTCTTAGCATAATATTTTCAAGATTCAGCCTTGAAAAGCATGACCATAAAAAGGTCATTCCTTTTTATGGACAAGTGATATTCCAGTGTAGGGATATACCACATTTTGTTTATCCATTTTTCAGTAGATGGACATTTGAATTGCTTCCACTTTTGCCTGATCTGAACTTTCTCATTACAAGTTTTTATGTGAACATATGTTTTCAGTTCTCTTGGGTATTTACCTAAGAGTGGAATGGCTGGATCACATGATTAAACATACCATAGATCACATGATATGTTTAATCTTTTAAGGAGCTGCCATGATGTTCTCACAGCAGCCAAACCACTTTACATTCCCACCAGCAATGTGTCAGGGTGCCAGTTATTCCACATCCTTGCCAACACTTGTTATTTTCAGTTAAAAAAAAATTATAGCCATCCTAGTGTTGTGAAGTGGTCATTGTGTCTCTTATTCTTTTGTGGTGTCTCTTAGTGGCCTTAATTAGTTCCTTCCCCCCTTTCATTTAAAAAAAAGTGGATATTGTTCTTGTCATTTTTATTAGCTCTAAATTTTGAATGGACCCTCTCTAGCACAGAGGAAATCTAAAATAGAATTTGAAATACTACTTTATAATTGGGGAACAGCATGCCGAGAGAAAGTGACTGAACCAGAAAAAGGCAGTTATGGCCTACAAATTAGGATTTATTCTACTAAAAGAGATCTCAAGTAAATATTCTTATGTATAAATTATAGAAACCTCTCATTATAGGAATAAAAGTCCAAAAAGGAAATTGGGGTAATAACAATTCCTCTTTATGGTTTGTTCTTTTCCCTGTGTAACTTGTTTTTTTTTTTTTTTTTTACTTTTAAATGCTCTTCCTTATATGCTGTTACTGTGAAGGTTGTTCATTTGTAGACGAATCTTGTAAGATCCTTGAAACCCTGTAGAAAAAGCTTGGCTGACATTAGCCAGGCTCATTTTGTATTCCATTGTTTCAAGTGGCTAAAATATCAGGACTAAAGGCCTGGAATTAAGAAGCTTAAATAATTATAGATTCCCTCTCCTCCCATTCATTAGATGTAATTTAGTACTGAAAAAAGTAAAATTACTCAACTTGGATTGAAGTTCAGCAGTCTTAAATCCTTCTAAAATTCTGAATATGACTTTTTCATTGTGAACTGTGACAATGTCTAATCAATAACAGTATAGTTTTCTTATATCTAGGGTCACCATCATCACGCAGAAATGTGTAGTGAATACTTTATTTGTGGTCTCTGATTTCTAGGAACTTAACAGTTGAATATAGAGAGCACTGATGCCAAGAGATATGGAGGGTTGTGAAGCATTGCTGCATATATCAGGCAGCAGGAAGTCATTAATGATAAGATTGAAAGAGGCAACTGTGATACATTTTACATGGGGACTTTAAGAGACCATTTTAGATTCCATGCAGTAGGAAGGCATACCAAACTTTGATTATTCTGGGAAAAGAAAATTAAGAAAAATGTTTGAAGGAGACAGGTATTTGTTAAGGGTCTACTGGGTGACAAACTGCATTGGAAAATAAGCTATAGAGTATGGTGGAGAGCTCAGGGCCTTGGAGTCAGATGACTTCAGTTTGAATTTTGGCTATAACAGCTGCTATTTGGGTGCTTATGGGAGTAAGAGAACTGCAATCTATATGATTGTTGTGAGAACTGCAGGGAATCAAGTGATTTGTCTCTATTCCGTGCCTGGCATGTAATAGGCCCTCAATAAACATGGGTCTTATTATTGTTAGTATTGTCATTATTGTTATTGTTGTAATTTAATTACCACAGCCATTACTTGAAGAAAGTGGTATTACACACATTTTTCATATGAGAAAACAAGGCTTAAGTAATGAAGAGATTTGCCTAGAGCAGTGGCTCTCACCTGAGGATGATTTTAGCTCCGAGGAGACGTTGGTCAATGTCTGGAGAGCTGTTTTTGGTGGTCCCAACTGTCAGTGCAGGGTGTTACTGGCATCTCCTGGGTACAGGCCAGGGGTGCTGTTGAACTTTCTGGAATGCACAGGACAGCCTCTGCAAAAAAGAATGATCCAGCCTCAAATGTCGGTTGTGCCAAGGCTGAGAAACTCTGGCCTAGAGTCATGGACCTGCCAGATCAAGGAGCAGAATTCGAATTCTTTTCTGATTCATGCGTTTAGATGTTCTCTCTGAAACTATTCCATTCCTTCATGAGAATTCAGGGAGTGAAATAAAGTTAGTTTTTGACAAGTCTCTTTAACTCTTCAGGTGATATTCTGATGGCTTGAGACTCAAATACAGTGTCATGGGGTGGGTGACAAGCCAAGTACAGGGAAACTGAGGTGATGTGTGAGGGAACTGCCATCCATTCTTTTTTCACCATTCATTTGTGTATTGAATATTATCATTAACTTTCCAAACACTTAGTGAGCACCTACTCTGTGCTGGTCCACAGTCCATATTCTCTCTTTTTTTTTTTTTTTTTAAGGTAGAGTTGCGCTCTTGTTGCCCTCCGGGCTGGAGTGCAATGGCACGATCTTGGCTCACCACAACCTCCGCCTCCCAGGTTTAAGTGATTCTCCTGCCTCAGCCTCCCTAGTAGCTGGGATTACAGGCATGTGCCCCCATGCCCAGCTAATTTTGTATTTTTAGTAGAGATGCGGTTTCTCCACGTTGGTCAGGCTGGTCTCAAACTCCCGACCTCAGGTGATCCGCCCGCCTTGGCCTCCTAAAGTGCTGAGATTACAGGGATGAGCCACCGTGCCCAGTCCACAGTCCATATTCTTATGCAGTTTCTGTTTTGCCAGCCAAACACTACTGAGAAATGAAAGATAACATTTCTGACATGAAATGTAAGAAATGAAAAATATGCTTCAGTGTACAAAAGTCCAGTTTATGAAGCGATGTGTTTGGAGGCCTCACACTGATTTGTTCATTTATTCATTGACTATTCAAATACATTTGTACACTGCCATCTTCTTGGGTATAACCCCAAGAAACTCTGTTGTCTGTTTGTCTTTTCATAAACCCTATGTTTAATGGCAGTTTTATCATTTCATTACAAGTAAAAATCCTTTCAGAAACAGGGACTGTATTTGCCTGTGTCTCTGAGGACTTTTGGAATTGAGGTTAATGCTTGGGGAAGGAAGACTCTTCCTTGGACATTTCCTGAGCCCTGTGGTTTACTTTTAATAATTATTTTGGTATGAAATAGTTTGCTGGGTTTTGTGGTTAGTGTCATAAAGTACCTAATTTCCCTAAAGAAAAATAAAGCTTTGACCTATAAAAAAAGATTGAATTGAATAAAAGTAAATCTATTTTTTTAAAGTGTCTATTATTGTAGAAATTTCTTTAATGACAGAAAACAAGCACGTGTGTGTACAGACACATATACATCTCAAAATGATACACCTAAGGCCTTGCTTTCAACAGTTTGTAATTTCCTCCTAGGAAAACAAGGATTGCTGCTGCTGTTATTATTCTTATGAACTCCATTGATCCAATAACTCATGTATTTTTTTTTTTTTTTTTTTTAAATTAACCGCAAATTTTCCCGTAGTGAGGAAGAGGTAAACAGTTTCCTTGATGTTGGGAAGTCCCTTTTTTAGAAGTGTATAGTCACTGCGAATGAGCTAGGCTGTTAATTTTTTTTTCTTCGTTTCTGTTCTTGTCTAAATAGAAGAAAGAATCCATGAAGCAAATGAATCCTGTGCTGTGCTTATGGAAGAACTTGCGGTTCAACACCACAAAACAGTTTCCTTGATCACTCCTTTGTAGTCTGAAATGTTTGAACAGTTTAATTGTATATGAAATATCTGAACAGCTTATTTTTTTGACTCATGGGACAGCCAACTCTATGATCTTTCTGAAATACTAAAAATACATGCACAGTTGTTATGACAGACAATGTAAGATTTTGTTTCTTGATCAATTTTTGTTAGATTTCTCTTCTCTTTTTCCCTCTCCTCTGTTCCCCTCCCATCTCTTCTCTCCCGTTTCCCTCTCCTCTCCCTTACCCCCTTTCCCCTTTACTCCCTCCCTTTTCTCCTCTGTTTTCTCGACCTTTTCTTCAATAGTTAATCTCTTTGAACCCTTTGCACCCTTTTGGGGTTGAGGTGCCCTCTTTTATTCTGGCTTTTCCCCCTTTTTCCACATTCTTTAACACTTACCTTTTCTCTCTATAATTCTTCCATGCCCAACATTTACATTTTTATGAATAAATCTCTTAAAATATACACTTGATATTAGAGTGTTTATTCTTTTTACTTGAATTTTGGAAAGTTTATGTATGAAAGTGCAGTTAAGAATTGGGAGTTTCAAGATGTGGTTTGCTTTCGAGATATGAGAGCAAGAGTTTTTATTTGACTCTAACATGTATTGTTTCAACTTCTTTTTATTCTTCTTGTGAGGGTCTCTGCAGGCTCTCAGAGTCCTGGATGGGCAGAGACCCTTCAGTGAGGGAGCTCTGAGTGAAGGAAGATCTGGGTGTTGGCTGTCTTGTGGAAGGTCAGTGTGATGCCGTCTTTAGACTTCATCATGCTGAATCCTGTCCCTTGAATTTGAAAGGCTATGCAATAACTTTGTTCTACTTATTAGAGCCATAAAACCACATTAAGGTATAGGTAGAGGGCACAGCTCTTTTACACATGTATATTGCTAATGGTTCTTAATCTAGTTTTTGAATAAAGCTTGTCATTTTTTGGATGTATTGTGGAGACATGTTGTAGGAATCATTTGCTGACACTTCGTGATCATTCTATTTAAACTAACAACAACCAAGTCTACAATATGACATAATTTTGCCTTGTAACTTTTTTCCTGATCTTACAATTTCCCTTTGTCTTCTTAGCTAACCAATTTAAGTTAGGAAGATAATTGATCTATTGCCACGTGTTTCTTAACCTCCTCTCCATTTGTAATTCTTTCTTCTCAGTTGGAAGGAAACTAGAATTTAAAAATAACTAATGTTTTGATGACCATAGTTATTTGATGACCAAATAACTAATATTTTGATCACCACTACAATTTTATCTAAAATTTTAGTGGTAACTTTGAAGTTTTAAAGGTATTCCACACCTCAGAATTCCCCTCTAATTCTGAATTTTTAAAGATTTTTTCCTTGAGTGGAGCAAAAAAGAATGAGGCCTTCCCTGACCATCTCATATTATACTAAATCACAGCTACCTGCTGGTTTCTTGTTTTTTTTTTTTTTTTTTTG